>NC_083337.1:58668790-59868790 GCF_019175385.1 Lycium barbarum
TCAACTTTCCAAAATTCACATTAACCCCAAATTTTTCTTATTCCAAATTTACCCTTAACACTCCGTACCAATGAAAAGATAAGTATGCAACTTGTGCATTCACAAGATTAACAAAACCGAAAATTTAGAGTCTTGCCCATGACCCATCGCAATGAACTTAAAATATTTCATAATGTTCCATGCCACAAAATCATAAGCAACTTATGCCTTAAAACAAAAATCGAAGATCATAATTCTTAACCTCTTACCCCGGAGTAGTCTTGACCTTAACTTTTCATGATTAACACGGAATGTCCCCGACGTACAAAATACGGGCTATAACATCCTCCCCCCCCTTTAGGACATTTGTCCTCGAATGTTCCACTGACCTTATGGGGTCTCGTAACACTTCGGGAGGGTCCCACTTTCTTCATCCACGGACGTTGCGTTCTTTCTTTCTTTCAAAGATTTCCAGATTACCAATTGTCGCGATTCCCTTTTGAGTCTTACATACTATGCTCTCCCCCCCTTTTTAAGGGGTTCCTTATACGTCACAATCTTTGAGTATCTTCATCTTCGATCATACTTAATTCCTCGCTCTTGTCATATCAAAAAATTCTTACCATAGATCTTCCCCTCGCTTTGTGTCTATGCCATCACAAGGCTTAATCGTTCTTTTGTTCGCTTCACATCTCTTTCCTTACCGTCTACTCACTCACTTTCTTGTTCATTTTCTCTTTTAACCTTCAACTCATATTTCAATCGTATTTCAATATCTTACCTGACACATATCTTTCATATCCGCGCCTACCTGCGTGCTTTGTATTTCCTAACATCATCAATTACTTCCTTCTATCGATGTCATTCTTCTGCTGCAACCAAAAATCAGGATGAGGAATCCCGTTCCCTATGACTTGGCTCTATAGCACGATCTCAGATGTGAAAGAAGAGTAACCTCTCTAGATACCCCGTAGCCTCTTGTTTATAAATGTGGCGCGCTACACACCATAAACAGGACTCTACCGGACACGACTTTGCAGACAACTCCTAGGACAGACCTGCTGTGATACCACTTTGTCACACCCTAATTCCGCTAGGGTGTGAAGGGCACCCAACCCTTACCTAGGGCCGAGCGAACCCTCAGATTCTTGCTGTACATAAAATCACGTCAAACTTTTCAAATCAAATGAGATGAAATGCATCGTAATTTTTTTTTTCAGAAATATTCTTCCACATAGCTTCTAAGCATAACAAATCTATAATCATACAAAATTCAGTACATAACACAGACCGACATTTCGGCTGACGCTGTCTGCAAAGTCTCTAACGTAATCCAGAAAGCATAACATACCAACTCTTACTCGGCAGCACTCCGGGAACAAATGGAGCTTGCCATCTGCACTGGAACATCTTCTATACTGTCTTCAACTCACCTGGGAGTACCTGCGTGGCATGAAACGCAGCCCCCGAAGAAAGGGGGTCAGTACGAAATATGTACTGAGTATGCAAAGCATGAAGTACAGAAAACGAAGTCATAACCGAAGTAAAATGTACAGAAAGTGAGCACAATAGCCAGAATACCAAAGTGTTGCATCTGACGTACAAATCATACATTAAAGGTTTCGGAAGACAAATACTGCAATCAAAATGCCAAAATACTTTGCTTTCCTTTGAGGAACATTTTCGTCTCATACACACAGAAAATCAACACACAATTACTGCGGCCAAGAGTCCCGTGGTCACAATCACACATACTGCCACCAAGTGTCCAGCGGTTAGCATCCCAAACCCAATATACCGCGGTCAGGGGTCCAGCGGTCAATGTCGCAGATACCGCGGTCAGGGGTCCAGCGGTCAACATCACATAGTGCAGCATACCGCGGTCAGGAATCCAGCGGTCAATGTCGCACACACCGCGGTCAAGAATCCAGCGGTCAATAACCAAATTTATTACTTTCCAAACATAAATCACATATGTCAGAATCAGGCATTACACATACATACAACGTGCCCCGGCCCTCGGTGAGGGACTCGGTGATTAGATTCATGTATGCCAAAATCGTATATCAGAAAAATACAGAAGGTAAGTAGCTTATCCAGAACATCAGAACATCAGAACACTTACTTTTCAATCACAAGGATACACATCAAAGTCATGCAAAGGGCATAGGAACATGGTCGTCACTCCCGTCTCTGGCGCCATAACACACCATACTCCAGAAGATTCTATAACATGTACACGGTATCTCGGGTACCGGATATATAACACGAGAACCCGGGAACCAGTCACATCATAATCCATATACACAGTAACTGGGGACGGACATATACCACAGTACCCCAGAGCCAGATACATCATAGTTCGAAAATTACATACATGGAACCCGACTCCTAGACAAGGTACTCGGCGAACCATACGCACGATACATACTGGCCCAGAACACGGTGAAAGGGGTCATAGCATATATACGAGCGGAGTAGTAAGAAATTAGGTGCACATAAATCAAAACCCGGTAAAAGAATCGAATGTATTATTAGAATATTCACATTAAGGAGCTTTCCAAAGACTTATGGAACGAATCAAACGAAGTCTTAGATTCATAGACGAAAGTCTTACTTTCATATCATACAAGGATAGCTCAAGTGAGACAAACGAAGGAAGTTTCGGAACTTGTGGGCCCACCTCGGGTCAAGTCGAGGTGGCAGACATAAATTACAACCATTGGACTCTATGGAGTCATCCAAGAAAGTTTCAAAGCAATCCGAATACGCTTGTGGAAGTTATGGATGTTTAGACACCTTTCCAACAAAACATAAGAATTATAGTTCAATTACATTGAACGAATAGTATTCAAAATCAAACTCGGGTTTCGATGGACAGAATTATTCCCGAGGCTCAAGTCTTGACCTAGTATACATAGGACATGCCAAAAGAAGGAAAGGGTGAGCTTTACATACCTCACTTACGCCTTACGCTCGTCCGAACTCAATCCCCGTTTCGTCCAAAATCTAAAATTGGTCATAGTTGCCAAATGTAAGTTTCAAGCTTAAATTCATATTGTCTACCGAAATTTCGGCAGCATTTCCCCTGTAAATTCAACGTCCCCAAGAATCATCTCGGCCCAAAATATCAACAACAACAACCCAACAATACCAACAACCATTCCAACAACATCAATAAGAGGTTCAAAACACATTCTAACATTAGTAACTCTTTTCTATACAATTCGACAATATTCCATTTTCAATCAAATCAACCGCATACGATCAAACCAACTTCCATATTCATACATTCAAGTGCTAATCCAAACCATTTAAACAAGATTCAAAAACGCTTCGGACAAACCACAAAACATTCAAACAATCCAAACAATGCACCATAGGACCCGAAATCTTCCAACTTCCATAGGAACCATCGCAACCCATTTCTTTCTTCAAAAATCACAAACTACACCCACAAACCATACTTTAACAACATTATTATCATAATTACAAGAAACTATATTTGATTCAAATTGGCTTCCAAAACAGCCCACAACAATTACGACACTAACTTGGATCATTAAACTCTCATTTACATCACATAATCCACAACACAACAACCAAATTACACTAATTAAGCTTAGTTCTTCACTTACTACACAACACAACACGCATAGCCAAATCCAACATTCACGGCCAAACATCAACTCCAATATTTTATGAGTTCCATTCATTTCTACACAAACCATGTATAACATATAAAAGTAAGAATTGAACCTTACCTTCTTCCATCCATGTTTTCCCACGGCTAGAGTTATTCAAGACCACAACAAACGATTGATTTGCTCCAACAACTATTCCACGTCGTAGAGGGCCTTCCAATTAGTGGAAAACTAGAAGAAAAATATTTTTTCCATGATCAACTCCCTAGGGAAGTTCGGCCAGCCCTCTTTGGCCGTCCCCTCCTTCTTCGTTTTTTCTTCACTTTTCTTGAAACTTCTAGGGTGGAAAAGATGACTAATTGTTGCTTGTCATCCACCCTCTAATTATATATACTTAGCCCCCTTCAAATGTAAAATGAACACATGTACCATTCCATGTCTTGAAATTATTGGCCAACTTTAGGTGGGGCCCACGGCCACTTAGCCATTTTTGACTAATTCATGAAATAATTTTTCTAACTCATAGCCCTTAAATTTCATGAAATGCTCAACTTTCCAAAAGTCACTTTTAACCCCAAATTTTCCTTATTCCAAATTTACCCTTAACACTCCGTACCAATGAAAAGATAAGTATGCAACTTGTGCATTCACAACATTAACAAAACCGAAAATTTAGAGTCTTGCCCATGACCCGTCGCAACAAACTTAAAATATTTCATAATGTTCCATGCCACAAAATCATAAGCAACTTATGCCTTAAAACAAAAATCGAAGATCATAATTCTTAACCTCTCACCCCGGAGTAGTCTTGACCTTAACATTTCATGATTAACCCGGAATGTCCCCGACGTACAAAATACGGGCTATAACACTAAGCTTCCCCTTCATTCAGTGATCTTATTGCATTCGCAAGTTGTCACACCGCAGGGCTACTATAGTAAGCGTATAGCATGTACTTATGTCATATTCCAAGTAATTGTCCTATTTACCCCTAACAATAATTCCAACTCAATATTTTAACTCAATTTACCATATTTGTTTTTCCTTCAACTGACCCGGGGTATCATGGCCACACTATCCTTGTTTACCTCTTACTCCTCTTTTTAAATATCCACTTGGTCTCATTGGCGACGTATAATTACTTGTGAGTTACATAATCATTCTTGCGTGATTCGTGTACATACACATCTATACATATACATGTATCCATATCTGTATTCGTATTCATAATTGTACTCATTTACATATCGTATCCATGGTCATATTCCTATACATATCATTTACAACGACTTTACCGCTGGTGTCTTTACCTCTATTCTAGTATAACACCGTCATCCTTTACAATACCCCTTCAGTTATTTTCTCTCAATGTCACGTGGTTCAAGGTCTTCGCGAATGGTTTCCCGTACAGTCTCAGATGCCTGCTCAATTTGTGTTCGTTTATTTACTAGTCATTGGACTCATTTCTGCGCAACTCTCACTCTTTGTTTTAGAGTCTATATCTGTCACATTTTAGGATCCAGCGTCCCAAATCTCTACACTTGAATTCCCTTTACTCGTTTCCCCCCTTTAAGGGTTTTACTTGTGCCATTCTCAAATCCGTTGTCTCTCCTTCAAATCTTGAATTCATACATCCCTTACTACACTACATCTTATTCATGTCGTTTTCTCGTAATTCATAGCTACGATAATTCCTGTGTAAAGTCTTAACATACTCACCTTGCAGTCTTGTAACCAATTAATACAACCGATATAGCAATCCTAACAAGGATGTATTTTACTTAGCTCATCTGGTAGTTATGAGTCAATGTCTAAATCTGCTCCTATTAACAACTTTTGTCCCATAGGGATGCTCACCATAGTAGTAGGTTTAGTTATCCTTACCATCCATATAATGTCACTTGCCCTCTTCTTCGGTGCTCAAAGTTCACTTGTAACGTAATCTTTGTTTTCCAGGGCCTAAGTCTCATACGCCACTAATACCCCTCATGCCTCTTATTCTTTTACTTTTGTTTTTCACTCAACACTGATTTCAAAACCAATCATAATCATAGTATATTTGTCGTTGATGATAGCTTTACTCTATCGCTTTGTCGTCGTACAGTAAACTCATAACTCATGATCATTTTTTTCTTTTCGACTCTTTACTTCATATACTTCGCTCGTTCTAACTTGGTACAACATATTCGCAGGTAATGCATCTCCCTTTAATTATAACGCTACTACTTCTTAAGCACGCGTACTTCGTGTATTTCCTTCTCTCTCTATTCTCGTTCTTATTCCTTCCTCCTCAATTTATCTTGCTTTCTCCAGCTTTATAATCAATCATTTATTCTTCGTATCAGGAACCTTATCCCTAACTGAGTACATCCACTTTTTTCCTTTAGAATATACTACCTTTGTACAATCCATTCTTTGCTCCTAAAACTTATTCTGTTCATTCCGATCATCCCCTCTCACCCTTATTGTGTTGATCCTCTTTTTAATAATCATCCTATTCCGTTATTCATCTTTCCGTAGTCTTGGTCTTTTACATCTAGCTAAAGATATCACTCAGGCTCTTGGTTATACCAATCACAAACTACTGCTACTTTGCCATATCACTTTCCTCTGATTTCTTTTTCAAGTTGACTTCCCCTTTTTGCTGGCTATCATTTCTATCATGGAGGAATCCCTATGCTGGACTTTCCCTTAGCAAGGTCTTATAAGCTTTCTCATCTACTGCCCCATGGCTCGCTTGTTGGTTTCACACTTGCATTCACTCTTTATTCATATAGAACATGTCACATCCTTAGTCGTTTCCTCGCTATACTTTGCATTACGGTTCTTGTTGCGTTCTCATTATACGGCGTAGTTGAAAGATTTGCTTGAGAAGGGATTTATTAGACCCAGTTCATCGCCATGGGGAGCACCGGTCTTGTTCGTGAGAAAGAAAGATGGTTCCCTACGAATGTGCATCGATTATAGGCAGTTGAACAAGGTGACGATAAAGAACAAATATCCTCTCCCCAGGATTGATGATTTATTGATCAACTACAGGGTGCCAAGTGGTTTTCTAAAATAGACTTGAGGTCAGGTTATCATCAAGTGAGGGTTAGAGAAGAAGATATTCCCAAAATAGCTTTCAGAACAAGATATGGCCACTATGAATTCCGGGTGATGTTGTTTGGGTTGACCAATGCTCCGGCCGTGTTTATGAATTTGATGAATAACGTATTCAGGCCACTCTTGGATTTATTTGTGATAGTATTCATTGATGATATTCTGGTGTATTATCGCACAGAATCAGAACATGCAGATCGCTTGCGTATCGTACTTGGAATTCTTCGAGCTCGAGAACTATATGCAAAATTTTAAAAGTGCGAGTTTTGGCTGAATTCCGTAACATTTCTGGGCCATGTCATTTCAAATGACGGTATTCGAGTTGATACTCAGAAAATTAAAGCGGTAAAGAATTGGCCAAGACCTACGATGCCCACCGAAGTTATTAGTTTTTTGGGATTGGCAGGTTATCACAGAAGATTTGTAGAGGGCTTCTCATCTATTTCAGCTCCATTGGTGAAACTAACCCAGAAGTTAGCTAAATTTCAATGGAATGATTCTTGTGAACGCAGCTTCCAAGAGTTGAAGGATAGATTAACCTCAGCTCCAGTCTTAACACTTCCAGAAGGGTCAGATGGTTATGTGGTATATTGTGATGCTTCTGGTGTTGGGTTATGATGTGTTAATGCAGCACGGTAGAGTTATTGTGTATGCTTCGAGACAGCTGCGGAAGCATGAAAAGAACTATCCAACTCATGACCGCGAATTAGCTGCAGTTATTCATGCATTAAAGATATGGAGACATTACTTGTATGGCGTACATGCTGATATCTATACAGACCACAAGAGCCTCCAATACATTTTCAAGCAGGAGTTAAACCTGCAGTTGAGGCGGTGGCTAGAATTGTTGAAAGATTATGATGTGAATATTTTGTACCATCCTGGAAAAGCAAATGTAGTAGCCAATGCGCTTAGCCGCCGATCAATGGGCAGTTTGTGTGAAGTTCCTCTGGAAAGGAAAGAAATGATTCATGAGCTTTACCAACTAGCTAATCTTGGAGTGCATGTAATTAATTCAGGTAGTGCAGGGATTGGTATTAATGATCCCACGGTTTCATCTCTGAATGTGGAAGTGAAAGAGCGTCTGTTACATCCGACATTTTCGCTTATTCGAAAAATTCAAGATAAATGGACTTGTGATGAATAAGGCCACTATTGGACATTTCTTGGTATGAATGTGTAGGTTATGAATACGTTGGTGTGGAATTACGGAACGAGGCCAAGGGCAAAATTGAAATTTTGGAAACTTGCTTAATGAATTACAAGATTAAGCCATCAATTTGGGCTCACAAAATAATAAGAAAGTGAGGCCCAAAATGGGAGGCCCAACCGGCCATACATGGCCCAAGTCCATGGAAATTAATTAATTTCCATGTGACAATATATAGTCATCCCTATCCTTAGAACATTCAAGAAATCAAAAGAAAAATTGAGAGGAAAAAAGAAAAAAAAGCTCACGGCCAAAGAGAAAGAGAAAGAGAAAAAGAAAAAAAAAATTTGGAGCTTGATTCTTGGTTCAAAAATCCATCTCTTTTGGAATTTCTACTAAGCTCAATATTCTCTTCAAGGTAATATAATTATTTTGCAAGAAACTACCATTTGTGGCAAGTGGAAGAGTTGAGAAAAGGTAAGAATTTTACCATTTTTAAACCATGGTATATATGTTGTAGTGTGTGGGAATGAATGAAAAGCATGAAAATTTTGTGTGTTGTGAATGTGTGTGTATGGCCGTGTGTGTGTATGATGGTGTAGTTGAGATGTGTTGAATTTTGTATTGTAATCTAGTTATGGTTATGGTAGAAATTGTATTGGAAGTGAAAGTTGAATAAATTAGTGAAAGTTGGAAAATATGAGGCATGGCCGTATGGCATCATGTTGATGATGGAATGTGAATTAAATCTTGTTAGTATGTTAAGTGTGTTATTGTGAAGTGAATGAAAGGATAATGATTCTTGTTGCTATGGAAAAATGGTTATCAAGTTGTTGTAGGAAAGTATGCAACTTTGTTATGATTTATGTAAAAATGGAAATGAATGTATCAAGAGGCAAATTATGATTATTGTTGAAGAATTTGGAAGATGGAATTGTATAATGAACTTGTATGTTGAAGGTTAGGAGAATTGGATAAATTGTGGCTTTGATGGAAAGTTTGTAAGTTTGCATATCTTATGTATATCTTGTGAGAATGGTATGATATGCCTCCAAATCGTGTTGTAATGAATTTGATGGGTAATGAACATCAAAATAATAAGTTTGGTTTGGAAGTGTAAGGTCGGAACGGAAAATGTTAAGTTATGACGGAAAGTTGGCAAATTGTGCCTTATTATGTATTTTGAGCTACTTGTCGTTATTATGAATATTGTTGTTGGGTTGTGTTGATTGTTTGGCTGTGTTTAACTTTTGGGGATGTCATATATACAGAGGAAATGCTGCCGAAATTTCGGTAGGCAAGTATGTGTTAAGTTTGGACTATGGAAAAGTTGAAACTAACAAATGGTAAACTTGACCATTTCTAGATTTTGGACGAAATTGAAGTCGACGCCAAGCGAGCGTAAGGCGCTGTCGAGGTATGTGAAGCCTTTCCCTTTGTTCATAGGCATGTTCTGGATGTGATAGGCTCGGCCGTGAGCCTTAAGTACGACTCCGCTCCCCGGAATTCGAGACGAAAAACCGCTCCAATTCCTTCAATTCAATTGAAGCTATTTTTTTTTCAAATTGCCTTTAAAGTGAGTTTTGTACAAAACTTCCCTAAACGGAGTCGGAACACTTCCAAACGATTATGGATGACCTCATAAGGTCTATTAGCGATAATTTACATATGTTGCCTCGAGTTGGTCCGAGGCGGGCCCACAAGGCCCGATATCTTCTGTAATACTTTAAATACTTCCCTTTTGTCCGATTTTCTCAGAAAACAATTGAACTATTGTTTTGATTATGATACAACTATTTTTATGCAATTCTTACAAAATGATTTCTGAACATCTAAGCATCTGATTCTGCTAATAATCTGTCGTGCCTTCCCAAGTAGGATATAGGCGCGTACTATGCATACTATCTGGATACTCTGATTTTGACTCGCCGTTTGGCACCCTTCAGTTTGATTGAGTCTGTATGTTGAGTCTGTATGTAAGTAGTTTCTCATTTATCGGTTCGTGTCTGTCTCAATGCATTCCTTCACTGCGTCCGGGGCCAGGTTCTGTTATCGTGCACATTTCTCTGCATTGTTCACCGCGTCCCTCGGCGTGCGGGCCGGGATCTGGATGTCTGTATGATATTATGATCTGTGTATGGGGATGGCGGCCAGGATGGCATATGATCTGATCTGATTCTGTCTGTCCACCGCGTCCCGTACTAAGAGGGCCGGGTTCTGTTACCGCGCCCCCAGACAGGGCCGGGATCTGTATGAATGTATGCGTGTGCTATCTATATTTATATAAGCACATGCCTCTGTATGATTTTGTATGACTCTGTACTACTCTGCATGCATAATTCTGTCCGACATACTTCTGTCTGTCCGTCTGAAAGACGACTACGTCTGTATGTCCGTATGGATTCTGATTCTGTATGTCCGTATGGATTCTGATTCTGCCCGTCTGTCCTTATTATGATTCCGTCTGTCTGTCCGAACCATAATTCTGTTTATTTGTATGGGACACGGTTCTGTATGTCTGTCTGGATCATGACTCTGTCCGTCAGTCTGATTTATGGTTCTGTTCGTTATATTTCTGTGACTCCGGTTCGGACTATGTTTATATCTGTTATGTTCTGCTTTACATACTCGGTACATTTTTCGTACTGACCCCCGTTCTTCGGGGGCTGCGCTACATGCCCGCAGGTACAGACGCACCAGGTGATACGCCGCCAGCGTAGGTTTCTGACTCTGCTGTTTGAAGAGCTCCTTCGATCCGGAGCATATACTTTTGGTATATATCTTCTGTTCTTCCGTATGTTCTGTATGTATGGAAATTTTGGGTACGGCGGGGCCCTGTCCCGTCATATGATTCTGTATGTCTGTAGAGGCCTGTAGATAGATATGTGGGTTACGGGTTTCGTCTGTGTGTTAGCCTTATCGGCTTATCTGTAAATGTCTGCATGTTCAGGTATATATATATATATATATGTTTGCGCGCGTGCCGTATCTGTATCGGCTTACTTCTGTAACATCTGTTTTAAAAAAAAAAAAAAATCTGTATGATACGAAATCCGGTCAGGTAGGTATGTACGGGTACCCAGTTAGGGTACCAGTCGCGGCCCACGGGGTTGGGTCATGACAAAAGTGGTATCAGAGCGGTTAGTCCTCGGTATGTCTACAGGCCGTGTCTAGTAGAGTCTTGTTTATCGGTGTGTTGTGCACCACATCTATAAACAGGAGGCTACAGGGCATTTAGGATGTTACCCTTCTTTGGATTCTTAGATCGTGCGATAGAACTGTATTAGTAGGATGATCCTCTCCTAACGATATGCTATGTTTCAGTGATGCCTCCGAAGAAGGAAACAGCTGCCCAGAAGGGCAAGGCGAGGATTGAGCCAGGAGAGACCAGCCGGGCCCCGAGGGTTACCAGGGCCAGTGTGCAGACTGCACTTGAGGATGTGCCCCCGTCGTCTGGATCTGTTACACCCCCCTTGCCGGAGGATATCAGAGCAGCAGGAGCTGCTAATCGGGAGACGGCTCCACCGCAAGCTCCTGAGGTTCCAGTGCCCGAGCCTCCAGCTCCACAGGCAGGGGCGGAGGGTAGGGCCATGCGAGATACGGTTCAGTTATTGACCACATTGATGACGGAGCAGGTTTGCAGGCATGGATTTGGGGGTGGTCGTGCGGACAGGTATGAGAGCTCCAGGGCTCGTGAGTTTTTGACATGTAATCCTCTAGAATTCTCCGGGACAAAACCTGAGGAGGACCCCCAGGAGTTCATTAGAAAGATGGAGAGCACACTACGATTGATTAAGGCTTCGCTGACTGAGTCTGTGGAGTTGGCTTCGTATCGATTATATGAGGTGGCGGCAAATTGGTATGAGTCTTGGCAGCTCTCCAGGGGTGACGATGCTCCCCCAGCGGTATGGGCCGAGTTTACTAAGGCCTTTCTTGATCATTTTCTACCACCAGAGCTACGGAGAGCTAGGGTTGATCAGTTCTTGAACCTGAGACAGAATGGTAGAAGTGTTCGCGAGTACAGCCTAGAGTTCGACTCACTGGCTAGGTATGCACCCGCCATAGTAGCCGAGATGGCCGATAGGGTGCACAGGTATGTGATGGGACTAGACCCTTATCTGATTGACGGTTGCTTGGCCATAGCTTCTCAGCCAGGGATGCATGTAGCCCGGGTACAGGCATACGCCCATGGCATGGAGGACCGACGTAGGGAGCGTCGGCCTGATAGGGGTTACGACAGGGGCCGGCCTAAGAGAGCCAGATCGGCTGGATATTCAGGGGGATTTCAGGGTGAGCCTTCCCAGCGGCAGGGTAACAGGTATTCGTCCCAGCCAGCCTACAGTACACCCCCACATATCTATATAATAGAGTTATGATGTGTTATGGAGTTATGATGTGTTTATGGAGTTATGTTGTGTTATGGCGCCAAGGATCGGGTGGCGACCATGTTCACCGAGTCCCATTGTCACACCCCGACTTTACTAGGGTGTGATGGGCACCCGACCCCATGTTTGGAGCCGAGCGAACCCGCTGACTCTTGTTACATATAGAAACTCTTGAATCATTTAAGAAAGAAATACATAGTAAGCTCTCCAATATATTTTGTTTCTTTTCATAAGTAAACTCTGACATCATGTAAGACTCGTGACATGAAACATAATAACATATCGGCTGCTGGAGCCGCTTACAGACTGACAACCCAATACCTACGACTCTGTCTGCAAAGTCTCTAACATCAAACAAACATCATGGCTCAGGTACTCTGACTCGGCAGCACTCCAGAACGAGTGGAGCCTGCTAACCCCGCTGGAACATCTTCTATGATAACTGTGGCTCATCTGGTGTACCTGCGTGGCATGAACGCAGCCCCCGAAGAAGAGGGGTCAGTACGAGTAATGTACTGAGTATGTAAGGCATGAATAGTAATATAATAAAGGCATATACAGTATGAATAATAACGGAACAAACATATGGAGCTTATCTGGGACAGATGTAACCTGTACATGTGAATGCCTTTCAGGCGGATGCCATGCATGCTTAGTTTCTTTCCAGAAAATGGCACTTCTTATTTACATATACAGAAAACAGAACATTTCAGAAAACGGTGTTCTTTATTTACATTCACAGACGCCGAGTGCATCGGCTCTCCCACCCCCTTCCCCAACAGTGTCCCAACATATTATATATATATATATATCACATATACAGACGCCGTATCCGGCTCTCCCATATCCCGCGTCCGGGATGATAAGCCAGCTGACCAGGTGGCAATGAAACATGTTTCCCTTCCAATCCCCCATGTACATATTCATATCTCACATACATATGTCATATAAGCATGCAGGAGAGCCCAAAGAAAATCATGTAACCATCAGAGTGACATAAGGTCGGTGACCTCCGATTACATTATGGAACAATCGTGATCGCCTTGTCTCACCTTGAAGGAACGAGTATTTTAAGGCGAGACTATCAACGGAGAATAGTGTTGAAAGAAACATAGAATGAAATCATGGACGTCATAGAAATCAATTCATCGGCTTTGGAATCTTTAGAGGATGGTGTCATAACCAAGGAATAGAATTGAAATCAAGAACTAGTTTGATACTTTCATATTCATATTGGGTCCTTAGCTTAAGACTCTTAGTCATGGAATCATTCTTGTCATACTTATCATAGACGTATTCTCTTCCTTAGCATCATCGTTATCATGGTCATCATAGACATATTTCCATTAAAAATAGTACAGTACTTATCGTTTGATAATTGGAACAAGGATCAAAAGCTTCCTTTCGATTCTACTCCAAAATGAGTCAAACGGAGCAATAGGGAAAATCCGGGAACAGTGGGCCCACCTCGGGCCGAATGAGGTAGCGTACACCATTTTCATATGTTACATGTCATGGCGTTACTTGTGAGGGTTTCAAGGTAGTCGGGTCTTATTTATGCAAGTCCTAGAGGTTTAGGAAGTTTTTCCAACATTTCACACGATTTTTAATTCAATTCTACTGAATGAAAAAGGGGAAACTTTAGGTGCGGATTCCGGAGAATAGAGTTGTCCCCAAGGCTCGTATCCGACCTATTACAGCTAAGACATGCCATAGAAGGAAGAGTAAAGCCTTACATACCTTTTCTGCTTCTTATGCGACTCCAAATTCACGTTCCAAATCCGCCAAAATCTACAAATTGGTCATGTTTACCAAAACTTGATTAGAGCCTTTAGAAGTTGATTCTCTAAAATAACACTTTGTCTGCCGAAATTTTGGCAGCATTTCCCCTGTAAATACACCATCCCCGAGAATACGGGTCGGCCCCAAATCATCAACAACAATCCGGGAATTTAACCCGGCCACAATATCAACAACAATGACAACAAACATTCCAACAACATCGACCATTAATGTAAACGCATTTTAACATCAACAACCTTCTTTCGCATAATGCGACGATATTCCAATTACGTTCAAATCAAGATATATAATCAATCCAAAACCATTCAAACATGATTCCATAACATTTCCAACAATCCACAAAATTTTCCAAAACAATCCGACCAAAACGTAAGGCAACCCGAAATCTTCCAAGTCCAAGGAAATATCAACGATACATTTCTTTTCCTCCGAACTCATAAACCATACTAACAATCTACACATTAGCAATATTATTTTCATCAACACAAAATACCACCATTCGGTCAACATATCAACACACACAACTTCATGCATTTCATCCATGTCTACACATTACGACATGTTCAAAACGCGTATAATCACATCGTCCAACACTAAATAAAATTAGTTCATTACCTTGACATACAAGGCAGCCCATTTTCGGCCAACACCCAACACCCATATTGCCATAAATTTCATTCATTTCACACTCCACAACATATACAACAATCAAATAACATTAAATAAAATTTGTTCATCATGCTCACACCAAAGAGACATACACACGGCCTCAACTTTCAACACACAACCTTTCATGGTTTTCATCCATTTTCATATACCATAACACATCCAACACATCCATAAACATGCACAGGAGGATTGAATCTTACCTTTTCCATTCAACTTCATTCTCGGCTAGCTTGAAGAATTGCGATAACGAACGGTTTTCTTGTCCCAACGACTACTCCACGTTAACGAGGGTCTTCCAATTAGTATGAAAACACAAAAAAAACAATTTTTCATGATCAACTTTAGGGGATGGTTCGGCCAGCCCCTCTTGGTCGTGTCCCCTTCTTCTTTTTCTCTTTCAAATTTCTTGAATGTTCTAAGGTGGAAAAGATGAATACTTGTCTTATTTATTTCTCTTCTTCCACCTTTTTCCCATATTTATTTTTAAGCCCCTCAAGTAGGAATATTTTGAGCACATGTCCCCCTTCTCCCTTTCTCTAGAAATCTCCTCTTTTTTCTAGAATTTTCTTGAAATTTGAATAAAGAAGACTAATGTCTTCTTAAGCAAGCTTGATCCATATATTTTTATATAATTTACATTTAGCCCCCATTAATTTAAATAAGGGCATATGATGCACGGCCAACGTGGCCTCTTCATGAATTTTTCTTGAACTTTTGTAAATTCCCATTTTTCCCCTATTCTCTCCGCAATATTTCTATAAGCCATTTTGCGAATTTCCCTTTTTACCCTTAGACCTTCTCCCTACTTCCATATTATCAATGTGCGTAAATAATATTTTCAACAACTTATACATTAGAATAAATTTTGAAAATGGTCATTCCATTAACTTCGTCACGACTACCTTGGAATATCCGAACGTATAAAATACGAGATATAACACCCATAATGGGCCGGGTATGATATATGATATTGACATGCATGATTTATGTTTCAAAAGGGCAAGTGTTTTGGTATTCTGGACATTGTACTTGTTTTGTTTTACTCCTTATTTAAGTTATGATCCTTGTTACTGTATTTCATGCTTTATACACTCAGTACATATTCCGTACTAACCCCCTTTCTTCGGGGCGCTGCGTTTCATGCCCGCAGGTACAGATAGTTGGTTTAGTGACCTTTCAGCATAGGACTTCTGCCCAGCTGTTTTGGAGAGCTCCGTTGTTCCGGAGTCTGGACTTTTGGTTCAGATCTTATGATGTATATGTATATGTTTATCCAGGGGTACGGCGAGGCCCTGTCCCGTCAGATTTCGCTACCGATACTCTCAGAGGTCTGTAGACATATGTGTGGGTTGTGTATAATTTCTGTTCAGCTGTGTCTATACGTCGGCTAGCATATGACATGATATTGATGTGTAGTGGCAGCCTTGTCGGCTTGCGGATCATTTTATGATTTGATCAGTTGTAACTCCTCAGGAGACAGTTTATCTGGACATATAAATATGACGACGTTATGAACCTTGGAGTTCCTTTACAAGTTTCCATATTGTTATTAGATTCTGTATGACTATACCTAACAGGTACGTATACGGGTGTCCAGGTCAGGCACTAGTCATAGCCCACGGGGTTGGGTCGTGAAAAAAGTGGTATCAGAGTTGTTCATCCTCGGAGTGTCTACAAATCGTGTCTAGTAGAGTCTTGTTTATCGGTGTGTTGTGCACCACATCTATAAAAAGGAAGCTACAAGACATTTAGGATGTTACCTTTATTTCATATCTAAGATCGTGCGATAGAGCCCAACCATAGGAAATGAAATTCCTTATACTAACCATTGATTTCAGCTGAAGAACGACATCGACAAAAGGAAGCGACTGATGATATTGGAAGTTATAAAGTACACAGGTAAGTAACGGTGCAAAAGAGGCATGTCGTATAAGGTAAGAATATTGAGGTATGATCGACGTGTAAAGTTGAAGAAGAAATGGGAGGTAGATCGGAAGGTATAACAGGATAGAGCGTTAAAGGATCAGGTACGTCTCGAGGTGTGATATGTGAGGTAAGTTCCGATACCTTTATACTTTTTACTGGAAATTGGGAGCCCTGTGTGGCTATGATACGATATAATATATGCGTATATATGTTGGCCCTGTGAGATATTGTTGGAATTTCCTGCGTGCAGGTTTTGGGATAGTAAGAAACACAGAGGAAACTCTGCCAAACTTTTCCCAGAAATAGAAAAAAAAGTCCACCCAGTTTTTCATGTCTCAATGCTCCGCAAGTGTGTTGGAGATCCCAAGAGAATTGTTCCAATAGATGATGTACAAGTGACAGAAAAGTTAGCATATGAAGAAGTACCCATTACCATCTTAGACAGGCAAGTACGAAGACTTCGAAACAAGGGAGTGGCTTCAGTTAAGGTCTTATGGCGGAATAACAATCGAGAAGAGATGACTTGGGAAGCGGAAGAGAAAATGAAATGCAAGTATCCACACTTATTCCAACCCTTAGGAGAGGTTCAAGATGAAACGCCAATAACATAAGGTATGTATGCAGTAAATGAAGTGTAATAATTAGAGTATCTAAACACCCCTATTTCCATCATTACTCTGATATTATATCCCCCATCTTCGAGAGTTTTCGTAAGTCCTTCTTAGAGTTTTATTGTATTGTAGCCCTGTGAGACAGAATTATTATGTGTTGTTGTGACAGGACGTTAGCGTCATATTACAGGGGAAACTCTGGCGAAAGTTTTGTAGAATTCCTGAGTACCTAACATTCGAGGACGAATGTTCCAAAAGGGGGGGGGGGGGGGGGGAGACTGTTATACCTCAAAACTTTAAGTTGCTGAGCAGTGAAGGAACTAACGTAAGTTAAGGTGTACATGATGTCACTACAAGTAAGAAGGGATACTTAATAATTCTAATTAAGATTCCAAAGAAGCTAAAGGCCAGGGAGAAAAGTTCGTTATATGAAACTTCACAGCAATTCTGCGAAAGGGGGGTTCGACGGTCGTTCTTTGTACCGTTGGACGGGTCAACGCTTCGTCAATTGTGCCATAGAATTGAGCTAGAGCAAAGACCATTCGACGAACAGGTCGATGCTCCGTCGATCAGTTCGATGAACCGTCCTTCTCACCGTAGAATGAAAGGAAACGACAGATTGCTTACTGGAAATTTAACGACTTCGACGATCAGATCGACGCCCCATCGATCCGATCGACGCTCCGTCGATCGCAATGTACATCTCGGACGAGACTGATTTCATGATTTAATATAAGGACCCTCCCTCATTTTTATTTCATTTCATTTTCATTCTCCACACACCAAATAAACCTCTAGAACTTTCTTCATTATTCATCCACAAGAATTCAAGGGAAATCCATGGTCAACTACACCAAATCCATGAAATAAAGTGTATGAAACTCATTAAAAAGTTCATCTACACCAAGAAAACTCAAGAGAAGAAAGTTAGGGTTTTGGTGCAAGAAGAGAAGTTCCACTCAAAGGTTGTTCATCCACCATCCAAGGTTAGTTTTATGGTATTTACATGATATTTAAGGTGTTGAAAGTTGAAACACTTAGACTATAGAAGGCGGTAGAAAATGGGTCTTGAATGAGTGAATAGTGTCATTGTTGAACAATTGTTGGGATGAATTATGAATGTTGGTATGCTATGATTGTAAATACGTTATTTGTGACACTTAGACCGCGGAACAAGTATTGTCTATGAGAAAACACGATAGTGAGCTATAACTATAATTGTGGAGAAATTGAAGGGAAATGGTGAATTGTGCTAAATGTAGATGATTGATGATGGTTGTTGCGATATTGTGAATATTGTTATGTACGTTTGGGAGTTGATATAGAATGTGCGCAAAGTAGTAGAAACAAAGGAAGTGCTGCCCAATTTTCCCTAGAAATAACAAAATGTTCTCATAGCCGACTAACTAATGTTAATGCGAATCTTCTTGAAGGTAGAAAAGCGAGCATCGAAGGAGAACGACCAAGCGATAGAGTAGTTAAATGACAAAGGTATGTGAGGCTAGTCCTTTCTTTCTATGGCATGAATCCCGTAGTATGACTTTCCATCCTCTCCATGAATCTCTTAAATTTTGGAAAATATGAGCCTATGTCCCTAAATAGCTACACAAGGTAATGAGTTAAAGCATAGAATTGCTAGATGTTCATGATATGCTGTTCCTAAAACGGCAATGATGTCATTATTGCTTACACTCACCTCATATACTATTCCTTTCAAGCTGAGGCAAGATGTTAATAAGTGCTCCATAAGGAAATCGTGGGATCACGACCTTACGTCATCCCGATAAAGTATAGTTGCCCTTGAGTCTTTAAACATGCACTACGATGAGCATATTATGATGATGATGATATAACACCGCGCCTATATGTCCGGGCAGTCACCGCGAAGGCGGGCAGCGTATACACCATGGCCAGATGGCATGGGCAGACACCACTAGTGAGCGGCATGAGATGATACCCCAGACGCGGGAGGCCTGGACGCAGGCTAATGATTATTACACCAATCTGATATGGACGGGCAGCTTATATATTTATGCATATATGATATGATGATGATTATGAGTAAGCCAGCATGCATCATTTCCTTTCTATATGACAGTCCAATACAGATGTTCCTTATTGATGTTTGCTTTATTTCATCGACGTAATATTATTGTTTATGCCTCTCATACTCAGTACAATGTTCGTACTAGCGTCCGTTCTTTTTTGGACGCTGTCTTCATGCCCACAGGTAGACAGGGAGGTGATCTTGATCCAAACTCGTACGAGTTGTTGGCTGATTTGAGAGCACTCCGTTGTTCCGGAGGTGCTTATGGTTATTCTTTTATGTACATGTAGTTTTTGGGCACGACGGGGTCCTGTCCCGTCGATATGTCTAGTACTCTAGTAGAGGCTCATAGATACGCAGTGTGGGTGGTATGGTCTCACAAGGTTGCTACCATATATATATATATATATATATATATATATATATATATATATATATATATTATTTCAATGACCAAAATGCTTGTGTATATAAAAGTATTTATGTTTCCGAATGAAAGATGATTTTCTCGTAATTTGAGTATAATTTTGATAAAAGAACGTTTAATGAGCATGATAACCAGTAGAATGAGGGGTTCTAGGTGGTTAGCCCCGGGTACCCATCACGGCCCTGGTCGGGTCGTGACAGTTCAAGTGGAAAGTGTTACCGGGAGAGGCGACATTAGTCTCTCTAAAATTTAAGTTAGAAGATTAGGATGCCCTGAGAAAAGGAGAGGTGTAACCAACAGAGGTATGTCGCTAAAAAGGGTTAACTCAGGCCTCAAGAAGGTAAGTACAGCGGCAAAGAACCACTCGGATGAATATCGAAAGTAAGTAAACGGAAAGAATGAAGTATGCAGCATGGAACAAAAAACGAATTTAAAGGGTTCGAAATTAGATTCTGATCAGTGGGACTGAAGGGCAGTAACAACGAATAAGGATATGAAATGGGAGAAAATAAGCAGGTTTTGCCAAAAAAAAATGTCAAGGGATTTCCGTCTCTTGAGGGGCAGTCGAAGAGATAAATATGCAACCATATTGACATGATTACCTCGGCAACGGGAAAGCCTTCCTAAAAGATGATTTTACAGTAGAAAGGATTTGCATTTCGGAAAGGATATTTTATGAATTTCAGGGAAAATACCATAAAGGAAGGTCTTGAGGATGAAAGTAAGAAAAGTACACTAATGGATTGATTAAAGAAAATCAAACAATCACCAAGGACAGGAGAAAGGATAATAAGTAAACGAGTCTGGCCAAAAGGCAAAACATCAGTAACATAGGATAAGAACCTTGATAATGTCACGACCCAGCCCCGTGGGCCATGACTAGTGCCCGAGCTGGACACCCATACGTACCTGTCAACATTATCGGACTGATACTATAGGCCCTCAATTAATCACATCACATCGTATTAACATACGTAAGCCGACGAGGCTGCCACTACAAAACGATAATATAAGTAAGCTGACAAGGCTGCTACAACGAAACAACAATATATGCAAGCCGGCAAGGCTGCTACAGCGACAGAACATCCATAATGATCACACAGACACAACCGAACACGTCTGAATACAACCCACATACATGTCTATAGACCTCTAAGAGTACCGATAGTGAAATATGACGGGACAAGGCCCCGTCTTACCCCTGGGCAACATATATACATATACAAAAAAAGGTTTGTACCAAAATCTAGGCTCCGGAACAACGGAGCTCTCCAGGACAGCAGAAAGGAACTCCTAAGCTGGGGGATCACTGAATCGAGCGTCTGTACCTGCGGGCATGCAACGCAGCCTCCCGAAGAAAGGGGGTCAGTACGGAATATGTACTGAGTATATAAAGCATAAGAACATCCAGTACAGATGAATCATGAAAAACAGTCTCAATAAGTGAATGCATCCGTGGCCAACATGTGACAATATCTGCATAACTCTATATAACTGAATTTGACTTTACGGCGTATGACAGGCATAGATTATTGCATAACTGTTAGTGTTGTGGAACGTACAGCCCGATCCATATATAATATAATAATGGCGAGGAACGTACGGCCCGATTGATATAAAATATAATAGTGCCGAGGAACGTACGACCCGATCCATATATAATATAATAGTGCCGAGGAACGTACGGCCCGATCCATATACAATATAATAGTGCCGAGGAACGTACGGCCCGATCCGTATATAATATCATAGTGTCGAGGAACGTACGACCTGATCCATATATAATATGTTAGTGCCGAGGAACGTACGGCCCGATCCATATATAATACATATACATACATGTAAAACTTGGAAAAGGATACTCTGAACTCATCTGGTGACACAAGAAGCTAACGTGAAAAGTCTCTGGGAATTATGAACATAAAACATAAGAGGCCAACGATACAAATATCTCCACAGTCTCTAGGGATAGAGTGTTATATATATATCAACTACTATCCAAAGCATAGAAAACTCGAGGGGAAAACTTAATCACTTAAGAGTTCTAACATCAAGATGTGAATAAGAATCATTAATCACATTCGGAACTTATGAATAGAGTTACCCCAAGGTTCATCACTTATGTCTAGGACATGCCAAAAGAAAGAAGGGACAGATTTACATACCTGTTAGCGACTATTCGTAAATCCGTTCGCCTCGTCGCTCTTTTAGCCTATTTAATATAAGAGTAACGTTATTGTTAGTAACTATACTTTCTAGTTCGTAAATCTGTAGGCCGTCGCCTATAGAACTTATTCTTTAACTAATATTTCTCGTTTAGGGTTTTTCCTTATTTAAGGACTTAACGAGAATCGGGCAGCATTTCCCCTATATATTCACCTAACCCGAATTTGTAATTATCCTCCTGTCAACACAGAAATACCAACAACAACGATATACACACATATTTCCGATAACTCAGCCCAATACAATTCTAAATCGATTTCAACCCACAATTTCACATAATAACAATTTCATGTATTTTCTTACTTCCGATTTCGTCCAATTCAATTTTAATAATTTCATTACAACATTATTAACACAACTACACCATAAAATATGAAAATCTTACCACAATTTCCTCGGAGAAATTTGTATGCTCAATTGTCCGATTTTACGATTTCTTCTTCTCCAACTTAAAATCTAATGTTGCTATCACCTCCTTGGGTTTTTATTGCACTTGGATCTGATCCAAATATTCAAAGATAAAAAGATTTCTTCACCACCATGGCTGGCCGTGAGCAGCCATGGTTCATTTCTTCTTTTGTTTTGAATTTTTTTGTGAAAAAGTTGTGAAAATGAATTTTTTTTCCACTAAAACTCATATATATATATATATATATATATATATATAGGTTTGATCCTAGGGTGACACGTGTCCCCCCCTCCCTCCTTGTGAGTCATTATTCCACTTTCTTGAACATATTTGTTTTTATTCTATTTTTTTTTATTTTTGTTAATTAATTTCGGGTGGGGCCCACTTTAATAATTAAGCTTAATTAATTTAATTAATCCCTAATTCTCACTTAGTAATCTAATCACAATTAATAAATTCCTAATCTCCAATAATATTTTTACACTAAATAAAATTTATAAACAATTGTTCTAATTTAAAATTGAAAATTAAAAGTTTCTATTTCGTGTCCGAAAATGATCCCGTCTTTAACTTGAGTCGATTTGCTTGCGAATAATTCGACGTATAAATATACAGGGTATAACATCCTTCCCCCCTTTAGAACATTCGTCCTCGAATGTTAAACTGATCCTGAATTCCCAATACTTTCTCAAGTGTTCTCTTATTTAATTATGCCCTTCATTGGTCGATTCGCTAGAATTCATTATAACGCATTTCAGGCCTCCACATAGTCATTCCTGTACCATCTCCTTCTTCCGTTGTTCCTTGAGGCAATTTTTCCACGTCATTGTCTTTGCCCTTCCCTTTGTTTTACAGTTCGTTATCAGCTGTATTTCGAGCTGTTCTGCTGAAGTGTTGCTGTCCCTCTTATCTGCATACTGTTCAGTTGTACTATCACCGATTGATTTAGATTTGTACTCATGGTGTATGTAGTCATAATTGGACTTTTTTTTTATTGTTATTCCCCTAACATAATGTATCGTTCACTTCACTTTACCTCTTTATCTTTAAACAAGATCTTGTAATGCGCAGACGTCCGTCGTCGGTTCATTAGACTTTAATATCCCTGGAGCATTGCATGCCTCTGGTAACCTGTAGGCCCTTCGCAGGTTCTATGAGTAAAACGAAGCTTCCCATAGGGTAACATCTTTCCACTCCAATATCCTTGCTTTACTCTGTTGTTATAGCTCGTATTCTGAAATCCTCAGCATCATGTGTCACTTTCTGACTTTCTTTTAAAGGTCTTTAACTCCTTGATCTCGATCTTTAGGGTTGTCTATCGAATAGCGCTAGGGTCTCCTCATATTATAGCTTTACTGTTATCTAGTAACTAGTAACTTGCTTGTTCTAATTGTCTCGGTTAAATCATTTTGCAATTTCCCTTAACGTAACTGACACTACTTTGGGCATATTATCTCGTGTCGTTTCTTTATTTTTGATTCCAACTCCTCTATTGCCCTTTTACTCAAATTTGCTCTTAGTTCTCCTACCACGCATCCTATTGCAATCTTTACACAAGTATGTGTAGGTGCTCAAATCAACCCCGAAAATAGCTTAGTGTCACCTTGCCAGTCTTTATGTAGACCCTATATCCTTCTCTCATATCTTTTAATTGATATCAAGGCTCAACTATGGCCTTTGCCCTCAGTACTAATTATATCTCTGTAGTTTTGCCTCAAACCGTCTTATACCTTTCTGTTATGCATCCCAAATATCGCAATCACATTGTTGTTACTGAATTCTTACCCTCTTTATCAAGTACTTACTTGGTCTCGTCCTTAGCATACAAACATTCGTAGGTTGCATAACTATTCTTGTACAATTCGTACGAAGTGCATCCAGTCTTAGTCATAGCCTTTCCTTCTTGTGATTTAATCTGCTCTACATATCTTATTGTACCAAAACTCACTTGCTGTCTGTTTTATCATACTCCTTTCCCTTCCTTTACTTACCTTTCAATTTTCTCATATTCTACTATAGGGGATTCCCTATCCTTTCTTCTTTGCTACTTATAAATCACAATATCATTAGCCAGTAACTCCATTGTCGGCATCTTAACCTCTAATCTCGTATAGCCTTGCTATTCTTTCTAATATCCTTTTAAGTTACTCGTTACCATTTTCTTGTCGTATTCCTCACATTTTTTTAAGCCTCCACCTTTTGATGTCATATTATCCAAGGTCTTTATCCATAATTCTCAGCACTGTCTTAAATGCCGTCTTAGCTTTTATCTGTTTATTGTTGGCCTTTAATTCTCACTAATTTGTTTCAGCAAGGGATCTCACTTTTAGTTTAGGAATTCACATTAAACGTGTTGTAGCGTCAATTATTGCCATCTCGCACTTACATTTCACTCACCCGCTTCCCCCCTTTGGGGTTGTATTTATACCATATTTGTATCTCTCCTTTATCACTTATAACTTAGATTACCTACGTATGAAACTCCAACACAATCATGAGGCCCTAAGAACTCTTGATATATAGTACAAAATCTTGTCTGATGATTGGTACTTGAGTAATGTAATTAATGTAGCAATTTGTCCGAAGCCACACTCCATTCATCCCAATCAGTAATTAGGTAGTGCTTATCGTCGTTTCAAATTCTCCATTCAGTAGCACTTATATTCTAATGATAAATGTTCCAAGTTTTCTTATAGCACCCTCCTTATCCCAACGGATATCATTTGTTTCTTCTAATAAATTCACAATACATCAGTTGTTTCGCAAATCCACAATCCCTGTCCTTTAAGGATTTCACAATTTCCGAGGTGGAGTTACATATACGCAGTACTCCTTTATGCCTCATGTGCTTTCACCCTTGTTGTATACCTAATGCTAACTTCTAACTTACTCAAAATCATATCAATTCGTCTCAATAGTGGTCTTGTCTTATCACCTTCTCGTCATGCTACACCATAGATTCATAGCTATACATGTCATATGCATCGTTATACTATAATCCCACTCACTTCCTTCTTATCTTTCTCTTTCTATTAACTTATTCTCTTCCTGTGCTCGCTTTCACTTTCGTTACCATTTGACTTTTATTCTGAGCTTTCCCTATAGAACTTTGTAAGTCTTTCTTATTCATTCTACATTTACTTTTCCGTTTCACACTAATCATATCGTATTCTTTAGTTACTTCCTTGCTATAACAGAGTCTCCTACCGGGGTAGCTACCTCAAATAGTTTTATCGATTCAGGTTTTACCCCAATTCTACTAGCAACAAGGGGTGAAATATACGATAAAGTAAAGTCTGGGTCTATCAATACATATACATCTCGCGAGAAAATCGATAGTATACCTGTAACCACATTTGGTGACGCCTCCCGATCCTGTCTACTAGCCAAGGCATATATGCGGTTCGAAGGACCGCTTGAACTGGAAGCTCCGCCACGACCTCTACCACAGCCTGCTTGTACCTGAACACCCTGCCCCATAGTGCGCATAGCCACAGAAGAAGATGAACCCGCAACCGATCCCGTAGGCTGAGCCATACCACCTGAACCGCCTCTATATGGACACTCTCTCATAAGATGGCCTTGACGGCCACAAGAAAAACAAGCACCTGCAGTGTGATAACATTCCCCGAAATGATACGTACCATATCGAGAACACCAAGGCAAAGGTGGCCTCGACTGACTAGAACCTCTTTCTACTTGCGAACCCGAAGTCTTGGAGCTCTGACCGGCTCCTGAGTGTCCTGTGCTATTGAATCTCCTACGTGTGAACTGTGGGGGTGCACTCCGAGCTGGCTGAGAAGGATATCTATTATACTGTTGAGGCTACCTGCCTCGAAACTCACCAGAATAACTAGCCGACCTGGCTCTCTTATGTTGGCCCCCGTCATAACCTCTGTCGGGTTGACGCCTTCTGTGTCGATCCTCTACCCCCTGTGCATATGCCTGTACTCGAGCAATATCCATCCTTGACTGGGAAGCCATTACCATACAACTATCAATCAAATAACGATCTAACCTCATCACATACCGATGCACTCTATCCGTCATATCAGCTACTATGGTGGGTGCATATCTAGCCAATGAGTCAAACTCTAGACTATACTCTCGAACACTCCTGCCCCTCTGTCTCTACTGTAGGAATCTATCAACTCTAGCTCGCCGCATCTCTGGAGGCAGAAAGTGGCCAAGGAAGGCCTCCACAAACTCATCCCATACTACTGGAGGAGCATCCTCGCCTCTAGACAATTTCCATAACTCATACCAATTGACGGCTACATCCCGCAACTGATATGAAGCTAACGCAACAGACTTAGTCTCAGAAGCCTTAATTATCCACAATGTACACTGCATCTGCCGAACGAACTCCTGCGGGTCATCCTCGGGCTTCGACCCGAAAAACTCTGGAGAATTACAGCTTAGGAAGTCACGGGCTCTCAAACTGTCATGTCTATCCATCTGGTCAACCCC
The DNA here is from genome assembly GCF_019175385.1 of Lycium barbarum. Taxonomy (NCBI): domain Eukaryota; kingdom Viridiplantae; phylum Streptophyta; class Magnoliopsida; order Solanales; family Solanaceae; genus Lycium; species Lycium barbarum. Next base: position 58,695,639 of record NC_083337.1, read on the forward strand.
TGCGAGCCTGTCCTGCCACTATTATGGTGAGTAACTGAACTTCATCTCTCATGGCTCTATCCTCTGCCCCTGGCTGAGGAGCTGGAGGCTCAAATGCTGGAACATCAGGAACTGGCGGTGGAGCCGCCCTCTGACCTGGAGCTGTCGCTGTCCGAGGTTCCTCTGGACGTAGCGGTGTAGCAGAACTCGCGAGCTGGAACCCAACCTCAGGCATAAACTGGGCACGAGCCCTGGTAACTCTCCGAGTCTGGCTAGTATCCCCCGCTATCGATTTGCCCTTCTGGGTAGCTGTCGCTTTCTTTAGAGGCATAGCTGTAAAAATAATAGTTTGTTAGGAAGGGTTTATCCTGATATACTGCTCTATCGCACGATCTAGGATAAGAAGAAAAGATAACATCCTAAATGTCCTGTAGCTTCCAGTTTATAGATGTGGTGCACAACACATCGATAAACAAGACTCTACTAGACACGGTCTGTAGACACTCCGAGGACGAACTACTCTGATACCACTTTTGTCACGACCCAGCCCCGTGGGCCATGACTAGTGCCCGAACTGGACACCATACGTACCTGTCAACATTATCGGACTGATACTATAGGCCACCAATTAATCACATCACATCACATCGTATTAACAGACTCAAGCCGACGAGGCTGCCACTACAAAACGATAATATAAGTAAGCCAACAAGGCTGCTACAATGAAACAACAATATATGCAAGCCGGCAAAGCTGCTACAGCGACAGAACATCCATAATGATCACACATACACAACCGAACACGTCTGAATACAACCGACATACATGTCTACAGACCTCTAAGAGTACCGCTAGTGAAATATGACGGGACAGGGCCCCGTCGTACCCCTGGGTAACATATATACATATACAAAAGAAGGTCTGTACCAAAATCTAGGCTCCGGAACAACGGAGCTCTCCAGGACAGCAGAAAGGAACTCCTAAGCTGGGGGATCACTGAATCGAGCGTCTGTACCTGCGGGCATGAAACGCAGCCCCCCCCCCCCCCCCGAAGAAAGGGGGTCAGTACGGAATATGTACTGAGTATATAAAGCATAAGAACATCAAGTACAGATGAATCATGAAAAACAGTCTCAATAAGTGAATGCATCCGTGGCCAACATGTGATAATATCTGCATAACTCTATATAACTGAATTTGACTTTACGGCGTATGACAAGCATAGATTATAGTATAATTGTTAGTGCTGTGGAACGTACAGCCCGATCTATATATAATATAATAATGCCGAGGAACGTACGGCCCGATCCATATACAATATAATAGCGCCGAGGAACGTACGACCCGATCCATATATAATATAACAGTGCCGAGGAACGTACGGCCCGATCCATATATAATAGTGCTGAGGAACGTACGACCCGATCCATAAATAATATAATAGTGCCGAGGAACGTACGGCCCGATCCATATATAATATGTTAGTGCCGACGAACGTACGGCCCGATCCATAAATAATACATACACATGCATGTAAAAGTCGGAAAAGGATACTCTGAACTCATCTGGTGACACAAGAAGCTAATGTGAAAAGTCTCTGGGAATTATGAACATAAAACATAAGAGGCCAACGATACAAATATCTCCACAGTCTCTAGGGATAGAGTGTTATATATATCAACTACTATCCAACGCATAGAATACTCGAGGGGAAAACTTAATCACATAAGAGTTCTAACATCAAGAAGTGAATAAGAATCATGAATAACATTCAGAACTTATGAATAGAGTTACCCCAAGGTTCATATCATTCATCACTTAAGTCTAGGACATGCCAAAAGAAAGAAGGGACAGATTTACATACCTGTTAGCGACTATTCGTAAATCTGTTTGCCTCGTCGCTCTTTTAGCATATTATTATAAGAGTAACGTTATCGTTAGTAACTATACTTTCTACTTCGTAAATCCGTAGGCCGTCGCCTATAGAACTTATTCTTTAACTAATATTTATCGTTTAGGGGTTTTCCTAATTTAAGGACTTAACGAGAATCGGGCAGCATTTCCCCTATATATTCGCCTAACCCGAATTTCTAATTATCCTCCTGTCAACACAGAAATACCAACAACAACGATATACACACAAAATTCCCATAACTCAGCCCAATACAATTCTAAATCAATTTCAACCCACAATTTCACACAATAACAATTTCATGTATTTTCTTATTTTCGATTTCGTCCAATTCAGTTTTAATAATTTCATTACAACATTATTAACACAACTACACCATAAAATAGGAAAATCTTACCACAATTTCCTCGAAGAAATTTGTATGCTCAATTGTTCCGATTTTACGATTTCTTCATCTCCAACTTAAAATCTAATGTTGCTATCACCTCCTTGGGTTTGTATTGCACTTGGATCTGATCCAAATATTCAAATATCAAAAGTTTTATTCACCACCATGGCTGGCCGTGAGCAGCCATGGTTCATTTCTTCTTTTTTTTATTTTTTTTGTGAAAAAGTTGTGAAAATGAATTCTTTTTTCACTAAAACTCATATATATATAGGTTTGATCCAAGGGGGACATGTGTCCCCCCCCCCCCCCTTGTGAGTCATTATTCCACCTTCTTGAACATATTTTTTTTTATTCGATTTTTTTTATTGTTTTTAATTAATTTCGTGTGGGGCCCACTTTAATAATTAAGCTTAATTAATTTAATTAATCCCTAATTCTCACTTAGTAATCTAATCACAATTAATTAATTCCTAATCTCCAATAATATTTTTACACTAAATAAAATTTATAAACAATTGTTCTAATTTAAAATTGAAAATTAAAAGTTTCTATTTCGTGTCCGAAAATGATCCCGTCTTTAACTTGAGTCGATTTGCTTGCGAATAATTCGACGTATAAATATACGGGGTATAAAAGATAAGTAATACAAATATTCGATTATAAAGGAAATAGAACGATACACGGGGGATATGCATTAATATGAACCAACTGTAGTGTCAGAAAGGAAGATGAAGACTCGACGAAAGAAGAATGAAAAGGGTGTACTTTGTAAGGATTTCATGATAGGAACAAGAAGCAACGGAACACTGGAAGAATTATGATGCATAGCTGTAATGCAAACAAGTAGTTAAGGAGAATTATGGGACAAATGAGCTAAGAGAATGAAAGGATGATAGGTGGGAATCGATGGTATGGAATATTAACTTTTAATCGTATAATATAGACGTAAATCGAAATTGGGAACCCAGGGTAAGAAGAATTTCAAGGGTGTTAAAAAAATAGTCGTGGGGAAAAGACTAGGGCTAAAGGAGCGGGGTATAGCCGGACACTTCATAAGGGGCCTGACGAATTTTGATGTCCCCTTAATTCATTAGCCCAGGGAATTACTAGTCATGAAAGGTAGAAGTGAAAAGACGATAAAGGAGGAACCCGCATTGGATCTGATATGTATGAGGATTTTGATCTGATACAAGGCTTAAACTAGCAGAAAGGGAAATAAGTCAAACCATATGATAAAAGGAACCCCGGCATTATAAGGAACCGAGGGGTAAAAGGATTATTAAGGTCGGCCAGGTGATTATCAAAAATATTTAATATTCAAAGTTTACTGGTGTATAAGAACATCTTTAAAGGGGGGGGGGGGGGAAGAGCAGATTTACTCCTGAAATGAAATATGACCTTCCCGCAAATTCCAAAAAAAGAAACGTGTTAGTTTGAAAAATCAAAAGTTCGAGAATGTATCAGGAGAGGATTGAAAATAAGTATATTATGGGGCAGGTATGAGAAATAAAGTATGATCGGAAAATAAGGGGAATTAACGAGTCAAAGAAAATGATGTGAGATATGATGTTTCTAGACCGTGGTTCGAACCCCTCTAACCGGGGAAATTGTACCTCACCCAGATACGAAGTGACATGTCCTAAAGAGCGACAATGAGAGTAAGAATGGTCTCCAAGTTAATTATCGAGATGATGGTGAAAAGGATGATGAATAGAAAGGACTCTTTAGGTTACAACAAAAAGGAATCTTAGTGTCAGAAGGAGTAAAAATCCAACAAAAGGAATAATGATGTTCGGCTTGGCGATCTCAAAGAGAGGGGGAGTGATTTTTTATAATAGAAAGATAGTAGTATTGCCAGAGATTGGGAAGTGTCTCACGAGTCGCTAACCATACCGAATATGAGAGTGTATATTATGGAACTATATGAACCATCAACGTGAGGTTATGTCCAACAAAATGGTATAGAGGCAACAATGGAAAGCCAACGAAGAATAACAACTAGCTAAGTAATCACCAGTATAAGGGAGTCAAAGATAAGTATACTGATATTGGGAGGAAGTTGTGGTAAAGTGAGAATTTACCTTAGCTCTATAATTATAAATTTATACTGTAGAATTTGAGGAAAGGAAATTAAAGGAAGAGTTTGGAAAGGTGTTACACCTCGGGAATTCCCCCGTGAACGTACAGTTAATAGACTAACGAAGAATACGAGTATATGATGTTTTAATAAGAAGGGAACGATGTTTGACGACCCTAAGTAAGATTTCCAAGGCAATTGCAATGAAAGGTAGGTTATGCTCCACAATGACTAATTATAGGTTTGGGAAATGTGAAAAGTTGCAGGTTTGCATTCTGGCCAGTTGGTCGTAAAATGAAATACGGATCGTAAAGTGGTATATGGTCCGTAAACTGCCATGTCGTATTTCAGCTTCCAAAAACTTCAACTTTCTGTCAAATACTGGAATGGTTAAAGACGACTTGGAATACGGACCGTAAACTGAAATACGGCCCGTAAACTGAGTCGTAAACCACCATGTCCTCAGCCTGACTTTCTGTTTCTGTCATCCTTAAATACGACCACGAAATACGGTCCGTAAACTGGAATACGGACTGCAAACTTTGTTTACGACCACTGTGCACTTTCGAGGACTGTTCATTTAAGATAAGATTTTGGGTTATTAATAAGAGACCAAGTTCATTATTTCATTTCCACATGACACCCCCTTCTCTCTAAAACCTCTCTCTACATTTATTCCACAAGGATTCAATGATTATTAGTGAACAACAACATAAACTAAGTGAATCAAGTATAAGAAAACCCATTAAGGATCATACAAGTCAAGAAATCTCATTGGGGATAAACTAGGGTTTTGCTCAAGTGGAGTATTATCAACCAAGGCTTGTTCCTACGACATCTAAGGTAAGATTTATGATGTTTCTATGTTGTTTAAAGTATTCAAGAGTTGAAATACTTGGATTGTAGAGAGGTATGGCAAAATGGGTCATGAATGTGGAATAGTGCCATTTTGAGAAAAAGTTTGAATTGAGTTATGGGTCTTGATGTATTGTAATGTAAATGTGTTATAATTGATGTTGAGAACATGAATGGACATAGTTGTGTGTTATAGCCATAGATATGAGTAATTGAAAGTAAGTCTAGAAATGTGGATAATGTGGATGAATAGTGATTATCGTTATGGTATTGTGAATGCATTATTGATGTTTGGGAGTTGATATGCGCTATGGAGGAATGTCACATAAATAAAGGCGGTGTTTTCCAACGACGCTGAATTTATGGCAACGACGCTGGTTCGAATTGCTAAAAGATTATGATGTTGATATCTTGTATCATCCCGGAAAGGCAAATGTTGTAGCTGATGCTCTTAGCCGTAGATCTATGGGAAGTTTGTGCGATGTACAACCTGAGAGGAGAGAAATGACTCGTGAGCTCCAACAGTTAGCTAGCCTAGGAGTTCGAGTAGTGGACTCAGGTAACAGGGGGACTACTATCCAGAATTCAGCAGCCTCATCGCTAGTGGCAGAAGTGAAAGAGCGACAATATGAAGATCCCATGCTAATGCATTATAGTGATACACTCCCTCCGAAAGAGGAGTCATCATTTGATATCACAGGAGACAGAGTTCTCCGATGCCGAGGCAGAGTATGCGTTCCTGATATGGCAGGATTACGCCACCAGGTATTGAGGGAAACTCATTGTTCCCGTTACTCTGTTCACCCCAGTGCGACGAAAATGTATCATGATCTTAAGTCTGTATATTGGTGGAATGGAATGAAGAAAGATATAGCGAAATTCGTAGCTGAATGTCCCAATTGTCAACAAGTGAAAATCGAGCACCAAAAGTCGGGTGGATTGTTGCAAGCTATAGAAATCTCAATTTGGAAGTGGGAAGTGATTAACATGGACTTCATTACAGCCTTACCCCGTTCTCACCGTAAGTATGACTCCATATGGGTGATTGTGGATAGACTCACCAAGTCAGCTCATTTCTTACCAGTCAGAACGACACATGCGGCAGAAGATTATGCAAAGCTTTATCTTAAAGAGATACTAAGACTCCATGGTGTTCCTGTATCTATTATCTCAGACAGAGGAACTCAATTTACAGCCAATTTTTGGAAGTCTTTCCACGAGGGTTTAGGGACCCAAGTGAGCCTTAGCACGGCATTTCACCCGCAGACCGATGGACAAGTTGAGCGCACCATTCAGACTCTTGAAGATATGTTACAGGCATGTATGATAGATTTTGGAGGTAATTGGGATGATCATTTTCCCCTCATTGAATTTGGTTACAATAAAAGTTATCATTCTAGCATCCAAATGGCACCGTATGAAGTTTATATGGGTGAAAGTGTAGATCCTCAATTGGGTGGTTTGAAATAGGAGAGGCTAGACTAATAGGGCCAGACTTAGTCCAGCAAGCCATAGAGAAAGTCAAGCTCATACAAGATCGGTTATTAGCAGCCCAAAGACGTCAAAAGTCCTATGCAGATAATCGCCGAAGAGACTTAGAGTTCCAAGTGAAAGATTGGGTATTCTTGAAAGTATCACCGATGAAAGGTGTAATGAGATTTGGCAAAAAGGGGAAGCTTAGTCCCCGGTACATTGAACCTTATGAGATTGTGCGCAAAGTGGGCAAAGTGGCCTACGAATTAGATCTACCTCCGGATTTCGAGTCAGTTCACCCAGTTTTCCATGTCTCGATGCTTCGAAAATGTGTTGGAGATCCTACTAGGATCGTGCCAATAGGCGATGTGCAAGTGACAGAAAAGTTGACTTATGAAGAAGTGCCCATTGCCATACTAGATAGACAAGTACGGAGGCTTAGAAACAAAGAAGTTGCCTCAGTTAAGGTTTTATGGAGAAGCAGTAAACGAGAAGAAATGACATGGGAAGCGGAAGAAAGTATGCGATCCAGATAGCCTCATTTATTTCAGCCCTTCGGAGAGATTCAAGATGAAACATCAGCTGTGTGAGGTATGCGTGATTTCCTTTTCATGCTTTTGGTCGTGTGTGGCTATAGATATGTTGATATTGTGACGTAGCCCTGTGAGGTGATGATATTTTGGGTTGTTATGACAGGTTGGTAGTGCCCTATTATAGGGGAAACTCTGGCGAAATTTCTATAGAATCCCCGAAGACTTTAACATTCGAGGACGAATGTTCTTAAGGGGGGGAGAATGTTACACCTCGGAAATTTCCCCGTGAACGTACAGTGAATAGACTAACGAAGAATATGAGTATATGATGTTTTAATAAGAAGGGAACGACGTTTGACGACCCTAAGTAAGATTTCAAAGGCAATTGCAATGAAAGGTAGGTTATGCTCCACAATAACTAATTATAGGTTTTGGAAATATGAAAAGTTGCAGGTTTGCATTCTGGCCAGTTGGTCGTAAAATGAAATACGGACAGTAAAGTGGTGTACGGTCCGTAAACTTCCATGTCGTATTTCAGCTTCCAAAAACTTCAAATTTCTGTCAAATACTGGAATGGTTAAAGACGACTTGGAATACGGACCGTAAACTGAAATACGACCCATAAACTGAGTCGTAAACCACCATGTCCTCAGCCTGACTTTCTGTTTCTGTCATCCTTAAATACAACCATGAAATACGGTCCGTAAACTGGAATACGGACCGTAAAATGTGTTTATGACCACTGTGCACTTTCGACGACTGTTCATTTAAGATCAGATTTTGGGTTATTAATAAGAGACCAAGTTCATTATTTCATTTCCACATGACACCCCCTTCTCTCTAAAACCTCTCTCTACATTTATTCCATAAGGATTCAAGGATTATTAGTGAACAACAACATAAACTAAGTGAATCAAGTATAAGAAAACCCATTAAGGATCATACAAGTCAAGAAATCTCATTGGGGATAAACTAGGGTTTTGCTCAAGTGGAGTATTATCAACCAAGGCTTGTTCCTACGACATCTAAGGTAAGATTTATGATGTTTCTATGTTGTTTAAGGTATTTAAGAGTTGAAATACTTGGATTGTAGAGAGGTATGGAAAAATGGGTCATGAATGTGGAATAGGGCCATTTTGAGAAAAAGTTTGAATTGAGTTATGGGTCTTGATGTATTGTAATGTAAATGTGTTATAATTGATGTTGAGAACATGAGATGAGCAATGTACGTGAATGGACATAGTTGTGTGTTATAGCCATAGATATGAGTAATTGAAAGTAAGTCTAGAAATGTGGATAATGTAGATGAATAATGATTATCGTTATGGTATTGTGAATGCATTATTGATGTTTGGGAGTTGATATACGCTACGGAGGAATGTCGCATAAATAAAGGAGATGTTGTCCAATTTTCTCTAGCTTTAGTCGTATATGCTAGCTATCGATTCTAATGATAATATGACTTCAATGAAGGTAGAAACAGTAGCATTGGAGGTGAACGCGCAAGTGTAAAATAGTGAACGGAAAAGGTATGTAAGGCTAACCCTTCTTTCATAAGTCATGGTTCTTTTGTCCAAACATCTAAATCCTCCATAAGTCTATGATGTCTCATAAATGATTCGATCTTCCAAGCTATTAAGCTCACAATTCTTGATATGCTACGATTGTACTAAGTTCCTCGTATAACAAGTAAGCCTATAAATATAAGTGTGATGAATGATGATAATAGTGATAATAATATTGATGACGACTATAATGGTAATGGCGATGACGAAAACGATGACGATAATGATAGTGATGAAAGTAGTAAAGATGCTTATGAGTTGTATGTATGTGTGCCCATGTATGGCTACTATGAACCCCGAGCCTATATGACCGGGTAGAATGTTGTATAGATGTATATGTATGTATGCTTACGTAACGCGCGCACACCACTGCAGTTGGGTACGGATAACACTGAGCCTTGGTAGGGCCAGGTATGTGTAACACTGAGCCTTGGTTGGCCAGGTATGTATGACCACCGAGCCTAGCTATGGTCGGGTACGTAAAATACCGAACCTTCGGGGTCGGGTATGTTATGTAAATGCTATGTATATGATATGATTATGTATGTGATATGATTATGTATAGAATATGAATGTGAATAAGGGTATGCATACGAATACGAGTACTAATATGGAACGGATACGAATATGGATACGGATATGGAGGTATGAGCACAAATACACATTAGCATGGAAAGTTTCTATGAAAGGAAAGTAAGTGCCCTGGTGATAATATTACCATCTCCCATCTTGTGCTATTTCTTATGATGTTCATTATGCTTCTACATTGATATTGATCATGCTTTACATACTCAGTACATTCTTCGTACTGACCTCCTTATGTTTGTGGACGCTGCGTCATGCCCGCAGATGCACAGGGAGACAGGCTCGATCCATAGCAGTATTCTCAGAGACCATCTAGCAGAGCTCCATTTCATTCAGAGCCATAGCTTTTGGGTACTTATTCTTTTGTGTACATAATTATGGGCATATCGGGGTCCTGTCCCGCTTATGTGATGTGTTATACTCTCCTTAGAGGCTCGTAGTCACGTGTATATGGTTAGATATGTCTGGCCTTGTTGGCCTATATTTTGTATATCATTTTGTTAGCCTTGTCGGCTCATGTACATTGATGTGGCATAGATGCCAATTATGATATAAAGGCATTGTTGTCCAAGGGGACTAGCATGATGAATGAATAGAAGTATATTAAATTATGTGGCTTACCTAGATGTAAGTATAAGTGTAAGCCAAAGGGTGCCCGGGTGGGCTAGCATCGGGCGCTCGTCGCGGCCCTCTAGACGGGTCATGATAAAAGGAGCTCGAAGATGTATTGGGTTATGAATTAGTTGAACTATGATTATTAGCTTATTATAAGCATAACCTTGATACGAGGAATAATAAAGATGGTGAGCAAGCATTACGTATGTACGTACTTAAGAGATTGTGTTGAGAGTATTATTATAGCTGATCTTGGAAAAGAATTGGGATGGATACCTTGAGAAACATAACCGTTACGAGTAGGGAATTATTAGTAATAAGTACTGTGGGGAGTCAGTGTAAGTGGAATTACGATGAAGTTGTAAGGGATCAGAGAGCCTAACCAATGAATTACAAGGAGACAATATAGTGCGTATAAAAGATCAACGAGTATAAGATGGGATAGCTCAAGGAAGCATCGAAGGAGTAAACAAGGGAGTTGCCCACTAATAGGGAAATAAAGGGCGAGAAAAAGAGAGTATTCACAGGATGGCGAGTAGCCATGACATAATAAGGCAAGATTACTATAACGGGGACAGAATGAGACCGGGATACTAGTTGACTTCTGATTACGTACATGAGAACAAAAGAGCTCCATCCAGAGACATCATTATCCTCAGGTATGTGATGTTTCTTTGAATGATTTCTTGGTCGTGTGTGGCCAATATGGTTATTGATGTTGTTGCCCTGTGAGACATTGCATATTATGGGTTGTTGTGACAGGATGGTAGTGGTACAATTACAAGGGAAACTCTGGCAAATTTTTTGTAGAAATCCCTAAGAGCTTAACATTCGAGGATGATTGATCCCAAAGGGGGAAGGATGTTACACCCCGTGCTTTAGAGAAGCACCGGTTAAATTTGAATGTAAGTATGTCGAGCTATGGCTAGGTAAAACAACTTTGGATTGTGAGGAGCGAAGCATTATTAAGTATATTGTTTAAGTAAAGGATGAATTATGATCTTGTAAGTCGTAACCGGGAAGAACAACCTTGGAACCAAAAAACATGGCCATTATCAAGTATGATTAATGATAAATATCATGTATCGTGAGTTTTGGAAGATTCCGGGATCAAGCATATCGAAGAAAATAAGTTTGACGAAAATTTGGAAAAAAGTTGGTAGGATTTTGGGCAGATTTTTAATCCATTTTGGAGGGTTATATCTCCTAGTATATTAGGAGTTTTAAGGTGTTTCAAAATCCTAAAATGAAGTTCGTCGAATCTAGTTTCCAAATCACTAAATCGCTTGTCGATACGATATCGGAGTAGAGAATAAGGGACGTTACAATTTAGGCGGACAGAGCAGAAGCGCGTGCTACAGAAACTGCTACAGTGACCCGACCCGAATTTAGAACCTTATAAAAGGGGAAAAACCCCATTTTTTCACCAAAAATCAGATGAAGAATCTCACCAAAGTTCTAGAACAAACTATGAACTTCCAAGAGCTCCAAACAACGTTTCCATAGTCAAATTAATTAAGGATCTTAGTTGAATATTTAGAAAGGTATATTTAGGGAACTAGCTCATGGTTCTTGAAGATGTATTGATCTTGTGGGCATAGACTATGCTTGGATTTTGTGTATTCTCCATCCTAAGGTAAGACCCTATACTTCATTTATTGTTTTGGAAGGCTTTAGTGTAGAAAGATGGAAGATATTATGGTTTGAAGTAAGAATATAATTGTGATATGGAATGGATGTTGTTATGGTTGGTTGAGAAATTGGGAAAACGTTGTGTAGGATATTTTATGATACATATTAGTGTTAGAAATGGTGTTATTTTTGTTGGTATTGATGATGTTGTTGTTGGTTGTTGAATTATGAATTCGGGCTAGGCATATAAACAGGGGAGATGCTGCCGAAATTTCGGCAGACTCTAGAATGATTTATTTGAAGGATTAAGACAAGCATATAAAGGTGAGTCTAACAATAGTATAAATTTTCTTGAATATAGATTTACGAGCTTGGGAGGACAAGCGTTGAGTAGTTAAAGTTAAGGCGACCAAAAAGGTATGTTAAGGCTCGTCCCTTTCTGTCAAAGGCATGATTCCTATGTTATGATTCCATAAATGTTTCCATAACCTACTTGTTTTTAAAAGCTAGAAGTTCATGATTTGTACTGCTTCTCATGATGTTAAAGATGAACATGTTTTTATGATGATTACAATGATAATGATGATTTTATGTTTAAAGGTTCCAAGTTTATGATTTCAATGTTATTATGAGAATGTTGAGTTAGTTCATGATTTTCTCGATTTTATTCATTTTTGTTGGTCTCACTTTATAATAATTGTTCCTTCAAGGTGAGTTAGAGCAATGAAGATTGTTCCATAATATAATCGGAGGTTACCGACCTCACGTCACTCCGATAGAGTTATAGCGGTTTTTGGGCTCTCATGCATGCTACTAATGTTATAATGTATTTATATATATGTATATGTATATATGGGGTAATGGGAAAGGTGAGGCATTATATACACATAGCCACCTGATCAGTTGGTATATTATGATATCGTCCCGGACGCGGGATGCCCGGACGCGGGATATATCGTTAAAAGGATCCGGTCGTTCGTTCTTCAGCACTGTTATATACTTATGGATCGGGCTGCACGTTCCGCAACACTATTATGATACATATGTATGAGAAAGATTTTATGAAAAGCTAAGCATGCATGGTATCCGCCTTAAGAGGCAATCAGATGTACAGGTTATTCCCTTCTCTCATGTTATGCTCTATATTTTTCATTACATTATTTTCCATGTTCAGTATCTCTTACTATGTTACTATTCATGCCTTACGTACTCAGTACACTGTTCATACTGACGTCCCTTCTTGTGGACGCTGCGTTCATGCCCGCAGGTTCAGGTAGCCAGCTGAGTGAGCCAAACTTATAGGACCTCTCCTCCGTCTCAGCTAGCGAGCTCCATGTGGACTGGAGCTTCATCCTTTTGGTATGCTATCTTGCTATGTACATATATGGGTATTGCAGGGCCTTGTCCTGTCCTTTCTACAGTCTGTATTCCATAGAGGTCTGTAGATAGTTGTGTATAGTGGGGATGCCATGCGGCTTTTGTTGTTTTCTCACTTTTGGGGTACAGTGTAAATATTGACCGAGTCGGTCTGCGTCGCCATCTTTGTTCGTATGCTTATATATATGTATATCCACATGCATGATTTATAATATTTTGAGGTAAAGTTTGTCGTATAAATGTTATAGCAGATCGTATCGATCGAATATCAGCTGAAATGGGTCACCAGGTTACCTTGTATGGAGTAAAAACGAGTTTAGGGGTGCTTGATCCGTAGTGGTCGGGCACTCGTCACGGTCCATGGGTTTGGGTCGTGACAGAAATTCACTCCTAATTGGCAAGGTCCTTATGTGGTCCGCAAAGTACTCTCTGGAGGAGTGGTAGGACTGGCAGAAATGGACGGACAAGAGTTTCCAAAGCCAATCAATTCAGATGCAATCTAGCACTACTATGTATAAAGACAAGTTGTTCAGTCTGTAATAGTACCTTTGCTTGTAATCGTTATTTTATTTTCTTGTATTAGCTATTTCCTTCTGCTTGTAGCCGTTTCGTGGTAGATAGGTAAAACAAAATAACTTTTGTAATATGAACTATGCAATGGCCTGACTTCCCCATAGTGGGATACGTAGGCAGTCCATTTGGGACCCGATCGCATTATTAGTGAAAGCCAAAAACTCATTTACTTTTATTCCAACTACGTTCGACCTGATTCCTGCTGCGACAAGATACGTAGGCGCTCTTTGAGCTCGGTCGGACCAAAATAAAAACTCAAGGAACCCCTAGGAAGCTTCAGAGATAGGATTCTGCGAAGGACGTAAGGATTGCCACATGCCGAATTGGGGTAGAATTTTTCAGAAGATCTCAAAAATTCGCACCTCCAATCCACTACAAAGAGTCAGCTAACCCAGAGTTTCAAACTGGAGAAGAAATTTTAAGATCTTCTCAAAATTTCTCACTTATTCAACGCTGTAAACTAGGGCAAAAATTTTGAGGGGACCCCAAAATTTCCCACAACTCAGAAGATTCGGCACAAGAATTTGTCGATCAAGATTTTTTTTAACTGGGGCAGAATTTTTGAGAGGTCTCAAAAATTGCACACAAAGAAGTAAGTAGTCCCGGTTACCAAAGAAGGGATCTCCCTTATTCAAAAGGCACAGGCCATGAAATTAACCTTACATTTTTACAAAAAACGGTGCATTTATTTTCTTATAATAAACATACATCTGTTTAGATTTTAAAAAAACAATTCTTCTGCATAATAAAAATAAAAGTCATCTTTAACTACCGGAGCTAAAGGGGTTTCGAGCTAAGAAAATCCGAAGATACGACAGCGCTGGCAACACAGATCTACTTTGAATGGGAAAAAACTACCCTATTTTTGATGCAGGTCTCCCGGACGTTGGGAGGATGACCCTTTTTCCCAAATTTGTTTCATGTGTAGGAAATGGTTTGCAAAAACAAGGACAAGACCGCTGCGGAAACTAGGTTTGAAGACGAAGATGTAGCCACAAGGGCTATAAGGGTTTGAATGCCACAAGGTAAAAATATCCAGCCACGAGAGCTATGCAAGAATTTGAATACCACAAGGGCAAATATCTAGCCACAAGGGCTCTAAGGATTTAAACGCCACAAGGGTAAATATCTAGCCACAAGGGCTACTAAAGGAAGAAAATGCCATAAGGGCAAACACCTAGCCATGAGACCTCACAAAGGACAAAAGGCCGTCTACGCCAAATGTTACATCCCGTGTTTTCGCGTGTTAGAAAGCCTGCAAGTTAAAAGACATAAAACGAGGTTACCCCCAAGCTTATAGGTGGTTAGGATGTAGTCCCAAAATTATTTAAGACTTGAAAGTGGAACGACGGTGATTGAAGATAATATTTTGTGTGTGCCAAAATGGGCTATGGACAAGTGCTCTATCACATGGTCATGATAATGAGTACATAAAATGTATAAAATGATCATTATTTATGTGAATTGAGACCAAGAATTAGTTACGTGTATAATTGATTAAATGTTAGATTTTAGCGGGACTCTACTAAATTGATTAATCAATATATATGCATAGAAATGGACATTTACACGTGTTGGGCAGAAAGGATGACTAAGCTTATATCTTTTTAATTGGTGGCACTTTGTAGTGGAGTATAATTATTATTGTAAGTACACCTATATCCAAGTGGTCTCACAATCCAGTAGAGAAGGTTAAAATGTAGCATTATCAATTTAATTGGTATGTTTCACAAAGTTACGTATTCTGTAGCCTTTCTCCCTGAGAAATAGGAGAAATAAACCACAACAACACGATACTCCCTCTATGCAGCAACATGATAATTCCATGAGATCAAAGTATAATGTTTGTCAATAACAACATACAAGTTTTGCTCATCGCTTCGATCTCGTTGTTCCGTTTGTCGTGTTATTCAATTTAGGCTTTCTTCAAAGTGAAGGAAGGTGGAAGAAGAGGAGTTCTTGGTAAATAAGGTAAGGATTATCCTCTACTAGATATATTAAAAGTTCGTCCAAGTCATAGCTAAATTGTGAGATGAGAAATACAGAATTAATAGCGGTAATCGTATTTTGATGTTGTTGTTGTATGGACTGCTTGGAAATTTTGTAAGTTATGTTCTGGCGGGAATTAAAAATTGTGGTTGTGTTGAATATGGAGAATGTGATATAAATAGGGAAAATGTTGTCCGAATTTCATTAAGTTTCCTAATTACTTAAGATAAATGGTAAGTTATGTGTATGGTCTAATTGAAGCCTATGCTATCTTATTGTAGAGTTACAAACTCAGGGAGTAGATGTTGGATGTATAGGTATATGACAAGGTATGTTAAGGCTATACTTTTTATTCTTTGGCATGAATCATATGAGAAGAACGAAACGAATGAATGAACGTTATCCATAATGATTCCATTCTTAAAATGCTAGAAAGCTTAAGTTTCTTTGGACTCCTGATGATATTATTGCTTCATGTTTATGATTCTTGAATTGATCTCAAGGTCCTTGATCCAGTAAAGGTAAGATATGTATACATTTATTTTACCACACCGAGCCATGCTATAGTCGGCCGGGTATGGCACATATTGGGCACATCACTGTAGTTGGGTAGGTATAACATCGAGCCTGTCATGACCGGGTACGGATAACACCGTGCCTATAGTATATGATCGGGTACGATATTATCATATATGTATATGATTTTTGAAAGAAAGCATACATATCATACGCCCTCAGAGGCACTTCCAGTTATACAGACACTTTTAGAGATACAATTATACAGATATATTAACACATACAGATTGACCCTCATGTCTCAGATTCCTTTCATAATGCTCATGTATATGCTATATTCATGCCTTAAATACTCGGTACATTATTCGTACTGACTCCCCTATTGTTTGGGGGGCTGTGTTTCATGCCCGTAGGTTTGGAGATCCAGGTTGGTGATCCATCTATTAGGATGTTAGCTCAGCGGATCAGGTTGATGCACTCCAATTGTTATGGAGATGACAGAAGTAAGCATGGTCTTATGTGTGTATACATATATATGTATGGGTATGGTGTGGCTCTGTCTCGGCCACGTTATATTATGTTTTGTAGTAGAGGCTTGTAGACAGTTATATACAGTCAGATGATGTCTAGACTTGAGGTTTCATATGTTGTCACAGGTGGTTATGATAACCTTATCAGCTCATGCAGTATGTCCACTATATTCACATAGATGAGTTTTTCAGACTATTTAATGCGTGCATCTGTCCTTATGAGATTATTAAGAGTCAGGTAATCGCCCTATCAGGCCACCTATGTTTATGTTGATGTCACAGATGTATGTCAGATGGTACTTGACTAGTACAGTCAGGTGCCCGTCATGGCCCTCCAGTTTGGGTCGTGACAAAAGTGGTATCAGAGCCAGGTTCTGTCGGAGGGTTGTCTACAAACCGTGTCTAGTAGAGTCTTGTAAACAGGAGGTTGTAGGACATTTAGGATGGTTACTTGGATGTTATATCTCATGCTTTGGTGTGTTAGAAAGCCTGCAAGTTAAAACACATAAGTCGGGGAAAATGAGGTAACCCCCAAGCTTATAGGTTGTTAGGATGAAGTCCCGAAATTATTTAAGACTTGAAAGTGGAATGCCGGTGATTGAAAATAATATCTTGTGTGTGCCAAAAGGGGCTACGGACATGTGCTATATCAAATGATTATGATAATGAGTATATAAACTGTGTCAAAAATTATCACTATTTAAGTGAATTGAGACTAAGAAATTAATTACGTGTATAATTGATTAAATGTTGGATTTTAGCGGGACTCTACTAAATTGATTAATCAATATATATGCATAGAAATGGACCTTTACACATGTTGGGCATAAAGGATGACTAACCTTATATTTTTTTAATTTGTGCCACTTTGTAGTGGAGTATAATTATTATTGTAAGTACAACTATATCCAAGTGGTCCCACAATCCACTAGAGAAGGTTAACATGTAGCATTATCAATTTAATTTGTAAGTTGCACAAAGTTACATGTTCTGTAGCCTTTCTACCTGAGAAACAGGAGAAATAAACAACAACAACAACACGATACTCTCTCTATGCAGCAACATGATAATTCCATGAGATCAAAGTATAATTCTAGTCAATAACAACATACAAGTTTTGCTCACCGCTTCAATCTCGTTGTTCCGTTTTTTGCGTGGTTGAATTCGGGCTTTCTTCAAGTGAAGGAATGTGGAAGAAGAGGAGTTCATGGAAAATAAGGTAAGATTCTCCTCTACGGGTATATTTAAAGTTCGTCCAGGTCATAGCTAAGTTGTGGGATGAGAAACACGGAATTAATTGCGGTAATCGTATTTTGATGTTGTTGTTGTATGGACTGCTTGGAAATTTTATAAGGTATGTGATATTTGGCACAAATATCATGTTTTGTGTCGTATTACAACTTCTTCTTGTGACTTTTATCGCTTAATTCATGAAGTAACCGTCGTATTTGAACTGATGTCGTTACATTTTCATGTGTATAGGTACGATGACGACAAACGATGGAAAATGTGCTTGAAATGATTGGAAGTCGTAGCAGATGTCGATTGGCTGAGGTGACGAGTCGATGACCGCGAAGGGCGAACTAAAATGAGAGTAATCGACTGCAGAACCTCGCTTTCCTTCCGCATCGCGGAAGGATCGCGAGAAGCTCCAGAAAGTCAGGCTATTGATCTGCATCGCGTGAAGAAAGCGAAACAACCAAACTCAGTCATCAGATTCCAAGATCGTTCCTCATCGCGGGCTAAAGGCGAGAAGCTGCAGAACATCGCGCGATCCTTCCGCGATGCGGAAGGAAAGCGGGACTTTGCGGATGTTTTCCCGATTAGACTAGGATTTGGACTCCTTATTTATTATTTTTTTACCCTAGCCTATATATACACGTTTTTATCGCTGAGAACGGTATTCTGGGATTATTGAAGGATTTGTAAGCCACCGTTTTCCTTTTTTTCTCTCTAGGTTATTTTATTTTTCGTCTTTTTCAACCCTAGTTTATTCATGGCTTCTATTGTCTATGATCGAATCATGAGTAGCTAAATCTCCTAGTTCTAGGGTTGTGGCGAAAGACTTGAAAGTTGATTTGATGACAGTTATTATCTATTGATTTTCCATATTGTGGGTTGCTTATTTATTCTTGGTTTTAATTGTTTGATTATCTGGCCAATAGTTAGATACTATCTGTGGTGCGTGAATTGAACTTGAGAAAGGGAATTCATGTACGTAATAAGAATAAATAGAGTTTGTTCGATTTAATCGTTTCGCTAATGAGGATAGAGATATACCCTTTAGCCCTACTTAGTTGAAAACGGAGAAATAAACGTGTTCTTGTTACCTCTGATAACATCTACAAGCTTGTGAGCAATTCGAGAGAATATCATAAAGCATAATTAACCCGTTAACTAGTAACCCAGGAAATAAAATAGGTGGAATTGTCTGAAGATCAACTGGATTGTCAAAAGCCATAACCCTATCTCTCATCTAATAATTCTTACAGTCCTTGTCAACATAGTCCCTGTCATAAAAACACCCATCATAAATTGTTTACTTTTCAAGTTTTAGTTTAGTACAACAAACAATCTTGGTTTTCACTTTCTTGAATAGTTTCATTCGAATTTGAATTAGTTTAACAGTAGAATCTAAGTCTCTGTGGGATCGATATCTGGACTTAACAGTCTATATTACTTGTACGACCACGTATACTTGCGTGTGCGTTTGGGAGCAACAAGTTTTTGGCGCCGTTGCCGGGGACTTAGAAAAATTTACTGTTTTTCTAATTTGAGTTTGTTTTTCTATTCAAGTCTTTACTTTTCTTCGTTGTTCTACTTGTGATTCTTCAGGCTTCTCTGGTTTATGCCAAGCACTAGAAGTTCAGGACAACCGTTAGTTTATTTTGATCAAGAAATCGAGAGAACCTTCCGACGACAGAGACAAATGGCTAACGAAGCAGCAAGACTTGCTCTTGAACAGGCAGAACGGGATAGAGCACGAAACGCAGATGAACAGGGAGAGAGAGCAGCTGTGAGGGCACAAAAACAACAAATTCTGTTATCCAGTTGTGCTAGGCCAAGTCTGGCGACCATTGCTAAAGCTATTGTTAGGCCTGACATTACTGAAAATTTCGAGCTAAAAAAAGGAACAGTGCGGCTGGTGCAACATACGTGCCAGTATATGGGTAAATCTAGTGAAGACCCGCATAAGCACTTGATGCAGTTCGTGGAGTTGAGCGAGAATTTCCAATATAGAGATGTTCCCGATGATTATGTGAAGCTGTCCTTATTTCCATTCTCACTTATTGGCGAAGCGAGGGAATGGTTGATGAATCTACCTGCCGGTTCTATCACTTGTTGGGAAATATTATCAAATAAGTTTATCGACAGATTCTTCTCACCCAAGAAGACAAAGGAGCTATGGGGAAGAATTGCTAACTTCACTCAGAGAGATTCCGAATCTCTACCACACGCTTGGGAAAGGTATAAGGGCTATCTGCGAGATTGCCCCCATCACATGCAGCCAAAGGAGATCATTGGCAACTATTTCGTAGAGGGTCTTAACTATGAATCAAGGGCCCTACTGAATGCGTCAGCTCAAGGTCAGATATTAAACAAAACATATGAAGAGATGGAAGATCTCCTTGAGATGATGTCTGAGGGTCATCATGAGTATAACGAGACCAGCAGGGAGTTACAACAAAAGGCTGTGGGAGTTCTTAAAGTTGATGATGTTGCAGCCATTCGGGCTGATATAGGTACTCTTACTAATGTGATGTTGAGGGTGTTTCCTCAAGCTCAACAGATTCAACCAGTTTAGCACATTCAGCAGGCAGCATGTGTAGGTTGCGGTGAACCTCATGATTACAACAATTGTCCATTGAATCCAGAGTCTGTCTATTTTGTGGGGCAGCAGAATCGCGGTATTGGCAATTGGGGAAACTATTATGGGAATAATTACAACACTCCCTTTGGAAAGCAGGATTTCCACAAG
Source organism: Lycium barbarum (assembly GCF_019175385.1). Lineage (NCBI taxonomy): Eukaryota > Viridiplantae > Streptophyta > Magnoliopsida > Solanales > Solanaceae > Lycium > Lycium barbarum. The sequence continues at coordinate 58,716,217 of NC_083337.1, forward strand.
CCGAACAATTATCAACAACCTCAAGCTCAGCCAGCTAGCAATTTAGAGGAAATGATGAAGCAGCTCATAGCTCAAAATCAGGCGATGCAGCAGCAAAATCAGAAAATTCAGAGTGAGATGCAGAAATCGATTCACGAGCTTGAGCGTCAGATGGGGCAGATGGCTCTTATGCAGAATGTCAGACCTCCGGGTGCTCTTCCGAGTGATACTGAAAAGAATCCAAAAGAATGCAAAGCAGTCACCTTGAGAAATGGTAGAGAGCTAGAGGAAGTGCCACCGAAAAAGAAGAACACAGCAGAGGCAAAGCTTATCCCGGCTAAGCGAGCTGAACCAAAGCAAACAGTCACAGAGCATCATGTAGAGGAAGTGGTGCGACCACCCCCCTCCCTTTCCACAGCGACTTCAGAAACAGAAAGTGGATTCAGCTTGCAGAAAATTTCTTGAACTCTTAAAACAGGTACACATCAACATACCTTTGGTGGAGCTTCTGCAAGAAGTCCCAAAATATGAAAAATATATTAAATATGTGGTCGCGAACAAACGGTGTTGGACAGAGTTTGAGAGAGTTGCACTTACTGAGGAGTGCAGTTCTAGAGTGAGGAGTAAAATCCCGCCAAAGATGAAAGATCCGAGCAGCTTCACAATTTCGATTACGATTGGCAACATTGAGGTTGGGCTAGCATTGTGTGATTTGGGTGCTAGTATTAATCTGATGCCCACCTCTATGTTCCGGACGTTGGGTTGGGAGAGCCTAGGCCAACCACTATTACTTTGCAGTTGGCTGATCGCTCTCTTGCTTATCCTGATGGTATTATTGAGGACGTTCTTGTGAAGGTAGGCCTATTTATTCTGCCAGTTGATTTTGTGATACTTGATTATGAGGCAGATAAGAGTGTTCCTCTCATCACGGGGAGAGGCTTCTTGGCTACTGTTGATGCTATGATCCGAGTGAGAGATGGAAAGATGTCCATGACAGTTAATGGGCAAGAAGCGACTTTCGATGTGTTTAAAGCCACCAGACTTCCAGCCCATTATGAGGAATTGAAGATGATTTATGTGGTTGAACCTGAGCTCACAAATGCCGAATTGGATCACTTCCTAGCCTCGCGAGACCCTTTGGAGACAGCTTTGGTGTATGGGGAAGATCTGATGATTGATGCTGAACTGGAGGAGTGTCTTAGCATTCTTGACACTTCATGTGCGTATCTACGAGCACATATACCGTTTGAGGAGCTAGACAGACCAGAGTCATGGAAGAAGCTGAAACCGTCTATTGAAGAGGCGCCCGTTCTTGAGTTGAAACCATTGCCTCCTCACCTTCGCTATGCTTTCTTGGGTAGTGGAGACACATTGCCCGTAATCCTCTCTGCTTATTTGAATGATGTGCAGGTGGAACGTGTATTGCGAGTGCTAAGAGATCGAATCCGAGCCCTTGGGTGGTCGATAGCTGATATTCGGGGTATTAGTAGCTCGTTTTGCATGCACAAAATTTTATTGGAGGAAGGCAGCAAACCCAGTATTGAGTGTCAGAGGCGACTGAACCCAATAATGAAGGAGGTGGTAAATAAAGGGGTAATCAAGTGGCTTGACAGCTGCATTATTTATCCGATCTCGGACAGCAATTGGGTGAGTCCTGTACAATGTGTCCCGAAGAAAGGGGGCATAACTGTGGTGGAAAATGAGAAGAACGAATTGGTGCCCCAACGAACTGTCACGGGCTGGAGGATATGCATCAACTATCGCAAGTTGAACAACGCCACCAGAAAAGATCATTTCCCTTTACCCTTCATGGATCAGATGCTCGACAGATTGGCTGGGCATGATTATTATTGCTTTTTGGATGGTTTTTCGGGTTACAACCAGATCATGATCGCGCCCGAGGATCAGGAAAAGACCACATTCACATGTCCATATGGCACGTTTGCATTCCGGAGGATGCCTTTCGGTTTGTGCAATGCTCCAGGTACCTTCCAGCGATGCATGATGGCTATCTTCACCGATATGGTGGAAAATTATGTAGAGGTATTTATGGATGACTTCTCTGTCTTTGGAGATTCCTTTGATGACTGTTTGAACCATCTGGATGCCGTGTTAGCACGCTGTGAAGAAACAAACTTGGTACTCAATTGGGAAAAATGTCATTTCATGGTTCGAGAGGGAATTGTTCTTGGGCACAAGATATCGGGTAAAGGAATAGAAATCGACAAGGCGAAGATTGAAGCAATTGAAAGATTGCCACCACCCGTTTCAGTTCGGGGAGTGCGTAGTTTTCTTGGGCATGCTGGCTTCTACCGACGGTTCATCAAAGATTTATCTAAGGTTGCTAACCCACTGTGCAAGCTTTTAGAGAAGGAGGTGAAGTTTGTGTTCAATGAAGCCTGTCTGACGGCTTTTGAGGAGCTGAAACGAAGGTTGGTGTCTGCTCCTATTATCGTAGCACCCGATTGGTCTCTACCATTTATTCTAATATGTGATGCAAGTGATTTTGCTATGGGCGCTGTCCTTGGTCACAAAAAGGAAAAAATATTTCACCCTATTTATTACGCCAGCAAAACACTTGATGCAGCCCAGATAAACTACTGTCACAGAAAAGGAGTTATTGGCGGTTGTCTACGCCTTTGACAAATTCCGATCATACCTGGTGGGCACGAAGACGATTGTTTACACTGATCACACGACAGTTCGTTACTTGTTTGCAAAGAAGGATGCAAAGCCAAGGCTTATTCGTTGGGTGCTACTGCTTCAAGAGTTCGACCTCGAGATTTTAGATCGAAAGGGCACAAAAAATCAGGTGGCAGATCACTTATCGAGGTTAGAAGATCGCGAACATGTTGATGAAGCAGTGGGGATTAATAAAACTTTTCCGGAGGAACAACTTTTTGCTCTTAAATCAGCTGAGGTGCCATGGTATGCAGACATGGTGAACTTTATAGTGAGTGATATTTACCCTCCTGGCGCTAATCACGAGAAGAATAAGCGGATTCTGCATGACAGTCGTTTCTATGTGTGGGATGAGCCCTACCTTTACCGGGTTGGCACAGATCAGTTAATCAGAAGATGTGTTCCAGAGGAAGAGGTCCCAGCGATTCTTGAGAAGTGTCATTCATCACCCTATGGAGGACATCATGCTGGGGACAGAACAGCTGCCAAGGTACTTCTGTCCGGATTCTACTGGCCAACTCTATTCAAAGACGCTCATGAATTTGTGCGGTCATGTGATAGCTGCCAGAGAACCGGAAATATTTCCAAGCGTCATGAAATGCCTTTGAAAGGCATATTGGAAATCGAGTTGTTTGATGTGTGGGGTATTGACTTCATGGGGCCCTTTATACCATCCAAGGGAAATAAATACATATTGGTGGCTGTAGACTATGTTTCGAAGTGGGTGGAGGCCATTGCACTTCCCACCAATGATGCTAGCGTGGTGGCGCGATTTCTGAAAAAGAACACTTTTACGAGGTTTGGGACCCCGCGGGCCATCATCAGTGATCAAGGTACGCACTTCTGCAATCGGCTCTTTGATAAATTGCTGCTCAAGTATGGGGTGAAACATAAGATAGTGACTGCTTATCACCCTCAGACGAGTGGTCAAGTGGAGGTATCGAACAGGGAAATCAAGAGGATTTTTGATAAGACTGTGAGTGTAAGTAGAAAAGATTGGTCATTGAAGCTTGATGATGCTCTGTGGGCATACAGAACAGCCTACAAAACTCCGATTGGTACATCCCCTTATAAGCTCATTTTTGGAAAGGCATGTCATCTACCAGTCGAGCTTGAGCATAGAGCATATTGGGCGATCAAGAAGCTGAATCTCGACATGGTTCAAGCTGGAGAGAAAAGACTGTTGCAACTGCACGAGTTGGAGGAATTTCGCTATCATGCTTATGAAAACGCGAAAATGTATAAGGAGCGCACCAAAAGAATTCATTACAGGCGCATCCAATCTCGTGACTTTGAGCCTGGGCAGTTAGTATTGCTGTATAACTCCAGGCTGAAGATTATTGGTGGAAAGCTGAAGAGCAAATGGTCCGGACCATTCGAGGTAGTTCGCATGACTGCACATGGTGCTGTCGAGCTCAAAAGACCCCACTCAAATGAGACATTCTTCGTGAACGGACAGAGAGTGAAGCATTACTACGGGGAGGCCACTAACCGCGCCAATACCACCATCGATCTAGAAGAGGCTTGAGGAGAGCCTGCGTCGTGCCGCGACGTTAAATCAGGCGCTACTCGGGAGGCAACCCGTGTGTAAACAAAATAATAAATAATAAAAAAAAAAGTGTCGTGCCACGACCCTAACTAAGGCGCTTGATGGGAGGCAACCCAACAATTTGTAAGATATAAGTCACGTTTGTTCATGTTGCAGGAATTGAGTGGAAACGAAGAAAACAGACAAAGTGCCCAGCGATTCGCGCAATAGACCCGTGATGCGGTCAAATCGCGCATCACAAACTCAGAAATGCCCAGTGATCTGCGCGATCGACCCGCGATGCGGGCAGATCGCGTGGAGTTCTGCAGCTTCGAGCGATCGACCCGCGATGCAGACTGATCGCGCGGGTCGACCCGGTTTGTAAATTTCTTTTCCGTAATATAGGGTATACACGACCCCCTCTCCTCTCTTTCATTACAGAACAATCCCCAACTCTTCCCATTCCTTCTAATCCGAAAAAAATATCCACCCCCCCATTCCCTCTCTCACACCAACAACTTCAAGTTGTAATCCATCCCACATCAACACCACAAGGTAAGTGTCATCTTCTCTATTTTCTCTCTCCTTGTCATTGTGTTGGTATGTGTACAGTAGGGATATGGGTATGGGCGAATTGTGGGTGGGGATTGGTATTGCTTGTGTAATAGGTGTGAATGTGGATAGAATGTGACTCCCATTGCATAAAGGAGGGTTCTCCAACTCCCCATTGTTACTCAAAGTTAAGGGACGACGTTACGCCCACAAGGTGTTCGATAGAAGTCCTGAACCAAGTTTTTGTGAAATTGTGAAGTCTTGAGTAGCAATGGAACATTAACCAAGCCTAAGAACCCTTGTGATAGTCATCTCACCATCAAATTCGATTTGTGAGGGAGGATTGGAAAATAGTGATTCCTGTTTCGTCCTAAGCAACATGACAATCGCGTATTTTGTTTTTGTTTGCTAGGTCTTGTAGGAGTAGTTAACTTCTTTTGATTTTTCTTTTCGCAATATAGTTTGAAGTAAGTGTGGGGTCGTTTCACGACCCCGTCATGACTAACCTAAACCTCTCGTTTGGTAATGTGTTGTTTTGCAGGCAAAATGGTTCACGGCAAATCCAAGGGCAAAGTTGTCGCCTCCTTCTCCCAAGGTACAAAACGAGGGCGAGCACAAAACCCGCCCAAAGAGAAAAAGGGGCAAACATCCGGTAAAGGAAAGCATCCCGCGGTTGTTATTCCTCCAGCAACTAAAAGGATAACCAACCCCCGTCTCTCGGGGGAAGGAGCAGAGTGTTATGCGGGGTTTGACACCTCGAAAGGGTACTACCATGAACGGGCAATCAGTCGAGCCCCTTTGAAGAGGAATTTTCGGGATATCCACGACCGTATAGTTGCCATGGGATGGACATCTGTATTCGAACAACCGGGGCCTGTGAACATCGATTTGGTCATGGAACTTTATGCTAGCATACCAACCCGTCTGCCTCGAGAGTCTGTGCACTATCGGCAAAATTGGGTGCCATTAACGGCATCAACCTTGTGCGGGGCAATCGGAGTCCCGGATGTACCTGTCGAGCCCTTACTAGAGTTCATCAAAATGCCGGATTATCGGGCTATCCGGGAAACGCTGTGTGGAGCCAACTCAAAAGCTCAATGGGCCCGATATTCAGGACCTATGCGGAAACACCGAAGTATGAGCATGAGCAACTTTTGTAGAGAGGCCCGAGTGTGGCTGCGCCTCCTAAATGAGAGAATAATGCCACTTGATCACTTCTAGGAGGTAAAACGGGAGAGAGTGTCCATTGTGTACTTCCTGATGACAGGGCAGCCGGTAAACATAGGGTATTGGATGCTACAGGAAATCCGCCGAGTGCGGGCTGGGAAGTCGAAAAGGCTAAGTTATGGGAACACTCTCACTTCCTACCTAATGCGGCTCGACGGTGAGTTAGCATACTCTCCTGATAGAGTACTTGAGGAGCCCAATGAACCTCTTGATATCTCCAATGTCACGGCCCCAGCAAGCGTATCCGGACATCACTTGACCCCGGCGGAGGAGAGATCTGCCCAGTCAACCGTACTAGCTCAGCTGTACTCGGGGATGATGGTTGCAAGTGAGCACTTTAATGTTGATCTCACCAGGGTCTTTATTGATAACCCACACACTCCACATTCTCAGGCGTTGGTGGGAGAGCTATCTCAGTTACCCGCGGATGAGGACGAGAACTCGGCTGATCGAGTAATGACCGCATTCGAAGAGGAGGAGGAGGCAGAGTCACTGATGCAAGGCGACGACAATGAGGATGAAGAGGACGCCGAGCCAGATGAGGGCGCGGCCGATGATGAGGACTTCCTTGATGAGGACGACTAGGCCCTAGTGGGCCCCAGGGAGTATTTCTTACCTCGCTTGTGCTTTATTTGTTTTCAAATTTACATGCATTGAGGGCAGTGCATACCTTTAAGTGTGGGGTGGGGAAATACGTCCCTGGTTTGTAACACCATGATTTGAGGTTGCGGATGATGACTAGAATGCCGTAGGATTTTTTTTATAGGATTTCTTTTTAGTTTTGCATCTTAGTGTCGGAAAAAAAAAAGTTGAAAAAAAAATTCAAAAAGATTTTATTTTCTTTATTTGTCTTTGTTAACTTCTTAAGCCCCTCATTAGTAGGCATTCATCATCCACCCCCTTTGGTTTTCTTATGGCCTCGGTTCTTTCTCGAGGGGGGGCCTTTGAACCGGGCGTAGGTAGATTTTTTTTTTCTAGTCATAGGAAGGGCTGTTCCTGATGACAGGTGGATGACAACCTGCTTGAGGGAAAATCAGTCCGTATGCTAGGTACATTCAAATGCTAGGTGCACGGGATAGGTAAAGTCTTGGCATATGAGCGATCTTGAAATGTTTTATGAAAGCATGCCGTGAACTTGTATTACTTTTCTTGGAAACACTTGAAAATGGTTTTTGTGTTGACTCGTATGACCCACTTGGCATTGTTGATTTCCATTGTGTTTAATTGTTTTGAGGGACAACCGGGTCCTTCTTGCGTTGATTATGTGCCATGTGTGAGTAAGGTTTCGTTTTTGAATCCATGCTTGGTATTGACATCTAGAACTTGCCCTGTGTGTGCACAAAGCGAAATGAAGTTTGGTTGAGCCTAGAAAGTGATAGAGGCGTTTCTTTGATTAGTCACTAAAAAGCCTCAAAAGTTATCCTACCAGCGTGCAAATAACACCCTAGTTAACCCCGTTGAGCCGTTAGCCTTTTCTTTGATAGCAGTTAATTAGCCTTACCCCTTCGTTCTACAGCACTCAATGTTTGATCCAAAACACTCCTAAAAGCACTTTAATCAATTTACATGCATAATGGGAGTTGGGAGGCGAAAAGAGGGGAAATGGTTGTTAATTGTAATCTAGGAAGACAATGGGAGCACCGAGTGAACAGAACTAATTCACGTGTTAGTTGGGAATGGATCGTAAAAAAAAAAACAGAAAGAGAAAACAAAGAAATCTGAGAAAAAAAAAGGGGTTCCCCCTCTAACTTGGGTGATTTTAAAAGAAAAGAAAAAAAAGAATGGTGCTTAAACAAAGAAAATGGGGTGGATTGGGAGAAATTTAAAGGTTGGTTGATGATTGAATAAGGACTAATAAAGAAAGCGTGCAAGAATGACGAATGTATAATGTATTAAAGTGCTTAGGGAGGTTTGTCACTATTATCCAAATAATCCCTACCCGTCCCGTGGCCTACATTACAACCCTCGAAGTCCTACTTGATTCTTGGCTCGTCTTACTTGTATTAGTAGAGTGGTTACACTACGGGCAAGCATATGGTATGTCGAACATTACATGTGATGTTCTTTGCGAGAGTGAGTGCATTTATTGATTTCAGGTCCATTGATTTAAACATGTATTTCTTGATGAGATATGGACCACTTTGTTGAGGTGAGGGCACATAATTAGCAATAGAATGGTGAAGCGTTGATTTCTCGATCATAAGGTTACCTATATGCGTTAAAGTGGTGTTGTTGAGTCAAACTGTTTTGAAATTCGAAATGTTTTCGTTGAAAAGAAGTACTTGGTGCTGAAAATGAGTTTTGTTTTTAAACCTTTGGCATGTCTTTAGCAATCTGGGTCGCTGGTTTGTTTTGAAAATCTCGCTTTAAGAGTTAGCCATACTAGCTGAATCCCGTTGCAGACCTGTTTGAATGAGTGAGCTGGAAGTAGAGTCTGAGGTTGGTTTGTGTCTGCTCAAGGGCGAGCGAAGTCTAAGTGGGGGGTGGTGATATTTGGCACAAATATCATGTTTTGTGTCGTATTACAACTCCTTCTTGTGATTTTTATCGCTTAATTCATGAAGTAACCGTCGTATTTGAACTGATGTCGTTACATTTTCATGTGTATAGTTACGATGACGACAAACGATGGAAAATGTGCTTGAAATGATTGGAAGTCGTAGCAGATGTCGATTGGCTGAGGTGACGAGTCGATGACCGCGAAGGACGAACTAAAAGGAGAGTAATCGACTGCAGAACCTCGCTTTCCTTCCGCATCGCGGAAGGATCGCGAGAAGCTCCAGAAGGTCAGGCCATCGAGCCGCATCGCGTGAAGAAAGCGGAACAACCAAACTCAGTCATCAGATTCCGCGATCGATCCGCATCACGGGCTAAAGGCGAGAAGCTGCAGAACATCGCGCGATCCTTCCGCGATACGGAAGGAAAGCGGGACTCTGCGGATGTTTTCCCTATTAGACTAGGATTTGGACTCCTTATTTATTATTTTTACCCTAGCCTATATATACACGTTTTTATAGCTGAGAACGACATTCTGGGATTATTGAAGGATTTGTAAGCCACCGTTCTCCTTTTTCTCTCTATAGGTTATTTTATTTTTCATCTTTTTCAACCCTAGTTTATTCATGGCTTCTATTGTCTATGATAGAATCATGAGTAGCTAAATCTCCTAGTTCTAGGGTTGTGGCGAAAGACTTGAAAGTTGATTTGTTTACGGTTATTATCTATTGATTTTCCATATTGTGGGTTGCTTATTTATTGTTGGTTTTAATTGTTTGATTATCTGGCTAATAGTTAGACACTATCTGTGGTGCGTGAATTGAACTTGAGAAAGGGAATTCACGTACGTAATAAGAATAAATAGAGTTTGTTCGATTTAATCGTTTCGCTAATGAGGATAGAGATATACCCTTTAGCCCTACTTAGTTGAAAACAGAGAAATAAACGTGTTCTTGTTACCACTGATGACCATAGAGATATAGACGTTATGGTAACATCTACAAGCTTGTGAGCAGTTCGAGAGAATATCATAAAGCATAATTAACCCGTTAACTAGTAACCCAGGAAATAAAATAGGTGAAATTGTCTGAAGATCAACTGGATTGTCAAAATCCATAACCCTAGATCTTTCTCTCATCTAATAATTCTTACAGTCCTTGTCAACATAGTCCCAGTCATAAAAACACCCATCATAAATTGTTTACTTTTCAAGTTTTAGTTTAGTACAACAAACAATCTTGGTTTTCACTTTCTTGAATAGTTTCATTCGAATTTGAATTAGTTTAACAGTAGAATCTAAGTCTCTGTGGGATCGATATCTGGACTTAACAGTCTATATTACTTGTACGACCACGTATACTTGCTTGTGCGTTTGGGAGCAACAGTATGTTGTGGTGGGAATTTAATATGATTTTGGTTGTGTTAGTTGTGTTGAATATGGAGAATGTGAGATAAATAGGGGAAATGTTGCCTGAATTTCGTTAAGTTTCCTACTTACTTAAGAATAATGGTAAGTGATGTATATGGTCTAATTGAAGCCTAGGCTATCTTGATTGTAGAGTTACAAGCTCAAGGAGTAGAGGTTGGATGTATAGGTAGATGACAAGGTATTTTAAGGCTATCCTTTTTACTCTTTTTGGCATGAATCATATGAGAAGAACGAAACGAACGAACGTTATCCATAATGATTCCATTCTTAGAATGCTACTGAGCTTATGTTTATTTAGACTCCTGATGATATTATTACTTCATGTTTATGATTCTGGAATTGATGTCAAGGTCCTTGATCCAGTAAAGGTAAGATATGTTGATGATGTTAGTTCCCTAACGATATTCGGAGGTTACCGACTTTACGTCACTTTGAAAGGCTCAAATGTCACCTTTATGAGTAAGTCATGCATTGTATATATATGTATACATTTATTTTACCACACCGAGCCACGCTATAGTCTGTCAGGTATGGCACCTAATGTGCACACCACTGCAGTTGGATTCGGATAACACCGAGCCTGTCATGGCCGGGTACGGGTAACTCCAAGCCTCTATTATATGGCCGGGTATGATATTATTATATATGTATATGATTTTTGAATGAAAGCATGCATATCATACGCCCTCAAAGGCACTTCCAGTTATACAGAGTTATACAGACACTTTCAGATATACAGTCATGCAGATATATTCAGACATACAAATTGACTTTCGTATCTCAGATTACTTTCATAATTCTCATGTATATGCTATTTTGATGCCTTACATCTTCGGTACATTATTCGTGCTAAATACCCTATTGTTTGGGGGGCTGCATTTTGTGCCCGCAGGTCCGGAGATACAGGTTGGTGATCCATCTATTAGGATGTCAGCTCAACGGATGATGTTGATGCACTCCAATTGTTTTGGAGATGCCAGAAGTTAGCATGGTCTTATGTATATATATGTAAGGGTATGGTGTGGCTCTGTCTCGGCCATGTTATATTATGTTTTGTAGTAGAGGCTTATAGATAGTTATATACAGTCAAATGATGTCTAAAATTGAGGTTACATATGTTGTCACAGCTGGTTGTGATAACCTTATCAGCTCATGCAGTATGTCCAGTATATTCACATAGATGAGTTTTTCAGACTATTTGATGCATGCATCTGTCCTTATATTCACATAGATGAGTTTTTCAGACTATTTGATGCATGCATCTGTCCTTATATTCACATAGATGAGTTTTTCAGACTATTTGATGCATGCATATGTTCTTATGAGTTTAATGAGAGTCATATAATGGCCCTATCGTCCCACCTATATTTATGTTGATGTCACAGATGTATGTCAGATGGTACTTGACTAGTATGGTCAGGTGCCCATCATGGGCCTCCAGTTTGGGTAGTGACAAAAGTGGTATCAGAGTTAGGTTCTGTCCTAGGATTGTCTACAAGCCATGTCTAGTAGAGTCTTGTTTATGGGTGTGTTGCGTGCCACAGTTATAAACAGGAGGCTTCAGGACATTTAGGATGGTTACTTGGATGTTACATCTCGTGTTTTCGTGTATTAGAAAGCTTGCAAGTTAAAAGACACAAGTAGGGGAAAACGAGGTTACCCCCAAGCTTATAGGTGGTTAGGATGAAGTCCTGAAATTATTTAAGACTCGAAAGTGCAATAACGGTGATTGAAAACAATATCTTGTGTGTGCCAAAAGGGGCTATGGACAAGTGCTATATCACATGGTCATGATAATGAGTATGTAAAGTGTGTCAAAAATGATCACTATTTAAGTGAATTGAGACCAAGAAATTAATTACGCGTATAATTGATTAAATGTTGGATTTTAGTGGGACTCTACTAAATTGATTAATCAATATGTATGCATAGAAATGGGCATTTACACGTGTTGGGCAGAAAGGATGACTAACCTTATATTTTTTTAATTGGTGGCACTTTGTAGTGGAGTATACTTATTATTGTAAGTACACCTATATCCAAGTGGTCCCACAATCCACTAGAGAAGGTTAAAATACAGCATTATCACTTTAATTGGTAAGTTTCACAAAGTTACATGTTCTGTAGCCTTTCTCCCTGAGAAACAAGAGAAATGAATAACAACAACAACATGATCCTCCCTCTATGCAGCAACATGATAATTCCATGAGGTCAAAGTATAATTCTTTTCAATAACAACATACAAGTTTTGCTCACCGCTTCGATCTCGTTGTTCCGTTTGTCGCGTGGTTGAATTCGGTCTTTCATCAAAGTGAAGGAAGGAGGAAGAAGAGGAGTTCATGGCAAATAAGGTAAGGATTCTCCTTTACTAGATATATTTAAAGTTTGTCCAGGTCATAACTAAATTGTGGGATGAGAAATACGGAATTAATAGCGGTAATCGTATTTTGATGTTGTTGTTGTATGGACTAGTTGGAAATTTTATAAGGTATGTTGTTGCTGGAATTTAATATGATTGTGGTTGTGTGGGTTGTGTTGAATATGGAGAATGTGAGATAAATAGGGAAATGCTGCCTGAATTTCGCTAAGTTTCCTACTTACTTAAGATTAATGGTAAGTGATGTATATGGTCTAATTAAAGCCTATGCTATCTTGACTGTAGAGTTACAAGTGTTACACCTCATGGTTTTGTACTTTGAGATTTGTCGTGTGTCAATGGATCTAGTCCTGGATACCGGGTTCATCGAGGCTAAATGAGATTAGTCAAGTATATTCCATAGTTTTAAGAGATCAAATTCATGTTTAGCAGGTGTTGGAAGGATTATAAGTTCAATGAGTTAACGAGGAAATGTTTCAGCAAATGGTTGAGATTTAGGCCAAATATACGGACTGTATATTTTGTACGGATCGTAAAATGCTTTTGAATCCACTGTGAAATCAAACCAGAGAGTGGTGGTCTCCTGTTTGGGATTTATGGTTTGATTTACGTAGCGTATATTTTAAACGGACTGTAAATTGTATAAAACCCACACCGTAGAATTTAATTCAGTGGTTGGTGTCTTCTGTTGAGGATTTACGGTCCAATGTACAGACCGTAAATTATTTACGGTCCGTATATTAAACCGTACATCTGAGGTGGTGACAATTTTATTTTAGGATATATACCCCGACCCTCCTTCATTTTAATCCATGTCCAACATTTCCCATGTCCATGAGAGCTCTAGAAACTTCCTCTAAACATATCTAACCAAACCAAAGTGAAATAAAGGATCAAAGGGCAAGAATCCAGGGATCCAAGTGTTGAAAGGCTCATTAGGGTTTATAGAGTCCAAGAATTCCTTTGGAGTTGATGTTGGAGGTTTCACTCAAGTAGAATAAGTTGACCCAAAGCCTGCTCTTGTGTGATTAAGGTAAGTTTTCACATCTATTTCATGTTATTGAGAATGCTTGGTTGTCGAGAAACTTGATTGAGGGAAGAAAGTAAAAAAGGAAGTTCAAATATGGCTTTGATGATATTTTGAGTAGTAAATTAACTTGGGTTATACTTGTTAGAATGTTTGGAGTATAATCTTTCTATGAGGGGTAATAGTGATGATGAGGAAGTGTGGTATATAAGTGTACAAGGGGTTGTGTCGAAGTTGTTAATATGAATTGATTAAGAGAATGAGTTTTGAGATTAAATTGAATATGTCTACTCAATTATGATATTGTGAACGTTGGTATTGTTGTTTGGGAGCTGTTTTGCAATATGGGGGAAGGCGATAAAATAGAGAAAGTGCTGCCCAAATTTCATCAGCTCGTTAAATTATGCTAGTTTGAACTTAAGGGTGTTTTCAAGACTAAATCTTAGTATGAACCCTTGGAATGTAGACTTTGTGGACTTGGGAGGAGAACGTTAAGTAACTAAGGAGACGTAAAGGTATGTAAGTGTCACGACCCGACTAGGGGCCGCGACGGGTACCCGAGGCTAACCACTAAGCACCGCTCGTTCTGCCATTACTCTTTTGCACATCATCTTTTCCCGTTAGGACATATTGCAAGCTTATAACTTATCTCCTTTAGATTCTAGGAAAATTTTGGCAGAGTTTCCACTATATTTCTTACTATCGCAAAACCTGCATGCTGCAAATACCAACAATGCCTCACAGGGCCAATATATATATATATATATACGACATATCTCAGCCACACAGGGCTCCCACTTTCAAGTAAAAGCACAAACATGCCGAAACTTACCTCATATAGCACCCTTCGAGATGTACCTGATCCTTTAGCGATCTGCTATTTTACCTCTTCCTATTTACTTTCTCTTTCATCCTTCCGCTTCACATTTAAGTCATATCTCAATACTCTTACTTTATTCGACACACATCTTTCATACCGTCGCTTACCTTTGTTCTGATTCATTCAATTTGCCTAGTTCACAACTAATAATTGAACTTATCATCAAAAGACACATTTAATCAATTCCTCTATCATATGATTACTTACTTACCTCCACAACAATCAATTCATCATCATATAATTACATATTTCGATAACGTGGCCTCAACGAAGGGGCTTACCTCCGCAACTTTCAATGTCATCTATCACATTCTTCTATCATTACCATTCTTCTGCTGCAATCAGGGGTTAGTATAAGGAATCTCATTTCCTATGGCTTAGCTCTGTCGCACGATCTTAGGGATGAAATAAGAGTAACCATCCTAAATGTCCTATAGCCTCTTGTTTATAGATGTGGCGCGCAACACACCATAAACAAGACTCTACTAGACACGGCTCGTAGACACTTCCTAGGACTGAACTGCACTGATACCACTTTTGTCATGACCTGACTAGGGGCAGCAACGGGTACTCGGGGCTAACCACCAAGCACCGCTCGTTCTGCTACTCATCATACTCATTTAACGCTCTTTTATCAAATTTATACACAAATCGTGAGAAAGTCATATTTCCTTTGAAAACATAAATACTTTTATATACATAAGCCTTTCGGTCATCAAAATAGTACATATACATAGTAGCAAACTCGTGAGACCATATAACCCACACTGCGTATCTACGAGCCTCTACTGGAGTGCTAGACATAGGGACGGGACAAGACCCCATCGTGCCCAAAATACATATACATATATATATATACACAAATGTATAAACCCGGTTAGCACCTCCGGAATAATGGAGTGCTCTTGCAAATCTGTTGATAGCTCCTAAAGGTCTGCGCCATCTCCCTGTCTACCTGTGGGCATGAATACAGCGTCCAAAGAAAACGGACGTCAGTACGAATATTGTACTGAGTATGCAAAGCATGAATGAAATAAACATGGTCGAGAAATCATAAGTCATAAGGTAAAGGCAAAACCTGCGCGACCTTTAGGGATGAATACATTTCATACATATATCATATATACATAATCGTCGTACATGAATCATCACAGCCTATACATCATTATGTCATATAATTCATCGTCGTAGTTCCGTATCTGCTCATCCACATAAAACGTTGTCCGTATTCGCCACGTAGGGCTCGACAATATCCGTATTCGGCCACGTAGTGGCTTGATAGTATCTGTATTCGGCCACGTAGTGGCTCGACAGTATCACATACATGTCTTCCGTATTCGGCCACGTAGTGGCTCGACCATATCACATACATCATAACAAGGATCAGTATATCTCATCATTATCATTGTCATCACATACATCTTATAAGCGTATCTAACCTTTTATTTATGGATACATTTAAATTTAAAGACAATCTATGAAAATCACATCATATTCGTAGCATGGACTTCTTATGAATATCGTAGGATAGACTTTATAATCTCTAGGCTTAAGCTCAACATTACCACTATCGTTTATATAGCATATCTCTTACCTTTATCTCATATGAAATCCTCTATGGACATAGACTCGCAACTTTGCGGAACATTGGTCATAAGATGTGCAATAAGGCTTATGGACAATCTATAACAATGTCGGAGTGACATAAGGTCGAGAACCCCCGATCACATTATGGAACATTCATAGGTATTCCGCCTCACCTTGAAGGAATTAGTATATAAGGTGAGTGTATACAACAAATAACACCAATAGATTATAGTTAATGTCGTTAGCTTGGTAGAAACATTATACCATGAACTCTAGAATCTTTAGACTTCAGCTTATCATCTTCATTATCATATTCATAACTCATTCCTCATCTTTATATCATAAGAAGATCTCTATCAATGTTGACTCGTAGTTCCGGAATATAAGAAAGTCAGGGAGAGGTAGAGAAATAATATCATAGGAATCGCCTAAGGATTTCCATCTTCGTAGGAATGTCGTTCATGAGCTTTGGGACTCCTAGACTTAGATTCATCATGTCACGACCTAGCCCTGTGGGCCATGACTAGTGCCCGAGATGGACACCCATATGTACCTGTCAAACATAATCAGACTGATACTATAGGTCCTCAATCAATCACATCGTAATAACATACGCAAGCCGACGAGGCTGCCACTGTATATATCATTATACTACGCAAACCGACAAGACTGCCACTACATATCAGTATATTACGCAGGCCGACAAGGCTGCCACTATGAAACGATAATATATGCAAGCCGGCAAGGCTGCTACAACGATAGAACATCCACAATAACTATATAGACACAACTGATCAAATCTGTATACAACCCACATACATGTCTACAGACCTCTAAGAGTATGAACGGTGAAATATGACAGGACAGGGCCCCATCGTACCCCTGGACGAATATATATATATATATATACATCAGAAGGTCTGTACCAAAATCTAGGCTCCGGAACAACAGAGCTCTCCAAGACAGCTGAAACGGAACCCTAAGCCGAGGGATCACCAAATCGAGCGTCTATACCTGCGGGCATGAAACGCAGCCCCCCGAAGGAAGGGGGTCAGTACGGAATATGTACTGAGTATATAAAGCATGAAATACAGTAAGAAGGATCATAACTAAAATAAGGAGTAAAGAAACAAGTACAATGTCCAGAATACCAAAACACTTGCCCTTTTGAAACATAAACCATGCATGTCAATATCATATATCATACCCGACCCATTGTGGGACTCGGTGAACATGGTCGCCACCCCGTCTTTGGCACCATAACACAGCATAACTCCATAAACACATCATAACGCCATAACACAGCATAACTCCATAAACACAACATAACACCATAACACAGCATAACTCCATAAACACATCATAACACAGCATAACTCCATAAACACATCATAACACCATAACACATCATAACTCCATAATATATATATATATATATATATATATATATATATATATATATATATATATATATATATATATATATATATATATATATCATATTAGCCGTATCTGACCTCTTTTTATGTTTTTATTGAGTCGAGGGTCTCTCGGAAACAGCCATCCTACCTTGGTAGGAGTAAGGTCTGCGTACACTCTACCCTCCCCAGACCCCACGTTGTGGGATTTCACTGGGTTGTTGTTGTTGTTGTTGTTGTTGTTATTCCGGCCCTCTAGTGAGGGACTCGGTGAAAAATGCAGTGAGATTGTGCACGATAACATACCCGGCCCGGGACTCGATGAAAGGCATATTGAGGCATGCACGAGCAGAGTAGTAAGCAACCATATGCAATTTAAAACATTATCAAGACTCAAACAGAATAAGAAGAAGGGATTTACACCTGAGTATCAATAGCGACAATCATATCAAATATCCCTCGAAGGTCATCATAAATAATATCAAAAGAGCCTTAGGAACCATAGACATATGTCAATATAGTATGAAACAGCTTATAGAAGTCAATGACATCAGTTATCGTAGAGTTTCTAGGAATAGGAGCTTATATATATCGACTATTATCCACGTATAGGAAACTGGAGAGGGAAGCTCAATCACTTAAGAGTTCTAACATCAAGAAGTGAATAAGAATCATGAATCACACTAAAGACTTATGAATAGGATTACCCCAAAGCTCATATCATTCATCACTTAAATCTAAGACATGCCAAAACAAAGAAGGGACAGCTTTACATACCTGTTAACGACTAATCGCAAACCCGTTCCCCTCGTCGTCCCTTTAGCCTATTTAATATGAAAGTAACGCTATCGTTAGTACTATACTTTCTAGTTCGTAATTCCATAGCTCATCGCTTATAGAACTTATTCTTTAACCCATACTTTCTCGTTTAGGGTTTTTCATTTGTTAAGGACTTAACGAAAATCGGGCAGCATTTCCCCTATATATTCGCCTAACCCGAATTTTCAATTATTCTCCTCTTATCACTGAAATACCAACAATTTTATGCATTTTCTTACTTCTAATTTCGTCCAATCAAATTTTAATAATTCCATTACAACACTATTAACACAATTACACCACCAAAATAAGAAAATCTTACCTAAATTTTCTCGGAGGAATTTCTAACTCAATTGCTCCAATTTTACAATTTCTTCTTCCTCAACTCAATATCCAATGTTGCTATCACCTCCTTGGACTTGTAATGCACTTGAACTTGATCAAAACATTCAAGAATAATTTTTTTTCCTTCAACACCATGGCTGGCCGTGAGCAGCCATGGAGGTTTTGGAATTTTCTCAACTTTGATTTTATTGAAAAATGAATGTAAAATGTGAATTTGTTCACTAGCCACTTGCTTATATATGATCCTCCTTAATTTGACACGTGCCCCCCCCCCCCCCCTCTAATGACTCACCAAAATACTTTGTTGAGTTGTTTTGTTTTTTTTTCTCTTTTTTTTAATATATTCGGGTGGGGCCCACTATAGTAATTAGGACTAATTAATTTTAATTAATCCCTAATTCTTACTTAGTAATATAATCACAATTAATTAGTCCCTAATCTCTAATAATATTTCTATGCTAAATAAATTTATAAACAATTTATGTTTTAATTAAAAATTGAAAATTAAAGGTTCCTATTTTGTATCCGAAAATGATCACGTCTTTAACTTGAGTCGATTCTCTTGCGAATAACTCGACGTATCAAAATACGGGATATAACATCCTTCCCCCCTTTAGAACATTCGCCCTCGAATGTTGAATTGGTCCCGTAAGGTTTTATAAGAATTTTGGGGAAGTCTCCCTTATCGCTATAACATATAGTTTCATCGGTCAATCAATATAATCAATTGAGGAGTTTAAGTTACCTGTAGGCATAGGGAATAAGTAAGGGTACTTATCCTTCATCTCCTCCTCGGTTTCCCAAGTCATCTCTTCTCTATTTTTGTTTCGCCATAATACTTTGACGGAAGCCGCGTCCTTAGTTCGCAACCTCCTAATCTGCCGATCAAGTATGGCTATAGGCTGCTCCTCGTAGGATAACTCCTCTGTCAGCTGGACATCATGTATGGGAAATACTCTGGAAGGATCGCCTATACATTTGTGAAGCATTGACACGTGAAAGACTGGATATACTGCTTCCAAATCAGACGGTAGGTCCAACTCATAGGCAACCCGGCCTACCCTACGGATAATCTGATAAGGCCCAATGTATTTCGGGCTTAGCTTCCCTTTCCTGCCGAATCTCATGACACCCTTCATGGGTGACACCTTCAAGAACACCCAATCACCAACCTGAAATTCTAAGTGTCGACGTCGATTATCTAAATATGATTTTCGTCAACTCTAAGCTGCCAGTAATCTTTCCTGAATAAGCTTCACTTTATCAAAAGTCTGCTGAACCATGTCTGGGCCTATTAATTTGGTCTCACCAACATCAAACCAACCAATAGGTGATCTGTACTTCCTCCCATACAAGGCCTCATACGGCGCCATCTGAATACTCGAATGGTAGCTATTATTATGGGCAAACTCAATAAGTGGCAAATGATCATCCCAGCTACCCCTGAAATCAATAATACAGGCCTGTAACATATCTTGTAGTGTCTGAATAGTACGCTCGGCCTGTCCGTCAGTCTGAGGATGGAATGCTGTGCCAAGACTCACTTGTGTCCCCAATCCCTCCTGGAAGGATCTCCAGAAGTTAGGTGTAAACTGGGCTCCTATATCGGAGATTATAGCTGTGGGAACCCCTTGAAGTCTCACTATCTCCTTGAGGTATAACCTAGCATAGTCCTCAGCTGAATAAGTAGTCCTGACTGGAAGAAAGTGGGCTGATTTTGTCAACCTATCAACGATAACCCAAATAGAGTCATATGTTCGTGGAGTGCGAGGTAAACCTGTGACGAAGTCTATATTAATTACCTCCCATTTCAAGGTTGGAATCTCTATCTCCTGTAATAATCCACCGGGCTTCTGATGCTCAACCTTAACCTGTTGGCAATTCGGGCACTGAGCAACAAACTCCGTTATATCTTTCTTCATGCCATCCCACCAATACAAGCATCTGAGGTCATGATACATCTTCGTTGACCCTGGATGAACAGAATAACGGGCATAGTGTGCCTCTCCCATAACCTGTTGTCGCAACCCTGCAACCTCAGTACACACAATCTGCCTCGGTATCGTAGCACTCCATCAGGTGCAACTCCGAATGGGGTCTCCTCCTTTTGAAGGGCTGCATCTCTACAATGTACAAGAATAGGGTCCTCGTACTGGTGTCTCTTTATCCCTTCTATGATGGAGGACTCAGCAACTCCTCGAACAGAAA
Organism: Lycium barbarum; assembly: GCF_019175385.1. Classification (NCBI taxonomy): domain Eukaryota; kingdom Viridiplantae; phylum Streptophyta; class Magnoliopsida; order Solanales; family Solanaceae; genus Lycium; species Lycium barbarum. The sequence continues at coordinate 58,736,771 of NC_083337.1, forward strand.
CTCTGCCGTTATCAGAATTAGCCAAACGGACTCCAAGATTAGCTAATTGGCAAATCTCGTGGACTATCTCCTTCCGTTTTGGTTGTACATCTGCCAAGCTACCCATAGATTTACGGCTGAGTGCATCTGCTACAACATTTGCTTTCCCTGGGTGGTATAGAATGTCAACATCATAGTCCTTCAGCAACTCTAGCCACCTCCTCTGCCGCAAATTTAGCTCCTTCTGCTTAAAGATATATTGGAGACTCTTATGATCTATATAAATATCAACATGCACGCCATATAAATAATGTCTCCATATCTTCAAGGCATGAATCACCGCTGCTAACTCTAGATCATGAGTGGGATAATTTCTTTCGTGCTTTCTGAGCTGTCGAGAGGAATAAGATATAACTCTGCCATGCTGCATGAACACACAACTTAGACCAACGCCTGAGGCATCACAATAAATAACATAGCCATCTGGCCCCTCAGGAAGTGTTAGAACTGGAGCGGTTGTCAACTTATCCTTCAATAATTAGAAGCTTCGCTCACAAGCATCGGTCGACTGAAACTTGGCTGCCTTCTGTGTTAGCCTTGTTGAAGTCGCTCAAATTGAGGCAAATTTCTCTATGAACCTCCTGTAATACCTTGCTAGCCCCAGAAAACTGCGTACCTCAGTACGCGTCGTAGGTCTGGGCAAAGTCTTCACCGCCTCAATCTTCTGTGAGTCTACCCGAATACCATCAGCTCCAATAATATGCCCCAAGAATGCTACTGAAGTCAGCCAGAATTCACACTTAGAAAATTTAGCATACAGCTTCTGGCGCTGGAGCACTCTAAGTACCGGCCTCAGATGGTCCATATGCTCCTCTTCTGATCGTGAGTAGACTAGAATATCATCGATAAACATAATCACAAACATATCTAGGAACGGATTGAATATTCGGTTCATCAAATCCATAAATACTGCTGGAACATTGGTCAGCCCAAAAGAGATCACTCTAGACTCATAAAGCCCGTATCGGGTCCGGAATGCAGTCTTCGGAATATCTGCCTCCTTTACCCGCACTTGGTGATAGCCTGACCACAAGTCTATCTTTGAGAAACACTTAGCACCGTGCAACTGGTCAAATAGATCATCAATTCTGGGGAGGGGATATCTATTCTTTATCGTCACTTTATTTAGCTACCTATAATCGATACCCATCCGCAGCGACCCATTCTTCTTTCTTACAAATAGTACCGGCGCTCCCTAAGGTGATGTACTGGGCTTAATGAAGCCCTTTTCTAATAAATCTCTCAATTGCTCCTTCAACTCTTTCAATTCTGCAAGTGCCATCCTATAAGGAGGAATAGATATGGGTTGCGTATCTGGCAGCACATCTATAGTAAACTCTATCTCCCGCTCAGGAGGAAGGCCTGGAAGTCCCTCTGGGAATACATCTGGAAATTCGCTAACTATCGGCACTGACTGAAGAGTCAGCGCCTCTGCCTTCAGGTTATGCACCCGAACCAGATAATATATATACCCCTTTCTAACCATCTTCCTTGCCTTGAGGTATGAAATAAACTTACCCTTCGGCGATGCTGTATTTCCCATCCACTCTATAATTGACTCTCCTGGGAATTGAAAACAAACTACCTTTTCTCTACAGTCAACGTTGGCATAACAAGATGCTAGCCAATCCATACCCATAACAACATCGAACTCAGTCATATCTAACTCTATCAGATCTGCTTTGTTGCAACGACTATATATAATTACCGAACAATCTCTATATACTTGCCTTGCTATGACAGAATTCCCTACCGGTGTAGCTACCTCAAATGGTTTTATCGGTTCAGCTTTTATCCCAATTATACTAGCAACAAAGGGAGAAATATACCATAAAGTGGAGCCTGGTCTATCAATGCATATACTTCTCGGGAGAAAATCGATAGTATACCTGTAACCACATTTGGTGACGCCTCCTGATCCTGTCTACTAGCCAAAGCATATATGCGGTTCGAAGGACCGCTAGAACTGGAAGCTCCGCCACGACCTCTACCACGGCCTGCTGGTACCTGAACACCCTGCCCCATAGGGCGCATAGCTACAGAAAAAGATGAACCAGCAACCGACCCAGTGGGCTGAACCGCACCGCCCGGATCACCACTATATGGACACTCCCTCATAATATGGCCTTGACGGCCACAAGACAAAACAAGCACCTGTAGCACGATAACATTCTCCAGAATGATGCCTACCACACCGAGAACACTGAGGCAAAGGTGGCCTCGACTGACTTGAACCTCTGTTCATCTGCGAACCCAAAGCCTTGGAGCTCTGACCGGCTCCTGAGTACCCTGTACTATCAAATATCGTACCCGTGAACTGTGGAGGTGCACTCTGTGTTGGTTGGGATGAATATATAATATGCTGCTGAGGCTGCCCGCCTCGAAACTCGCCAGGATAGCCAGCCGACCTGGCCCTCTTATGCTGGCCTCTATCATAATCTCTCTTTGGCTGGCATCCTCTGTGTCGGTCCTCCACCCCCTGTGCATATGCCTGCACCCGAGCAATATCCATACCTGGCTGAAGAGCCACTACCATACAACCATCAACCAAATAACGATCTAACCCCATCACATACTGATGCACTTTATCCGCCATATCAGCTACAATAGAGGGTGGATATCTAGCCAACGAGTCAAACTCTAGGCTATACTCTCGAACACTCCTGCCCCTCTGCCTCAACTGTAGGAATCTGTTAACTCTAGCTCGCCGCATCTCTGGAGGCAGAAAGTGGCCAAGGAAGGCCTCCACAAACTCATTCCATACTGCTGGAGGAGCATCATCGCCATTAGACAACTCCCACGAATCATACCAATTGACAACCACGTCCCGCAATCGATACGAAGCTAACTTAACAGACTCAGTCTCAGAAGCCTTAATTATCCACAACGTACGCTGAATTTGCAGAACGAACTCCTATGGGTCATCCTCGGGCTTCGACCCGAAAAACTCTGGAGGATTACAGCTTAGGAAGTCACGGGCTCTCAAACTGTCATGTCTATCCATCTGTTCAACCCCTAGTCCATGCCTGCGAGCCTGTCCTGCCACTAATCTGGTGAGCAACTGAACAGCATCTCTCATGGCTCTATCCTCCTCCCCTGGCTGAGGAGCTGGAGGCTCAGGTGCTGGGACCTCGGGAACTGGCGGTGGAGCCGCCCCCTGACCCGGAGCTGTAGCTGCCCTAGGTTCCTCTGGAAGTGGCGGTGTAGTAGAACTCGCGGACTGGAACACAATCTCAGGCATAAATTGGGCACGAGCCCTAGTAACTCTCTGAGTCAGGCTAGTATCCCTTGCTACCGATTCGCCCTTCTGGGCAGCTGTCGCTTTCTTTAGAGGCATAGCTGTAAACATAATAGTTTGTTAGAAAGGGATTATCCGGATAATATAGCTCTATCGCACGATCTAGGATAGGAAGAAAAGATGACATCCTAAATGTCCTGCAGCTTCCTGTTTATAGATGTGGTGCACAACACACCGATAAACAAGAATCTACTAGACACTGTCTGTAGACACTCCGAGGATGAACTTCTCTGATACCACTTTTGTCATGACCCAGCCCCGTGGGCCATGACTAGTGCCCGAGCTGGACACCCATATGTACCTGTCAAAAATAATCAGACTTGTTACACCTCGGAAGATTCCCCGTACATGTACTGTGAATAGGACAACAAAGGTCATTGCGTATATGATATTTCGATGAGTGAGAAATAGTATTTGATGACCCTAAACGAGATTTCAAAACCATCCGAGATAAGGGAAGGAATTTGTTAAGGAAAGCGAGTCGTATGTTGTATATCGGATAAGAATAACGAGCAATGATTTGGTGAAGGCATAATGGTTTCCTAGAGACATGAAATGAAGTCCCTTAGATCGGGGATCAAACGGGTCGACGAAAACAAAGTTGGTTCAGTGAGGCATTATACGGCCAAACATACTGGCCGTATAAATTGTACCAGCCGTATGTTTGATCGTATAATTGGAAAAAGAGAGGACCAGCCACTGGACCAAATATACGGCCACACATACAGTCCGTATAAATAGGATGGACCATATGTTGGTCCGTATAAGTTGGCTCGGCCAGCTTTTAAGTTTAAGTGTAAGGGTCCATTTTTCATTTCATCCATTTCATTCCCTCCACTCTCCAACTCAAGAAAGCTCTAGAACTCTCTAAACACTTCAACCATAAGAACCCCAAGGAAATGAATGATCAACAACACCAAATTTGTGAAGCAAAGTGTATGAAACCTAATTGGAAGTCATCTCCTTCAAGAAATTCCAAAAGAGGTGAAGAAGGGTTTTTGTGCTAGAGGAGTAATTCTATTCTAGACTTGTTCCACCATCATCTAAGGTAAGTTTCATGACTTAATCATGTTGTTTAAGGTGTTAGGAGACTAAGAAGCTTGAATTGTAGAAAAACATGGAAAATGGGTCTTGAATGAGTGAATAGTAGCACCATTGGATGATAATTGAATGGAATCATGAAAGTTGGTACGTTATGACTATGAATATGCTATAAATGATGTTTAGACCATAGAATAGGTGTGAAGTAAGTAAAATTATGACGATGAGCTAAAACCATTAAATGTGGAAAAATTGGAGAAAAATGATGGATTTTGCTAAGTGTAGATAAGTGAGGAATGTTGATACTATATTGTGAGTGTTGTTGTAAATGCTTGGGAGTTGAAATAGAACACGGGAAAAGTAGTAGAAACAAAGGAAATGCTTCCCAATTTTCTCTAGAATAGCGACGCGTTCTTATGGTCAACTGACTAACTATAATGCGCATTCTATCGTGAAGGTAACGACGTGATACTGAAGGAGAAAGAGTGAACGATAGCTTAACTAAGCGACAAGGTATGTGAGGCTAGTCCTTTTCTTTCTATGGCATGAATCACATGATATGATTCTTCTCCCTTTCCATGATTTCCCTATATCCCGGAAAGCCAAGAGCCTATGATCGTGAATAGCTATATGAGTCAAGAGATATAATATGATGTTCTTATAAAGTAAATGATGTTGTTCCTTGTATACACTCACCTTATATACTAATCCCTTCAAGGTGAGGCAGAATGTTCATATATGTTCATAATGGAATCAAGGGTTCACAACCTTACGTCACCTCGATAGAATACAGTTGTTCTAGAGTCTTTATGCATGTACAATGACAAGTATATTTTGATAAGCATATTATTATAAGTATTTTATAATGAGCATGTTATCATCACATTATACCGGGCCTAGTTGGTCGGGCAGTCACCGCGAAAGCAGGCAGCTATACGATACACCATGGCCAGTTGGCATGGGCAGACACCACTAGTGGGTGGCATGAGATGGTACCCCGGATGCGGGAGGCCTGGACGCGGGCTAATGTTACTGATTATCACACCGCACCTATATGGTCGGGCTGTTTAGATATATATACATATGATATGCATACATGAGATGATGATAAGCATAAAAGTAAGTCAGCACGCATTACTTTTCATATGATTCCCAGTCAGGTACAGTTGCTCCATACTTGATGCCTCCTTTACTTTCTTGATGTGTGGTTATTGTTCATGCCTCTCATACTCAGTACAACATTCGTACTGACGTCCGTTTTCTTTGGACGTTGTGTTCATGCCCACAAGTAGACAGGGAGGCGAGCTCGATTTGGATTCTTAGGAGTTGTCAGCTGATTGAAAGCACTCCATTGTCCGGAGGTGCTTATGATTATCCTTTTGGTACATATGTATATTTTGGGCATGATGGAATCTTGTTCCTTCTACATGTATAGTGTGTCTGTAGAGGCTTGTAGATGCGTAGTGTGGGTTAGATGGTCTCATATGTTTATTACAGCATGCATGTATATATATTATTTTGATGGCCTAATGAGGCATTTTTATATATATATAGACTAATTGTGTCTTCCACCCAAAAATACTTTTCATACAATCGTCTATGATAAAGAAGCGTAAATGACTATGACAAGTGAGGAAATAAGAGGTGCTCGGTGGTCAGCCTCGGGTACCCGTCGCGGCCCTTAGCTGGGTCGTGACAGAAGTAGTATCAGAGCGGTTCAGTCCTAGGAAGTGTCTACGAGCCGTGTTTAGTAGGTAATAAACAAGAGGCTACAGGGCTTTTAGGAAGAGGACCATCTTTCTTCTTATGAGATCTTGCGATAGAGCCATGGATAAGATTTTATTCTTCCTAAAAGCGTGTTGTGATTTCAGAATGGCGCCAAAGGGAAAAGCTAAAGCTACCCAAAAGGGAAAAGCTACAACAAAGAGGCGGGCAGAAAGAGAGCCTCCGGCGAATGTAGAGGAGGGCGAATCACAAAATGAGGCCTCGCCCAATGTAGAAGAGCAAAGAGGAGCCTCAGTCCCAATTCCTCCACCAGTTGCTTCGGGCCAACAAGTGACCTATTCATCTATTGACGCAATTGGTTGCCACCCAGGCACAGCGGCAGAGTGCAGGCCTGAGTGATCATTCCGCCAGTACGAGAGCTCGTGATTTCCTGACTCTAAATCCTCCAGAATTTTTCGGGTCGAAGCTAGATGAGGACCCACAAGGCTTCATTGAAGAGATGTTGAGGACGTTGAAACTTATGCATGCTTCTGAGACCGAATCGGTAGAGTTGGCTTCTTATAGACTCCGCGATGTGGCGGTATTGTGGTATAACAACTGGATAGCATCGAGGATAGAAAATGCACCTCCCCCCGTTTGGCAAGAGTTTGTTGATGCCTTCATTCGCCATTATTTGCCACCCGAGGTCCGCCGAGCTAGAGCGGACAGGTTCTTGAATCTAAAGCAAGGAAGCATGAGTGCTTGGGAGTATAGCATGTAGTTTAATTCTCTGGCCAAGTATGCCCCGACTTTGGTGGCCGATATGGGCGATCGTGTACACAGATTTGTGAGTGGTTTGGGGCAACATTTGTTTAGAGATTGTCTGACGGCCTCTTTGCAAGACGGGATGGATATTTCCCCAATACAGGCACATGCTCAGAATCTTGAGGAATGACAACAGCTGCAGAGAAGTGATCGTGATAATGACAGAAGGCAAGGTAAGAGAGCTAGATCTATGGGAGCGAGCAGTGAATATAGAGAGGGACCGAGGCAGATGCATTCTAGGCACTCAGGTCAGTCAGCGACTAGTGCGCCTCCCAAATTCTCAGATAGGAGGTTTGATCGTTCTTTTCAGACAGGACAGGGCCAGAGTTCGAGGGCCTCAGATTCTCAGTTTAGGGGAGATTCCAGTCAGAGGATACCCTCAGTACCGCGGTGCAGCCAGTGCGGTAGACTGCATTCCAGACAGTGCCGTCAGGGTTCGGATGCTTGCTACGCCTGCGGGTAGGTTGGTCATATGATGAGAGATTGCCCTTCAGCAAGAGGTAGAGTTGGGACTCAGCCTACAGGATCAACAGCTGGGTCTTCTTCAGTACGCCCGATAGCACAGACTCCTCAGACTACAGTAGGTAGAGGCAGAGGCAGAGGGGGAGCATCTACTTCAGGTGTCCCTTCAGCCTTGCGTATATGCTTTAGCTGGGCAACAGGATCTTGAGTCTTCCCAAGATGTTGTCACAAGTACATTGACTATATTTTCCCGTGATGTATACGCTTTGATCGATCCGGGTTCTACTTTCTCTTACGTTACTCCGTATGTCGCGAATTGTATTGGGGTGAAATCCGAGCCCATTAAACCTTTTGAGGTATTCACTCCGGTTGGTGATCCGGTAATGGCGAGGAAAGTAAACAAAAATTATGTCATTGTGATATGTGATTGCCAGACTAAAGCCGATGTGATTGAGCTTGAAATGATAGATTTCGATGTAATTATGGTTATGGATTGGTTGGCCTCATGTTATGCTAATATTGATTGCCGAACGAAAATGGTTCGATTTCAATTTCTGGGAGAGCCCGTACTTGAATGGAAGGGTCATACGGCATCCCCAAAGGGTAGGTTTATTTCCTACCTTAAGGCAAGAAAGATGATAGCTAAAGGCTATATTTATCATCTAGTTCGGGTTCATGACACCGAGGCAAAGTCGCCAGCTTTCCAATCTGTTCCGGTAGTGAATGAATTCCCGGATGTATTTCCAGACGAACTACCAGGTCTTCCTCCTGAGAGGGAAATTGACTTCACTATTGATGTATTGCCGGACACTGAGCCCATTTCTATTCCTCCTTATCGAATGGCTCTGGCAGAATTGAAAGAGCTGAAGGCACAATTGAAGGACTTGCTTGAAAAGGGGTTTATAAGGTCCATTTCATCGCCGTGGGGAGCACCAGTCTTGTTCGTGAGAAAGAAGGACGGATCTCTGCGGATGTGAATCGATTACAGACAGATAAACAAGGTAACAATAAAGAACAAGTATCCCCTCCCCAGAATTGACGATTTGTTTGACCAATTACAGGGTGCTAAGTGGTTCTGCAAGATAGATCTAAGATTTGGTTATCATCAAGTGAGAGTTAGAGAAGAAGATATTCCCAAAACAGCCTTCAGAACGAGGTATGGCCACTATGAGTTCCGAGTGATGTCGTTTTGGTTGACAAATGCCCCGACAGTGTTCATGAATCTAATGAATAATGTGTTCAGGCCATTTTTGTATCTCTTCGTGATAGTATTTGTTGATGATATTCTAGTGTATTCTCGCACAGAAACAGAACATGCAGATCATCTAAGAATTGTTCTTGGCATTCTTCGTGCTCGGGAATTATATGCAAAATTCTCAAAGTGCGAGTTTTGGCTAAATTCTGTGGCATTCCTAGGTCATGTTATTTCAGATGATGGCATCCGAGTTGACATTTAGAAAATAGAAGTTGTGAAGACATGGCCAAGGCCTACAACGCCTACGGAAGTTCGTAGTTTTCTGGGTTTGGCAGGTTATTATAGAAGGTTCGTAGAGGGCTTTTCATCTATTTCAGCTCCATTGATGAAGCTAACCCAGAATTCGATAAAATTTCAGTGGAACGATGCATGCGAGCGTAGTTTCCAAGAGTTGAAAGACCGGTTGACCTTAGCTCCAGTACTAACACTTCCAGAAGGGCCAGATGGCTATGTTGTGTATTGTGATGCTTCTGGTGTGGGACTAGGATGTGTATTGATGCAGCATGGGAAGGTTATTGCATACGCTTCGAGACAGATACGTAAACATGAGAAGAATGATCCAACTCATGATCTCGAATTAGCCGCGGTTATTCATGCCTTAAAGATATGGAGGCATTATTTGTATGGTGTGCACGTCGATATCTATACAGATCACAAGAGTCTCCAGCATATTTTCAAACAGAAGGAGTTGAACCTGCGGCAAAGGCGGTGGTTAGAATTGTTGAAAGACTATGATGTGGACATTTTATACCACCCCGGAAAAGCTAACGTAGTAGCCGAGGCGCTTAGCCGTCGATCAGTGGGTAGCTTACGTGAAGTTCCTTCAGAAAAGAAGGAGATGGTTCGGGAGCTCCATCGATTAACAAGTCTTGGAATACGTGCAATTGATTCGGGTAGTACAGGCAACAGCATTAATGACCCCACAGTTTCATCCTTGAATATAGAAGTGAAGGAACGAAAATATGAAGATTCTCAGTTAAGCCAGTACCGAGATCTATCTCATGAAAAGGAAAAGTCTCCATTTGAAGTTTCCATAGATGGGATCCTTAGATATCGAGGCAGGCTATGTGTACCGGATGCGGCAAAATTGCGCCAACGGATTTTAGAGGAAGCACACTATTCTGGGTATTCTATTCATCCCGGTGCGACTAAAATGTATCATGACCTCAAATTGATATACTGGTGGGATGGCATAAAGAGGGACATAGCAGATTTTGTAGCACAATGTCCGAATTGCCAACAGGTAAAAGCCGAACATCAGAAGCCAGGGGCTTGTTGCAAGCAATGGAAATTCCTACTTGGAAATGGGAATTGATCAACATGGATTTCATCGTGGGATTACCCCGTTCCCGTGGCAGGTATGATTCAATATGGGTGATCGTGGACAGGCTCACAAAAGCAGCTCATTTCCTCCTAGTCAGAACCACGTATTCGGCAGAAGACTATGCCAGGTTGTATCTAAAATAAATTGTGCGACTTCATTGAATTCCCTTGGCCATTATTACAGACAGAAGGGCACAGTTTACAGCCAAGTTTTGGAAGTCCTTCCAAGAAGGTTTGGGTACTCATGTTAAGCTCAGCACGGCGTTTCACCCACAGACTGATGGACAAGCCGAACGTACTATTCAGACCTTGGAAGATATGCTACGAGCATGTGTGCTGGATTTTGGTGCAAGTTGGGACGAGCATTTACCCCTTATTGAGTTCGCATACAACAACAGCTATCATTTCGGTATCCAAATGGCTCCATATGAAGCTTTGTATGGAAGGAAATGTAGATCCCCAATTGGATGGTTTGAAACTGGAGAAGCACAATTAATAGGCCCCGACTTGATTCAACAAGCAGTCGAAAAAGTCAAGGTGATACGAGATCGATTATTGACAGCCCAATGCCGCCAGAAGTCTTATGTGGACAATCGCCGACGAGACTTGGAATTTCAGGCCAATGATTGCGTATTTTTGAAAGTCTCGCCTATGAATGGAGTAATGAGATTTGGTAAAAAGGGGAAGTTGAGCCCAAGATACATTGGACCTTATCGAATCATCCGTAAGGTGGGTCGAGTAGCCTATGAACTGGACTTGCCTTAAGAGCTCGAGTCCGTACACCCAGTTTTTCATGTTTCGATGCTCCGCAAGTGCATTGGAGACCCAACAAAAATAGTTCTGGTTGACGATGTCCAAGTGACAGAAAAATTGACATATGAAGAGGTGTCGGTTGCCATCTTAGATAGACAGGTGCGAAGGCTTCGGAATAAAGAGGTCGCTTCAGTCAAGGTTCTATGGCGAAACAACAACAAGGAAGAAATGACTTGGGAAGCGGAAGAGAAGATGAAATCAAAGTACCCACATTTGTTCCAGCCCTCAGAAGAGGTTCAAGACGAGACACCAACACTATGAGGTATGTACGCTCACTTTTTATACTTTTGGTCGTGTGTGGCCATAGATATGTCAATATTGTGATGTAGCCTTGTGAGGTGATGATATTATGGGTTGCTGTGACAGGTTGGTAGTGCCAGGTTACAGGGGAAACTCTGGCGAAATTTTTGTAGAATCCCGACTGTTTAACATTCGTGGACGAATGTACCAAAAGGGGGGAAGAATGTTACACCTCAGACGATTCCCCGTACATGTACTGTGAATAGGACAACGAAGGTCATGGCGTATACGGTATTTCGATGAGTGAGAAATAGTATTTGATGATCCTAAACGAGATTTCAAAACCATTCGACATAAGGGAAGGAAGTTGTTAAGGAAAGCGAGTCGTATGTTGTATATCGGATAAGAATAACGAGCAACGATTTGGTGAGGGCATAATGGTGTCCTATTGACATGAAATGAAGTCCCTTAGATTGGTATTGAAGTTTTAAACAAGTGTTAAGAAGGTTCCATAAGGATCGGGGATCAAACGAGTCGACGAAAACAAAGTTGGTTCAGTGAGGCATTATACGGCCAAACATACTGGCCGTATAAATCGTACCAGCCGTATGTTTGACTGCATAATTGGCCAAAGAGAGGACCAGCCACTGGACCAAATATACGGCCACAAATACGGTCCGTATAAATAGTACGGACCGTATGTGGGTCCGTATATGTTGGCTCGGCCAGCTTTTAAGTTTAAGTGTAAGGGTCCATTTTTCATTTCATCCATTTTATTCCCTCCACTCTCCAACTGAAGAAAGCTCTAGAACTCTCTAAACACTTCAATCATAAGAACACCAAGGAAATGAAAGATCAACAACACCAAATTTGTGAAGCAAAGTGTATGAAACCTAATTGGAAGTTATCTCCTTCAAGAAATTCCAAAAGAGGTGAAGAAGGGTTTTGGTGCTAGAGGAGTAATTCTACTCTAGACTTGTTCCACCATCATCTAAGGTACGTTTCATGACTTCATCATGTTGTTTAAGGTGTTAGGAGACTAAGAAGTTTGAATTGTAGAAAGACATGGAAAATGGGTCTTGAAGGAGTGAATAGTGGCACCATTGGATGATAATTGAATGGAATCATGAAAGTTGGTACGTTATGACTATGAATATGCTATAAATGATGTTTAGACCATGGAATAGGTGTGAAGTAAGTAAAATTATCACGATGAGCTAAAACCATTAAATGTGGAAAAATTGGAGAAAAATGATGGATTTTTCTAAGTGTAGATAAGTGAGGAATGTTGATACTATATTGTGAGTGTTGTTGTAAATGCTTGGGAGTTGAAATAGAACACGGGAAAAGTAGTAGAAACAAAGGAAATGCTGCCCAATTTTCTCTAGAATAGCGACGCGTTCTTATGCTCGACTGACTAACTATAATGCGCATTCTCTCGTGAAGGTAACAACGTGATACTGAAGGAGAACGAGTGAATGATAGCTTAACTAAGCGACAAGGTATGTGAGGCTAGTCCTTTTATTTCTATGCCATGAATCACATGATATGATTCTTCTCCCTTTCCATGATTTCCCTATATCCCGGAAAGCCAAGAGCCTAAGATCATGAATAGCTATATGAGTCAAGAAATATGATATGACGTTCTTATAAAGTAAATGATGTTGTTCCTTGTATACACTCACCTTATATACTAATCCCTTCAACGTGAGGCAGAATGTTCATATATGTTCATAATGGAATCGAGGGTTCACGACCTGACATCACCTCGATAGAATTCAGTTGTTCTAGAGTCTTTATGCATGTACAATGACAAGTATATTTTGATAAGTATATTATTATAAGTGTTTTATAATGAGCATGTTATCATCACATTACACCGGGCCTAGTTGGCCGGGCAGTCACCGCGAAAGCGGGCAGCTATACGATACACCATGGCCAGTTGGCATGGGCAGACACCACTAGTGGGCGCATTAGATGGTACCCCGGACGCGGGAGGCCTGGACGCGGGCTATTGTTACGGATTATCACACTACACCTATATGGTCGGGTAGTTTAGATATATATACATATGATATGCATACATGAGACGATGATAAGCATAAAAGTAAGTCAGCACGCATTACTTTTCATATGATTCCCAGTCAGGTACAGTTGCTCCATACTTGATGCCTCCTTTACTTTCTTGATGTGTGGTTATTGTTCAAGCCTCTCATACTTAGTACAACATTCGTACTGACGTTCGTTTTCTTTGGACTCTGTGTTCATGCCCACAGGTAGACAGGGAGGCGAGCTCAATCCGGATTCTCAGGAGCTGTCAGCTAATTGAAAGCACTCCATTGTCCGGAGTTGCGTATGATTATCCTTTTGGTACATATGTATATTTTGGGCATGACGAAGTCTTGTTCCGTCTACATGTATAGTATGTCAGTAAAGGCTCGTAGATGCGTAGTGTGGATTAGATGGCCTCACAAGTTTATTACAGCATGCATGTATATATATTATATATATTATTTTGATGGCCTAATGAGTCATTTGTATATATATATACACTAATTGTGTCTTCCACCCAAAAATACTTTTCATACAATCGTGTATGATAAAGAAGCGTAAATGACTATGACAAGTGAGGAAATAAGGGGTGCTCGGTGGTCAGCCTCGGTTACCCGTCGCGGCCCCTAGCTGGGTCGTGATAAGATAGATACTATAGGTCCTCAATCAATCACATCGTAATAACATACGCAAGCCGACGAGGCTGCCACTGTATATATCATTATACTACGCAAGCCGACAATGCTGCCACTACATATCAGTATATTACGCAAGCCGACAAGGATGCCACTACGAAATGATAATATATGCAAGCCGGAAAGGCTGCTACAATGACAGAACATCCACAATAACTATATAGACACAGCTGATCAAATCTGTACACAACCAACATACATGTCTACAGACCTCTAAGAGTATCAACGGTGAAATATGACGGGACAGGGCCCCGTCGTACCCCTGGACAAATATATATATATATATATTATATATATATCAGAAGGTCTGTACAAAAATCTAGGCTCCAGAACAACGGAGCTCTCCAAGACAGCTGAAACGGAACCCTAAGCTAGGGGATCACCAAATCGAGCGTATGTACCTGCGGGCATGAAACGCAGCCCCCCGAAGGAAGGGGGTCAGTACGGAATATGTACTGAGTATATAAAGCATGAAATACAGTAAGAAGGATCATAACTGAAATAAGGAGTACAGAAACAAGTACAATGTCCAGAATACCAAAACACTTGCCCTTTTGAAACATAAACCTTGCATGTCAATATCATATATCATACCCGACCCATTATGGGACTCGGTGAACATGGTCGCCACCCCGTCTTTGGCATCATAACACAGCATAACTCCATAAACACATCATAACGCCATAACACAACATAACTCCATAAACACAACATAACACCATAACACAGCATAACTCCATAAACACATCATAACGCCATAACACAACATAACTCCAAAATATGTATATCATATTCCGTCCCTCTAGTGAGGGACTCGGTGAACAATGCAGTGAGATTATGCACGATAACATACCCGGCTCAGGACTCGGTGAAAGACATATTGAGGCATGCACGAGCAGAGTAGTGAACAACCATATGAAATTTAAAACATTATCAATGCTCAAACAGAATAAGAAGAAGTGATTTACACCTGAGTATCAATAGCGACAATCATATCAAATATCCCTCGAACGTCATCATAAATAATATCAAAAGAGCCTTAGGAACCATAGACATATGTCAATACAGTATGAAACAACTTATAGAAGTCAAGGAAATACGTTATCGTAGAGTTTCTAGGAATAGGAGCGTATATATATCGACTATTATCCACGTATTGGAAACTGGACAGGGAAGCTCAATCACTTAAGAGTTCTACCATCAAGAAGTGAATAAGAATCATGAATCACACTCAAGACTTATGAATAGGATTACCCCAAAGCTCATATCATTCATCACTTAAATCTAAGACATGCCAAAAGAAAGAAGGGACAGCTTTACATACCTGTTAACGACTAATTGCAAACCCGTTCGCCTCGTCGCCCCTTTAGCCTATTTAATATGAAAGTAACGCTATCGTTAGTACTACACTTTCTAGTTCGTAATACCGCAGCTCATCGCTTATAGAACTTATTATTTAACTCATACTTTCTCGTTTAGGGTTTTTCATTTGTTAAGGACTTAACGAAAATCGGGCAGTATTTCCCCTATATATTCGCCTAACCCGAATTTTCAATTATTCTCCTGTTATCACAGAAATACTAACAATTTTATGCATTTTCTTACTTCCAATTTTGTCCAATCCAATTTTAATAATTCCATTACAACACTATTAACACAATTACACCACAAAATAAGAAAATCTTACCTAAATTTTCTCGGAGGAATTTCTACACTCAATTGCTCCAATTTTACAATTTCTTCTTCCTCAACTCAATATCCAATGTTGATATTACCTCCTTGAACTTGTAATGCACTTGAACTTGATCAAAACATTCAAGAATAATTTTTTTTCCTTCAACACCATGGCTGGCCGTGAGCAGCCATGGAGGTTTTGGAATTTTCTGAACTTTGATTTTCTTGAAAAATGAATGTAAAATGTGAATTTGTTCACTAGCCACTTGCTTATATATGATCCTCTATAATTTGACACGTCCCCCCCCCCCCCCCTCCCCTCTAATGACTCACCAAAATACTTTGTTGAGTTGTTTTGTTTTTTTTAATATATTCGGGTGGGGCCCACTATAGTAATTAGGACTAATTAATTTTAATTAATCCCTAATTCTTACTTAGTAATATAATCACAATTAATTAGTTCCTAATCTCTAATAATATTTCTATGCTAAATAAAATTTATAAACAATTTATGTTTTAATTAAAAATTGAAAATTAAAGGTTCCTATTTCGTATCCGAAAATGATCCCATCTTTAACTTGAGTCGATTCTCTTGCGAATAACTCGACGTATCAAAATACAGGATATAACACATCATCAATATCGTCATGCTCATAACATGTCTCTTTTCTTTATCTTGTGATACTCTTTATAATCGTAGACTCATAGCGTTTGATACGTAGGAAAATCATGAAGAAGGAGGGGACATCATACTATAGGATTCATGCCTTAGAAAGAGGGGACTAGCCTTACATACCTTTTTCTTTATCTATTCCACCGCTTGATCGTTCCCCTTCAATATTCGCGTTCCTACCTTCAAGAGAGGTCGTACGAACGTTAATCAATCGATTACTTGAACGTGCTTACTAAAGCTGGAGAAAATTGGGCAGCATTTCCTTTGTTTATACAACCTTTCTCATATAGTATATCAACTCCCAAACATTCATAACAACATTCACAACATTGCACACGACAATCATCATTTATCTACATTTACCACAATTCACCATTTCCCTTCAATTTCTTCACAATTACTGTTATAACTCCCTATCGCGTTTTCTCATATATACTACTTATTCCATGGTATAAATTTCATTCATAACATATTTACAATCACAACATACCAATATTAGTCATTCAATCCAAACTATTGTTCAACAATAACACTATTCACTCTTTCATGACCCATCTCCTATATCTTTCTACAATTCAAATGTCTTAGCCTTCCAATACCTTAAACAACATGGTATGGTCATAAAACTTACCTTAGATGATGGATGAACAACCCTTGAGTTGAACTTCTTTTCTTGCACCAAAACCCTAACTCACTTCCTTTGAGTTTTCTTGGTGTAGATGAGCTTTTGCTAGGTTTCACACACTTGTTTTCATGGATTTGGTGTAGTTGATCTTCGTTTTCCCTTGAATTCTTGTTGATGGATATTAGAGAGTGTTCTATATTTTTCTTGAAGAGAGGAGAGTGGAAAATGAAATGAAATGAAATGAGAAAGGGTCCCTTATATTAAATTGAAACCTGTCCCGACCAAGTTATACGGACCAACATACGGTCCGTACATTTTATACGGACCGTATGTGTGGACGTATGTTTGGTCCAGTAGGTGATGTCCCCCTTGGCTAAATATACGGCCTAACATACGGCCAGTATATATTATACGGTCTGTATGTTGGGTTGTATAGTGCCTAGTTGTTCCGATTTTGTTCTCGTCGACTCGTTTGATCTCCAACCCTTATGGAACCTTCTAGACACTTGTTTAACACTTCAATACCAATCTAAGGACGTTACCACTCGTATCCAAGACATCATTATGCCATCGTTAACTCGTTATTCATAAATCCTTTCTGATACATCTCGTATGTCTTTCCCCCTCTTGGCAACTTTCTTCTCTTACTTCGAATGTCTTTGAATTCTCATTTAGAATCATTGAATGTTATTTATTACTCATCAAAACATCACATACATCGCGCCCTTCGCCAGGCTATCCCTTTTTTTTTCAAAAGCATGATTTCATAGTTTTCAACGAACATATGATATCCACAATATTCCTACTCCTAGAAACACTATATATATATGGATTGGGCTGCACATTCTGCAGCAATATACTATCTATGTATTGATCGGGCTGCACGTTCCGCAACAATATATATACATGGATAGGGCTGTACATTCCATAGCAACATACTATATATATATATGGATGATCTTTTGAAAAGATAAGTGAAGCTTGCATGATATCTGCCTTAAGAGGCAATTAGATGTACAGGTCATCTCTTTATCTCCTGCTTCTCATATCTTTATTATTTTGTTGCTCATGCTTTACATACTCGGTACATTATTCGTACTGACGTCCTTTCTTGTGGACGCTGCGTTCATGCCCGCAGGTAGATAGGGAGAAAGATCTGATCCTTAGGTGTTTCATCAGCGGAGTCTCAGGAGCGCTCCACTTATTTCGGAGCTGCAGTCTATTGGTATTTTCCTTTCTCTATACAACTGGGTTTGGCGAGGTCCTGTCCCGTCCTTATGATTTTCAGTACTCTATATAGAGGCTCGTAGACATGTGTGGATAGTTAGAAGCTTCACGACTTTAGCAGTGTATATACTTTGTATATCATTTTTGTAGCTTTGCTGGCTTGTGTATATATAAATAGGAAAAAGTGTTGATAATCTTATTGATGAGTTGCTTTTTGATAATTCATGCCCGCACTAATTATGATAGCTTTGAGTAAGCCTAGTGGTCCACTGAGATATATGTATATAAATCTGGTTAAGTGGTGCTCAGTAGGTTAGCTCCGGGTACCCGTCATGGCCCTCCGGTTGGGTCGTGACAAAAGTGGTATCAGAGAAGTTCATCCTAGGGTGTGGCTACGAGTCGTGTCCTGTAGAGTCTTGTTTATGGGTGTGAAGCGTGCCACACTTATAAATGGGAGGCTGTGGGGCATTTATAAATGATTGACCTTTCTTCCTCTTCATAGATCGTGTGATGGAGTTATGATATAAGAATTCCCTTTTTCTTAACCGTACATTATGTTTTCAGCGATGCCTGTGAAGAGAAAAGCTTCGGCAACCCAAAAGGGCAAGGCAGTGACAGGAAGGAGAACTGAACGGGAGCCGCCGACAAATATAGAGGAGGGTAAGTCCCAAAATGAGGTTCCATCTAAAACCTCTCATACTCCACCCATTCAAGAGGATCACGAAGAGGCCTCAGCTTCGACTTTAGCACACCTAGTTCCTCGACCAGATGCTTCAGGCCAAAAGATGAGAGAGGCCATCCATTTGCTGACCCAGTTAGTCACCGCTCAGGCTCAGCGGCAGGGTGCGGGTCATGGTGATAGAGTTGTTAGTGCTAGAGCCCGTAATACTATTAGTTTGAATCCTCCAAAATTCTTTGGGTCAAAATTGAATGAAGACCCGCAGGGCTTTATAGATGAGAGGCTGAGGACGTTGCGGATAATACATGCTTCTGATATTGAGTCGGTAGAGTTGGCCTCTTATAGATTGCATGATGTGGTTGTTCACTAGTACAGCACCTGGATATTTTCTAGAGGAGCAAATGCACCTCCCCCGGTATGTCAAGAGTTCATAAATGCTTTCCTCCGATATTATTTGTCGCCAGAGGTTTGACGGGCCAGAGCTGACCGGTTCCTAAGGCTTAGACAAGGGAATATGAGTGATCGAGGGTCTAGCCTTCATTTTAATTCATTGTCTAGGTATGCTCCAGCCATGGTAGCCGATATGGGGGACCGCGTGCACCGGTTTGTGAGTGGTTTGGGACCGCATTTGACTAAGGAGTGCTTGACGGTCTCACTTCAGGAAGGAATGGACTTCTCTCGTATTCAGGCCCATGCCCAGAATCTAAAAGAACAACAAAAGCAGCAAAGGGGTGAGCTTGATTATAATATAGGTGAAGGCCAGCAACGAGTGATGAAGGACAAAGCTAGTGACCAAAATGTGGGATAAACATAGCAAGTATGTATTATATTAAGGAAAAGATGAATAGGTTAGGATGGAATAAAGAACATGGGAAGGGAGAATGGTGTGCTTGAGGTAGAAAGAATTTTTATGTACTAAGGAGAATTAAAGGGATAAGCACTCCAGAAGATGTTGTAAGTTAGAAGGTTTTGCTAGTTCCCTTCGCCTTTGGGAAGCATTAAGTTGTGAGATAAACTTGATGCGTGTGTGTAGGCCGATGCACGATGCGCCGAATCAGATTATTAAGCTATGCTTCGCCTAAGGAATAAAGTGGGAGATACTTTCATGTCACTATAAGCTAACTTTAATGACCTTGGCGATACTTTGAGAAAAGAGACTAGAAGAGATGTGTTCACAAAAACGCTTTGCCTAGTAACTGGTTGACCTTGTGATCAAGGTTGTGTTCTTTGTTATAGTTTAAGTTATGCCTCCAGGAATCTGTTCGGATGATATTACGGCAGGGAGTGCTATTATAGATATGAGGAAAAACGAAAATAAGATAAAAGTGATCGGCAAAACAAAAGGATGACAAGTGATGAACACCCCACATATGTGATGTACGTGGTAGAAGTGTTAGAAATAAGGAAGGAAGGGTAGGAGTGAGGCTATAGGAGGGAAGCCCACTAGAGCAGTAACTCGATAAGCGAAGGATGGAAGAGAATCAAAACCGGTGGATCCCCTAATACTATGAGGAAATGTTAGTAGGTATCGTGAAGGGATTGCAACTTTTAATCAAGCCGTGAGAGCGGTGTGGCTAATTCAATTATGACCCGAGGTATGGAACCAACTATCGAGTAAGATATCTTATATGTGGAGGGCGACTTTACACAACATCTTTTCGGAGAATTCTAAAAGGGCCATGTATTACCCTGCCAATAATATGTTGAGGTAGTGGAGGATAGTGCTTCTATGGCAGTGTGAATTGATCAGAGGAAATTATGCAAAGAGCGACGTTGAATCTTATGTTGCAGCTTTATCGAAGGGGAATCAATGATACTCAATGTGTAGGACAATTGTCCTATGAATGAAATCATTTGAGAAAAAGGATGAGAATTAATACAAAAGAAGAAACAAGGTTTGATTGTGAAGGATCAATGAACTGACTTGATATATATGTCAAGACAGCAACAAATGGAGTCGCGTCCTCAGTGAGTTATGCAGTGAAAGTCTTAAAGAAAGATTTTTGAGGAAAAGGTGAGTTTTGAAAGGCTAAGTTGAGGACCATACAGTATAGAGAGTATAGAGTGAATATGAGTTATGTTAGTGGAAATGGCGAGCATACAAGATGGTCTACGGGTGTTGATAGAAGTAATGAAAGAAACATAGGGCTAAAGGCAATCCCCTTATAGTTGATAGTGGTGGCAATAAGCGGATAACCAACAGAGACCATTAAAGAAGTAGCCTCCAACTATCCGAGGCAATATGACCGCCGAAGGCATAACAATGAGATGACACAGGATATGGGCCGTAAAACGTAAGACGGGCGAAGAATCCAATAGGGTAGTCGTACAATAATAAATAAATTACGGGGTAAAGTTAATAGATGTGCATATGACATAAGAGTAGTATTAATCCCAAGGAGATACATCGCGTGAGTATCGCGGCTTCAGCTGAAGTGCAAGGTAGACAGGAATAAACTGGTGTCTCCATATAATAAGGGCTCATATGAATGATTTTATAGCAAGGAGTTACAGGTGACGAGGGTAAGATTCGGACAAAAAGGGGGGAAGTGAATGATGGATTGAGATGGGAAGTCAAGTTCAAATAGTCACCGCGAACAAGTTACATGGATGTGAGGTTTCAATGTCGCATAATAATTTAGGAAGCATTGTACAGTGAAAGCCTTAAAGGTGGAGTGCTTGACTCAGAATTTAGTAATGCCTTTGCCAATGGAAAGGTGCGGCGCTAGCAATAAGAGAGGGCCGAAATGGAAATGAATTATCTAAAAGCATGTCAATACTATATGGTAGCAACCTACATTCAAAAGGAAAGGATATGTATGGTCATTTAGAAGAAAAGGTTGATGGATTGTGCGAGAGTTTCAAGCTTAAGGTACTCAAACGCAAGGAAAATTAAGGCCGCATAGCGCAGTAAATGTAGTAAGATAGATTTAGACAAGAAAATGGAAGCGAGTAGTGGGAAGGAAGAAGGAAATAAGGAGTAAACGTGTGTGAGACAATTCCGCGGTACTGTTCAAGGATGAGGATGGATTTAGAGCTAAAATAGGCGTGGCAGTGTAAGGAATCATACAAGCTACCTATGAAATTTTTTCAAAATGCTTGGTTCTCTACTAGTGCCTAAAGACCGATACATTTCGAGAAATAGGAGAAGCCCCGCTAATAGGCTCTGAGTTAATTCAACAAGCAGTAGAAAAAGTCAAGGTGATCCAAGATCGATTATTGACAGCCCAAGGTCGCCAAAAATCTTATGCGGACCACCGCCGGCGAGACTTAGAATTTCAAGTTGATGACTGGGTATTTTTGAAGGTGTCGCCAATGAAAGGAGTGATGACATTTGGTATGAAAGGAAAGTTAATTCCTCGATACATTGGACCCTATAAGATTATCCGCAAGGTGGATCAAGTAGCTTATGAATTCGACTTGCCTCTAGTACTTGAATTATTCCATCCAGTTTTCCATGTCTCAATGCTCCGCAAGTGTGTTGGAGATCCTATGAGGTTTGTTCCAATAGATGATGTTCAAGTGACAGAAAAGCTAGTCTATGAAGAAGTGCCCACTGCCATATTAGACAGGCAGGTACGGAGACTTGAAATAAGGAAGTAGCCTCAGGTAAAGTCTTATGGCGGAATAACAACCGAGAGGAAATGACTTGGGAAGTATAAGAGTGTATGAAATCCAAATACCCGCACTTATGAGGTATGTATGTTTTCTTTTTATGCATATGGGTCGTGTGTGGCCAACTTATATTGCTATTGTGTTGTGGCCCTGTGAGGCAATGTTATTGTGGGCTGTTGTGATAGGATGGTAGTGCCATATTACAGGGGAAACTCTGGCAAACTTTTCGTAGAATTCCCGAGTGCGTAACATTCGAGGATGAATGTTCCAAAAGGGGGGAAGAATGTTACACCCTGGAAATTTCCCATTAACGTACAGTGAATAGACTAACGAAGGGCACGACACATATGATGTTTTGATAAGTAAGAAATAACATTTGATGATTCTAAATGAGATTTTAAAGACATGTGAGGTAGGAGACGGAAGTTGTTAAGGAAAGCAAGGTATAGGTTGTGTGTCGGGCAAGATTTATGAGTATCGAATTAATGCTGGCTTAATGATGTTTTGGAGAAGAGTTATAATGTCCTTATATTGTTAACGAGGTGTTAAACAAGTGTCAAGAAGGTTCCATAAGGATTGGAGATCAAACAAACGACGGAGATCATTTCAGGGAAATGGGGTTATATGACCAACTTATACGGTCCGTATAAGGGTCCGTATAACGCCCAGCAAGGATGATGTTTGCCTAGTGGTGAAGCACGACCACTTATACGGGTCGTACAATGTTATACAGACCGTATAAGTGTCCGTGGAAGTCCCGACGGGCTGAGTTAAGTTCAATTATATAAATGTGATCCCACTTCACTAATTTCATTTCCCACACTTCTTCATCTCTCTCAAGGCTTCTAGAGGGTTACACACACTTCTTCCATAAGAACTCAAGAGAGATTCAAGATCAACTTCATCAAACAAAGAGAGTCAAGTGTATGAGACACATTAAAGTTCATCCAAGCCGAGGAATTCCAATGGAAGTGAACTAGGGTTTTGGTGCAAGAGAAGTATTTCCACTCAAGGTTTATTCCTACACTATCTAAGGTAGGTTTTTATGATCTTTCCATGTTGTTTAGGGTAATGAGAGGTTGAACGACTTAGATGATGGAAGGAGATAGAAAATGGGTCACAAATATGTGAATAATGAGATTGTGAGTAGTTTTTTGGAATGAGTCATGAATATTGATATGTTGTGATTGTAAGCATGCTATAAGTGACATTTAGAATATGGGATAATTATTATATGTGAGAAAACGCAATAGTGAATTATGACCATGATTCTTAAGGAATTGAAGTGAAATTGTGAAATGTGGATAATGTAGATGAATAATGATTGTTGCGTATAATATTGTGAATGTTGTTATGGATGGTTTGGAGTTGATCATATATGGGAAAAGTTGTATAAACAAAGGAAATGCTGCCCAATTTTCTCTAGCTTTAGTAAGCATGTTCTTATAATCGATTAGCTAATGTTAATACGAACTTTCTTGAAGGTAGAAATGCGAGCAACGAAGAAGAACGATCAAACGATATAATAGCTAAACGAAAGAGGTATGTAAGGCTAATCCTTTCCTTCTATGGCATGACTCCTATGGAATGAATCTTCCCATTTTTCCATGATCTTCTTACATAACGGAAATTATGAGTCTATGACTATAAGGAGCTACATATGTATAAGATAAGGAAAAGGGATAAGACACGAGTATGATAATGGATGATGATGATGAGTTTAAGTCTAAAGAATCCTAAAGTGAGATATGATGCCCATGAAGTTAATGATTCTAAGTATGGTTCCATTGATGTTGTTTCTTGTGTACACTCATCTTAAAACGTTATTCCCTTTAAGGGGAGATATGATAATTATGATCACTCCATAATGTAATCGGGGATCCACGACCTCATGTCACCCCGACATTGCCATAGTTGCCTTCAATGTTCTAATGTATGCTTTAATGATAGATATATGGTAATGCTAAGGATGATGTTGATTTCATTTATGTATTTTTATGTATATGTATGTATGTATGCATAGCACTCCCACTGCTCAGTTATGGATAGCATCGAGTCCCGAAAGGACCGAGTACGGATAGCATCGAGTCCCGGAAGGGTCGGGTACGGATAGCATCGAGTCTCGGAAGGGCCGAGTACGGATAGCATCGAGTTCCTGAAAGGCCGAGTACGGATAGCATTGAGTCTCGGGAGAGCCGAGTACGGATACCATCGAGTCCCGGGAGGGCCGAGTATGGGTGATACCGAGCCTATATGGCCGGGTACGTGGCTGTACTGCATTGTAAATTATTGCATATGTAAGCATATGGATGAAACAAGTGTATCTCTAAGAGAATAAAGGGGTAAGTACGTATGACGAATGTTTAAAAAGTATTATGAGAAATGAACGGTTCTTTTATCTTATGCTATCCCTCATGCTCTTATCATGTTATTATCCACGCCTTACATACTTAGTACATTGCTCGTACTGACATCTATTTTCTTTGGACGCTGTGTGCATGCCCACAGGTAGACAGGGAGGCGACCCAGATTCATAGGAGCTACTAGTAGACTTTGAGGGCACTCCATTGTTCCGGAGGTGCCATTTATTTATTATTTTGTGTACATATATGTTTTGGGCACGACGGGGTCCTGTCCCGTCCATATGTCTAGTACTCTAGTAGAGGCTCGTAGATACATATGTGTGGGTAGTATGGTCTCACGATGTCCTTATTGTATGCACATTATTTTGATAGCCGAAGGGCTTATGTATATAAAGGTAATTATATTTCAAATGAAAATGGTTTTCCTACGATTATAAGCATAAGAAATACGACTGTACGCAGAATGAGTAATAGAACGAGTGGTGCTTGATGGTTAGCCCCGGGTACCCGTCATGGCCTTAGCCGGGTCGTGACAGTCTAA
This sequence comes from Lycium barbarum, assembly GCF_019175385.1. Lineage (NCBI taxonomy): Eukaryota > Viridiplantae > Streptophyta > Magnoliopsida > Solanales > Solanaceae > Lycium > Lycium barbarum. Next base: position 58,761,915 of record NC_083337.1, read on the forward strand.
CCTCTAGCAACCAAACACCCCTATACTCATATCTGAACCTTACTGAAAATCAGGGGCCCAAAAGTGTCTTAGACTGAACTCATAAATAGGTGCCATCATGAACTCTGTACAACCTGTATATACATAAACATGCTGAAAGAACAGTGCAAGTCGGCTAGGCTGCTACATATACTGTACACAAACGAATAGAAGCTGACAAGGCTATATCATCTGACTAATACATACAACTATCAACAGACCTCTACTGGAATAAAACTGTAGAAAGGACGGGACAGGGCCACGTCATACCCATATGCATGTACATCTCAAAAGGCTAGCATACCAAAACAGACAGCAGCTCCGGATCAATAGAGCGCACTGACCACTGCTGGATAGAAGTCCTACTAAGCTGGATCACCTGTCAATCCACCTAAACCTGCGGGCATCAACGCAGTCCCCCGAGCAACGGGGAGTCAGTACGGATAATGTACTGAGTATGAAAGGCATTAGAACAACATGTATATACAAGAATCATGGATAAGATCTGAACTCATAAGCTGAAATGACTATCTGCATGTACTTGTATGCACTAGTATCGGTATGCATCTGCATAAATCTGTATAACTGATAATCCCTCTGTGGGCGCATAATATGCATGCTTATGCCTATCAATGTAGGTAATATGAATATATGTGTATGCGTGTATAATGTCTGTCAAGCCTCTATGGCATCCCATCATATCATATTGGCCTCTCTCTGGCCATCATCATATACATTGCTACGGTACGTGCAGCCTGATTCTTATATTATTGTCATAGCGCACCAACTAATCAGGTGGTAATGCCTTTATGATGCCTATTCCTCTTCTCATACCCGACATATGTCTAATATCCGTGTATATAACGCCTTCTGGTCATGGGTCAATATACTTATATATATATATATATATATATATATATATATATATATAGCTCGCTTACTCGCTTGTTGGCTCATATCATTGGATCATGCAAAAAGAAGGAAATGATAACCTTAACATACCTCGAACTGTATCCAATCGTCCAACTTCTAATCCTCGACCTCGTAAGTCTACAATCAAGATAACGTAGGCCTTACTTAGACTATCTACCTCGCCTACTAATATTTTTGAATACGAATAGAGCTGAACAAATTATGGGCAACATTTCCCTTATAAGCTTAACAATCCTTCAACTTCCCATTCAATCCAACATCAACCACAACAACAATAACAACACTTACATATATATATATATATATATATATGTGTGTGTGTGTATATATACATACTCAAATCTATTCCCAATCATTTCTTAAAATAGCCCCAAATTACTATCTTAACCTTTATCAACTTACATCTTCCACAAATACCCTCTCTTTGCTTAATACCACTAAATCCTTGATAAATAACTTAAATATAAGGGTAGAAATCATTTGCATACCTTGAGGGGTCTATGATTCCAAGAATCACTTCAACTCAAACTTCCTAAGCTTCACGACCTTGAAGAAATCCTAGAAACAACCTTCTTCTTCACAAGCACGGGTTCACGGGCCTGGATCTTACCAAATCTCCACTAATAATGATGGAAAATGTTGGGAGAGAAAATACTAGGGTTTCTCTAATTTGTAATGGAGGAAAATGACAAAAAAAGTCATGGGTCATATATTTATACTTGAAAATAAAAAGTTACAGCGGTGCGGTTCGACGAGCTGGTCGACAACCCGTCGACGGTCGGTCGACGTGCTCCGTCGACCTGCGCCTGCAGATTAAGGGCTGCAGAAGCCCATCAACACCGTCCAATGACGGTTCGTCGACCATGTCGACGACCCGTCTTCGATGACTGCTGTCTGCAGATTTTCTCAGGTTCAGCTAAGATTGCGTTGATTCAGTTCGTTCAATTTCTAATCCTGTAAATTGCCAGGAACACCTGCTGGCACCTTTATACACGGGGTAAGACACTTTCTATCTCCAAACCTTGGAACCGGGCCTCAATTCCAAAGGCATACCCGACTATGAAACCATAGGTTCTACTATGACGAGAACGAGAGGTGTAACAATAGTCCTATTTATGATCTTGTTAGCTCATTTGTTATGTTAAATGTAGTACTATAGTTTTTATTAAATGATATAGAAATGCTATAAATGACTCAAGTGTGTTGATATTAAATGCCTAAGCCAGTTTAGGAGCAATGTTGCCTCCTTTGTCAAGTTGACCATGTTGAATGTGTAACCCCTGATTTATAACATTTTTTTTTGTGTGAGTCACTTTAAAGTATCATGTCTGTTTTGTTGTTTCTATGTACAATATAGAAGGATGTGTATTCTTGCATGATGTTTGTTTAGGTATATATGTAGGATAGGATTAATGTGTCTCACTAGCATGTCTAAAAGTGAATATCAAAAGCATGCTCATACAGTTTAAATGCTTTGACTAGGTGCCTATTTTGTTTACACTTCATGCTCAAAATGTCTATGATCATTAACTGTGATATTATTTGCTTGTATTCCCCTTTGTGTGGCTGTCAAATGGGATTAAGTATGAATAAGTAAGTATGTGTAGGGATCAAATAATTGTTATCTCTATGCCTGTGATGAAGATTATATTATGTCTATCTACTCACCTCTGTATGTATCTAAACTAAAAAGTGTGGATTTAAGTATTGCCATTAGTTGTGAAGGACTAAGTTAATAGGAGGTTGGCACTTAAGGTATGGACAAAAATTAGTGTGACTTACCTAGGACGTAAGGAGAAGGGAGGAGGACTTGGAGTTTCTAGCTAACTCAGTCCAAATCTTCTATCCTAGGTTGTTGGGGTTCCCTCATAGGAATCCATGTCTTATGGGACCCTCCTAAATAAGAAAATGAAACAGTAAAAATGGGACATTTGAATTCAAAACTTTCCCTTTTGGTCTGAAATTACTATCTAGTATAATTACACTTCTTTGAACTTAGAAAACCCCTATATCATGCATATCAAACCTATATATTGTTTTTTGTTGCTTTAATCTTAATTGCTATTACTTAATGGAATTTCCATAGTGTTAAAAACCTTAGTCATGATCCCCTTTTCCTGTTTCTTCATTTATGTGGCTGATTTTCTAAGGTTTATAGCAGGGATATATTCAAATATACAAGTATGTATGAGTGGTATACTTAGTATATGTGATATGCATCACTTTGTTTGAATAAAGGCCGTTGTTAAATTATTTCGTTTAGGCTTGCTTCACTTTTTATACTTGTTGGGCCTTTGTATTAAAACCTGATGGTGTTTGGCCCAATCTATTTGTTCTCGCCTTAGATAATTTGGTCAGGCCTAAACTTGTTTTATTTGATAGAGGCCCATTTATTCATTTCACTTGTTTATCTACATGATTTCTGATTTTTTATGCTTTACTTTAATTTATTACATATTATTTTGAGTCCTCAAAGTAGATACTAATCCACATCATCTTCGTGTCTCAGGTAAATCCCAACTTGGGTTTCAGGCCATCCTCTGTATTAAACCTTGTTTGGCTAGAGGCCCAACAACCATTTCCTCATTGAGTTCGTATGGCAAGGGAAGCTAATATTTTCTTGAAGGCCCAGCTATGGGTGAAAATAGCAAACTGGTGGGCTTAGCTAAGCCCACCAGCCTAAACTCCTTCTTTTATATTCATGTTCATGTGAAAAAATGTATTTGTAAATACTTGATAATTATTGAAATCCATGTGAATGTTAGAACTTAGGGAACACATAGTATTTTAGGAAAGTCACCTTAAACATCTTTAGACTTAATCATTCTTTTCTTCAAATTCATGAGAATTGAAATACTTAATTTAAAACTGGTTTAGTGACAAGGTTAAATGATCTTCAAAAACATGACTGAGTAGTAATTTTGGGCCTTCTAGTTGATATTTGATAAATGTTTCATTTTGGGCCTTAAGCCCCGTGATTAAGAGGAATTATCTAATGAGTCTTTAAAAAAAACTGAATTTGAGTTAGCACAAAATCTTATTTCAAAATGCGTTGTAAACATAATAAGAGATAGCTTTGAAATTATGGGTTAATCAATAAACGAAGTACCAAATTTGGACATTTTAGAACTTTAAAGAATGACTTTTGGACCTGAAATGAGTTTTGGACAACATGAGAATTGGACTTGGATATAATTCTGGAAAAAGGGAAAGATCTTTGGGCCTCGAACCTGAGGGTAGGATGGATTTGGACCTAGAATATTATTGACCTGGTGGGCTTCAATGTTAAAATCGGACTTAAACTAACAAATAGTAGTTTTCTTTATCTATATATATATATGTATAAAAATCAAAGATATACCCCATATATTCTTTATATGTACAATAAAACCCGCAAGAACTAAACTCATTTTATTAGTACCAGAATAGTAGTCACTCTACTCGGGAGAAATTCCAGGTGTGTCCTAGTCCTGCAATAAAGTGAGTTGAGCACTTTTCACGTTTTTAAACCCAAAAACCCCTTTTCTAAGGGGACTTTTTGCCAAATATTTTCTTGTGTTTATGATAGAAATGAATGACATTTTTGCGGAAAGACTAAACACTTTTAAGCAGATAATAAATTAATCACACATTGATGCTCGTAGGTCAATCGTATTCTACAGATCTTTAATACTAGGGTGCGTAAAACCTTCTGTAGGGGATCACCAGAACCTTTACCTCGAGCTTTGGTCCAACAAGATTTTTTTCTCTTGCTTGAAAAAACTCTTTGAACCCAGTTTTTCCTAATTTCCCTTAATAAATTAGGTGGCAACTCTAAAAATAGTAAAATTCAATTAGAGCACCAGCAACCTCTTAGTAGCTTTTATGCGCCCGTGTAAAGGTGAAACGTAACAAGGTGGAAGAATAGGGAAGATTTCTTGGCAAATAAGGTAAGAATTCTCCTCCTCTAGATTAATTTGAGTCAATTTAGATCATATATATGTTGCTAAATAAGAAAGAACATAAATTATACCTTAAATCCTATTTGATGTCTTTATTGTCGTGTGGGCTGTTCGATAGCTATTCTAAGTTGTTTTATTGCTGAAATTGGTGAATTCAAGGTGGTTGTTGTTGCTTTTGTTGTTTTGTACTTGTGGAAGGTGGAAGAAATAGGGGAGATGTTGTTCCGTTCATTATAGAACAAGCTTGCCCCTCGATATTTGTAATATACTAGTGTTTCCTTAGCTTAACAACAGTAATACCGTTTTTATAGGTTAAGGTGCTAGAGGGGCTGCTTGAACGATGTTGTCAAACAAATTGATAAGGTATGTTAAGGCTTTCCTTTCTTTCTTTTGGCATCAATCCAATCGAAAGGAAATGGAAATGAACGTCCCAAAATAACGACTCTACTCATGTTAGTTACAATGTTCATTTCCTTTCCTTCTATTGTATTGTTATTGAATCATGTTATTATGCTCTTAAGTTGTTATTGAGATGCATGATGACTAGTGGCTACATAACGTTATTCAGAGGTTTACCGACCTTACGTCATTCCGATGGTCTCAGATTATGTTCTTCTAATGTCTCTCATGCATTAATATATATACATGTATATGATATGACTACACACCTCGAGCTATAATTGGTGGGTACGGCACTAGTGTGCACTCTATATATGTATATGATATGACTTCACACCCCGAGCTATAATTGGTAGGGACGGCACTAATGTGCACTATATATATGTATTGCCACCATTAATCAGTTGTGCAAGATATGATGATGACTACGCCCACAGGGGCTGGTACGATATGACTTCACACCCCGAGCTATAATTGGTAGGGACGGCACTAATGTGCACTATATATATGTATTGCCACCATTAATCAGTTGTGCAAGATATGATGATGACTACGCCCACAGGGGCTGGTACGATATGATATTACACCCACAGAGGCTGGCTGTTTAGGCCTTTTTGACCCTTTTACCCTATTGACCCTTCCCCTAATTCCATTAGACTGATTTTGAGCTGCGGGGATGGGTGGCACGGTTCTCGAGGTAGTTGGGAGAATCTTGATGGAATTTGAGAAATTTAGAAGCCTTAAAGTTGAATAAGTTAAAAAGAGTTGACCAATAGTTATCATTCAGCTAAATGAGTCTTTTTGGAATTTTTGTCGGTTCCATTAGTTTTAGAGGGTCGATTATAACTTGGTAGGGTGTTTGGTACGATTTTTGAGGCAGAGGTATTTTGGTCTTTGGGTTGGAAACTTGATGTTGGGGGTTTACTGGGTTAAGATGACCTCATTTGGGAATTTTGAGGGCGCGAATCCATTCGTAGCATGTTTTTATAGTGGTTTGCATGCTTGGTTTGTATCCGGGAGGTCTCGGATGAGCGTCAGGTTTCGGGTTGAACTTAGTGAAATGCCAGAAAATTATGGTTTCTAGTGTGCCGGAGATGCGGATTTGGGATCATATCTGCGGGCCCGCCCAGGCGGGGCTTGGTCCGCAGATGCGAGTGTGTGAGTTGGCAAGTGAAGCCACATCTGCGGACATTTCTTTGTAAATGCGAGCCCACGTCTGTGAGAATGGGGTCTGCAGATGCGAGATCGCTGAAATCTAAAACCTTGAATCCCAAATTCGAAACCATTTCTTTTCTTTCACTAAATTGGAGACTTAGAGGGTTTCAAGGGATGATTTTTGCTGAACTTTTGAGGAATCTTTCATTGGGTAAGTTCCCTCTCTTATTCTTTTGTTTATGTTACCATTAAATTGGGGATAATTATGTTAGAGAACCATGTTTGAGTTAGGTTTTGGGTGATGAACCCTAAATTGAACTTTGAACCATCTTTTATCTAAATCAATGTTTGTTGGAAGATTTCCTAAATTCTAATCTTTTAATCATTGGGTAACTAGTTCCTAAGCTTGAATTGCTCTTTTACTTAAGATTTTTATTTTTGAAAATTAGGGTTTTTCTTATAAATTCAGGGTTTTGATGAAACAAGGAAATTGATGCAAAATTGAGACTAGTTTGTGATGGTAATGGGTATTTGGACTCCCTAGACTTTGGGCGGCATAATTTTCCTATAAATTCTATCTTTATCCTTGTGGCCCTAGGGTCCCCTTTTAAAGGTAGTTTTTTTTTTTTAATTTTGAATGGTATTACGGCATTATGGGTATCATTAGCCTCGTAATCAAATGTAGAATAATTATTTGCCAGACTTTGATTGATATAGGTTGGTATCATCAGCTATGATGTGGGTTTGTCGCCATGTTTGATATACTTGTGATTTGTTTATCTTCATCTCTGTTTCTTGATATCTCACGTATCATCTGGAAAGGAAGGAATACAGTGAAGGATGGATTTTATACACATTCTATGGCAAGTATGTGTTGATTTACTGTTTTGTTATGATATTGAGGTTGATTCACGCATGGCATTGCATTATGTTTCATCCTTAATATGATACGATTGTTGTTCTGAAATGCTGATAAGTGAGAGAGTATAGCCTCTTAGGTTTCTGCTAGAGAGCGTAAAAGAGAGATGAGAGTCATGATCTGAGGTCTTTATCGGAGTGCAATGTGTGCTCGTGATTCGAGGTCATATACCAGAGCGAGGGAGAGTTTGTACATGGACTTCGCAGGTCCTCCATGGGTCATGGCTATGGAGGCATTTCCCTTAGTATGTGTGCACGGTGGAGAAGATCTTGTGTGGAAGCTGCTTGCATAGAAGAGCCTGTGTGGCAGCTCACTGTAGTTGTATGGAATTGCATTGCATCTTACATTAACATAACTGTTCTTGACTGTTAACTTGGCAACTTATACATATCATCTAATCCTATATTTGACATATGTTATGACATGTTCTTCACTGCTTATCTACTCTACTTGTTATTTCTTCTATTTTTATGTGTGAACTAATCATTGTCGGCCAATTATACCTACAAGTACGTGTGTTTGTATTCACACTACAACTGTTGCACTTTTTTTGCAGTGCAAAGTTTGTTGTTGGACCGACATCCTGACCTCGTGAGTGACCTCAAGGCTTTCTGAGCCAATTTCAAGATACGCAGCCCAGAGATGCTTCTTTATATATCTGTCCTTTCTTATTCTGAGACAGTATTATTAGATTTGGGATTTGTATTTCCATTCAGACTGTGTATTTATTTAGTAGTGGCTCTTGTACTAGTTTCAGACCAGATTTTGGGGCTATTTATGTATTAGTACTTCCGCACTATTGATATTTATATATTGAGACTATTAGTTGTTTTCAGCTTATTTTCGCTTGATGAACACTACTAAAATGAGATAGTTAAGCAAAGGGTTCGCCCACCAGGGGTGTTAGTGTGGGTGCCCTCATGAACCACGAGTTGGGTCATGACAAGTTTGTATCAGAGCACTAGGTTCAACGGTCTTAGGAGTACAAGAGCAATTCCTAGTAGAGTCTTGCGAATTAGAACGATGAGCTTCGTACTTATATGCGAGAGGCTATAAGATATTTAGGAAACTTCCAATTCTTTCACTCCTTCGTGCCACTCTATTCAAATTGGTATCTAGATGATTCAAATTGGTATCAGACTTCTATTCTTATTCTCTCACAGATTGTGAGGACATGTGCGACGGTCGCGATAGACGAAGTGCCAGTGCTGGCCACTAAAGGTCGAGGTCATGGCTGAGCTAGAGGCTGCGGTAGAGGTAGAGGTTGAGGTGCAACACTGGCGTGAGGTAGAGCACCCGTGGAAGGCCTGGCCCGAGCCCAATCATTATCGCCTGAGCCATAGTTAGAGCCTGAGCACGAGCCCAGGGATGAGGAGGAGTTGGGACCATCCCAGGCTCAACTCGAGGTTATTGTTATTCCCGTGCTGTTGGATGCCATGGTTCGCATCTTCCGCCTTCTTGAGGGGTTGACCCAGGTGGGTGGCCTTCCCGCTACACCGGATGGATCTCAGACTAGCTTCGGAGGTCAGATTCCCTAAAAGTATCAGACCCGCGGGGCACAGCCTACCGCTACTAATGTCACGACCCGACTAGGGGCCATGACGGGTACCCGGGGCTAACCACCGAGCACCACTCATTCTATTACTCATCATACTCATTAAGCGTACATTCATTAATCTCACACTTCTATTCATAGAAAAACCCATTTTTAATTTGAAACATAATTACCTTTATACACATAAGCCCTTCGGCTACCAAAATAATATATATATAATAAGGACATCGTGAGACCATGCTACCCACACATACGTATCTACGAGCCTCTACTAGAGTACTAGACATATGGACGGGACAGGACCCCATCATGCCCAAACATGTATATACACAAAATAGTAAGTCAATGGCACCTCCGGAATAATGGAGTGCTCTCAAAAGTCTGCTTATCGGCTTCTACAAGTCTGGGTTGCCTCCCTGTCTACCTGTGGGCATGAACACAGCGTCCAAAGAAAACGAATGTCAGTACGAATATTGTACTGAGTATGTAAGGCATGAATGAAATGAACATAATAGAGAAATCATAAGACATAAGATGAAGACAAAACCTGCGTAACTTTTAAGGGTGGACACCTTTCATGCCTATATCATATATAATCATAGTACAAGTAACGTCATAGAGCATACATCATCGTATCATATATATATATATATATATATATATATATATATATATCGTAGTACCGTATCTGCTCATACACATAAAGTATTATCCGTATTCGGCTACGTAGTGGCTCGACAATATCCGTATTCGGCCACGTAGTGGCTCGACAATATCACATACATGTCTTCTGTACCCGACCATAACAAGGCTCAGTATATCCCATCATCATCATTGCCATCACTATGGAAATCTTTTATAATCACATATATCTCATAAGCTTATCATAATTTTTCATAGAGCATACATTTGAATTTAAAGACAATCTATGAAAATCATATCATATTCGTAGCATGAAGTTCATATAAATATCGTATGATAGACTTTATAATCTCTAGACTTAGGCTCATCATTATAATCATCGCATCTATGGCATATCTCTTACCTTTATCTTATATGAAATCCTCTATGAACATAGAGTCGTAATTTTTCGGAACATTGGTCATAGGACATGCATTAGAGCTTATAGACAATTTATAACAATATCGGGGTGACATAAGGTCGAGAACCCCCGATTACATTATGAAGGGATCATATTTATCATATCTCACCTTGAAAGAACTAACATTTTAAGGTGAGTGTACACCATGAACAACATCAAGGGATCATAAATAGGATCATTAACTTCATAGACATCATTTCTTGCTTTAGAATCTCCAGGCTTAAACTTATCATCCTTATTATGTTATTCATGACATATTCCTCATCTTTATCTCATAAGAAGATCTTTATCAATGTTGACTCCTAGTTCTCGGAATGTAAGAAAGTCATGGAGAGGTAGGGAAATATTATCATAGGAATCATATAAGGATCATTATCTTCGTAGGAATGTCATTCATGAGCTTTAGGACTTCTAGACTTAGATTCATCATCAATATTGTCATGCTCGTTACATGTCTCTTTTCTTTTTCTTGTATGAAGCTCTTTATAATCGTAGACTCATAATTACCGATATGTAGGAAAATCATGGAAAGATAGAAGGATTCATGCTATAGGAGTCATGCCTTAGAAAGAAGGGACAAGCCTTGCATACCTCTTTCGTTTAGCTATTCTATCGTTTGATCGTTCTTCTTCGCTGTTCGTGTCTCTACCGTCAAGAAAGTTCATATTCATATTAGGTAATCGATAACATAAGCGTATTTGAACTAACTAGAGAAAATTGAGTAGCATCTCCTTTGTTTCTACTACTTTCTCCATATCATATATCAACTCCCAAACGTCCTTAATAACATTCATAATATCATCATCAATAACTTTTATCAAATTCATCATTATCCAATTGCCCCACAATTTTCTCTCAAGGTCATCTATAATCATAAGCATAATACAACGTTACAATTATTCTCATCTAATGTTTCTCTCCAACTCCTAACATCAGTCATAATGTAATTACAATCACAACGTATCAAGAATCATGATTGATATTACTCTACTACTCACAATTGCCACTAATCTCACATTGTCTAACCCATTTTCCATCCTCTCCCATAATCCAAGTGTTTCAACTTCTCAATACCTTAAACAACATCTAATAACCATAAAACTCACCCTTGAATGTGTAGGAACGGGTTTTGGTTGGCAATACATCACTTGAAGAAAACCCTAGCTTCAACTTCCAAGGGATTTCTTGACTCTAGCAACCCCAAAGAGTTTCCGTGCACTTGATTTACTTGAATTTATGATATGAACCTTTGATTTCCCTTGTATTCTTGAAAATTAAATGTATGGAATATTCCAGAAGCTTGGAGGGAAGTGAAGAAGTGAGGAGAATGAATGTAATGAGGTGGGAACACATTTAAATACTTGGAGATACTCAGCCCGTCAGGACTTATACGGACCACTTATACGGCCCGTATAACATTATACAGTCCATATAAGTGTCTGTGGTTCACCACCATGGAAGACATCCTTCCTGTTGGGTTATACGGACCATTATACGGTCTGTATAAAGTTCCACGGTCCGTGTAATATGGTCGTGTAACTCACTGTTTTTCCGAAGTTGTCCTCGTCGTTTCATTTGATCTCCAATCCTTATACAACCTTCTTAACACTTGTTTAATACTTCATTAACAATCTTAGGAACATTATAACTCTTCTCCAACACATCATTGAGCCATCATTAATTCGATACTCGTAAATCTTTCCAAAACACAACATATGCTTTGTCTTCCTTAACAACTTCCGTCTCCTACCACACATGTCTTTGAGATCTCATTTAGAGTCATCATATGTTATTTATTTCTTATCAAAACATCGTATACGTCGTGCCCTTCGTCAGTCTATTCACTGTGCATGAACGAAAAATTTTCCGAGGTGTAACATTCTTCCCCCCTTGGGAACATTCGTCCTCGAGTGTTAACCTATCCGGGATTCTACGAACATTTCGCCAGAGTTTCCCCTGTAATATGGCACTACCATCCTGTCACAACAGCCCACAATAACAATGCCTCACAGGGCCACACACGACCCATATGCATAAAATAAAATACACATACCTTTATCAAGCTTACATTCCTAGTTCTTAACTCACAACCTGGGGCTATTTGGGAGGGCAGTAGGAATTTCTCGTATGATAACCGTCTTGTAAAATCATTACTCAGCACAACTATGGGAAATTAACAGTGCACTTGCAATGCATAAATATATGAGAGTCCGAACTTACCAATTTCAATTCTGGAGGTAAGAAAACTGAACTCTCTAAATCACCTTGCGTCTATTCTCAGGAAATCTCTTAATAATTTTCATGACCCTTTCAAAAAGAATTTTTGCATCTCAACAATGTGATGCCGAGGGTCACTGTCGTCAAACTTTCGTATTCTTTCAAATAGTTTATCCTCATTTCAATTAACTTGCGGCAGCTATTCCACTTATTCACCCGGCTTAGTTCATTATTTCCTTCAAGTACGTCCCTATTCAATCCTTCTTTACTACTTCCTTGTTGGCCTCTTCACTACCTCCTTCCTAGCATTCGTAGTCCCATTCATCACCATAGTAGTATTTAGTACCCAACTCTATTTTCTAAAACAAATTTGTTTGGTTATTAATATCCTCTCTCTTCTCCGTTACTTGAACACTCTTTCTTTAGGCAGGTCTCTCTTAAACTACAAGTTTATCTTGTCAATTAAGGACGCATTTTTTTATATCGGCCTATACCTTTCCCATTCCATTTCTACCATACAGTCAATTCTTCTAGGACATCTCTCATTTCCTTCGTTGATTAAGCAGCCTTGTACTACTAGCTCAATATTCCTGCAACGGTAAACTTCAAATGTGCTATAACTCATGTCTCGTATATTTTCTTTACACTCACATGTTTATAAAACTTATTGACAATATAGTCTACCTGATAAGGAAGCTTTCATTAATAACTAACTTACTCGGTAGCGTAAGTCACTCTCTTACCTTTTCTAACTGACCCTATCTTTTCTCTATCATTGAGCAACTACTATCTTGGAAGTTCTACTCTTCATACCTTACTTCCTTAAAACTTGAGTACCATCATCCTTAGTCTCATCGGTAGTACTTTAAAAGGTATTTTATGAAGATTACAGGTGGTGGATCAATACTATCCTCAAGGGTGTATAAACATTGTTACTACCACATATCATACTTTACCGATTACCGTCGCTACATAGAATAAAACCTCTCAATTCATACGTGCTTAATAATACAAATATTTATTCCTCCTTTAACACATTATCAAAGGTGAAGATATACCTGTGACGGCATCGGGGAGTGACTCTAGATCCTATCGCTCAGCTAATGCATACGTACGATGTTGAGGACCACTCGAACTAAGCGCTCTCCCCCTGCCCCTACCCTGACCTGCTAGTGTCTGGGAGTCTTGCTCCGGAGGGCGCATGGATGACGAAGAACTGGCTGCAGATCCTGTGGTCTGAACCACACGCCTACCGTCTCGAAATGGGCACTCTCTCATAATATGACCTGACTGGCCACAAACATAGCAAACATCCAAACCCAATCGGCACGGTCCCCAATATAGCTTACCGCACTAGGTACATTGTGGTATAGATGATCTCATCTGGCCTGAATCACTCCTATACCGAGAGCCCGACTCTCTAAAACTCTGATCCGGTCCTAAATGAATAGAGCAATCGGACCTCTGGCCTACAACTCGTGGAGGTACACTAGTCGCCGACTAGCCTGAGTGTCCAGAATATGACTTCCTCGATCCCCCTCTATAGTCGCTATCAGCACCTATGGATCTGGCCCTCTTACTTTTCCCCTTATCAATATTACGCTCGCCCTTTTGATGATGTTGTTGCGCTTCTATGTTCTGGGCATGGGCTTGAATGCGGGAAATATCCATCCCGTCTTGCAATGAAGCCGTTAAGAAATCTTTAAATAAATGTGGCCCTAAGCCACTCACAAACCTGTGCACCCTATCTCTCATGTCGGCCACCATGGTTGGAGCATATCTAGCCAATGAATTAAACTGAAGGTTATACTCCCGGGCACTCATATTTCCTTGTTTCAAATTTAAGAACCTATCTGTTCTAGCTCGGCAGACCTTGGGTGGAAAATAGTGGCGGATGAAGACATCTACAAATTCTTGCCAAACCGGAGGAGCCGTATTCTCTTTTCTTGATGATATCCAGTTATTATACCATAAGACCACCACATCCCGAAGTCTATCAGATGCTAACTCCACAGATTAGGTTTCGGAGGCATGAATAATCTTCAATGTTCTCAACATTTTATCAATAAAACCTTGAGGGTCTTCATCCGACTTTGACCCGAAAAACTCCAGAGGATTCAAACTCATGAAATCATGGGCTCTGGTACTACCAGCCCTGTCTCTGGAACCCGAAACCTGCCGCTGTCCCTGGGTGGCAACTAACTGTGTCAATAAGTGGATAGCCTCGGTCACTTGTTGACCCGAAGTAGCCGATGGAGGAACTGGAGGCATAGGTGCTGGAGCTGAAGCCCCTTCTTGTTCTTCTATAATAGGTGGGGTAGGAGAAGTATTAGATGTAGCCTCATTATATGATTCACCCTCTTCTACATTCATTAGTGGCTCTCTTTCTACTTGTTTTTTCATCGTAGTCTTGCCCTTCTGGGCGACTGTAGCCTTTCCCTTTGGCAGCATTTATGAAATCATAGCACACTATTAGGGTGGAGATAATCTTACAACGCCGCTCTATCGCATGATCTCTTAAGATGAAGAATGGTCATTTTGCCTAAATGCCCTGTAGCCTCCTGTTTATCAGTGTGGCGCGCAACACACCATAAATAAGAATCTACTAGTGTCACGACCCAACCGAAGGGCCGCGACGGGCCCCCGGTGCTAGCCCACCCGGGTACCCCTTAGCTTACCTTTACACTTATATCTAGGTGAGCCATATATTAAATCATGCATTCCCATTCATCAATCATACTAGTCCCATTGGATAACAAATACCTTTATATCCTCATTGGCATCTATTCCATATTCATGTACATAAGCTGACAAGGCTAACAAAATGATATACAAAAATATAGGCCGACAAGGCCAAACACACCTAACCACATACACATGTCTACGAGCCTCTAAGGAGAGTATGTCATAACATATAGGCGGGACAGGACCCCGCTGTGCCCTTAATTATGTACACAAAAGAATCAATACCAAAAGCTATAGCTCCGAATGAAATGGAGCTTCGCTATGTAGTCCCTGAGAATGTAGCTATGGATCAAGTCTTTCTCCCTGGGCACCTGCGAGCATGACGCAGCGTCCACAAACAAAAGGACGTCATTACGAAGAATGTACTGAGTATGTAAAGCATGATCAATATCAATATAGAAGTATAATAAGCAACATGAGAAATAACATAAGATGGGGGACAGTAGTATCATCGTCATAAGCACTTACTTGCCTTTCATAGGGACTTTCCATTTCTAACGTGTATTAGTGTACATACATCCGTATCCATTTCACATTCATACTCGTATTCATATACATATCCTTATTCGTATTCGTATCATATCTGTATTCATACTCATATTTATATCGTATACATAACCATAGCATATACATAGCATTTACATAACATGCCCAACCATGAAGGGTCGGTGTTTCATACATACTTGGCCAACCAAGGCTCAAGGTTACACATACCTGGCCCTACCAAGGCTTCATGGTTACATCTACCTGGCCCTACCAAGGCTTCAGAGTTATATCTACCTGGCCCTACCAAGGCTTCAGGGTTATCCGTACCATCTGGAGAGGTGTGCGCGCGTCACGGAAATAGATATATATCCTACCCGGCCTCATAAGCTCGGGGTTCCATAATAGTCATACATAGATACACATACATAATAGCTCATAAGCATCTTACTATTATCATCACTGGCATTATCGTCATCGTTATCGTCTTAGCCATTATTATCGTTATCATTATCGTTATCACTATAATCGTCGTTCATTACATCTATCCTTATAGGATTACTCGTCAGATGAGGAATTTAGTACAGTCGTAATGCATATCGAGAGTCATAAGCTTAGTAGCTTTTGAAGATAGAATCATTTGGAATATGTCATAGACTTATAGAAGATTTAGATGATTGGCCAAAGATGTCACGACCCGACTAGGGGCCGTGACGAGTACCCGATACTTGTACCGAGCACCCCTTCGCTATCCTGTATGAACAGTGGCACATTTTTTTTTCATTAACATTAGCAGTGAACTTTCTAATATCGCGTTACACCGGGACGCGAACCATTCAAAATACAATACGTTTAACTGTACATAGCTGACTGTGTATATCTGTCTATGAGCCTCTAGACATAGTACATTTATACATAGGAAGGGCCGAGTACTGTCGCGCCCGAAAATACATACACAACATAGTACCGATGATATAAGGCTCCAGAACAACTGGAGCGCTGCCCAATGCTGCAGATAGAGCCCTAGAAACCCGGTCCGTATACCTGCTAACCTGTGCGGCATGAACGCAGCGTCAACAAGAAGGGACGTCAGTACGAATAATGTACCGAGTATGTAAGGCATGGAAAACAATGCAAGCAGTAACATAGAGTACAATCAATAATAATATCATGGAGCCATAGGGTGTATAACGAGGCAAAACGTAACCTGTACATAGGAAGGCCCCTCTTTAGGCCGGCTGTCATGTAGGCTTGTCTTTTCATCTTTGAAACGTTTCTTTTCATGGGCACAGGGGTCAACATTTTTATATTTCTTATTCTCGTGTGCAGAAAACAGTACATTTCAATAACGGTATCTTTCATTCACATTTACAGGCGCTGAATACATCGGCTCTCCCAACCCCCTCCCCAACGGTGACCCAACACATTACATTACATATGTATCATACATCATATATATGTATATAGTCGCCGCATATGGCTCTTCCCATATCCCGCGTCCGGGCATCCCGCGTCCAGGATGGAATCCAGCTGAATCAGGTGGTGATATAACAGTGGCCCTTCCCTTTTTCCCCACATACACGTACATTTACTCATCCCTTATGCATATACATGTCTTATATACAGTTACTTTGTAATATATATATACATACCCATACACGTATACCCGTTTTATATATATATGTCATATAAGCGCCCAAGAGAGCCAAGGAAAATCATGTATCCATCGGGGTGACATAAGGTCGGTGACCTCCGATTACATTACGGAATGCTAGTGATAGCTTTGTCTCACCTTGAAGGAACAAGTATTTTAAGGCGAAACTGTCAACGGAAAATAGTGTTACAGTAACCGAAAATGAAATCTTAGGTGTTTTAGAAAATAAAGTTATAACTAGAAAATATAAATATGATTCAAAAATTAGTTTATCGCTTTCATGTTTATATGAAGTACTTGGCTTAGTCGTAGAGTCGTTCCGGTCGTACTTATTGTTATCTCCCGTGTTTTCGTATAATTGGGAATCGAGAAATAATCAAGACTTGTGTATTATAAGGAAATTTTTTGATTTTAGTAAATATGACTATGTTGGTTATGGAATCGTTAATGATTAAGACATCGGGGAAGGCCAAGGGTAAATTTGGAATATCGGAAATTAGTTTCGGGAATTACAAAACGGGACGTTTATCGAATTGGGCCAAGAAAAATTAGAACACAAAATGAGGCCCAAAGTTAGTGGGGTGGCCGACCATATTGGCTAGGCCCAAGCCCTTTTTAATGATCATGTGCCATGCACATGATCTATATTTGGATATATATCACTTAAGCCTCTTTGAATTATCAAGAATCAAGATCAAAACAAAAAAAAAAAAGGGGCACAAGATCAAAGCTCTCGGCCGAATAGGAGAAAGGAGAGAAAAAAAATTCCCAAGCCGTGTGTTTGCTCCAAAAATCTTGATTTTTGCATAGTTGTGAAGTACTCAAGACCCTCTTCAACGGGGTACAATTTGTTTGGCACAAGAGCGACGTTTGCGACAAGTCGGGTTTTCAAGAAAAGGTGAGAATTCTTCCACTTTTGTGTTATGGAATTGATGTGAATGTGTTAAGAATTGAGAATAGACGAGAATCCCATAACTTTGATGTGTGAATGAAGTCATAGGTGTGTGTATATTTTGCATTGTGGCCGTGAGCCTTAGGAAGGAGAAGGAGTGTGAATTTGATCTTGTTTAGTTTGTATAATGTGTCGTTGTGACCTTTATGTCATAAATGATTGATTGATGAATTGGATTGGCGTTGGAAAATGATTTCGGAACGTTATCGGAAAGTATATACCTTTGGTATATTTGTGTATATCATTGTATACCGTTGATGCTAAAGACTTTAAATGTGACATGTAGTTGATGTTAATGAATTCGGAATGAAACGACGCAAGTTAGAATGTTCGTCGTGACTTTTGATGTTTTGAATGAAATATGGAAAATAATGAATTTCGGGAACTTTCGTATATGGTTTGGAATATATTTGGGATGTGATTGAATGATCTTGAATGAGTAAATGAATATAATGATGTGGATATAGATTTGAAGTTTTGGAAGTTTAAATGAAAAGTTGCCAACTTAGGTAATAAGGTGGAACTTTGAAGCTAGAGTGGTTTGATTATGATTTGTGTTGTTGTTGATGTGTGGGCTGTTGTTGTTGATGTATTTTGAGCCGAGCTAAGTCTCGGGGGGTGTTAGATTTATAGGGGAAATGCTGCCGAAATTTCGGTAGACAAAAATGAAGTTAATGGCATTTTTAAGCCTAAGAATCTCAATTGGTAACTTTGACCATTTGCAGATTTCAGACGAAACGGGACTTGACTTTTGGGAGAGCATACGACGTCTGTAAGGTATGTAAAGCTTCCCACTTCTTCGTTTGGCATGTCTTAGTATGCTAGGTGAATATTGGAACCTCCGGAGCATTTCTGCTCCTCGAAACCCGATCCACAGAAAAGTTACTATTCATTCAATTCAATTGAAGCCTAAGGGCTCTATTTTGGCTAGAATGCCACCACTCGTCCGAAACCTATCGAAATGTGGTCGGGTAACTTAGAAATGATTATGTATGAACTTTTGGCCCCTAAATGTTCGTAAATTATGTTCGCCACCTCAATTTGACTCGAGGTGGACCCGCAAACCCCGAGACGCCCTATTTGTCTTATTGGGCTGTCCTTTTGAATAAAGTTTGAAATGATACCTTCGATTTTGGAACTTCCTCCTACGGGATGTGTTTTGAATATTACGATACGCTAAGTTACGTTTTGAGCTATACGTACTATTTTGGAAACGTTTTGTGAAATGAAACCTTGTATCGACTAAGTATTCGATTATTTTGTATTATGAAATGACTTATGGGATTACTCTATTTTGAAAGACTATTTTGAAGTATGATTTGCATTTGTTTTCTCACGACTCCGCTCGTGCCTTATTATGATTTCGTTCACCGGTTCCCGGGCCGGTTATGATTCGTGCGCCTTACAATAATTCGGCCGTATGCTGTGTTACGGTTCCCGAGGCTTCGCCATAGGGCCGGGTTCCGTTTGGAGTTATGCTGTGATATGGCTCGTGATGCGATACGCTCACCTATGTTTGTGTTTGTGATCGGGGATGTACGGAGATTTGAAACTTTCTGGTGTTATGCTGTGTGTGGCGCCAGCGTCGGAGTGGCGACCACGTTCTTAAGCGTTTGCACGATTTCGTTTGCATTATGTATACGTATATGACTTTGATACGGATTTTGACATACTGGTTTGTACTCCACTTTGTCATCTGATTTGCTTTCGGTTTTGGCCCATATTTCTGTACTCCGTGCTTTACATACTCAGTACATATTTCGTACTGACCCCCTTTCTTCGGGGGCTGCGTTTCATGCCCGCAGGTACAGACATTGGTGATCCTACACTGTAGGCTTCACTTTCTGCTATTTTGGAGTACTCCTTCTGACCCGGAGTCCACTTTTGGTACAGACTCCCTTTGCTATGTATATGCTCTGTACATTTGACTGTTTGGGTATGGCGGGGCCCTGTCTCGCCATATGTCTTTGTTTTGAGTTCGTAGAGGCCTGTAGTCATATACGTGGGGCGAGGGTCCTATATATGTTTGTTTGATTTTGTTTCTGGTCTTAAAGCGGTTCGTTTGTTTTGATGGCCCTAAATGGCCCTTATGCTTATTTGCACTTCTGACCGGCGATGTCTATTCCGTCGCTCCGTTTGGATTTGATATGACATTTTGATTTGTGCGACCGCTTAAGACATATTTGATAAAGATTCAGTTTGATATGACTTTTATGAATTTTTGGAATATGCTCGGATTTGGTAAATGAATATGCGGTTTGGTCTGGGTACCCAGATAGGGTGCCGTCGCGGCCCACGGGGCTGGGTCGTGACACTTATCATAGCTACATTCTCTTGTCCGACATTGTCATCATCATTATCATCATAGAAACACTCCCGCTGGAGTATTCATAGTACTTATCAGTTGGTGACGAAATCGGGATCGAAGGCCCCCTTTGGATTCACATTCAAGTACGTTAACCAAGATTATAGGAAGATCCGCGAGTAACGGGCCCACCTTGGGCCAGACGAGGTAGCGTATACAATTTACCCATATTACGTGTCATAGCGTTACTTGTATGAGTCTTAGGGTAATCGGGTCCCACTTAGGCAAGTTATAGGGGTCTAGAAGGTCTTTTCATCATTTTGCACACTTTTTACTTCAATTCAATTGAACGAAAAGTTGAAAACTTTAGGTGCGGATTCTGGGGATTAGGGTTGTCCCCGAGACTCGTACCCGACTTCTTTTAGTTAAGACATGCCATAGAAAGAAGGGTGAAGCCTTACATACCTCTTTCCGCTCCTTTAGCTATTCCAAATTCACGTCACAATTTCGTCAAAATCTGCGAATTGGTCATTTTTACCAAAACTTCCATTAGTATACTTAGAGTCAAAACCTTAAGGAAACATTTTGCTACCGAAATTTCGGCAGCATTTCCTCTGTAAATATACCATCCTCGACATTCAATTTAGTCAAATTCTCATCAAACACAATCCGGGAATTCAAACCCGGCCAAACTATCAACATAATTCACCAATCGCACTAACAATTCACATATTTCCTTCAATATACATAATCTCCCAATTATCAATACTTCACCAAAGTTATCAACCCTTTATTTGCGATATAACATTTACAACACAACGACTAAGATATTAATTACAACTCGCTCATTATTCTTTCACAACTCACCAATATACACGACTATACATTAAGTATACACGGCCATATACACACCACACACTACACGGCCATATCATGCACACACAACTACATTCTATCCAATTTCATTCAACTTCCATTTTTCACATATCATTTACAACCATAACAACAATTACCATACTAAGTAAAATTAATTCACCACACCTTTCCATAGCCTACACCATTCGGCCAACACACCCCATATACATATTTTCATGAATTTTCATATTTTCTATACTTTACAACAATAACCAACACACAACATATCACAACACAACACACAACACACAACACACACACACGACTATACATATAATATACACCACACGGCCACCACCTCTATATTCATGTTCTTCATGAATTCCATTCATTTTCATACACTACAACATGGACAAGCCTCCATAACATAAAAAAAAAAAGATTAAACCTTACCTTTTTCCTCAATTCTCCACTTGACTAGAATCCACAACTTGTATGAATATGTGTTTTTCTTGCTTCAATAACCACTCCATTTTGTTAAGCACCCTTAGATTGGTAGGAAATGATTTTTGGAGAAATTTTTATCAACTTTTCTTGGAAAATTTTTCTATGGCCGAAAGCCTCCAAGGCTTTTGCTCTCAATTCCTTTTTTCTTCTTTCTTGAAAGTTCTTGAATAATGTTAAGTGATAAGCCTCCCTTAATTTATTTATTCACTTGGATTAAATCAAGACATGGGCTTGGGCCAATTTTTGCTTGCCATGGCCGGTTGGGCCTCAATTTTGTCTTAAAAAAATGTTTCAAGCCCACTTGAATTTTTAGCTAGTTTATGTAATTCATGAAGCATTTTTCCAACTTCCGAATTTGCCCTTCGCCTTTCTCCATATTTCCACTTCAAAATTTTTATAAACAACTTGTACACCGAACAAGATCAAAGTTATAATCTTGCTCTTAATCTCCCGCAATTACCTTAAATTATCCGAATGCGAAAAATGCGGGATATAACATCCTCCCCCCTTTAGAACATTCGTCCTCGAATGTTAAACTGGCCTCATAACATAGTATAGTACTTCGGGGAGGTCTCCTTTGTAGATACCTCATGTCACTTAGCATGTCCATCTTCGGAGCTTAGGTTGCTCTCTTTGCGATCTTCACAGTTGTAATTCCTCCTTCGTGGCGTCTGCCGCGTCTATCCCCTCACTAGACATGTCCCCGTATACCGCCATATTAGGGATTCCTTGCCTTAGCTAGTGTGGACTCAATATTGGCCTCACCCTGTGACATTTGTACTTTTCTCCTTCGTTCCCAAAGCTTTCCGTTGTCACGACTTCCCTTTTTCTGTTAGTCTAGTCCGGCTCGGCCTATGTGACTCGTGCGGGGTTTCTAACCACTTCCCACACCCCAATTTACTCTGGGCTACCTACTCTTACACTCGTCTCTTGTTTCCCAGGGGGTCACCCATCATGGAATTACTCCCACCTGAGCACGCTTAACCCTGGAACTTTGATGCATTTCAGTGTCCCGGTATTAGCATTTTTACTTCCGCTTCCCCGTTTTACCTATATCACATAAAATGGGGCAAGTTGGGGTCTCGGCAATATTCGAACGCAATCATAGCGCGTATTTCTCTTTTAATGACTATTTTAGCTTTCGTGATCACAAATATTCACTTTTTTACCTCTGCGGGTGGCTACCCTTCACTCAAATTTCCAAATTCTTGGTATATTCGACAATACAAAGGGCAGGGTAGGATAAGGTAGAATCTGAATCAATTAATACACATATCATAGAAAATGCTGAAAAGTACCTGTGGCCGCGTCTACGGGAAGCTCAGGGTCCTGTCGTCCTGTCAGTGCATATAGGCGGTGCGGAGGACCAGCTAAACTGGGTGCCCCTCCTCTACCTCGGCCGCGGCCCGCTGGGGCCTGAGAAATCTGTCCACGAGGGCGCACGGTCGACGATGAACCGATCCCTGAGCCGGCTGGCTGAGTTTGGCCTCCTCCGTCCTTTAGTGGGCAATCACGTACAAAATGGTCAGTCCGACCACAGGCAAAACAACCACCGGTGTCTAGGTAGCACTGCCCAGAGTGTGGCTTGCCACACCGAGCACATCGTGGTGGGGGAAGCCCCGTCCTGCTAGAATCGGCTCTGTACTGGAGTCTTGAAGCCTTAGAGCCTTATCCTGTTCCTGAATTGGTAGGTTGGTCAAATCCCCATTCCGCAAATCGAGGAGGTGCACTGGCCGCTGTTTGGCCCGAATACCCAGATTGCTCTTGTGCCTGCCCCCCTCTATACTCGCTCCTACCCCTGGAAAATCTGCCTCTTTTTCTGGAACCCCTATCTGGATAGCTCTCCTCTCTCCGTGTCTGATACTGCTCTTCCAGATTTTGGGCATGGGCCTGGATGCGGGTAATAGTCATCCCGTCCTGGAGTGAGGCCGTCAAACACTCCTTAACCAAATGTGGCCCTAGCCCACTTACAAACCGGTGCACATGGTCTCCCCTATCAGCTATCAGGGCGGGGGCATACCTGGATAGCGAGTTGAAACGAAGGTTGTATTCCCGAACACTCATATTTCCCTGTCTAAGGTTCAGGAACATGTCGGCTCGAGCCCGTCGAACCTCTGGTGGTAGGAAATGTCGTAGAAATGCCTCCGTAAACTCCTGCCAGACCGGGGGAGGGGCATTTACTCCCCTAGAGGATATCCAACTGTTATACCACAATACTGCTACATCCCGCAACCTGTACGATGCCAATTCTACTGACTCTGTATCTGAAGCATGCATTATCCCAGAGTCCTCAGCATTTCATCTATAAAGCTCTGCGGGTCTTCCTCTGGTTTTGACCCATAAAACTCTGGCGGGTTCAGGGTAATGAAGTTACGGGCTCTTGCACTTACCGCCCTATCTCCCGGATCTGCATCTCGCCGCTGAGCCTGTGTGGCGACTAACTGGGTCAGTAACTGGATGGCCTCTGCCACTTGCTGGCCCGGAACTGCTGGCGGCCGAACCGGAGGTGCGGGGGCTGGAGCTGGAGCTCTTCCCTGCTCTGTCGGTGCAGGGGGAGCGGGAAACGTCTGAGGGGGAGCTTCATTATGAGATTCTCCTTCTTCTAGCTCCCGCTCGACTCTGCTGCCCGCCACCCTCTTGGCTTTCTCGGCCGTCGTAGCCTTTCTCTTCGGCGGCATTATTGAAACCATAGCATAGGATTAGGAAAGGAATGTGGATGCCTGATAGCATAACTCTATCGCACGATCTTAGGACACAAAGAAGGTCATATTTCCTAAACGCCCTGTAGCCTCCTGTCTATAAGTATGGCGCGCTACACACCCATAGACAAGACTCTACTAGACACGGCTCGTAGACAAACCCTAGGACCGAACTGCTCTGATACCACTTCTGTCACGACCCGACTAGGGGCCGTGACGAGTACCCGATACTTGTACCGAGCACCCCTTCGCTATCCTGTATGAACAGTGGCACATTTTTTTTTTCATTAACATTAGCAGTGAACTTTCTAATATCGCGTTACACCGGGACGCGAACCATTCAAAATACAATACGTTTAACTGTACATAGCTGACTGTGTATATCTGTCTACGAGCCTCTAGACATAGTACATTTATACATAGGAAGGGCCGAGTACTGTCGCGCCCAAAAATACATACACAAAATAGTACCGATGATATAAGGCTCTGGAACAACTGGAGCGCTGCCCAATGCTGCAGATAGAGCCCTAGAAACCCGGTCCGTATACCTGCTAACCTGCGCGGCATGAACGCAGCGTCCACAAGAAGGGACGTCAGTACGAATAATGTACCGAGTATGTAAGGCATGGAAAACAATGCAAGCAGTAACATAGAGTACAATCAATAATAATATCACGGAGCCATAGGGTGTATAACGAGGCAAGACGTAACCTGTACATAGGAAGGCCCCTCTTTAGGCCGGCTGTCATGTAGGCTTGTCTTTTCATCTTTGAAACGTTTCTTTTCATGGGCACAGGGGTCAACATTTTTATATTTCTTATTCTCGTGTGCAGAAAACAGTACATTTCAATAATGGTATCTTTCATTCACATTTACAGGCGCCGAATACATCGGCTCTCCCAACCCCCTCTCCAATAGTGACCCAACACATTACATTACATATGTATCATACATCATATATATGTATACAGTCGCCGCGTACGGCTCTTCCCATATCCCGCGTCCGGGCATCCCGCGTCCAGGATGGAATCCAGCTGAATCAGGTGGTGATATAACAGTGGCCCTTCCCTTTTTCCCCACATACACGTACATTTACTCATCCCTTATGCATATACATGTCTTATATACAGTTACTTTGTCATATATATATACATACCCTAACACGTATACCTGTTTTATATATATATGTCATATAAGCGCACAAGAGAGCCAAGGAAAATCATGTATCCATCGGGGTGACATAAGGTCGGTGACCTCTGATTACATTACGGAATGCTAGTGATAGCTTTGTCTCACCTTGAAGGAACAAGTATTTTAAGGCGAAACTGTCAACGGAAAATAGTGTTACGGTAACCGAAAATGAAATCTTAGGTGTTTTAGAAAATAAAGTTATAACTAGAAAATATAAATATGATTCAAAAATTAGTTTATCGCTTTCATGTTTATATGAAGTACTTGGCTTAGTCGTAGAGTCGTTCGGGTCGTACTTATCATAGCTACATTCTCTTGTCCGACATTGTCATCATCATTATCATCATAGAAACACTCCCGCTGGAGTAGTCATAGTACTTATCACTTGGTGACGAAATCGGGATCGAAGGCCCCCTTTGGATTCACATTCAAGTACGTTAACCAAGATTATAGGAAGATCCGAGAGTAACGGGCCCACCTCGGGCCGGACGAGGTAGCGTATACAATTTACCCATATTACGTGTCATAGCGTTACTTGTATGAGTCTTAGGGTAATCGGGTCCCACTTAGGCAAGTTATAGGGGTCTAGAAGGTCTTTTCATCATTTTGCACACTTTTTACTTCAATTCAATTGAACGAAAAGTTGAAAACTTTAGGTGCGGATTCCGGGGATTAGGGTTGTCCCCGAGACTCGTACCCGACTTCTTTTAGTTAAGACATGCCATAGAAAGAAGGGTGAAGCCTTA
Organism: Lycium barbarum; assembly: GCF_019175385.1. Classification (NCBI taxonomy): domain Eukaryota; kingdom Viridiplantae; phylum Streptophyta; class Magnoliopsida; order Solanales; family Solanaceae; genus Lycium; species Lycium barbarum. Next base: position 58,788,291 of record NC_083337.1, read on the forward strand.
CATACCTCTTTCCGCTCCTTTAGCTATTCCAAATTCACGTTACAATTTCGTCAAAATATGCGAATTGGTCATTTTTACCAAAACTTCCATTAGTATACTTAGAGTCAAAACCTTAAGGAAACATTTTGCTACCGAAATTTCGGCAGCATTTCCTCTGTAAATATACAATCCTCGACATTCAATTTAGTCAAATTCTCATCAAACACAATCCGGGAATTCAAACCCGGCCAAACTATCAACATAATTCACCAATCGCACTAACAATTCACATATTTCCTTCAATATACATAATCTCCCAATTATCAATACTTCACCAAAGTTATCAACCCTTTATTTGCGATATAACATTTACAACACAACGACTAAGATATTAATTACAACTCGCTCATTATTCTTTCACAACTCACCAATATACACGACTATACATTAAGTATACACGGCCACATACACACCACACACTACACGACCATATCATGCACACACAACTACATTCTATCCAATTTCATTCAACTTCCATTTTCCACATATCATTTACAACCATAACAACAATTACCATACTAAGTAAAATTAATTCACCACACCTTTCCATAGCCTACACCATTCGGCCAACACACCCCATATACATATTTTCATGAATTTTCATATTTTCTATACTTTACAACAATAACCAACACACAACATATCACAACACAACACACAACACACAACACACACACACGGCTATACATATAATATACACCACACGGCCACCACCTCTATATTCATGTTCTTCATGAATTCCATTCATTTTCATACACTACAACATGGACAAGCCTCCATAACATAAAAAAAAGATTAAACCTTACCTTTTTCCTCAATTCTCCACTTGACTAGAATCCACAACTTGTATGAATATGTGTTTTTCTTGCTTCAATAACCACTCCACTTTGTTAAGCACCCTTAGATTGGTAGGAAATGATTTTTGGAGAAATTTTTATCAACTTTTCTTGGAAAATTTTTCTATGGCCGAAAGCCTCCAAGGCTTTTGCTCTCAATTCTTTTTTTCTTCTTTCTTGAAAGTTCTTGAATAATGTTAAGTGATAAGCCTCCCTTAATTTATTTATTCACTTGGATTAAATCAAGACATGGGCTTGGGCCAATTTTTGCTTGCCATGGCCGGTTGGGCCTCAATTTTGTCTTAAAAAAATGTTTCAAGCCCACTTGAATTTTTAGCTAGTTTATGTAATTCATGAAGCATTTTTCCAACTTCCGAATTTGCCCTTCGCCTTTCTCCATATTTCCACTTCAAAATTTTTATAAACAACTTGTACACCAAACAAGATCAAAGTTATAATCTTGCTCTTAATCTCCCGCAATTACCTTAAATTATCCGAATGCGAAAAATGCGGGATATAACAAAAGAACCATTCCTTATGAAAGAAAGGGTTAGCCTTATATACATTTCCGTTCAACTATTGTACACTTGCACATTCTCCTCTGAAGCTCACGTTTCTACCTTCATTAAAGTCATACTATCGTTAGAAATCGACGGCTAGCATACACGACTAAAGCTAGAGAAAAATCGGATAGCATCTCCTTTGTTTAAACGAAATTCCTCCATATCGTACATCCACTCCCAAACGTCAATAATACATTCACAATATCATAACAATAGTCTTTATTTACCCACATTATCCATATTTCTCGATTCGCTTCCAATCACCCATATCCATGGTCATATCACACGATTACGTTCATTCACATACAATCTCTATCTCATGCTCTTAATTTCATTTATAACATATTCATTTCACGACACATCAAGAATTACGACTCAATTCAAGCTACTACTCACAAACATCACTATTCTCACATTCAAGACCCATTTTCTATATCCTTTTTACAATCAAAGTGTCTCAACTTCCAACTACCTTAAACAACATGTAAATACCATAAAACTTACCTTAGATGTTGTAGGAACAAGCTTCGGGTGGGAATACTTCCCTTGAACCAAACCCTAGTTCTCCTCCAATGGAATCTTTTGTGGTCCTCTAACCCTTGGAAGCTTTCTAACACATAAACACTTGGTTTTTGTCTTTGAAATTTGAGTTGTCTTTGAATTGAGTGGAATATGCTTAGAGAAGGGTTTTTGAGCTCTCAACACTTGTGGAAGATGAAAAATAAAATAAAAGAACCCAAGGCATCCATTTATACAAACACTAAAAATTAGTCCGTCGGGACTCCACGGACACTTGCACGGTCCGTGGAACATTTAACGGTTCGTGGAAGTGGTCATAGTTCACCACTGGGAGACCATCATCTCTGCTGGGAATTCTAAGGACCATTATACAGTCCGTGGAAAGTTCACAGCCCGTGAAACATGGTCGTGGAACTCACAGCTTTCCCGAAGTTGTTCTCGTCGTTTCGTTTGATCTCCAATTATTATACCACCTTCTTAACACTTGTTTAATACTTTATTAACCATAAATTAGGCTCTATAGCAGCCCTTCAAGACATAATCACATAAACACTATCCCAATCATAGCGGAACCTTTCCGAATCACGACTTACATTTCGCTTCTTCCAACAAACTAAAATTCACATATTCATAGAACTTCGAAATCTTATTGTATGCACCTCAAGCTATCTAATCCTTTGCTTAACCTCATAGGGATTTCATAATCACCTTAAGTTCACCTTAGCCTATCCGCAAGGCAACACATACAGAATTTTCGAAGTGTAACATTCTCCCCCCCCCCCCTTAAGAACATTCGTCCTCGAATGTTAAGTCCTCAGAATTCTATAAAGATTTCGCCGGAGTTTCCCGTGTGATATGGAACTACCATCCTGTCACAACAACCATAATAAAAATGGTTCGCAGGGCCACAACATAATAGCAATAGAATTTGGCCACACACGGCCCAAAAGCATAAAAGGAAAACATACATACCTTATGATCTTGATGCCTCGTCTTGGATTTCTTCTAGGGGCTAAAATCAATGCGGATACTTGGATTTCATAATTTCTTCCGCTTCCCATATCATTTCTTCTCGTTTATTGCTTCTCCATAAAACCTTAACTGAGGCCACTTCTTTGTTTCTAAGCCTCTGTACTTGCCTATCTAGTATGGCAATGGGTACCTCTTCATAAGTCAACTTTTCTGTCACTTGTACAACATTTATTGGTACGATCCTAGTAGGATCTCCAACACATTTTCGAAGCATCGACTTATATTTCTCTTCCTCCAACAAAATAAAATTCACATATTCATAGAACTTCGAAATCTTATTGTATGCACCTCAAGCTATCTAATCCTTTACTTAACCTCATAGGGATTTCATTATCACCTTAAGTTCACCTTAGCCTATCCGCAAGGCAACACATACGGAATTTCCGAAGTGTAACAACTAGACACGGCTCGTACACACTTCCTAAGACTGAACTGCTCTGATACCACTTTTGGCACGATCGGACTAGGGGCCATGACGGGTACCCGGGGCTAACCACCGAGCACCGCTCATTCTATTACTCATCATACACATTAAGCGTACATTCATTAATCTAAAACTTCTATTCATAGTAAAACCCATTTTTCATTTGAAACATAATTACCTTTATACACATAAGCCCTTCGGCTACCAAAATAATAAATATATACTAAGGACATCTTGAGACCATGCTACCCACACATACATATTTACGAGCCTCTACTAGAGTACTAGAAATATGGACGGGACAGGACCCCGTCGTGCCCAAACATGTTGTACACAAAATAGTAAGTCAATGGCACCTCCGGAATAATGGAGTGCTCTCAAAAGTCTGCGTATCGATTTCTACAAGTCTGGGTCGCCTCCTTGTCTACCTGTGGGCATGAACACAACGTCCAAAAAAAAACAGACGTCAGTACGAATATTGTACTGAATATGTAAGGCATGAATTAAATGAACATAATAGAGAAATCATAAGACATAAGATGAAGACATAACCTGTGTAACTTTTAAGGGTGGATACCTTTCATGCCTATATCATATATAATCATAGTACATGTAGCGTCATAGAGCATACATCATCGTATCATATATGTATATATATATATATATCGTAGTATTGTATCTGCTCATACACATAAAGCATTATCCGTATTCTGCCACGTAGTGGCTCGACAATATCCGTATTCGGCCACGTAGTGGCCCGACAATATCCGTATTCGGCCACGTAGTAGCTCGATAATATATGTATTCGGCCACATAGTGGCTCGACAATATCACATACATGTCTTCCGTAGCCGGCCATAACAAGGCTCGGTATATCCCATCATCATCATTGCCATCACTATGGAAATCTTTTATCATCACATACATCTCATAAGCTTATCATAACTTTTCATAGAGCATGCATTTGAATTTAAAAAAATCTATGAAAATCATATCATATTCGTAGCATGAACTTCGTATAAATATAGTATGATAGACTTTATAATCTCTAGATTTAGGCTCATCATTACCATCATCGCATCTATGGCATATATCTTACCTTTATCTCATATGAAATCCTGTATGAACATAGAGTCGTAATTTTTCGGAACATTGGCCATAGGACATGCATTAGAGCTTATAGACAATCTATAACAATATCGGGGTGACATAAGGTCGAGAACCTCCGATTACATTATGAAGTGATCATATTCATCATATCTCACCTTGAAGGAACTAACATTTTAAGGTGAGTGTACACCATGAACAACATCAAGGGATCGTAAATAGGATCATTAATATCATAGACATCATTTCTTGCTTTAGAATCTCTAGGCTTAAACTTATCATCCTTATTATCATATTCATGACATATTCCTCATCTTTATCTCATAAGAAGATCTTTATCAATGTTGACTCATAGTTCTCGGAATGTAAGAAAGTCATAGAGAGGTAGGGAAATAATATCATAGGAATCATATAAGGATCATTATCTTCGTAGGAATGTCATTCATGAGCTTTAGGACTTCTAGACTTAGATTCATCATCAATATTGTCATGCTCGTAACGTATCTCTTTTCTTTATCTTGTATGAAGCTCTTTATAATCGTAGACTCATAATTTTCGATATGTAGGAAAATCATGGAAAGATAGAAGGATTCATGCCTTAGAAAGAAGGGACTAGCCTTGCATACCTCTTTCGTTTAGCTATTCTATCGTTTGATCATTCTTTTTCGTTGCTCGTGTCTCTACCGTCAAGAAAGTTCATATTCATATTAGGTAATCGATAACATAAGCGTGTTTGAACTAAAGCTAGAGAACATTGAGTAGCATCTCCTTTGTTTCTACTAATTTCTCCATATCATATATCAACTCCCAAACATCCATAATAACATTCATAATATCATCATCAATAACTTTTATCAAATTCATCATTATCCAATCCCTCCACAATTTTCTCTCAAGGTCATCCATAATACAACGTTACATTTATTCTCATCTAATGTTTCTCACCTGCTCCTAACATCATTCATAACGTAATTACAATCACAACGTATCAAAAATCACGATTCATATTAATCTACTACTCGCAATTGCCACTAATCTCATATTGTGTAACCCATTTTCCATCCTCTTCCATAATCCAAGTGTTTCAACTTTTCAATACCTTAAACAACATGGAACAACCATAAAACGCACCTTTGAATGTGTAGGAATGGGTTTTTGTTGGAAATACTTCACTTGAAGAAAACCCTACCTTCAACTTCCAAGGGATTTCTTGACTCTAGCAACCCCAAAGAGTTTCCTTGCACTTGATTCACTTGCATTTATGATATGAACCTTTGATTTCCCTTGTATTCTTGAAATTGAAATGTATGGAATATTCTAGAATCTTGGAGAGAAGTGAAGAAGTGAGGAGAATGAATGTAATGAGGTGGGAACACATTTAAATACTTGGAGATACTCAGCCCGTCGGGATTTATACGGACCACTTATACGGTCCGTATATGTGTCCGTGGTTCACCACCATGGAAGAAATCCTTCCTGTTGGGTTATACGGACCATTATACGGTCCGTATAAAGTTCCACGGTCTGTGTAATATGGTCGTGTAACTCACAGTTTTTCCGAAGTTGTCCTCGTCGTTTCGTTTGATCTCCAATCCTTATACAACCTTCTTAACACTTGTTTAATACTTCATTAACAATCTAAGAAACATTATAACTCTTATCCAACACATCATTGAGCCATCATTAATTCGATACTCGTAAATCTTTCCAAAACACAACATATGCTTTGCTTTCCTTAACAACTTTCGTCTGCTACCTCCCATGTCTTTGAAATCTCATTTAGAATCATCAAAAGTTATTTCTTTCTTATCAAAACATCGTATACATCGTTCCCTTTGACAGTCTATTCACTGTGCCTGAACGAAAAAGTTTTAGAGGTGTAACAACTATGGCACCCCGTATTGCTGAGATTGCACCACCTACTTTTACTCTTAAGCTTGTTGCTGGCCCGGCCATGACTCATGAGGAGTAGGATTTGTTTGGGAGGTTTACCAAGATGAAGCCACTTGAGTTCTATGGTATGCCTGATGAGGATATGTATGAGTTTCTTTTTTATTATCATGAGAGGCAACACAAGTTGGGGTGGTTGAGTTGCATGGTGTTGATTATGTTGCTTTTCAGTTGCGTGGGTATGCAAAGATGTGGTGGAGGTCTTATATGGATTTTTACCAGCTGGTTCGCTCCTTTGACTTGGACTCAGTTTTATCAGATCTTCTTGGAGAAGTACGTCCCCCTGAATCTGCGAGATAAGAGGAGAGATGCGTTAAATAGTTTGGAGCAGAGAGGGATTTATGTCGCTGAGTATGAGGCTAGATTCAACTATTTGGCTCATTATGCAGTTCATTTACTTCCCACCAGGGCCAAGAGGGTGAGGAGATTCATCAAGAAAGTTGTTAAATAAAAGTCTGCGAAAGTTATCGCAAGTTACGTTCATAATTTTAGTGAAATTTGGGTCTAATGTCACAGAGCTTTTCTCCCAATATAATTGGAGTTAAAGGGTGGTCCACCCACTAAATTGAAAACTACGAGTCTAGTTTCCAATACATTAAACCGTTTTATTGATTCAACATTAGAGTAGAGAGATATTCGCGTTTTTACGAGACTGCGCAGGCAGCCCCTTTTGGGACCAACTATGATGGTGGCCGACTTAACTTTTTATAAAATGATTTAAGGGCTCATTTCTCATCATCTTTCAACCAAAATTCGTCTCTACACTCCTCATAAACCCTTTTAACAGTTTTTTAAGGTTCAAGGGTGATTCAAAGTTATCACACCATATTCCCAAACCAAAAGCTAGGATAGAAGGAACATAACACCTCTATAGTGTGGTGATGTGATTAAGGGTTATTGTGAGTTGAAAAAGGCTTGGATTTTGAGTTGTATCTACTGCCTAAGGAAAGTTTAATATTTTTTTGATTGTGCTCAAGGTTGATTTCATGTTAGTTAAGTTCTTTTGATGAAAATCTACAAGATAGTACTTGAAGTAGTGCAAGGTAGTGTTATCTCTTATTAGACTATTTTAGAAGTTGTATATACAACATTGTATGGCTAGAAATCATGGAAAATTACTTGATTATTTTGTGGTTATTGTTGTTAAGATTGTCACGACCCAGCTCCGTAGGCCATGACTAGTGCCCGAGCTGGACACCCGTATGTACTTGTCAAACATAATCGGAATGATACTATAGGTCCTCAATCAACCACAACGTAATAACATACGCAAGCCGACGAGGCTGCTACTGTATATACTTTTATTCTACGCAAGCCGACAAGGCTGACACTACATATCAGAATATTACGCAAGCCGACAAGGCTGCCACTACGAAACGATGATATATGCAAGCCGGCAAGGCTGCTACAACAGAACAATAATATATGCAAGCCGACTAGGCTGCCACAACAAGACGATAATATATGCATGCTGGCAGGGCTACTACAGTGCTAGAACATCCATAATGACCATGTAGGCACAACTGACCACATCTTAACCCAACCCACATACATGTCTACAGACCTCTAAGAGTATCAACAGTAACATATGACGGGACAGGGCCCCGTCGTACCCCTGTACAAAAACATATATATATATATATATATATATATACATATCAGGAAATATGTACCAAAATCTAGGCTCCGGAACGACGGAGCTCTCCAAGACAGCAGAAAGGAAATCCTAAGTTGGCGGATCACCAAAGCGAGGATCTGTACCTGCGGGCATGAAACGCGGCCCCCCCCGAAGAAAGGATGTCAGTACGGAATATGTACTGAGTATATAAAGCATGAAATATAGTAAAAAGCATCATAACTGAAATAAGGAGTACAGGAAACAAGTACAATGTCTAGAATACCAAAACACTTGCCTTTGAAACATAAATCATGCATGTCAATATCATATATCATATACATATATACCGTACCCGGCCCTCTAGTGAGGGACTCGGTGAATAAAGTCATCATATGCCCTCCTGGCCGCCTTAACATGTCATCATATCATCATATCATCATATATATACATACCGTACCCGGCCCTCTAGTGAGGGACTCGGTGAACAATGCAGTGAAACTGTGCACGATAACATACCCGGCCCGGGACTCGGTGAAAGACATATTGAGGCATGCACGAGCAGAGTAGTGAGAAACTATATGCAATTTAAAACATTTTCAAAGACTCAGTAGAATAATCAACACGAATTACCATTTGAAAATCAAGACAACAGTCGTATCAAATACCTTTCGAATGTCACACGGAAACATATCAAACATCCCCTGAATGTCATCATAAATATATCACAAAGCCTTACGGATCATAGTCATATGTCACTGTAGTATGAAACACCTTATAGAAGTCCAGTCACTAGTTATCATAGAGTTCCTAAGAATAGGAACGGGTATATATCGACTATTATCCAACGTACAGGAAACTAAAAAGTGAGGCTCAATCACTTGAGAATTTTAATATCAAGAAGTGAATAAGAATCATAAATATCACTCAATGCTTATGAATGGAATTACCCCAAAGTTTATATCATTCATCACTTAAGTCTAAGACATGCCAAAAGAAAGAAGGGATAGGCTTTACATACCTTTAGCGCTTATTCGCCACACAACACGTATACGCTGCCCAATAGTATCTCAACCTATATTAAGATGTCAAGAACTACGGTTAAGCTATGGGGAGATTCAAAATGTATTTTAACGTTAGTAACTCTTTCCTAGAAAATTAGACAACGTTTCCCTTACATTAAAGCCAATTACATAATAGTCAAGTCAACACCAACAACTATACGTTTAGGTACTATACCAAAGCTATTCAAGACAAGACTTGAGAACACTCCAAACAGCCCGCACAACATTCCAAACAGCCTACATTCACAACATTCGATAGCAATCCACATGCGACTACGACATATTCGAGTTATGCTTAATGATCCATAGTCATAATATTTTCACCTAAACAACCCTATAACAGCCCAACCAACATATAACACAATGTACAGTCCTAATTATCATTAATCTTCCAAGCTCAATAAGATCAACAACAACATATCAAAACAACCCCTAATTAACAACGTAAAAAAATGCCCGATATCCTTAGGAACATGTACGGACATGCCAAAACAAACCATCTACATTTATTATACATTACTTAACACATTCTTTTCATCCAAATTCATGAGTTACCCCAGCAACTACACGGCAACACCATCATCTATTTAAGGCAAGAAAACTATACTAGCACCACACTAGGTTCTACAACATCCCCCAAAATAATTACAACTTCAACTTTCACCATCAAATACCTTCATTCTCACCACAAAATCCATAACAACAACAATCAAAATACTAAATAAAATCAGTTCATCATTTCCATCTAAAACAGCCCCTACGGCTTCAACATCATTCCAACACCAACATACACAATTTCATACATCCAATTCACATTTATACATTCACAACCCATCCAAACTCACCTTAAAACATATAGAAAATGATCAATTCTTACCTTAACACTTGACCCTTCAACGGCTGGAATTTGTAAATTAGAAAGACAAGGATCCTTGCTGCCCTTCAATGATTAATCCTTGTTCCCATGACCTTCATTTGATTAGAAACACCAAGATACTTAATTTGGATCAAGGTTTGAAAGTTCACTAAAGCTCAGCCATGGCCGAGAGCCATCCTCTCTCTATCTCTATATTTTCTAAGTTGTTGAAGATGAGAATGAGCTCTTAGTCATCAAACTTGGTTTAAATATGCTGCCTACAAGTTGGGCACGTGTCCCACTCATGGCTTGAGCCAATCAAATTTGGCCATGCCATGGGTGGGGTCCACACGGTCTCCCCACTTAATAATCTAATCACAATTAATTAATTCCTAATCTCCAATAATAATATTTTTTTTTACTCTAAATGAAATTTATAAACAATTGGTTCTAATTTAGAAATTAAAAATTAAGGGTTTCTATTCTGTGTCTGAGAATGATCCCTTCTTTTAACTTGTGTCGATTCTCTTACGAATGACTCGACGTATAAAAATACGGGGTATAACATCCTTCCCCCCTTTAGAACATTCGTCCTCAAATGTTGAATTGGTCCTGTAAGGTTCTATGAGAATTTTGGGGAAGTTTCCCTTATCGTCCTAACATATAGTTTTTATCAGCCAATCAATACAACCAAGTGAGGAGCTTTAAGTTACGTGTAGGCGTAGGGAACAAGTAAGGGTACTTGTCTTTCATCTCCTCCTCGGCTTCCCAGGTCATCTCTACCCTATTGTTGTTTCGCCATAACACTTTGACGGAAGCCACGTCCTTAGTTCGCAGCCTTCTAATCTGTCGATCAAGTATGGCTATAGGCTGCTCCTCGTAGGATAACTCCTCTGTCACCTGGATATCATCTACAGAAAATACTCTGGAAGGATCACCTATACATTTGCGAAGCATTGACACGTGGAAGACTGGATGCACTGCTTCCAAATCAGACGGTAGGTCCAACTCGTAGGCAACTCGGCCTACCCTACGGATAATCTGATAAGGCCCAATGTATCTCAGGCTTAGCTTCCCTTTCCTGCCGAATCTCATAACACCCTTCATGGGTGACACCTTCAAGAACACCCAGTCACCCACCTGAAATTCTAAGTGTCGACGTCGATTATCTGCGTATGATTTCTGTCGACTCTGGGCTGCTAGTAACCTCTCCTGAATAAGCTTCACTTTATCAACCGCCTGCTGAACTATGTCTGGGCCTATCAATTTGGTCTCACCAACATCAAACCAGCCAATAGGTGATCTGCACTTCCTCCCATACAAGGCCTCATACGGTGCCATCTGAATGCTCGAATGATAGCTGTTATTATAGGCAAACTCAATAAGTGGCAAATGATCATCCCAGCTACCCCTGAAATCAATAATACAGGCCCGTAACATACCTTGTAGTGTCTGAATGGTACGCTCGGCCTGTCCGTCAGTCTGAGGATGGAATGCTGTGCTAAGATTCACTTGTGTCCCCAATCCCTCCTGGAAGAATCTCTAGAAATTAGCTATGAACTGGGCTCCTCTATCGGAGATAATAGCTGTGGGAACCCCGTGAAATCTCACTATCTCCCTGAGGTATAACCTGGCATAGTCCTCAGCTAAATAAGTAGTCTTGATTGGAAGGAAGTGGGTTGATTTTGTCAACCTATCAACGATGACCCAAATAGAGTCTTATTTTCACGGAGTGCGAGGTAAACCTTTGACGAAGTCCATATTGATTATCTCCCATTTCTAGGTTGGAATCTCCATCTCCTGTAATAATCCACCGGGCTTCTGGTGCTCAATCTTAACCTGTTGACAATTCGGGCTCTGAGCAACAAACTCCGCTATATCTTTTTTCATGCCAACCCACCAATACAAACATTTGAGGTCATGATACATCTTCATTGACCTTGGATAAACAGAATAACAAGCATAGTGTGCCTCCCCCATAACCTGTCGCCATAACCCTGCAACCTCAGGTACACAAAATCTGCCTCTGTATCGTAGCACTCCGTCCGGTGCAACTAAGAATGGAGTCTCATCCTTCTGAAGAGCTGCATCTCTGTAATGTACAAGAATAGGGTCCTCGTACTAGTGTCTCTTTACCTCTTCTATAATAGAGGACTCGGAAACTCCTCAAACAGAAACCCCGCCCTCATCTGAATCAGCCAAACGGACTCTAAGATTAGCTAACTGGGAAATATCATGAATTATCTCCTTCCGTTATGGTTGAACATCTGCCAGGCTGCCCATAGATTTATGGCTGAGTGCATCTGCTACAACATTTGCTTTCCCTAGGTGGTGTAGAATGTCAACATCATAGTCCTTCAGCAACTCTAGCCACCGCCTCTGCCGTAAATTCAGCTCCTTCTGCTTAAAGATGTACTGGAGACACTTATGATATGTATAAATGTCAACATGCACACCATATAAATAATTTCTCCATATTTTCAAAGCATGAATTACCGCTGCTAAGTCCAGATTATGAGTAGGATAATATCTTTCATGTTTTCGGAGCTGCCGGGAGGCATAGGCTATAACTCTGTCATGCTGCATCAACACACAACCTAGCCCAACGCTCGAGGCATCACAATAAATAACATATCCATCATGCCCCTTATGAAGTGTTAGAACTGGAGCAGTAGTCAACCTATCTTTCAGTAATTGGAAGCTTCGCTCACAAGCATCGGTCCACTGAAACTTGGCTGCCTTCTGTGTTAGCCTTGTTAAAAGCATTGAAATTGAGGCAAATTTCTCTACGAACCTCCTGTAATACCTTGTTAGCCCCAGAAAACTGCGTACTTTAGTAGGCGTCGTAGGTCTAGGCCAAGTCTTCACCGCCTCAATCTTCTGTGTATCTACCCGAATGCCATCAGCTCCAATAATATGCCCCAAGAATGCTACTGAAGTCAAGCAGAATTCACATTTAGAGAACTTAGCATACAACTTCTGGTGTTGAAGCACCCTAAGTACCATCCTCAAATGATCTGCATGCTCCTCTTTTCATCGTGAATAGACCAGAATATCATCAATGAATACAATCACGAACAGGTCAAGGAATGGCTTGAACACTCGGTTCATCAAATCCATAAATACTGCTGGAGCATTGGTCAACCCAAAAGACATCACTCTAAACTCGTAATGCCCGTATCGGGTCCTGAATGCAGTCTTCGGAATGTCTGCCTCCTTTACCCGCACCTGGTGATAACCTGACAGCAAGTCTATCTTCGAGAAACACTTAGCACCATGCAACTCGTCAAATAAATCATCGATCCTGGGGAGGGGGTACCTATTATTTATTGTTACTTTATTCAGCTGCCTATAATCAATACACATCCGCAGCGACCCATCTTTCTTTCTTACAAATAATCCCGGTGCTCCCCAAGGTGATGTACTGGGCCTGATGAAGCCCTTTTCTAATAAATCTCTCAGTTGTTCCTTAAATTCCTTCAGTTCTGCAGGTGCCATTCTGTAAGGAGGGATAGATATGGGCTGAGTGTCTGGCAATACGTCTATAGTGAACTCTATCTCACGCTCAGGAGGAAGACCTGGAAGCTCGTCTGGAAATACATCTGGAAACTCATTAACTACCGGCACTGACTGAAGAGTCGACGCCTCTGCCTTCAGGTCATGTACCCGAACCAGATGATAAATATAACCCTTTTTGACCATGTTCTTTGCCTTGAGGTATGAAATAAACTAACCCCTCGGCGTTGCTGTATTTCCCATCCACTCTATAATTGGCTCTCCTGGGAACTGAAATCGGACTATCTTGCCTTTACAATCAACATTAGCATAACAAGAAGCTAACCAATCCATCCCCATAAAAACATCAAACTCAGTCATATCCAACTCTATCAGATCTGCTTTGGTGCAATGACTATATATGATCACCGAACAATCTCTATATACTTGCCTTGCAATAACAGAATCTCCTACCGGTGTAGCTACCTCAAATGGTTCTATCAATTCAGGTTTTATCCCAATTCTACTAGCAACAAAGGGAGAAATATACGATAATGTGGAGCCTGGGTCTACCAATGCATACATGTCTCGAGAGAAAATTGATAGTATACCTGTAACCATATTTGGTGACGCCTCCTGATACTGTCTACTAGCCAAAGCATATATGCGGTTCGAAGGACCGCTAGAACTAGAAGATCCGCCACGACCTCTACCACGGCCTGCTAGTACCTGAAAACCCTGCCCCATAAGGCGCATAGCTGCAGAAGAAGATGAACCAGCAACCGACCCAGTAGGCTGAGCTGCACCACCTGGACTGCCCCCGAGTGGACACTCCCTCATAATATGGCCTTGACGGCCGCAAATAAAGAAAGCACCTGTAGTGAAACGACATTCCCCAAAATGGGGCCAAAGGTGGGCTCGACTGGCGCAAACCCCTGCTCATCTGTGAACCTGAGCCCCTGGAGCTCTGACCGGCTCCTGAATACCCTGTGCTATCAAACCTTCGATCTGTGAACTGTGGGGGTGCACTCTGGGCTGGCTGAGAAGGGTATCTATTATGCTGCTGAGGTTGCCCGCCTCGAAACCCGCCAGGATAGCCAGCCGATCTGGCCCTCTTCTGCTGGCCCCTATCATAATCTCTATCTAGCTGGCGTCCTCTGTGTCGATCCTCTACCCCCTGTGCATATGCCTGTACCCGAGCAATATCCATACCTGGCTGAGAAGCCATTACCATACAGCTATCAATCAAGTAACGATCCAATCCCATCATATAACGATGCATCCTATCAGCCATATCAGCTACAATAGTAGGCGCATATCTGGCCAACGAATCAAACTCAAGACTATAATCCCGAACGCTCCTGCCATTCTTCCTCAGGTGTAAGAATCTATCAACTCTAGCTCACCGCATCTCTGGAGGCAGAAAGTGGCCAAGGAAGGCCTCCACAAACTCATCACATACTACTGGAGGAGCATCCTCACCCCTAGACAACTCCCACGACTCATACCAATTGACAGCTACATCCCGTAGTCGATACGAAGCTAACTCAACAGACTCAGTCTCAGAAGCCTTAATTAACTTCAGTGTACGCTGCATCTTCCGAACGAACTCCTGCGGGTCATCTTCGGGCTTTGACCCGAAAAACTCTGGAGGATTACAACTTAGGAAGTCACGAGCTCTCAAACTGTCATGTCTATCCGTCTGGTCAACCCCTAGCCCATGCCTGCGAGCCTGTCCTGCTACTAATCTGGAAAGTAACTGAACTGCATCTCTCATGGCTCTATCCTCCGCCCCTGGCTGAGGAGCTGGAGGCTCAGGTACTGGAACCTCAGGGGATGGCGGTGGAGCCGCCCCCTAACCTGGAGCTGCCGCTGTCCTTGGTTCCTCTGGAAATGGGGGTGTAGCAGAACTCGCGGACTGGGGAACAACCTCAGGCAGAATCTGGGCACGGGCCCTAGTAACTCTCCGAGTCTGGCTAGTATCTCCTGCTACCGATTTTCCTTCTGGGCAGCTGTCGCTTTCTTTGGAGGCATAGCTGTAAACATAATAGTCCGTTAGAAAGGGATTATCCTGATAATATAGCTCTATCGCACGATCTAGGATAAGAAGGAAATATGACATCCTAAATGTCCTGTAGCTTCCTGTTTATTGATGTGGTGCACAACACACCGATAAACAAGGCTCTACTAGACACGGTCTGTAGACACTCCGAGGATGAACTGCTCTGATACCACTTTTGTCACGACCTAGCCCCGTGGGCCATGACTAGTGCCCGAGCTGGACACCCGTATGTACCTGTCCTCGGTGCATATTCCGTACTGACCCCCTTTCTTCGGGGGGCTGCGTTTCATGCCCGCAGGTACAAATAGGCGGTTTGGTGACCCTTTAGCATAGGACTCCTACTCAGCTGTCTTGAAGAGCTCCGTTGTTCCGGAGTTTAGACTTTTGGTACAAATATTATGATATATATGTATATATATGTTTATCCAGGGGTACGACGGGTCCCTGTCCCGTCATATTTCAGTGTTAGTACTCTTAGAGGTCTGTAGACATATGTGTGGGTTGTGTATAAGTTCTGTTCAGCTGTGTCTATACGATGTGCTATGATATGATGTTCGTCTGTAGCGGCAGCCTTGTCGGCTTGCATATGATATTGATATGTAGTGGCAGCCTTGTCAGCTTGCGTATCATTTTATGATTTTATTAGTTGTGACTCCTCAGGAGACAGTTTATCTGGATATGTATATACGTGATGACGTTATGAACCTTGGAGTTCTTTTGCAAGTTTCCATATTGCTCTTTGGTTCAGTTTGACTATATCCAACCGGTACGTATACGAGTGTCCAGGTCGGGCACTAGTCATGGCCCATGGGGTTGGGTCATGACATTTTGGGGGTAATTGGAATGATCATTTCCACTTATTGAATTTGCATATAACAACAGTTATCATTCCAGCATCCAGATGGCCCCGTATGAGGCCCTATACAGGAGAAGGTGTAGATCGCCAATTGGATGGTTTGAAGTAGGAGAGACGCGACTCATATGTCCAGAATTGATTCAGGAAGAGGTGGAAAAGATCAAGCTTATTCGAGACTGGTTATTAACAGCCCAGAGTCGTCAGAAATCTTATGCGGACAATCGTCGATGGAACGTGGAATTTTACGTTAATGATTGGGTATTCCTCAAAGTATCACTGATGAAGGGTGTAATGAGATTCGGCAAGAAGGGTAAGCTTAGTCCCCGGTATATTAGACCTTACAAGATTATGCGTAAAGTAGGGCAAGTGGCTTATGAACTAGATCTACCTCCAAAGCTTGAATCAGTTCATCCAATTTTTCATGTATCGATGCTCTGCAAGTGTGTTGGAGATCATTCCAGAATCGTGCCGGTAGACGATGTTCAAATTACCGAGAAGCTGTCTTATGAGGAAATACCTGTTGCCATCTTAGATAGGCAGGTTCGGAAACTCAGAACCAAAGATGTAACTTCGGCAAAAGTTTTGTAGAGAAACAATAACAGAGAGGAAATGATGTGGGAAGTAGAAGGAGATATGAAGTTCAAGTATCTGCATCTATTTCCACCCTCAGAAGAGGTTCAGATAGAGACATCATTGTCCCCAGGTATGTAATGCATCTTTGGATGATTTCTTGGTCGTGCGTGGCCAATATTGTTGTTGTGTTGAAGCCCTGTGAGGCATTGTATATCTTAGGTCGCTATGACAGGATGGTAGTGGTACAGTTATAGAGGAAACCCTGGGGAAAGTTCTGCAAAATTCTTAAGAGTTTAACATTCGGGGATGAATATTCTTAGGGGGGGGGGGGGGATGCTACACTTGTAGGGAAATTCATGTTATTCGCATGATGAGTGCACTAACGTGAGTCAAAGGTGTACATGAATAGCCTACAAGTAAGAAAGTATACTTAATATACCTAATTAATATTCCAAAGACATTTTAGGCAGGAGAAGAAAGCTCGTCAGGGAAAGTTAAGGTAGAGTCTTGTTTGGGAGAATTTCACATCATTTGAGTTGACCTTTGCTTGACATCACTTAGAGGAAGATATATAGGGCCCTTGGATGGTAAATGAAGTGTTATATAAGTGCCAAGAAGGTTTCATAAGGATTGGAGGTCAAGCAAACAAAGGGAGAATGATTACGCAAAACCGGGCAAAATGGAGCAGTGTGCGCTCGTACACTATGCGCCAACTACCCAAATTGGGAGGTCTCACTGCCGAGGACCTCTCTAAGTAGTGGGGAGATTATGAGACACACACTCTGTTACACCTCGGAAATTTCGCCGTACTTGTATGATGAGTGGAATGATGAAAAATTGAGTGAATGATGTTTTATTAAGTCGGGAATGGCTAATTAAGAATTTTTGGAAATAAGAAAGTCGCGGAAAACTTTTCAGCACAGTGGTCGTATATGGCACTATACGGCCCGTAAAGTGATTTACGGACCGTATAGTGCAGTTGTCCTCCAGCTTGTCAAAAATCTCAACTTTCTGTAAATGTTGAATATGGTCAAATACGACCCAGTTTACGGCCCGTAAACCAGGTCGTAAACTACCATGTCCATCAACCAAACATTCTGTCTTTGAAATGGTTAAACACGACTTGGAGGACGGCCCGTAAACCTCAGTCGTAAATCGCCATAATCCCCAGCCAAACTTTCTGCTTTTGGGAATGCTTAAAAACGACCACAGTGGACGGACCGTAAATCAAAATATGGTCCGTATATGGTGGTTTACGACCACTGTTCACCCCGACGAGAATTCATTAAAGATCAGATTTTCTGATTTTAAAAAGGGACTTAGGCTTCATATTACTTCATTATTCACCCAACAACTCAAGAGACCTCTAGAACATTCCAAATAATTCCTCCACAAGAATTCAAGAGAATTAAAGGGAATATCAAGACCAACAACACTAATTTCATGGACTCAAGTGTAAGAACACAATAAAGGATCATCTAAGTGAAGAAATTTCAAAGAAGGTGGAACTAGGGTTTTGGCTAAGTAAAGTATTTCAACTGAAGGATTGTTCAACCATCATCCAAGGTAAGTTTTATGATTATTCCATGTAGTTTGAAGTATTGGAAAGCTTAGACACTTGAAATGTAGAAGAACATAGAAATGGGTCATTATTGAGTGAATAGTGGCATGAATGAATGATAGTGGAATGGAACTATGAATATTGAAGTGTTGTGAGTACTAATACATTATAAATGATGTTTCATCATGAAACAAGCATTAAATGCATGAAAATACAAGGATGAGCTAGAAGTAGAAATAATGGAAAATTGGAGGAAAATGGTGGATTTTGCCAAATGTACGTAAATGACGATTGTCGATCATGATATTGCGTATAATATTATGAATATTGGAGTTGATATAGAACGTGAGAAAAGTGGCATGAGCGAAGGAAGTGTTTCCCAACTTTTCCTAGAATGAGCGATGCGTTCTTGTAGTTAGTTTACTAATGTTGATCCGAATTCCCTTATGAAGGTAACGACGTGATATCGACGGAGAACAAGAGAGCGATATCTTAGCTAAACGACCAAGGTATGGGAGGCTAGTCCTTCTTTCTAATGGCATGAATCTTTTAGTTTGAATCCCTATTCCTTTCATGAGTTCTTACATTCTAAGAAGTTAAAAGCTTATGCCTACGAATGTCTATATGAGATGAGTTATGCGATATGATGACATTAGAATGATGATGATGTTATTCCTTGCCTACACTCACCTTATGTACTAGTCCTTTCAAGGTGAGGCGGAATGTCCATGATGGTTCCATAATTTAATCGGGGGATCATGACCTTACGTCACCCCGATAGAGTAAAATTGATCATGAGTCTTATATACACATTATGGTAAGATAACTATTTTATGATAAGCATATTACTATGAGCATTTATATTGAGCATGTCATGAGCATTTCACACCGGGCCTAGTTTGCCGGGCAGACACCGCTTCGGCGGGCGGCGATACGGATACACCACGACCTACGGGCGTGGGCAGACACCACTAGTGGGCGGCATGAGATGGTACCCCGGACACGGGAGGCCTGGACGCGGGCTAATATTATTGATTATCACACCGTTCCGACATGGACGGGCAGCTTACATATGATGCATACATGTTATGATGATGAGTATGAGTAAGATGGCATGCATTACTTTATTTATGATTATCAGTCAGATCCATATGTCTCATGTTGATGTTATTCCCATATTACTAATGTTTCCTTCCATTATGTATGCCTCTCATACTCGGTACAATATTCATACTGACGTCCTTTCTTCGGACGCTGTGTTCATGCCCACAGGTAGACAGGGAGGAGAGCTTGGCCCAGGTCCTCAGTAGCTGTCAGCTAATAGATAGCACTCCATTGTTCGGAGGTGCTTACGACTATTCTTTTGATGTACATTCATATATGCATATTTTGGGCATGACGGAGTCTTGTTCCGTCCATGTTTTCATTATGTTAGTAGAGGCTCGTAGATACGCAGTGTGGGTTAGATGGTCTCACAAAATGTTTTCATATGTATGTGTATTATTTTGATGGCCAAGGGGCAAATGTATATAAAGTATTTATATTTTGATTAAATATGATTTTCCTACAATTGGTATGTAAAATTGATAAAAGAGTATTAAATGAGCGAGACCAGCAGTAGAGTAAGCGGTGCTCGGTAATTGCTCTGGGTACCCGTCGCGGCCCCTAGCTGGGTCGTGACACACTCAGTGTGCAAGGTCGCATACTCTCCGCCAACTTGATCGGGGCGAAAATGCCAGCTTTTTAAATCCCAAACGACCCTAAGTTCATTTCTAATTTCTCACACTTATTTCGCCACCTCTCTATACACTTCCAAAGAGTTATTGAAGGTCCCATACCACTCCACATCTTTCCATAACCATCTAAAGAGAGATTCATCATTTACACCCCAAGGTAATCCAAGAAAATTGATTGTTCTTGGTTCCTTGCAAAGTTGGAGTGAACTTGATCTTGAAGAGAGTTGAGCTAGGCGAGATTCCTTAAAAATAAGGTATGCTTCTCATCTTATTTATATGGTTGGATGGATGTAAAGTTTTAGTTATTCCTTATAAAGGAAAAGAATTAAAGTGGAGAATCCATGGATGTTGTTGTGAGGAAGATGAGTATGGTACAACCTGAAAAAGGGGATTTTGATGGGAATCGATGTTAAATTGAATATAATTACTTGAATATGATATTATGGATGTTGACAGTGTGCTTTGGGAGTTGTTTTATGCTATGGTGGAAGTTAGAGAAATAGGGGAAACGCTGCCCAAATTCCGTTAGCCCTTTAGTTGCTCTAAATTGAACTTAAGCGTATTGTCCATAACCTAATCATAGTACGAATTCTCTTAAATGTATAATTTGCGAGCTTGGAGGAAAACGTTTAGTCGCTAAGGAGACATAGAGGTATGTAAGGCCATATCCTTTCTTTCAAAGGCATGACTCTTATATTAGGATTTCTTCTCTATGTTTCCATGACCTTCTTACATCCCAAGAATGAAAGCTAAAGGTTCTTAAGAGCCTCTTATGAGAAAGAGAAAAGATGCATTCTATGATAATAATGATGATGATGATTCTAAATCTAGATATTCCAAAGCTTATGAATTGATACTATTATGAGATGGATGATCGTATTTGTATGATCCTGTGATATCATTCGTTGTTGGCCATCTCACCTCATGATACTAGTTCCTTCAAGGTAAGACCTATCGATGATGATTGTTCCATAATGTAATCGGAGGTTACTGACCTTATGTCACTCCGATGGGGATGTATCTTTCACTTGAGCTCTCATGCATGCTTCATGTTATATATATGTAAGAGTACATCATGCCTAGTTGGCCGAGCAGACACCACTACGATGGGTGTAGTGGGCAGCTTATGATTACACCGAGCCTAGTTAGCCGGGCAGACACCACTAGTGGGCGGCTTGAGATGGTTACCTCGGACGCGGGCTAATGATGATCACACCATACTTATATGGGTGGGCAGTTTATATATACATACATGATATGATGTTGTTTATTATAAAAGTTAGCATGCATGATTCCGCCTTAAGAGGAAATTAGTTACAGGTTATCTCTTCATCTTATGTTCTCTTATTTCTTTATTATGTTGTTATACATGCCTTACATACTCAGTACATTTTTCGTACTAACGTCCTTTTATTTTATGGACGCAGCGTTTATGCCCGCACATAGACAGGGAGACGATGCAGACACTTAGGAGCTCTTCAGCAGATATACAGGAGCACTCCACTACTCCGGAGTTGGAGCTCATTGGTATATTCTTTTGTGTACATATTTGGGCATTGCGGGGTCCTGTCCCGTCCGTATGATCTCTCTACTCTAGTTAGAGGCTCGTAGATACCTACGTGTGGGTAGTAGATGTGTTACGATCTCTTTGGCCTTGTGGGTTGTACATATATGTATATTTTGGGGAGTAATCAAAGATCGTTTCATAGTCAGCTTTGTTTGAGAATTGTGTTGATCCAGGTTGGGTATGATAATGAGCATGATGAGGAGTACTCGGGAGGTTAGATCCGGGTACCCGTCATGGCCCTCTAGTCGGGTCGTGACAGAGGCCTACCTAGTTTTAGAAAAAGGGAAAATTTAAAGACCTGGGCCAAAGCCCGCTGGGACATATTTTATTTAAAGTTGTTGTTTTAAAGCTCAATAGCACAAAGGCTAATCAGAATTGTTCTCATTCATAAACATGGATAATAAAGAGTCAAACCATTTTTCAGGTTCATTCATATAAGCGAAATGCATCCTCAATATAAAGTTTTCAGGATAAGATGTTTCGACGTATTATACGGATCGACCCGAGGTAGAGTCTGTGATTAAGCGAATTATATAAATGCACCCTATATATATATAGTAATACCTTAAAAGTTAAATTAGATGGCGGAAAAAATACTAAATTATTGGTTCCAAAATGTATTCTTTCTATGGCATTTTTGTCAAATGCAGATGTAGGTCTAAAATGAAGATTACCTAGTACCTTTTGGCTGTAAGTGTCTTGGGTTGAGGCTATGCCTTTTCCCTTGTCTGATGTCTTAGAACTTTATGGTCTCATGCTGTTCAAATAGAAAATCAGTTAGATGTGATTTTTAATCTACTTAATTGGTCTGCTAGATTATTATCTTTTCCTTTTATATGTTCGAATGTTAAATTATAAATTGAAATAGTATCCATAAAGTTTAACCATCTTCGTCTACTGCTACTTCCATCATTAATTTTTTGATAGAATTTGACTATAGCTTCACGGTCTGTTCTTACCAATATTTCTGGTTTATTTAGTATATATAGTCAAAAACTATTTAAGCCATATATTACAGCTAAAATTTCGGCGTCTATACTACTCATATTTCCTTTTTCTCGGTACTTACCACTTTGATAAGCACATATCTTTTCTTCACTTTTATTGCTATATTTATTTGGTTTTGCCTTTAATACGGCTCCCCATCCTTCGAAGCTTCCATCTGTTTCTATAATTAAATAGTCTGTTTCTAGGGGCATATTTATGCCCCTAGAAACGGAATATTTATGCCCCTAGAAACAGACTATTTAATTATAGAAACAGATGGAAGCTTCGAAGGACGGGGAGCCATATTAAAGGCAAAACCAAATAAATATAGCAATAAAAGTGAAGAAAAGATATGTGCTTATCAAAGTGGTAAGTACCGAGAAAAAGGAAATATGAGTAGTATAGACGCCGAAATTTTAGCTGTAATATATGGCTTAAATAGTTTTAGACTATATATACTAAATAAACTAGAAATACTGGTAAGAACAGACTGTGAAGCTATAGTCAAATTCTATCAAAAAATTAATGATAAAAGTAGCAGTAGACGAAGATGGTTCAACTTTATGGATACTATTTCAATTTATAATTTAACATTCGAACATATAAAAGGAAAAGATAATAATCTAGCAGACCAATTAAGTAGATTAAAAATCACATCTAACTGATTTTCTATTTGAACAACATGAGACCATCAAGTTCTCAGACAACAGACAAGGGAAAAGGCATAGCCTCAACCCAAGACACTTACAAACAAAAGGTACTAGGTAATCTTCATTTTAGACCTACATCTTCATTAGACAAAAACGCCATAGAAAGAATACGTTTTGGAACCAATAATTTAGTATTTTTTCCGCCATCTAATTTAACTTTTAAGGTATTACCAGAATATATAATAGACAAACAACAGACATGTTTAGTAGACAATTTATGGATATCACATAACAAAAAAAGACGCGAGTCATTTCGTAGCCACTCTAAATGCACTCTGTCAGTATTTTACAGACAAAAATCTAGATAAGAAATTTAAATTTTATGTTGTAATACATGGTAGAACTAATGGTATTTTTCAGACCTAGATAGAAGTTTTAGATTCTATTAAAGACATAAGAAAACCTCTTTTTAAAGGCTTTAATGATTTCGAGGCATTAGACTATGCTAGAGGAGTGTTGGGTCCAAACTACAATATTTCTCCAGCTCTCAGACAAAATCCAGATAGAACCCCTCAGTACAATATACAAAAAGACACAGACAAAGTGATTTTTTGCGATCATTGCTCTACTATGACTGAGACCGTCAGAAGACTTAACCAGCAGAAAGATACACTCATCCAAGAAAAAATAAAACTCTTTGAACAAGCAAAACTATTGGAACAAAGACTACAAGCAGTTAAGTTCGAATTAGTACAATCCCAGAGTTCTCCATCTCAGAAAAAAATGGATGAGACGGGAGTGCATTCCCTAATGAATGCAAATAGATCCACTATATCAGATAAAGATACACCTAGTCCGGTTCAAACGGTAGCCGGTAAAGACTCATAAAATCCATTGATGGATGTCACTTTGCCAAAAAAAGTGAAGATGAGGGATGTTCATCTCTCCAGACAAGACGAAGATTACCAAAGACACTGACGCAAGGAGCTACTTCTACCAAGAAAAGCATACTTGCAAAAAAGAAAAAAAATGACAACATAGAAAGTATAGTTAAAGATACTTTGGAAAGATTTTTCCAAACAAAAGCAGAACAAGACAAGCATATAATCAAGAACCCTAGTCCAGAACTATCTCCAATTCAAGGATGTCTCCAGTCCATAGTTCAGAAGAAGGAGATATGGTAAAGTTCCAGAATAGTGCATTTCAAGATTCATAAGACCCAAACGACTACGATTCGGGAATGAGTTTTGATTCTATTGCACTACATAATTTAGACACATAGAAAAAAAAAATATATATATATATATATATATATATATAAGTTTGATTATTAAGTGGGGATTAAGACTTAAATATTCACAAATTTTGCACTAGTGGCCGTGTGGGGTCCACTAGCACATAACAAAAATCTAATTTTTGCCCATGCTTGAGTTGGGGGACGTGTAAGACCCCCTTGGGCAGCAAAATGTCCAACTTTGTTGACCAAAGTTGTATGACACAATTCATTTCCCAATCCCACAAATTGAGCAAGAGAGAGAAGCTCTCATCTCAAGCCCTAGAAAGAGGAAGCCACGGCTTCCATGGCTGTTCCACCACCAAAAAACGGCCAGCTCTTCCATTTCCTTCTCACCATTAAACCCCTAAAGTGTTCTACATATTCACCATTAAGTTTCAAGTGAAGGAGAAACCATAAACATGTCATCCATGCCCTTGAAGCTCACGGCCAGAACTTGGTTCTCCAAGTTGATAAACAAAAATCTGTTTCTCCATCAAATCAACTCCTCATCAAGTGCACAAAAACGTGTAGTAGTTGTTGGAAAGAAACAAGGAGGTGTAGCATTTCAATAGGGTTGAAGATTCGGCCAAGATTGAAGAATAAATTGTAAGGTAAGAATGATCATTTATTTTCTTGTGTTGTATGATGATTTGAATGTACAATTCGTACATGTTGTTGTTGGATTGTTGTTGTGGTTGAAGTAGGGGGCTCAGCCGTGAGCTTGGTGAAGCCATGATTGGTTTCATTTTGCATGGATTGTTGATGAATTGAATGTGTGTCAACATATGTAAATGAACAAAGATTGTAGAAGTTGGTTTATGATGTTGCAAGTTGGTATTGGACTGTTTTTCTAAAACTTTAAATGAGCCGTGTGTTGTAGGCTTTAATGGAATCATGTTTAACCTTCTTGTACATGTATTGGAAGTGGATTGAATGTGTTGCAGTATGGATAAATGGATGAAAATCATGAAGTTGTTGTAGTTGTGTTGAAGCCGTGTAGGGGGCTGTTTTAGGAGAAGTTATGGACTGTTTTGTGCCATATTTTGATTGTTGTTGTTATTGACATTGTGGTGTATTGTATGCATGTTGAATATGTGAATTGAGGTGTTAAAGAAACGAATCATGTTGAAGTATACAAGCAGTCCAAAACCGTGGTCTGTTTTAAGGTTAGAAGTGAATTAGTGTATGTTGAATGTTGAATGTTGTTATGAACATATAGTGAAAGTGAAGTGCAATGATTCAAGTTGAAATTGAAATGATTTGTGGGCTGTTGTAAGAATAAAAATGATGCTAAAACAGTTCCAAGAATCGTGAAAGTGATGTTATTAAACGTGTTGTTGTCGTTGTAAGTTAAAACTGGAAAATTGCTAAGTGAAAATGGTATTGTGGTATGTGCTATTTGGACGTGAGTTTGAGACTGATTTGGATGATGTGCAAGCTGTCCAAAGTCCCCTAAGTCATGTTAAACAAGTTTGGATTGATATATGAAAGAATGATTAGCAATGTTAGCTTGTAGCACTAGTTGGTTTGAATGCGAACGAAACGTCGTTTAAATGTTAGAAAGGGATTGTGAGCGTCAAAATACGTATTAAATTCCTTTGTAGAATAATTGTAGCTCTTGATATCTTGATATAGGGTAAGCGTTTTTGGGCAGCAAGTACAAGTTATAATACGACTAAACGCCAAAGGTATGTAAAGCCCAATCCTTCTTTCTTTTGGCATGCCTTAGTTTTCAATAGGCTAGATTATAAGCCTTGAGGAAAATTCTATGATTCGAAATCCGAGCATGTTATGATCCTTATATATTCCTTGGCACTCTTATGTATGATTTGATGAAATATGAACCATTATGTCTTTGAAATAATCGCTTTCCGAACTTTGCATAGAAAGGTTTCACTTTAAAGAATTTCGTAATTTTTGAATGCCATATCTTTTGCATAAAGGCTCGGATTGCTCCAATATTTTTATAGGAGTCCGTATGATTGATAATGAGTATGTTTTCCATAGGCGGGCCCGACTCGGGTCAATACCCGTCCGTGGGTCCCGCGACTTTCCGTTATGTAATTCGGGAACTTTTGAAAGAATTCGTTATGACTATTATTTCGATTTTCAAGTATGATCATTTTACTTATGTTGAGTTCATGATAATGATTTTATGCATATGACTACTCACGACTCTACTCGTGCGTTCTGTTATATCTTTCGCCGGTTCCCGGGCCGGTTCTGTTGTCGTGCGCACTTTGATATACTCCGGAGTTATGCTGTGTTTATGGTTCACCGAGCTACTCGCCAAAGAGGGTCAGGTTCCACTTATATTTGGTGTTATGCTGTGTATGGCGTTATGCTGCGTTATGATATGTCACGGAGGTACGGAGATTTGAAACTTTCTGGTGTTATGCTGTGTTATGGCGCCATCGACGGGCGGGCGACCATATTCTTCTGTACCCTACGCATGACTTATCTTTTAAAGTAAACGTTTTGATATGTTGAATTTATACTTATGTTCGGTACTACTATTTCGTTTATGCCTCAGATTTGTTTCTGTATTCTCTGCTTTGCATACTCAGTACATATTTCGTACTGACCCCCTTTCTTCAGGGGGCTGCGTATCATGCCCACAGGTACAGACGCACAGTTTGGTGATTCACCAGTTTAGGACACCGTCTTCTGCTGTTTGGTGTGCTCCTCATATTTCGGAGCCTACTTTTTGGTATAGATACTTGTTCGATGCATATGTATATATTTGTTCAGGGGTACGGCGGGGCCCTATCCCGCCATATGTTTCTGTTGGTCTGTTTAGAGGTCTGTAGACGTATTTGTGGGTGTGTGTGCCTACTTCGGTTCAGATGTGTTTGTATGGTCCTATTCGTTATGGCAGCCTCGTCGGCGTGCATTTTGTATATGTTTTGGGGCCGTTGTGCCATTTGATAGCCTTGTCGGCTTTTGATATATATATATATACATATGGTTGTGTTTGAAATGTGTCTGAGACATTTTGATAATGTGAGCCCATATACGCTATCTGTATGTGATTCGATTTGGATAAGTTCATTAGGGTGCCCAACTCGGGCACCAGTCACGACCTACGGGGTTGGGTCGTGACAGAAGTGGTATCAGAGCGGTCCTTCCTCGGAGTGTCTACAGACCGTGTCTAGTAGAGTCTTGTTTATCGGTGTGTTGTGCACCATATCTATAAACAGGAAGCTACAGGACATTTAGGATGTTACCTTTCTTTCATATCATAGATCGTGCGATAGAGCCCAATCCATAGGATGTGAAATTCTTTATACTAACATTTGATTTCAGCCGAAGAACGGCATCGACAGAAGAAAGTGATTGATGATATTGGAAGTTCCAAAGTATGCAGGTAAGCAAAAGTACAAAAGGTATATGTCGAGTAAGGTATGGAAGTACGATTGAAATGTAAAGTTGAAAATTGAAAGAGAAAGTATAACAGGTGCAGTTTTAGTTGGGCATACGAGGTATGTTCATCATTTTTATATTGTTGTTGATATTGGTAGCCCTGTGTGGCTATGATACGATATGATATATATGTATAAATGTTGGCCCTGTAAGGCATTGTTGGTATTTCCTGCATGTAGGTTTTGGGATAGTAACAAGTACAGAGAAAACTCTGCCCAAATTTTCCCAAAAATAGAAAAATAGAATTAGATATAGGTTTGTAATATGTTTTGAAAGGTTGTGTCAATAGTAAGGATAGGATTTGAATAAGTTGCCAATACGGCTGACCTCGAGAAATAAGCCGACTGCCGAATCGATGGAAATAGTAATTAGGAAGTCGATTTCGATATGGTAAAAAAAAGAAGAATTTGGAAAGGGTTTATGATACTAAGAGATGATTTAGAAAAGACCGGCAAATCTTGATAAAGTGTTATAGTAAGGTACCGACTGAATTGATAAGCAGGGATAAATTTAGATGATTTTATAGTAAAAGAAGTAGTAGTATGATTAAGATGAGAGTACAGAGGAAAAGTGAATTGTGATGGATGCAAATGTATTGGTAAGACAAGCTGTGTCACACCCCGACTTTACTAGGGTGTGATGGGCACCCGACCCCATATCTGGAGCCGAGCGAACCCGCTGACTCTTATTACATAGATAAACTCTTGTATCAATTAAGATATAAATACATGGTAAGCCCTCCAATATTTTTTTTTCATAAGTAATGTCTATCATCATATGGGACCCGCGACATGAAACGTAATAACATTGTGACGGTTGAAGCCGTCTACCAAGCTGACACTCTATACTCATGACTCTGTCTGCAAAGTCTCTAACATTGAACAAACACCATAGCTCATATACTCTGACTCGGCAGCACTCCAGAACAAGTGGAGCCCGCCAACTCCGCTAGAACATCTTCTATGATAACTGTGGCTCAGCTGGTGTACCTGCGCGGCATGAACGCAGCCCCCGAAGAAGAGGGGTCAGTACGAGTAATGTACTGAGTATGTAAGGCATGAATAGTGACATAATAAAGGAATATACAGTATGAATAATAACGGAATAGACATATGGAGCTTATCTTGGGACAGAAGAAACCTGTACATATGAATGCCTTTCAGGCAGATGCCATGCATGCTTCGTCTTTTTTTCAGAAAACAGTACTTCTTATTTACATGTACAGAAAACAGAACGTTTCAAAAAACGGTATCCTTTATTCACATTTACAGACGTCGAGTACATCGGCTCTCCCACCCCCCTCCCCAACAGTGTCCCAACATATCATATATAAATATATATAACATATACAGACGACGTATCCGGCTCTCCCATATCACGCGTCCGGGCATCCCGCGTCCGGGACGAAATCCAGCTGAATCAGGTGGTGATGTAACAGTGGCCCTTCCCCTTTTCCTCATATACATATACATATACATATTCACATTCATATACATATGTCATACAATTGGCATGCATGAGAGCCCAAAGAAAGTCATGTGTCCATCGGAGTGACGTAAGGTCGGTGACCTCCGATTACATTATGGAATAATCATGGTAACTTTGTCTCACCTTGAAGGAACGAGTATTTTAAGGCGAGACTACCAACGGAAAATAGCCTCAAGAGAGAGCATAGAATGAAATCATGGACATTATAACCGCCAACTAATATGCTTTGAAGTCTTTTAGAAACTAGTGTCATAGCTAAGGAATAGAATTGAGGTTCAAGAACTAGTATAACACTTTCATATTCACATAGGATTCTTAGCTCAAGACTCTTAGTCATGGAATCATTCTTGTCGTACTTATCATAGGCATATTCTCTTTCTCAACATCATCATTATCATTGTCATCATAGGAGTATCTTCGTTAGCATAGTTACAGTACTTGTCATTCGGTGAACGGAATACGGATCAAGGGTTTCTTTGGATTCTACTTCAAAATAAATCAAACGGAACAATTAAGGAAAATCCGGGAACCATGGGCCCACCTCGGGTCAAATGAGGCGGCGTACCAAATTTACATATCTTACATGTCATGGCGTTACTTGTGAGGGTTTTAGGGTAGTCGGGTCCTACTTATGCGAGTTCTAGAGGTTTAGGAAATTCTTCCAACATTTTGCACACTTTTTAGTTCAATTCTACTGATTGAAAAAGAGAAAACTTTAGGCGCGGATTCCGGAGGGTAGCGTTATTCCCGAGGATCATATCCAACATATTCCATCTAAGACATGCCATAGAAAGAAGGGTGAAGCCTTACATACCTTTTCTGCTTCTTATGCGACTCCAAATTCACGTTCCAAATCCGCCAAAATCTACAAATTGGTCATGTTTACCAAAACTTGATTAGAGCCTTTAGAAGTTGATTCTTTAAAGTAACACTTTGTCTGCCGAAATTTCGGTAGCATTTCCCCTGTAAATATGCCACCCCCGAGAATATGGCTCGGCCCAATTCAACAGCAACCCAACCAACAACCAAGCTATAACGTCAATAATCAATTCAAGAATACATTCTAACATTAAGCGCTCTTCCTACATAGTCCGACAACATTCACAATATTCACAATGATTTAATGCTACCCGAAAACTTCAACAAAAGTGTAACCACACATTTTTATTCTAGATTCATAACCCACATTAAAACCATGCATTGCTAACATCATATTCATACAAATATAAAGAAGCATACTAATATTACATTAACTTCTCCACCAATCTACAACCAATTTCCATTTCGTTCCAACCCTTTAATCCTTCATATAATATCATAGAATCCGCAACGACATCGACTAGAATATTACATGAAATCAATTCATCATAGCTTACCACACAATAACATTCTCTGCCACAACAACTACACCCCTATTTTCATGAATTTCCATCCTTTTCCATACATTGCAACAACAACTAACATACTACATAGAATTAATCCATTCTCTTCCAAATCACACTATGACCACACGGCCACAACTACATATACATGGACAACTATTCAACATCCATATTTTCATAATCTTCATGAGTTCCATTCACTCCCACACACCACAACATACACAACCATACATAACATATAAAAGAAGATTAAGTTCTTACCCTTTTTCTTCAATTTCCCACTTGGCTAGAATGTTGATCTTGCAACAATAAATGTTCTACTTGTTCCAATGACCTCTTCTCCTTGCTAGGGACCTTCCAATTAGTAGAGAGTAATTTTTGAGAAATTGTTTCCAAGGTTCTTGTTTCCTCCAAGCTTGGCCGAAATTGGCCCTTTGTTTTTCTCCCAAAGTGTCTTCTTTTTTCTTTGTTTCTTCAACTCTCCAAATTGATGAATTAGTCCTCTCCTTTTATATATATATATATAGTCTCCTCCAATCTTATGTGGCCACCTATCCATCTCTAGATTCTTCTTAATTTGGTGGCAAAGATGACTTATTTGTAATCTTTTTTTTTTTTTTTTGTAGAGTTTTCTTGAAATTTTAACAAAGAAGACTAATGTCTTCTTTGGCAAGCTTTTCCCCTTATGTTGTTATAATTTACTATTAGCCCTTATTAATTAATAAAAATGTGGACATATAGGGGCATGCCACACGGCCAAGGGCCCTTCAAGAACATTCTTGATATTTATTTTTTTGTGAAATTCCCATTTTGCCCTTAGTCCTTCGCAATATTTCCATACTACCAATGTTCGTAAATAATATTCACAACAACTTATACATTATAATAAATTTTTGAAAATGGTCATTCCCTTTACTTCGTCACGACTACTTTGGGATATCCGAACGTACGAAATACGGGATATAACAAGCTGTGAGGTAGTGAAGCATAAGATTTACTAGGAAGGGTAAAAGGTTAAGTATGCTTATACAACACTAATGTAACATTCGAGGACGAATGTTCCTAAGGGGGGGAGAATGTTACACTCAATAATAATCCGTGCTACTTGTACTAAAACAAGAAAGAATGAGTTAAGAAGGTTCAAGGAAAGTTAGTCGAGTTAGTAAGAATATCGTTATATATATGGTTTCCTTAAGTATCCCAAGGTGACACGGTTACCTAAAAGATTTGAAATCGCGCTATGAGTATGTATATGAGGTAATGCGAGTGACCTTTTAAAGTATTTGAGATTATTAGTAATGATATAGAGGATGGACAAAAGATATGAATATACTTTTGCGATTGGAGTTTCGTCAAAGCTTTGTGAGTTCTCTAGTTATGTTTAAGGTTATTGTGATTCTCCGGACCCTTCAAGAAGTGTATATGGATTTTTATTGATGTATATAAGTGTGTATATGTATGTATAAGAGGTTACATGAGGTTGGAAGAGGATAAGAAGTTAAACGAAATGAATCGGAACAATTTCAGTAAAATCTCGGACCCGATTTTAGCCTATATTGCAGGAGGCATATCTCCTAGTATATGAGTATTTTTAAGATGTTTCAAAATCCTAAAATGAAGATCATCGAGTCTAGTTTTCAACTCAAAAAACCGCTCGTCAAAATGATAGCGGGATAAGGAGATATGGACGATGCAAGTTGGATTATTAAGTGGGGATTAAGACTTAAATATTCACAAATTTTGGACTAGTGGCCGTGTGGGGTCCACTAGCACATAACAAAAATCTGATTTTTGCCCATGCTTGAGTTGGGGGACGTGTAAGACCCCCTTGGGCAGCAAAATGTCCAACTTTGTTGACCAAAGTTGTATGTCACAATTCATTTCCCAATCCCACAAATTGAGCAAGAGAGAGAAGCTCTCATCTCAAGCCCTAGAAAGAGGAAGCCACGGCTTCCATGGCTGTTCCACCACCAAAAACCGGCCAGCTCTTCCATTTCCTTCTCACCATTAAACCCCTAAAGTGTTCTGCACATTCACCATTAAGTTTCAAGTGAAGGAGAAACCATAAACATGCCATCCATGCCCTTGAAGCTCACGGCCAGAACTTGGTTCTCCAAGTTGATAAAAAAAAATAAGTTTCTCCATCAAATCAACTCCTCATCAAGTGCACAAAAACGTGTAGTAGTTTTTGGAAAGAAACAAGGAGGTGTAGCATTTCAATAGGGTTGAAGATTCGGCCAAGATTAAAGAATAAATTGTAAGGTAAGAATGATCATTTTTTTTCTTGTGTTGTATGATGATTTGAAAGTACAATTCGTGCATGTTGTTGTTGGATTGTTGTTGTGGTTAAAGTAGGGGGCTGAGCCGTGAGCTTGGTGAAGCCATGGTTGGTTTCATTTTGCATGTATTGTTGATGAATTGAATGTGTGTCAACATATGTAAATGAACAAAGATTGTAGAAGTTGGTTTATGATGTTGCAAGTTGGTATTGGACTGTTTTTCTTAAAATTTAAATGAGCCGTGTGTTGTAGGCTTTAATGGAATCATGTTTAACCTTCTTGTACATGTATTGGAAGTGGATTGAATGTGTTGCAGTATGGATAAATGGATGAAAATCATGAAGTTGTTGTAGTTGTGTTGAAGCCGTGTAGGGGGCTGTTTTAGGAGAAATTATGGACTGTTTTGTGCCATATTTTGATTGTTGTTGTTATTGACATTGTGGTGTATTGTATGCATGTTGAATATGTGAATTGAGGTGTTAAAGAAACGAATCATGTTGAAGTATACAAGCAGTCCAAAACCGTGGTCTGTTTTAAGGTTAGAAGTGAATTAGTGTATGTTCAATGTTGAATGTTGTTATGAACATATAGTGAAAGTGAAGTGCAATGATTCAAGTTGAAATTGAAATGATTTGTGGGCTGTTGTAAGAATAAAAATGATGCTAAAACAGTTCCAAGAATCGTGAAAGTGATGTTATTAAACGTGTTGTTGTCGTTGTAAGTTAAAACTGGAAAATTGCTAAGTGAAAATGGTATTGTGGTATGTGCTGTTTGGCCGTGAGTTTGAGACTGATTTGGATGATGTGCAAGCTGTCCAAAGTCCCCTAAGTCATGTTAAACAAGTTTCGATTGATATATGAAAGAATGATTAGCAATGTTAGCTTGTAGCACTAGTTGGTTTGAATGCGAACGAAACGTCGTTTAAATGTTAGAAAGGGATTGTGAGCGTCAAAATACGTATTAAATTCATTTGTAGAATAATTGTAGCTCTTGATATCTTGATATAGGGTAAGCTTTTTTGGGCAGCAAGTACAAGTTATAATGCGACTAAACGCTAAAGGTATGTAAAGCCCAATCCTTCTTTCTTTTGGCATGCCTTAGTTTTCAATAGGCTAGATTATAAGCCTTGAGGAAAATTCTAAGATTCGAAATCCGAGCATGTTATGATCCTTATATATTCCTTGGCACTCTTATGTATGATTTGATGAAATATGAACCATTATGTCTTTGAAATAATCGCTTTCCGAACTTTGCATAGAAAGGTTTCACTTTAAAGAATTTCGTAATTTTTGAATGCCATATCTTTTGCATAAAGGCTCGGATTGCTCCAATATTTTTATAGGAGTCCGTATGATTGATAATGAGTATGTTTTCCATAGGCGGGCCCGACTCGGGTCAATACCCGTCCGTGGGTCCCGCGACTTTCCGTTATATAATTCGGGAACTTTTGAAAGAATTCGTTATGACTATTATTTCGATTTTCAAGTATGATCATTTTACTTATGTTTGAGTTCATGATAATGATTTTATGCATATGACTATTCACGACTCTACTCGTGCGTTCTGTTATATCTTTCGCCGATTCCCGGGCCGGTTCTGTTGTCGTGCGCACTTTGATATACTCCGGAGTTATGCTGTGTTTATGGTTCACCGAGCTACTCGCCAAAGAGGGTCAGGTTCCACTTATATTTGGTGTTATGCTGTGTATGGCGTTATGCTGCGTTATGATATGTCACGGAGGTACGGAGATTTGAAACTTTCTGGTGTTATGCTGTGTTATGGCGCCATCGACGGGCGGGCGACCATATTCTTCTGTACCCTACGCATGACTTATGTTTTAAAGTAAACGTTTTGATATGTTGAATTTATACTTATGTTCTGTACTACTATTTCGTATATGCCTCAGATTTGTTTCTGTATTCTCTGCTTTGCATACTCAGTACATATTTCGTACTGACCCCCTTTCTTCGGGGGGCTGCGTTTCATGCCCGCAGGTACAGACGCACAGTTTGGTGATTCACCAGTTTAGGACACCCTCTTCTGCTGTTTGGAGTGCTCCTCTTATTTCGGAGCCTACTTTTTGGTATAGATATTTGTTCAGGGGTACGGCGGTGTTATGTCCCGTGTTTTCGTATAATTGGAAATCGAGAAATAATCAAGACTTGTGTATTATAAGGAAATATTTTGATTTTAGTAAATATGACTATGTTGGTTTTGGAATCGTTAATGATTAAGACATCGGGGAAGGCCAAGGGTAAATTTGGAATTTCGAAAATTTGTTTCGGGAATTACAAAACAGGACGTTTATCGAATTGGGCCAAGAAAAATTAGAACACAAAATGAGGCCCAAAGTTAGTGGGGTGGCCGGCCATATTGGCTAGGCCCAAGCCCTTTTTAATGATCATGTGCCATGCACATGATCTATATTTGGATATATATCACTTAAGCCTCTTTGAATTATCAAGAATCAAGATCAAATCAAAAAAAAAAAAGGGGGCACAAGAACAAAGCTCTCGGTCGAATAGGAGAAAGGAGAGAAAAAAAATTCCCAAGCCTTGTGTTTGCTCCAAAAATCTTGATTTTTGCATAGTTGTGAAGTACTCAAGACCCTCTTCAACGGGGTACAATTTGTTTGGCACAAGAGCGACGTTTGCGACAAGTCGGGTTTTCAAGAAAAGGTGAGAATTCTTCCACTTATGTGTTATGGAATTGATGTGAATGTGTTAAGAATTGAGAATAGACGAGAATCCCGTAACTTTGATGTGTGAATGAAGCCATGGGTGTGTGTATATTTTGCATTGTGGCCGTGAGCCTTAGGAAGGAGAAGGAGTGTGAATTTGATCTATTTTAGTTTGTATAATGTGTCGTTATGACCTTTATGTCATAAATGATTGATTGATGAATTGGATTGGCGCTGGAAAATGATTTCGGAACGTTATCGGAAAGTATATACCTTTGGTATATTTATGTATATCATTGTATATCGTTGATGCTAAAGACTTTAAATGTGACATGTAGTTGATGTTAATGAATTCGGAATGAAACGACGCAAGTTAGAATGTTCGTCGTGACTTTTGATGTTTTGAATGAAATATGGAAAATAATGAATTTCGGGAACTTTCGTATATGTTTTGGAATATATTTGGGATGTGATTGAATGATCTTGAATGAGTAAATGAATATAATGATGTGGCTATAGATTTGAAGTTTTGGAAGTTTAAATGAAAAGTTGCCAACTTAGGTAATAAGGTGGAACTTTGAAGCTAGAGTGGTTTGATTATGATTTGTGTTGTTGTTGATGTGTGGGCTGTTGTTGTTGATGTATTTTGAGCCGAGCTAAGTATCGGGGATGTTAGATTTATAGGGGAAATGCTGCCGAAATTTCGGTAGGCAAAAATGAAGTTAAAGGCATTTTTAAGCCTAAGAATCTCAATTGGTAACTTTGACCATTTGCAGATTTCAGACGAGACGGGACTTGACTTTTGGGAGAGCGTAAGACGTCTGTAAGGTATGTAAAGCTTCCCACTTCTTCATTTGGCATGTCTTAGTGTGATAGGCGAATATTGGAACTTCCGGAGCATTTCTGCTCCTCGAAACCCGATCCACAGAAAAGTTACTATTCATTCAATTCAATTGAAGCCTAAGGGCTCTATTTTGGCTAGAATGCCACCAATCGTCCGAAACCTATCGAAATGTGGTCGGGTAACTTGGAAATGATTATGTATGAACTTTTGGCCCCTAAATGTTCGTAAATTATGTTCGCCACCTCAATTTGACTCGAGGTGGACCCGCTAACCCCGAGACGCCCTATTTGTCTTATTGGGCTGTCCTTTTGAACAAAGTTTGATATGATACTTTCGGTTTTGGAACTTCCTCCTACGAGATATGTTTTGAATATTATGATATGCTAAGTTACGTTTTGAGCCATACGTAATATTTTGGAAACGTTTTGTGAAATGAAACTTTGTATCGACTAAGTATTCGATTATTTTGTACTATGAAATGACTTATGAGACTACTAAGTTTTGAAAGGCTATTTTGAAATATGAATTGCATTTGTTTGCTCACGACTCCGCTCGTGCCTTATTATGACTTCGTTCACCGGTTCCCGGGCCGGTTATGATTCGTGCGCCTTATGATGATTCGGTCGTATGCTGTGTTGCGGTTCCCGAGGCTTCGCCATAGGGCCGGGTTCCGTTTGGAGTTATGCTGTTATATGGCTCGTGATGCGATACACTCACCTATGTTTGTGTTTGTGATCGGGGATGTACGGAGATTTGAAACTTTCTGGTGTTATGCTGTGTGTGGCGCCAGCGTCGGAGTGGCGACCACGTTCTTAAGCGTTTGGATGATTTCGTTTGCATTATGTATACGTATATGACTTTGATACGGATTTTGACATACTTGTTTGTACTCCACTTTGTCATCTGATTTGCTTTCGGTTTTGGCCCATATTTCTGTACTCCGTGCTTTACATACTCAGTACATATTTCGTACTGACCCCCTTTCTTCGGGGGCTGTGTTTCATGCCCGCGGGTACAGACATTGGTGATCCTCCACTGTAGGCTTCACTTTCTGCTATTTTGGAGTACTCCTTCTGATCCGGAGTCCACTTTTGGTACAGACTCCTTTTGCTATGTATATGCTCTGTATATTTGACGATTTGGGTACGGCGAGGCCCTGTCTCGCCATATGTCTTTGTTTTGAGTTCGTAGAGGCCTGTAGTCATATATGTGGGGCGAGGGTCCTATATATGTTTGTTTGATTTTGTTCTTTGGTCTTAAAACGGTCCGTTTGTTTTGATGGCCCTAAATGGCCCTTATGCTTATATTTGCACTTCTGACCGGCGATGTCTATTCCGCCGCTCCGTTTGGATTTGATATGACATTTTGATTTGTGCGACCGCTTAAGACATAATTGATAAAGATTCAGTTTGATATGACTTTTATGAATTTTTGGAATATGCTCGGATTTGGTAAATAAATATGCGGTTTGGTCTGGGTAACCGGATAGGGTGCCAGTCGCGGCCCACGGGGCTGGGTCGTGACAGGCGGGGCCCTGTCCCGCCATATGTTTCTGTTGGTCTGTTTAAAGGTCTGTAGACGTATTTGTGGGTGTGTGTGCCTACTTCGGTTCAGATGTGTTTGTATGGTCCTATTCGTTATGGCAGCCTCGTCGACGTGCATTTTGTATATGTTTTGGGGCCGTTGTGCCATTTGATAGCCTTGTCGGCTTTTGATATATATATATATATATATATATATATATATATATACATATGGTTGTGTTTGAAATGTGTCTGAGACATTTTGATAATGTGAGCCCGTATACGCTATCTGTATGTGATTCGATTTGGATAAGTTCGTTAGGGTGCCCAACTCGGGCACCAGTCACGGCCTACGGGGTTGGGTCGTGACAGAAGTGGTATCAGAGCGGTCCTTCCTCGGAGTGTCTACAGACCGTGTCTAGTAGAGTCTTGTTTATCGGTGTGTTGTGCACCATATCTATAAACAGGAAGCTACAGGACATTTAGGATGTTACCTTTCTTTCATATCTTAGATCGTGCGATAGAGCCCAATCCATAGGAAGTGAAATTCTTTATACTAACATTTGATTTCAGCCGAAGAACGGCATCGACAGAAGAAAGTGATTGATGATATTGGAAGTTCCAAAGTATGCAGGTAAGCAAAAGTACGAAAGGTATATGTCGAGTAAGGTATGGAAGTACGATTGAAATGTAAAGTTGAAAATTGAAAGAGAAAGTATAACTGGTGCAGTTTTAGTTGGGCATACGAGGTATGTTCATCATTTTTATATTGTTGTTGATATTGGTAGCCCTGTGTGGCTATGATACGATATGATATATATGTATAAATGTTGGCCCTGTAAGGTATTGTTGGTATTTCCTGCGTGCAGGTTTTGGGATAGTAACAAGTACAGAGAAAACTCTGCCCAAATTTTCCCAGAAATAGAAAAAGAGAATTAGATATAGGTTTGTAATATGTTTTGAAAGGTTGTGTCAATAGTAAGGATAGGATTTGACTAAGTTGCCAATACGGCTGACCTCGAGAAATAAGCCGACTGCCGAATCGACGGAAATAGTAATTAGGAAGTCGATTTCGATATGGTAAAAAAAAAAAAATTTGGAAAGGGTTTATGATACTAAGAGATGATTTAGAAAAGACCGGCAAATCTTGATAAAGTGTTATAGTAAGTTACCGACTGAATTGATAAGCTGGGATAAATTATGATGATTTTATAGTAAAAGAAGTAGTAGTATGATTAAGATGAGAGTACAGAGGAAAATGAATTGTGATGGATGCAAATGTATTGGTAAGACAAGCTGTGAGGTAGTGAAGCATAAGATTTACTAGGAAGGGTAAAAGGTTAAGTATGCTTATACAACACTAATGTAACATTCGAGGACGAATGTTCCTACGGGGGGGAGAATGTTACACTCCATAATAATCCGTGCTACTTGTACTAAAACAAGAAAGAATGAGTTAAGAAGGTTCAAGGAAAGTTAGTCGAGTTAGTAAGAATATCGTTATATATATGGTTTCCTTAAGTATCCCAAGGTGACACGATTACCTAAAAGATTTGAAATCGCGCTATGAGTATGTATATGAGGTAATGCGAGTGACCTTTTAAAGTATTTGAGATTATTAGTAATGATATAGAGGATGGACAAAAGATATGAATATACTTTTGCGATTGGAGTTTCGTCAAAGCTTTGTGAGTTCTCTAGTTATGTTTAAGGTTATTGTGATTCTCCGGACCCTTCAAGACGTGTATATGGATTTTTATTGATGTATATAAGTGTGTATATGTATGTATAAGAGGTTACATGAGGTTGGAAGAGGATAATAAGTTAAACGAAATGAATCGGAACAATTTCAGTAAAATCTCGGACCCGATTTTAGCCTATATTGCAGGAGGCATATCTCCTAGTATATGAGAAGTTTTAAGATATTTCAAAAGCCTAAAATTAAGTTCATCAAGTCTAGTTTGCAATTCAACAAACCGCTCGTCAAAATGATATCGGGATAAGTAGATATAGACGATGCAAGTTGGATTATTAAGTGGGGATTAAGACTTAAATATTCACAAATATTGCACTAGTGGCCGTGTGGGGTCCACTAGCACATAACAAAAATCTGATTTTTGCCCATGCTTGAGTTGGGGGACGTGTAAGACCCCCTTGGGCAGCAAAATGTCCAACTTTGTTGACCAAAGTTGCATGTCACAATTCATTTCCCAATCCCACAAATTGAGCAAGAGAGAGAAGCTCTCATCTCAAGCCCTAGAAAGAGGAAGCCACGGCTTCCATGGCTGTTCCACCACCAAAAAACGGCCAGCTCTTCCATATCCTTTTCACCATTAAACCCCTAAAGTGTTCTACACATTCACCATTAAGTTTCAAGTGAAGGAGAAACCATAAACATGCCATCCATGCCCTTGAAGCTCATGGCCAGAACATGGTTCTCCAAGTTGATAAAAAAAAATCAGTTTCTCCATCAAATCAACTCCTCATCAAGTGCACAAAAACGTGTAGTAGTGTTTGGAAAGAAACAAGGAGGTGTAGCATTTCAATAGGGTTGAAGATTCGGCCAAGATTGAAGAATAAATTGTAAGGTAAGAATGATCATTTTTTTTTCTTGTGTTGTATGATGATTTGAATGTACAATTCGTGCATGTTGTTGTTGGATTGTTGTTGTGGTTGAAGTAGGGGGCTGAGCCGTGAGCTTGGTGAAGCCATGGTTGGTTTCATTTTGCATGTATTGTTGATGAATTGAATGTGTGTCAACATATGTAAATGAACAAAGATTGTAGAAGTTGGTTTATGATGT
This sequence comes from Lycium barbarum, assembly GCF_019175385.1. NCBI lineage: Eukaryota > Viridiplantae > Streptophyta > Magnoliopsida > Solanales > Solanaceae > Lycium > Lycium barbarum. Next base: position 58,829,481 of record NC_083337.1, read on the forward strand.
TGCAAGTTGGTATTGGACTGTTTTTCTTAAAATTTAAATGAGCCGTGTGTTGTAGGCTTTAATGGAATCATGTTTAACCTTCTTGTACGTGTATTGGAAGTGGATTGAATGTGTTGTAGTATGGATAAATGGATGAAAATCATGAAGTTGTTGTAGTTGTGTTGAAGCCGTGTAGGGGGCTGTTTTAGGAGAAGTTATGGACTGTTTTGTGCCATATTTTGATTGTTGTTGTTATGGACATTGTGGTGTATTGTATGCATGTTGAATATGTGAATTGAGGTGTTAAAGAAACGAATCATGTTGAAGTATACAAGCAGTCCAAAACCGTGGACTGTTTAAGGTTAGAAGTGAATTAGTGTATGTTGAATGTTGAATGTTTTTATGAACATATAGTGTAAGTGAAGTGCAATGATTCAAGTTGAAATTGAAATGATTTGTGGGCTGTTGTAAGAATAAAAATGATGCTAAAACAGTTCCAAGAATCGTGAAAGTAATGTTATTAAACGTGTTGTTGTCGTTGTAAGTTAAAACTTTAAAATTGCTATGTAAAAATGGTATTGTGGTATGTGCTGTTTGGCCGTGAGTTTGAGACTGATTCGGATGATGTGCAAGCTGTCCAAAGTCCCCTAAGTCATGTTAAACAAGTTTCGATTGATATATGAAAGAATGATTAGCAATGTTAGCTTGTAGCACTAGTTGGTTTGAATGCGAACGAAACGTCGTTTAAATGTTAGAAAGGGATTGTGAGCGTCAAAATACGTATTAAATTCATTTGTAGAATAATTGTAGCTCTTGATATCTTGATATAGGGTAAGCTTTTTTGGGCAGCAAGTACAAGTTATAATGCGACTAAACGCTAAAGGTATGTAAAGCCCAATCCTTCTTTCTTTTGGCATGCCTTAGTTTTCAATAGGCTAGATTATAAGCCTTGAGGAAAATTCTAAGATTCGAAATCCGAGCATGTTATGATCCTTATATATTCCTTGGCACTCTTATGTATGATTTGATGAAATATGAACCATTATGTCTTTGAAATAATCGCTTTCCGAACTTTGCATAGAAAGGTTTCACTTTAAAGAATTTCGTAATTTTTGAATGCCATATCTTTTGCATAAAGGCTCGGATTGCTCCAATATTTTTATAGGAGTCCGTATGATTGATAATGAGTATGTTTTCCATAGGCGGGCCCGACTCGGGTCAATACCCGTCCGTGGGTCCCGCGACTTTCCGTTATATAATTCGGGAACTTTTGAAAGAATTCGTTATGACTATTATTTCGATTTTCAAGTATGATCATTTTACTTATGTTTGAGTTCATGATAATGATTTTATGCATATGACTATTCACGACTCTACTCGTGCGTTCTGTTATATCTTTCGCCGATTCCCGGGCCGGTTCTGTTGTCGTGCGCACTTTGATATACTCCGGAGTTATGCTGTGTTTATGGTTCACCGAGCTACTCGCCAAAGAGGGTCAGGTTCCACTTATATTTGGTGTTATGCTGTGTATGGCGTTATGCTGCGTTATGATATGTCACGGAGGTACGGAGATTTGAAACTTTCTGGTGTTATGCTGTGTTATGGCGCCATCGACGGGCGGGCGACCATATTCTTCTGTACCCTACGCATGACTTATCTTTTAAAGTAAACGTTTTGATATGTTGAATTTATACTTATGTTCTGTACTACTATTTCGTATATGCCTCAGATTTGTTTCTGTATTCTCTGCTTTGCATACTCAGTACATATTTCGTATTGACCCCCTTTCTTCGGGGGGCTGCGTTTCATGCCCGCAGGTACAGACCCACAGTTGGTGATTCACCAGTTTAGAACACCCTCTTCTGCTGTTTGGAGTGCTCCTCTTATTTCGGAGCCTACTTTTTGGTATATATACTTGTTCGATGCATATGTATATATTTGTTCAGGGGTACGGCGGGGCCCTGTCCCGCCATATGTTTCTGTTGGTCTGTTTAGAGGTCTGTAGACGTATTTGTGGGGGTGTGTGCCTACTTCGGTTCAGATGTGTTTGTATGATCCTATTCGTTATGGCAGCCTCGTCGGCGTGCATTTTGTATATGTTTTTGGGTCGTTGTGCCATTTGATAGCGTTGTCGGCTTTTGATATATATATATATATATATATATATATATATATATATATATATATATATACATATGGTTGTGTTTGAAATGTGTCTGAGACAGTTTGATAATGTGAGCCCGTATACGCTATCTGTATGTGATTCGATTTGGATAAGTTCGTTAGGGTGCCCAACTCGGGCACCAGTCACGGCCTACAGGGTTGGGTCGTGACAATTATATAACCCAAAACTATTCAGCTCGTCGGGACATCCACGGACACTTTTACGGTCCGTGGAATATTGTATGGTCCATGGATCTGGTCGTGGATCACCACCAGGAAATCATCATCTCTGCTGGGTATTCCACGGACTAGTATACGGTCCGTGGAAAGTTTCACGGCCCGTGGTTGTGGTCGTGGAACTCACAGTTCCTTCCGAAGTTGTCCGCGTCGTTTCGTTCAGTAAAAAGGTCATAACTCTTGATCCCGATATTGTGTGAGGGCCCACGACCTATGGTTGGAAATAAATTTCAATTATATACAACTTTCATTGTTAGGGTTTTTCCAAAGTCCAAACTTATAATGGCGTTGTGGCCCCTCCAATGTCTGATCATCCGAAAATGTTTCCTTAAATCGTCCTTTTGGATGGCTTATGCCCATATTTGGCTTATGGGTCCTTCTTAGGACTTACTCAACTTTCCATGTACTACTCATATATCTCTTCATTAATGATCTAAACATCCCTATAACTCGTCCTCAAAGCCTTACCAAACAATCCTTAACACAATTTCACGGAACCATTCTAAACCTCACTTATACTCCACTTGTCCTTATCAATTCTTATCTCATCAATTCATATAACTTCAAGATCTTAACGTATGAATTCTAAAACCACTAATTATCCGTCTTATAATCTTAAGAACTTCCTATTATCCTTAAGCTCGCGTTGGTTCATTCACTATGCGACGATATGAAATTTTCAAGGTGTAACACATACGGACCGTATGTTGGACCGTACAATCAGCCCAGATTTGCACCCCTCTTTGGACCAAATCTACGGCCAGACATACGGTTAGTATAATTTATATGGACCCTAAGTTGGTCCGTAGAACTGGTCGGGATAGAATTTGGTGTATTAAATAAAGGATCCAAGTTTCATTTCATTTCATTTCCCTATCACACCCCTTCTCTCTAAAATATCTCTCTACACTTATCCCACAAGAATTCAAGGGATATTGGTGATCAACAACATAAACTAAGTGAATCAAGTGTAAGAAACCCCTTTAAAGTCCATCCAAGTCAAGAAATCTCATTGGAGATGAACTAGGGTTTTGGCTCAAGTGAAGTATTTCCATCCAAAGCTTGTTCCTACAACATCTAAGGTAAGATTTATGGTATTTCCATGTTGTTTAAGGTATTTGAAAGTTGAAACAGTTGGATTGTAGAAGGATATAGAAAAATGGGTCATGAATGTGGAAATAATGCCATTTTGAGTAACAGCTTGAATTGAGTCGTGATTCTTGATGTGTTGTCATATGGATATGTTATAAATGATGTTAAGAACAGGGGATAGGCAATGTATATGAATGAACGTAGTTGTGTGTTATGACCATGGATATGGGTGATTGGGAGTGAATTGGCAAATATAGATAATGTGGATAAATAAAGACTATTGTTATGATATTGTGAATGTATTATTGGTATTTGGGAGTTGATATACGATATGGAGGAATGTCGTATAAATAAAGGAGATGTTGTCCGATTTTCTGTAGTTTTAGTCGTGTATGCGAGCTATCGATTTCTAATGATAGTATAACTTTAATGAAGGTAGAAACGTGAGCGTTGAAGGAGAACGCACAACTGGTAAAATAGTTGAACAGAAAGGTATGTAAGGCTAACCCTTCCTTCATAAGGCATGGTTCTTTGGCCAATCATCTAAATCTTCTATAAGTCTATGATGTCCTCTAAATGACTATCTTCAAAAGCTACTAAGCTTATGATTCTCGATATGTTACGATTGTACTAAGTTCCTCATATGACGAGTAATCCTATAAGGATAGATGTAATGAACGACGATGATAGTGATAACGATAATGACGACAATGAAAATGGTAATGATGCTAAAGATTCTTATGAGCTATTATTTATATGTATCTATGTATGACTATTATGGAACCCCGAGCTTATAAGGCCGGGTAGAATATGTATATACTTATGTAATGCGCGCACACCTCTGCAGTTGGGTACGGATAAACCCCGAAGCCTTGGTAGGGCCAGGTATGTGCAACCCTGAAGCCTTGGTTTGGCAGGTATGTATGATAACTGAGCCTAGCCATGGTCGGGTACATGAAACAGCGAACCTTCGTGGTCGGGCATGCTATGTAAACGGTATGTATATGATATAGATATGAGTATGAATACGAATACGAATAAGAATATGTATATGAATACGATTATTGATACGAATGTAAATGAGTACGGATATGAATATGGATACGGATGTATGTACACAATCACGCACTAGAAATGGAAAGTCCCTATGAAAGGCAAGTAAGTGCCTATGACGATGATATTACTATCCCCCATCTTATGCTTTTTCTTATGTCGCTTATTATGCTTCTATATTGATATTGATCATGCTTTACATACCCAGTACATTCTTCGTACTGACGTTCTTTTGTTTGTGGACGCTGCGTCATGCCCGCAGGTGGCCAGGGAAACAGACTTCATTCGTAGCTACCTTACTCAGGGACTACTCAGCGGAGCTCAATTTCTTTCGGAGCTAAAGCTTTTGGCACTTATTCTTTTGTGTATATATATTTATGGGCATAGCGGGGTCTTGTCCCGCCTATATGATTTGACATACTCTCTTTAGAGGCTCGTAGACATGTGTATATAGTTAGATGTGTTTGGCCTTGTCAGCCTATATTTTGGATATCATTTTGTTAGCCTCATCGGCTTATGTACATTGATATGGGCTTAGTTTCTAATGTTGATATAAAGGTATTGTTGCCCAATGGGATTCGTATGATTGATGAATAGAAATGTATGATTTAATATGTGGCTCACCTAGATGTGAATGTAAAGGTATGTTAAGAGGTGCCCGGGTGGGCTAGCACCGGGTGCCCGTCGCGGCCCTCCGGTTGGGTCGTGACATCGTCTCTCTTGGAACAGATCAGGGAACAACAGTTTGAGGATGCCCAGTTATGTAAGATTTGTGATAAGGTGTTGAGTGGTGAGGCCAAGGAGGTCGTACTTGATAATGAGGGGGTTTTGACGATCAATGGATGTGTGTGTGTTCCTCGTGTGGGTGGCCTGATTCACTTGATTTTAGAGGAGGCTTATAGCTCCATGTATTCTATTCATCCAGGTGCGACTAAGATGTATCATGATTTGAGATAACACTACTGGTGGGGCAGGATGAAGAAATATTGCAGATTTCGTTGCTCAGTGTTAAAATTGCCAGCAAGTCAACTATGAGCACTTGAGACCTGGTGGGGTGCTTCAGAGGATGCCAATTCCAGAGTGGAAGTGGGAGAGGATTGCCATGAATTTTGTTGTGGGTCTTCCAAAGACCTTGGGAAAGTTCGATTCAGTTTGGGTTATTGTTGATCAGTTAACTAAGTCTGCTCATTTTATCCCAGTTCAGGTTACTTATAATGCAAAGAAGTTAGCCAGGATTTATATCAGAGAGATAGTGCGATTGCACGGGGTTTCTATTTTTATTATTTACGATTGAGGTACTCAGTTTGCCTCTCATTTCTGGAAGACCTTGCAGGATGAGTTGTGTACTCAGTTAGATCTTAGCACCGCATTTCATGCTCAGACTGATGGTCAGTCCGAAAGGACTATTCAGGTGCTTGAGGATATGTTGAGAGCCTGTGTTATTGATTTTGGTGGTCATTAGGACCAAATCTTACCCTTGGCAGAGTTCGCGTACAACAATAGCTACCATTCGAGTATTGATATGGCGTCGTTTGAGGCCTTATATGGTAGGAGGTGTCGTTCTCCTATTGGGTGGTTTGTTTCTTTTGAGGTTCGACCTTGGGGTATAGATTTGCTGAGGGAGTCTTTGGACAAGGTGAGGCTTATTCAGGAAAAGCTTCTGGTAGCTCAGAGTAGGAAAAATATGTATGCGGATTGGAAGGTTCTGGATTTAGAGTTTATGAAGGGTGATGTTATATCCCGCATTTTGTACATTCAGATAATTCAAGATAATTGCGGGAAGTTAAGGACGAGATTATATTTTGATCTTGTTTAGTACACAAGTTGTTTATGAAAGTTATTGATGAGGAAATATTAAGAAAGGCTGGGGGTAAAAAGGGAAATTCGCAAGATGACTCATGGAAATATGGAGGAAGGCTAAGGGCAAATTTGGAATTCGAGGAATAAATTTTCATGAATTGCAAAGCAAGAAATAAAATAAAAAAAATAAAAAATAAAGAGGTTGGGCTTAAGTAAAAAGTCCAAGTGGCTGGCCATGTTGGGTGGGCTTAGGCCCACATGGAAGTTAAATAAATAACCCAAAAGATGACAAGTTTGTCATATTATTCATCACTTATACTTAAGAATTTTCAAGAAGCTTGGAGAGAAACAAAGGAGGCCATTCGGCCATAGCAAAAAAAAAAAATAGAGCCCTTGAAAACTTTGATCAAAAATTATTTTCTCCGAGCATTTCTACTAATTGGAAGGTCCCTAGCAAAGTGAAGTAGTCATTGGAGCAAGTAAAACATCCATTCTTGCAAGCTACAAATTCTAGTCAAGTGAGAAGTTAAAGGAAAAAGGTAAGAATTAATCTTCTTTTATATGTTATGGATGGTTGTGTATGTTGTAGTATGTAAAAATGGATGAAATTTATGAAAATATAGATGATATGTTGTGGCCGTGTGGTTATTGTATGGTATGGAAGAGAATGAATCAATTTTTCTTAAGTCTTTTGGTTGTTGTTGTAATGGAATCTATGATGGAAATGAAAGTTTGATGATTCTAATTGAAGTTGTAAGTGTTGGAAAGTTGTTTAAAAGCTAATGTGATGTCAAAACCCATTTCTTGTATATATGGAAAAATAATGTTGTTAGTGTGTGAATTGTTGGTGTAGTATCATGAGTTTGAAAGGAGGAAATGTGTTGTTAAGGTTCTTGTTGCATTTGGAAGGTTTCGGATAAAGTAGAGTATTGGTTGAATTGTTTTAAATATTGTGCGGATTGTTTGAAGAGTTCTTGAATATTGTTTGAATGGCTTCGGATTAGTACTTGAATGTGTGAGCAAATATGAATTGAGGATAAGTGAAACGCCGTTAAAGTTTGTAGAAAGAATGTTGCTAACGTTAGTATGCGTTTTGAATTGATTGTGGATATTGTTAGAATAACCGTTGGTATTGTTGTTGATAATTTGGCCGAGTTAAATTCTTGGATTTGTTGTTGGTAATTTGGCCGAGTTGGATTCTCGGGGATGGTGTATTTACAGGGGAAATGCTGCCGAAATTTCTGTAGACAAAATGTTAGTTTAGGATGAGATTCTTGGATATCTATGGCTAATGTTTGTTATTCACTAACATTGTTATAGATTTTGGAAAGGCCAAGACTTAAGTTGGATTAGCTAAGAATGCGGGCAAGGTATGTAAGTCTTACCCTTTTCTTTCTTTGGCATGATCTTTATAAAACGAGCAAATGACGTATATGTATGATTTCAAAGAAATTCCTATTCTTAGAGCCACTAGGATGGCTAATATTCTTGACTTCCATAAGTTGTTTCATATGGTTTCGATGCGTATCTATGATGTCCGAAGTTCTGTTTGATATGTTTCCGAATGGCATCCGAAAGATAATTGATATGACTAAAGTTTTGATCTTCAAATGCTAGCACGTTCGAATAGTCCATTGAGTCTTTGATATATTTTGATATGTACATATGGTTCCAAAAGCTATATTTGATCCATAACGATATCCGAAAGATACTTGATATGATCGTTGCTTTGATTTTCAAAAAATGGCTTCTGAAACGTTCGTAGAAGGTTTTGTACTTCAAACGCTCATATCTTTCTTATACTAAGTCGGATTGACCCGAAACTTGTTTCTGAGCCTTCAGGTGTCGGTAAGTATACTTGTCTATGGAGTCTTGATTTATGTGCATATGGTTTCGCACTACTCTGTTCGTGCAAGCCTCAGTATGTCCTTCACTGAGCCCGGGCCAGGATATGTTCTCGTGCGTACTCCACTGCATTGTTCACCGAGTCCCTCTCACTTGCGGGCCGGGACACGTTATATATATATGTATATGATGATATGATGATACGGGGATGGCGGCCAGGATGGCATATGATGACTTTATTCACCGAGACCCGCAATAGAGGGCCGGGACACGTTATGTATATATGGTATATGATGCCGACATGCATGATTCTATCCACCGAGTCCCTTAATAAAGGGCCGGGACACGTTATATGTATACATGATACATGATGTTGACATGCATGATTCTATCCACCGAGTCCCTCACTAGAGGGCCGGGACACGTTATATGTACATATGGTATATGATGTTGACATGCACGACCTTATTCACCGAGTCCCTCACTAAAGGTCCAGGACACGTTATATATATGTATATGTATATGTGTATGATTCATGATTTTAAATACACGACTACATTTCATAAAGGAAACGTATTGATGATTTTAACAGTCATACTGGTCCTGGTGAGTTTCCATTTTGGCTATGATCCCCTGTACTGTACTTCATGCCTTACATACTCGGTACATATTCCGTATTGACCCCCTCTTCTTTGGGGGCTGCGTTTCATGCCCGCAGGTACAGGCGCGCACGTGAGTGATCCGTCAGCCTAGGACATCCATTCTGCTCTGTTGAAGTGCTCCCTCGTTCCGGAGCCTATACTTTTGGTACAGATCTTTCTGTGGTACATATTTATGCATATATGACTATTTAAGGGTACGGCGGGGCCCTGTCCCGTCATATGATTCTGTTGTGTTTGTTAGAGGCCTGTAGACATGTATGTGGGTCATGGGTCATTGTGGTTCAGATATGTCCGTGTGGCTTGCGTCTAAGCGGTTCTATTTGCTATGACAGCCTTAACGGCTTGTATGTATGTACACGTACATATATGTTTTGGACGATATGTTCTACGACAGCCTTGGTGGCTTCGGTATGACACGTATGTTACATGTGACCGCTTAAGACGACATCTGTTCTCAGTATCTGTATAAATTAATATATGTTGGATATGGATAAGTCATTGATATGTCGATTTGGTAAGTGAGTGTGTATGGGTGTCCAGCTCGGGCACTAGTCACGGCCCACGGGGTTGGGTCGTGACAGGTGAGCAGGTTCTTCTGAAGATTTCACCCATGAAGGGTGTGATGCGATTTGGGAAGAGGGCAAGTTGAGCCCGAGGTACATTGGTCCCTTTGAGATTCTCTGTCGTGTTGGTGCTGTTGCCTATGAGTTAGCCTTGCCACCAGGCCTATTAGGTGTTCATCCGATATTTAGCCTTGCCACTAGGCCTGTCAGGTGTTCATCCGATATTCCATATTTGTATGCTGAAGAGGTATCATTTAAACATATCTTATATCATTCATTGGGATTCTGTGTTGCTTGATGAGAATATGAGAAGGAGCCTATAGCAATCTATGATAGGGAGGTGAGAAAGTTGAGGTCTAAGGAGATAGCTTCTATTAAGGTGCAATGGAAGCACCGCCCTATTGGGGAGCCACATGGGAGACCGAGTTCGATATACATTCCAGATATCCCCAATTGTTTGCTGACTCAGGTACTTTCCCCCATTCTTCTAGTTGTCGCTCAAGGACTAGCGATTATTTAATTGGTATCTGATCCTATGGTGGTTTTGACCCATTTACCCCCGTTGACCCGTCCTCGAGCCCTATTAGTTTGATTTTGACCCGGGGGAATAGGTAGCATAGTTCCTGAGGGAATCGGGTGAGTTTTATGATGAGTTATGTGAGATAGAGCCACAAAGCGAAAACGGTTGACCGACAGTTGATTTTCGGTAAACGGATCCTTTTAAGAAATACGTCAATTTTGAGAGGTCTGGATGATCGATTATGACTTGTTGAGATGTTTAGTTCGGTTGTCGAGACACTCAGAAGCGTTTTGGGTTATTAGTTGGAAAGTTGGTCTTTGACCATTGGGTGTTGACCCGATCAAATGGACCTCCGTTGGGAATTTCGAGACCACGAGTGAGTCTATTGTCACGACCCGACTAGGGGCCATGATGGGTACTCGGGGCTAACCACCAAGCACCGCTCATACCATTACCCATCGTACTCATCAAGCGTTCATTCAATAATCTTATCTCAATTCATAGGAAAAAAACCATTTTTCACTTCGAGACATAATTACCTTTATAAACATAAGCCTTTCGGCTATCAAAATAATGTATATACAATAAGGACATCGTGAGACCATACTACCCACACATACGCATCTACGAGCCTCTACTAGAGTACTAGACATATGGATGGGACAGAGCCCCGTCATGCCCAAAACATATATATACACAAAAGAATAAATCAATGGCACCTCCGGAACAATGGAGTGCTCTCAAGTCAGCTAATAGCTCCTACGAGTCTAGATCACCTCCCTGTCTACCTGTGGGCATGAACACAGCATCCAAAGAAAATGGACGTCAGTACGAACATTGTACTGAGTATGTAAGGCATCAACAATAATAGTACATCAATGAAATAAGGAAGCATTAAATGAGGAGCAACTTGCAACAGACTATCAATTATAAAAGAAATAATTCATGCTGGCTTACTCCATAATCATCATCATATCATGTATGCATATATGTATAAACTGCCCGACCATATAGGAATGGTGTGATAATCATTAGCCCGCGTCCAGGCCTCCCGCGTCCGGGGTAACCATCTTATGCCGCCCACTAGTGGTGTCTGCCCATGCCATCTAGACATAGTGTATATGCTGCCTGCCTTAGCGGTGTCTGCCCGGCCATATAGGCGCGGTGTAATATCATCATCATGTACTCGTCATAATGCATGCATAGAACTCAAAGACAACTATACGTTATCGGGGTGACATAAGGTCGTGAACCCCGATTCTATTATGGAGCATTCATAAGCATTCTACCTCACCTTGAAAGAACTAGCATATAAGGTGAGTGTATACCATAAAAAACATCAATGGATCGTAGTTAACATCATTAGCTTTGTGGAAACATCATATCGTGAACTCTAGAATCTTTGGAGTTAAGCTCATCATCATCGTGTTCATAATATCTCTTATCTTTTACTCATATGGCTATTCATGAACATAGACTCTTAGTTTTCCGGAATGTAGGAAATTTGTGGAGAAGGAGGGAAAATCAAGCCACAAGATTCATGCCTTAGAAAGAAAGGACTAGCCTCACATACCTTTTCCTTTAGCTATTCTACCGCTTGATCGTTCTTCTTCAATGCTCACATCTTTACCTTCAAGGGAGTTCTTATTAACATTAGCTAAACGATTATAAGAACGTGCTTACTAAAGCTAGAGAAAATTGGGCAGCATTTCCTTTGTTTATACAACTTTCCTCATATCACATATCAACTCCCAAACATCCATAACAACATTCACAATATTATAAGCAACAATCATCATTCATCTACATTATCCACATCTCACAATTTCACTTCAATTCCTCCATAATCATGGTCATAGTTCACTATTGCGTTCTCTCACATATAATGCTTATCCCATGTTCTAAATGTCATTCATAACATACTTACAATCACAACATATCAATATTCAAGACTCATTCCAAACCACTATTCACAATCTCTTTATTTCTATCTTTGTGACCCATTTTCTATCTCCTTCCATAATCAAAGTCTTTCAACCTCTCATTACCTTAAACAACATGAAGAGATCATAAAACTTACCTTAGATAGTGTAGGAATAAGCCTTGAGTAGAAATACTCTTCTTGCACCAAAACCCTAGTTCACTTCCATTGGAATTTCTTGGCTTAGATGAACTTCAATGAGTTTCTTACACTTGATTTTTGTTGGTTTGATGAAGTTAATCACCAATCTCTCTTGAGTTCTTGTGGGTGAAGAGTGGAGAGTTCTCTAGAGGGTTCTTGAGGTGTGGAGTGAAAAATGAAATGAAATAAATGAGGTTGGGGTCCCTTATATCAACTTAAAAATTTTACCCGACTCGGACATACGGACCAACATACTGTCACGACCCAGCTAGGGGCCGCGACGGGTACCCGGAGCAATTACCGAGCACTGCTTACTCAACTGCTTGTCTCGCTCATTTAATACTCTTTTATCAATTTTACATACCAATTGTAGGAAAATCATATTTGATCAAAATATAAATACTCTATATACATTTGCCCCTTGGCCATCAAAATAACATACATACATATGAAAACATCTTGTGAGACCATCAACCCACACTGCGTATCTACGAGCCTCTACTAACATAATGAATACATAGACGGAACAAGACTCCGTCATGCCCAAAATATGCATATATGAATGTACATCAAAAGAATAGCCATAAGAACCTCCGAACGATGGAGTGTTATCAATCAGCTGACAGCTACTGAGGACTTGGGCCAAGCTCTCCTCCCTGTCTACCTGTGGGCATGAACACAGCGTCCGAAGAAAGGACGTCAGTACGAATATTGTACCGAGTATGAGAGGCATACATAATGAAAGGAAACATCAATAATATGAGGATAACATCAATATGAGACAACTGAATCTGACTGATAATCATACATGAAGTAATGCATGTTGTCTTACTCATCATCATAACATGTATGCATCATATGCAAGTTGCCCGTCCATGTCGGAACGGTGTGATAATCAATAATATTAGCCCGCGTCCAGGCCTCCCGTGTCCGGGGTACCAACTCATGCCGCCCACTAGAGGTGTCTGCCCACGCCCGTAGGTTGTGGTGTATCCGTATCGCCGCCCTCCGAAGCGGTGTCTGCCCGGCCAACTAGGCCCGGTGTGAATGCAATCATGACATCCTTAATGTAAATACTCATAGTGATATGCTTATCATAAAATACTTATCTTATCGTAATGCGTATATATGACTCATGATCAACTTTACTCTATCGGGGTGACGTAAGGTCGTGATCCCCCGATTACATTATGGAACCATCATGGACATTCTGCCTCACCTTGAAAGGACTAGTACATGAGGTGAGTGTAGGCAAGGAATAACATCATCATCATTCTAGTGTCATCATATCGTATAACTTATCTCATATAGACATTCATAGGTATAAGCTTTTAACTCCTTAGAATGCAAGAACTCATGAAAGGAATAGGGATTTAAGTTAAAAGATCCATTCCATTAGAAAGAAGGACTAGCCTCACATACCTTGGTCGTTTAGCTAAGATATCGCTCACTTGTTCTCCGTCGATATCACGTCGTTACCTTCATAAGAGAATTCGTATCAACATTAGTAACTGACTATAAGAACGCGTCGCTAATTCAAGGAGAAGTCGGACAACGCTTCCTTTGCTCATACCACTTTTCTCATGTTTTACATTAACTCCCAACATTCATAATATTACTCGCAATATCATAATCGACAATCGTCATTTACGTACATTTGGCAAAATCCACCATTTTCCTCCAATTTTCCCTTATTTCTACTTCTAGCTCGTCCTTGCGTTTTCATGCGTTTAATGCTTGTTTCATGATATAAACATCATTTATAACGTATTAGTGCTCACAACACTTCAATATTCATAGTTCAATTCCACTATCATTCACTTATGTCACTATTCACTCAATAATGACCCATTTCTATGTTCTTCTACATTTCAAGTGTCTAAGCTTTCCAATACTTCAAACAACATGGAATAATCATGGAACTTACCTTGGATGATGGTTGAACAATCCTTAAGTTGAAATACTTCAATTAGCCAAAACCCTAGTTCCACCCTTCTTGGGAATTGTTTGACTTAGAAGATCCTTTGATGTGTCCTTACACTTATTTTCATGAAATTAGTGTTGTTGGTCTTGATATTCCCTTTAATTCTCTTGAATTCTTGTGGAGGAATTATTTTGAATGTTCTAGAGGTCTCTTGAGTTGTTGGATGAATAATGAAATAATATGAAGTCTAAGTCCCTTTTTAGTATCACAAAATCTGGTCTTTAATGAAAATTTGTCGGGATGACCAGTGGTCGTAAACCACCATATACGGACCGTATTTTGATTTACGGTCCGTCCACTGTGGTCGTATTTAACCATTTCAAAGACAAAAAGTTTTGGCTGATGGACATGGTATTTTACGACCTGGTTTACGGACCGTAAACCAGTTTACGGGCCGTAAACTGGGTCGTATTTAACCATATCATCACTGGCCAGAACTTGAGATTTTTGTCCAGCTGAAGGACGATTGCACTATACGGTCCGTAAATCACTTTACAGGCCGTATAGTGCCATATACGACCACTGGACAGAAAATTTTCCGCGACTTTCTTATTTTCCAAAAATTCTTAATTAGCCATTCCCGACTTAATAAAACATCATTCACTCAACTTTTCATCATTCCACACATCATACAAGTACGGAGAAATTTTCGAGGTGTAACATTCTTCCCCCCTTTTGGAACATTTGTCCTCGAATGTTCGACACTCGGGGATTCTGGAAAAAATTTGCCAGAGTTTCCTTTGTAATTTGGATACTACCTTTCCATTACAACAACCCACAATATCTTCGTGTCACAGGGATATATCACAATATCAACACATTTATGGCCACACACGACCAAAAACATAAACTAAAACATACATACCTTACACCATCGACGTCTCATCTTGAATCTCTTCTGGGATTGGAACAAATGGGGGTACATAGATTTCGTCTTCTCCTCTGCTTCCCAAGTCATTTCTTCCCGATTATTGTTCCGCCATAGAACTTTTACTGAAGCAACCTCTTTATTCCGAAGCCTTAGTACTTGTCTATCCAAAATGGCAATGGGAATTTCCTCGTATGTTAGCTCCTCTGTTACTTGCACATCATCAATCGGAACTATTCTTGTTGGGTCTCCAATACACTTGCGGAGCATCGAAACATGGAATATTGGATGCACGGATTCGAGCTCTAAAGGCAAGTCCAATTCGTAGGCTACTCGACCCACCTTGTGAATGATTTGGTAGGGTCCGATATATCTGGGACTTAGCTTTCCCTTCTTGCCAAATCTCATCACTCCCTTCATCGGCGATACCTTCAGGAACACCCAATCGCCCACCTGAAATTCCAAATCTCGTCGGTGATTATCTGCATAAGACTTTTGGAGACTTTGAGCTGTTAACAGTCGGTCTCGAATCACTTTAACCTTTTCAACTGCTTGTTGGATCAAGTCGGGGCCTATCAATTGTACTTCTCCGGTTTCAACCCATCCAATTGGAGATCTGCATTTTCTTCCATATAAGGCTTCATACGGGGCCATTTGAATGCTGGAATGATAGCTGTTATTATAGGCAAATTCAATAAGAGGCAAATGCTCATCCCAACTACCGCCAAAGTCCAATACACATGCCCGTAGCATATCCTCTAAGGTCTGAATAGTGCGCTCGGCTTGTCCGTCAGTCTGCGGATGGAACGCCGTGCTGAGCTTAACTTGGGTACCTAGACCTTCTTGAAAGGACTTCCAGAACTTGGCTGTGAACTGTGCCCCTCTGTCTGTGATAATGGCCAAAGGAATACCGTGAAGTCGTACAATCTCCTTGAGATACAATTTAATATATAATCTTCCGCTGAATATGTGGTTCTAACGGGGAGAAAATGAGCTGCTTTCGTGAGTCTATCCACGATCACCCATATAGAATCATACTTCCCTCGCGTACGGGGTAATCCTACCAAAACATCCATGTTAATTTCTTCCCATTTCCACGTAGGAATTTCCATTGCTTGCAATAAGCCCCCTGGCTTTTGATGCTCGGCCTTCACTTGCTGGCAATTTGGGCACTGTGCTACAAATTCTACTATGTCTTGCTTCATGCCATCCCACCAATATATCAATTTGAGATCGTGGTACATCTTGGTCGCACCTGGATGAATAGAATACCGGGAATAATGTGCTTCCTCTAAAATCCGTTGGCGCAAGTTTGCTATATTCGGTGCACATAACCTGTCTCGATATCTAAGAACCCCTTCTATGGAAACTTCGAATGGAGACTTTTCCTTTCCATGGGATAGATCTCGATAGTGGCTTAACTGAAGATCTTCATATTGTCGTTCCTTCACTTCTAGATTCAGTGATGAAACTGTGGGGTCATTGACGCTAATACCTGCATCTCCCGAATCAATGGGCCATACGCCGAGACTTGCTAACCGATGGACTTCACGAACCATTTCTCGCTTTTCCGAAGGAACTCCACATAAACTACCCATCGATCGGCGGCTAAGTGCATCTGCTACTACATTCGCCTTCCCTGGATGATATAGAATGTTCACATCATAATCCTTCAGTAATTCTAACCATCTCCTTTGCCGCAGGTTCAACTCCTTCTGTTTGAAAATATATTGAAGGCTTTTGTGATCCGTATAGATGTCCACGTGCACACCATATAAGTAGTGTCTCCATATTTTCAAGGCATGAATGACCGCAGCTAGCTTAAGATCATGAGTGGGATAATTCTGTCCATGTTTTCGCAACTGTCTCGAAACATATGCAATAACTTTCCCTTTCTGCATTAATACACATCCTAATCCCACACCGGAGGCGTCACAATACACCACATAGCCATCTGATCCTTCTGGAAGTGTTAGCACTGGCGCTGAGGTCAACCTGTTTTTCAACTCTTGGAAGCTACGCTCACAGGCATCACTCCACTGGAATTTAGCCGACTTCTGGGTTAATTTTGTCAATGGGGCTGAAATAGATGAGAAGCCCTCTACGAATCTTCGATAATAACCTGCCAAACCCAGAAAACTACGAACTTCTGTAGGCGTCGTAGGTCTTGGGCAAGTCTTCACAGCTTCTATTTTCTGAGTGTCGACTCGGATACCATCATCTGAAATAACATGGCCTAGAAATGCCACTGAGTTTAACCAAAACTCGCACTTCGAAAACTTTGCATACAATTCCTGATCTCGAAAAAACGCCAAGAACAATTCTTAGATGATCTGCATGTTCTGACTCTGTGCGAGAATATACCAGGATATCGTCGATAAACACTATCACAAAAAGATCCAAAAACGGCCTGAACACATTATTCATTAAATTCATGAACACCATCGGGGCATTCGTCAACCCGAACGACATTACTCGAAACTCGTATGACCATATCTTGTCCTGAAGGCAGTCTTGGGAATATCTGCTTCCCTAATTCTCACCTGATGATAACCTGATCTCAGATCTATCTTGGAGAACCATTTAGCACCTTGGAATTGGTCGAACAAGTCGTCAATTCTAGGAAGGGAATATCTGTTCTTCACCGTCACTTTGTTCAGCTGTCTGTAATCAATACACATTCGTAACGAACCGTCTTTCTTCCTTACGAACAAGACTGGTGCTCCCCATGGCGAGGAACTAGGCCTTATAAACCCCTTCTCAAGTAAATCTTTTAGCTGTGCTTTTAGCTCTTTCAGTTCTGTTGGAGTCATTCGATATGGAGGAATAGAAATAGGCTTGGTGTTTGGTAGTACATCAATAGCAAAGTCGATCTCCCTTTCTGGAGGAAGGCCTGGTAACTCGTCGGGAAACACATCTGGGAATTCATTCACTACCGGGACAGACTGGAAAGTTGGCACTTCCGCTTCCGTGTCATGAACCCGAACTAGATGACAAATATAACCTTTGACTATCATCTTTCTCGCCTTAAGGTAGGAAATAAACCTACCCTTTGGGGAAGCTGTATTACCCTTCCACTCGAGTATGGGCTCTCTCGGAAATTGGAATCGAACTACCTTTGTCCGGCAACAAACATTAGCATAGCATGATGCCAACCAGTCCATACCCATAATTACGTCAAAATCTATCATCTCAAGTTCAATCAAATCAGCCCTTGTCTGACGATCACATATAATGACTACACAGTTCTGTTATACTTGCCTCGCTATTACAGGATCACCAACCGGAGTGAATACCTCGAAAGGTTTAATTGGCTGAGGTCTTACCCCAACACAATCAGCGATATACGAAGTAATATATGAGAAGGTAGAACCTAGATCAATCAGAACATATACGTCACGGGAAAATATAGTCAAGGTACCTGTGACAACATCTGGGAAAGACTCAAGATCCTATCGCCCAGCTAAAGCATACACACGGGGCTGAACAGCACCTGAAGTGGATGCTCCCCCTCTACCTCTGCCTCTGCCTGCTGTAGTTTGAGGAGTCTGTGCTGTCGGGCGCGCTGAAGAAGACCCCGCTGCTGAACCTATGGGCTGAGTCCCCGCTCTATCTCTCGCTGAAGGGCAATCTCTCATCATGTGACCAACCTGCCCGCAAGCATAACAAGCATCCGAACCCTGACGACACTGTCCGGAATGTAATTTGCCACACTGGCTACACCGCGGTACTGGAGGTCTCCTCTGGCTAAAGTCTCCCCTAGACTGCGAATCTGAGGAACTCGAACTCTGCCCCTGGCCTGACTGAGTAGAACGATCAACCCTCCTATCTAATAATCTAGGAGGTGCACTAGTCACTGACTGACCTGAGTGCCTAGAATATGTCTGTCTCGGTCCCCCTCGGTACTCACTGTTCTCCCCCATAGATCTAGCCCTCTTACCTTGTCTTCTGTCACCATCTCGATCACTTCTCTGCTGTCGTTGTCGTTCCTCGAAGTTCTGATCATGAGCCTGTATCCGGGAAATATCCATCCCGTCTTGCAAAGAGGCTGTCAGGCAATCTCTGAACAAGTGTGGTCCTAAACCACTCACAAATCTACAGACTCGGTCTCCCATGGCAGCCACCATAGTCGGAGCATACCGGGCCAATGAGTTGAATTGCATACTATACTCTCGGGCACTCATGCTTCCCTGCTTCAAATTCAAGAACCTGTCCGCTCGAGCTCGGCGGACTTCAGGTGGCAAGTAGTGACGAATAAAGGCATCTACAAACTCTTGCCACACGCGAGGTGGTGCATTCTCCCCTCTTGTTATCACCCAATTCTTATACCATAGTACTGCCACGTCGCGAAGTCTATATGAGGCCAACTCCACGGATTCGGTCTCAGAAGCATGAATAAGTTTTAGCGTCCGCAACATCTCATCGATAAAACCTTGTGGGTCCTCATCTGGCTTCGACCCGAAAAATTCTGGAGGATTTAGAGTAAGGAAATCGCAGGCTCTTGTACTAGCTGAACGATTACTTGGGCCGCATTCTGTCGTTGTGCCTGAGCGGCAACCAACTGCGTCAATAAATGTATGGCCTCGGACACTTGTTGACCCGAAGCACCCGGTGGAGGAATCGGAGCTGAGGCTTCTCCCTGCTCTTCTACATTGGGCGCGGCCTCACTTTGCGATTCACTTTCCTCTACATTTGCCGGAGGGTCTCTTTCCGCCTGCCTCTTTGTCGTAGCTTTGCCTTTCTGGGCAGCTGTAGCTTTTCCTTTCGGCGGCATGTTTCTGAAACCATAACGCACTTTTAGGAAGAATATAATCCTAAACATGGCTCTATCGCACGATCTCATGAGAAGAAAGATGGTCATTTTCCTAAATGCCCTGTAGCCTCTTGTTTATTAGTGTGGCGCGCAACACACCATAAACAAGACTCTACTAGACACGGCTCGTAAACATTTCCTAGGGCGAACTGCTCTGATACCACTTCTGTCACGACCCAGCTAGGGGCCGCGACGGGTACCCGGAGCAATTACCGAGCACCGCTTACTCTACTGCTTGTCTCGCTCATTTAATACTCTTTTATCAATTTTACATACCAATTGTAGGAAAATCATATTTGATCAAAATATAAATACTCTATATACATTTGCCCCTTGGCCATCAAAATAACATACATACATATGAAAACATCTTGTGAGACCATCTAACCCACACTGCGTATCTACGAGCCTCTACTAACATAATGAATACATATACGGAACAAGACTCCGTCATGCCCAAAATATGCATATATGAATGTACATCAAAAGAATAGCCATAAGCACCTCCGAACGATGGAGTGCTATCAATCAGCTGACAGCTACTGAGGACCTGGGCCAAGCTCTCCTCCCTGTCTACCTGTGGGCATGAACACAGCGTCCGAAGAAAGGACGTCAGTACGAATATTGTACCGAGTATGAGAGGCATACATAATGAAAGGAAACATCAACAATATGAGGATACCATCAATATGAGACTACTGAATCTGATTGATAATCATAAATGAAGTAATGCATGCTATCTTACTCATAATCATCATCATAACATGTATACATCATATGCAAGTTGCCCGTCCATGTCGGAACGGTGTGATAATCAATAATATAAGCCCGCGTCCAGGCCTCCCGCGTCCGGGGTCCCATCTCACGCCGCCCACTAGTGGTGTCTGCCCACGCCCGTAGGTCGTGGTGTATCCGTATCGCCGCCCGCCGAAGCGGTGTCTGCCCGGCCAACTAGGCCCGGCGTGAATGCAATCATGACATGCTTAATGTAAATACTCATAGTGATATGCTTATCATAAAATACTTATCTTATCGTAATGCGTATATATGACTCATGATCAACTTTACTCTATCGGGGTGACGTAAGGTCTTGATCCCCCGATTACATTATGGAACCATCATGGACATTCTGCCTCACCTTGAAAGGACTAGTACATGAGGTGAGTGTAGGCAAGGAATAACATCATCATCATTCTAGTGTCATCATATCGTATAACTTATCTCATATAGACATTCATAGGTATAAGCTTTTAACTCCTTAGAATGCAAGAACTCATGAAAGGAATAGGGATTTAAGTTAAAAGATCCATGCCATTAGAAAGAAGGACTAGCCTCACATACCTTGTTCGTTTAGCTAAGATATCGCTCACTTGTTCTCCGTCGATATCACGTCGTTACCTTCATAAGAGAATTCGTATCAACATTAGTAACTGACTATAAGAACGCATCGCTAATTCTAGGAGAAGTCGGACAACGCTTCCTTTGCTCATACCACTTTTCTCATGTTTTACATTAACTCCAAACATTCATAATATTACTCGCAATATCATAATCGACAATCGTCATTTACGTACATTTGGCAAAATCCACCATTTTCCTCCAATTTTCCCTTATTTCTACTTCTAGCTCGTCCTTGCGTTTTCATGCGTTTAATGCTTGTTTCATGATATAAACATCATTTATAACGTATTAGTGCTCACAACACTTCAATATTCATAGTTCAATTCCACTATTATTCACTTATGTCACTATTCACTCAATAATGACCCATTTCTCTGTTCTTCTACATTTCAAGTGTCTAAGCTTTCCAATACTTCGAACAACATGGAATAATCATGAAACTTACCCTGGATGATGGTTGAACAATCCTTAAGTTGAAATACTTCAATTAGCCAAAACCCTAGTTCCACCCTTCTTGGGAATTTCTTGACTTAGAAGATCCTTTGATGTGTCCTTACACTTATTTTCATGAAATTAGTGTTATTGGTCTTGATATTCCCCTTAATTCTCTTGAATTCTTGTGGAGGAATTATTTGGAATGTTCTAGAGGTCTCTTGAGTTGTTGGATGAATAATGAAATAATATGAAGTCTAAGTCCCTTTTTAATATCACAAAATCTGGTCTTTAATGAAAATTTGTCGGGATGAACAGTGGTCGTAAACCACCATATACGGACCGTATTTTGATTTACGGTCCGTCCACTGTGGTCGTATTTAACCATTTCAAAGACAAAAAGTTTTGGTTGATGGACATGGTATTTTACGACCTGGTTTACGGACCGTAAACCAGTTTACGGGCCGTAAACTGGGTCGTATTTAACCATATCATCACTGGCCAGAACTTGAGATTTTTGGCCAGCTGAAGGACGATTGCACTATACGGTCCGTAACTCACTTTACGGGCCGTATAGTGCCATATACGACCACTGGACAGAAAATTTTCCGCGACTTTCTTATTTTCCAAAAATTCTTAATTAGCCATTCCCAACTTAATAAAACATCATTCACTCAACTTTTCATCATTCCACTCTTCATACAAGTACGGAGAAATTTCCGAGGTGTAACACATACGGTCCGTATCTTTTATACTGGCCGTATGTCTGGTCCAGTCAAAGTCCCATTCTGGGCAGAACATACTGCCAGACATACGGCCAGTATGTTGGACCGTATGTTGCCCAACTTTCGAAATTCATTCTCGTCAGCTCATTTGATCTCAAATCCTTATGGAACCTTCTTAACACTCGTTTAACACCTCATTAAAAATCTAAGGGATGTTATAGCTCTTCTCCAAAACATCATTAAGCTCTCATTAATTCGATACTCGTAAATCTTGCCCGACACACAACATATACCTTGCTTTCCTTAACAACTTTCTTCTCTTACCTCAAATGTCTTTGAAAACTCATTTAGAATCATCAAATGTTATTTCTTACTTAACAAGACACCGTATACTTCGTGCCCTTCATTAGTCTATTCACCGTACATTAACGGGAAATTTTCGAGGTGTAACATTCTCCCCCCCCCCCCCCCCTCCGTTTTTGGAACATTCGTCCTCGAATGTTAAGCAATCGGGAATTCTACAAAAATTTTGCCAGAGTTTCCCTTGTAATATGGTATTACCATCCTGTCACAACAACAGCCCACAATAACATTGCCTCACAGGGCTACTACACAATAGCAATATAAGTTGGCCACGCACGACCCATATGCATAAAAAGAAAACATACATACCTCATAATCCCTATGTTTCATCGTGGATCTCTTCTCGGGGCTGAAATAAGTGTGGGTATTTGGATTTCATACTCTCTTCTGCTTCCCAAGTCATTTCTTCTCGGTTGTTATTTTGCCATAAGACTTTAACTGAGGCCACTTCCTTATTTCGAAATCTCCGTACTTGCCTGTCTAATATGGCAATGGGCACTTCTTCATGGACTAGCTTTTCTGTCACTTGAACATCTTCTATTGGGAAAATCCTCGTAGGATCTCCAACACACTTGCGGAGCATTGAGACATGGAAAACTGGATGGACCGATTCAAGTTCTGGAGGCAAGTCCAATTCATAAGCTACTTGACCTACCTTGCGGATAATCTTATAGGGTCCAATGTATCGAGGACTTAACTTTCCTTTCTTACCAAATCTCATCACTCCTTTCATTGGTGACACCTTTAAGAATACCCAATCATCAACTTGAAATTCTAAGTCTCGCCGGCGGTTGTCCGCATAAGATTTTTGGCGACTTTGGGCTGTCAATAATCTATCTCGGATCACCTTGACTTTTTCTACTGCTTGTTGAATCAACTCAGGGCCTATTAGCTGTACTTCTCCTATTTCAAACCATTCAATTAGGGATCTACACTTCCTTCCATATAAAGCTTCATACGGAGCCATTTGGATACTAGAATGGTAGCTATTGTTGTATGCAAACTCAATCAGGGGCAAGTGGTCATCCCAACAACCACCAAAATATAGAACACATGCCCTTAGCATATCCTCCAAGGTCTGAATGGTACGTTCGGCTTGCCCATCAGTTTGCGGATGGAATGCGGTGCTGAGCTTTACTTGAATACCTAAGCCTTCTTGGAAAGATTTCCAGAACTTAGCTGTAAATTGTGCTCCTCTATCTGTGATAATAGACATCAGAATACCATGGAGTCGCACAATCTCCTTGAGATACAACCTTGCATAATCTTCTGCTGAGTATATGGTTCTAACAGGAAGAAAATGAGTTGCTTTCGTCAATCTATCCACAATCACCCATATAGAATCATACTTGCTTCGGGAATGAGGTAATCTCACAATAAAATCCATATTGATCACTTCCCATTTCCAAGTAGGGATTTCCGTTGCTTGCAATAATGCTCCTGGCTTTTGATGTTCGATTTTCAGTTGCTGGCAATTTGGACATTGAGATACAAATTCTGCTATATCTTTCTTCATTCCATCCCACCAATAAATTAACTTGAGATCATGATACATCTTTGTCGTTCCTGGATGAATAGAATACTGAGAATAATGAGCTTCTTCTAGAATTCGGTAACGTAATTCTACAACATTCGGAACACATAGCCTGCCTCGGTATCTAAGAATTCCATCCATAGAAGTTTCAAATGGGGACTTCTCTTTTTCATGAAATGCGTCTCTATAATGGCTCAACTGAGGATCTTCATATTGACCCTCTTTCACTTCCATATTCAGGGACAAAACTGTGGGATTATTAATACTAATTCTTGCACTACCTTCATCAATTAGACGTACTCCAAGATTAGCTAGTTGGTAGAGCTCATGAATTAATTATTTCTTCTCCGGAGGAACTTCACATAGGTTGCCCATTGATCGGCGGCTAAGCGCATCAGCTACTACATTTTCCTTTCTGGGGTGGTATAAAATACTCACATCATAATCCTTCAATAATTCCAACCACCGCCTCTGCCGCAGATTCAACTCCTTCTATTTGAAAATATATTGAAGACTCTTGTGATCTGTATAGATATCAACATGCACACCATACAAGTAATGTCTCCACATCTTTAATGCATGAATAACTGCAGCCAATTCGAGATCATGAGTCAGGTAGTTCTTTTAATGTTTCCGCAGCTGTCTCGAAGCATAAGCGATGACTTTACCGTGTTGCATTAACACACGTCCTAACCCAACATCGGAAGCATCACAATTTACAACATAACCATCTGGCCCTTCTGGGAGTGTTAAGACTGGAGCTGAAGTCAACCTATCTTTCAATTTGAAAGCTACGCTCACAAGCATCATTCCACTGAAATCTAGCTGACTTCTAGGTTAGCTTCGTCAATGGGGCTGAAATAGAGGAAAATCCTTCTACGAACCTTCTATAGTAACTTGTCAATCCCAGAAAACTACGGACTTCTGTAGGTGTCGTAGGCCTTGGCCAAGTCTTCACAGCTTCAATTTTCTGAGTATCAACTCGAATGCCATCATCTAAATAACATGGCCTAAAAATGTCACAGAATTCAGCCAAAACTCGCACTTTGAAAATTTTGCATACAATTCTCGAGTTTGAAGAATTCCAAGGACAATACGTAAATGGTCTGCATGTTCTG
This sequence comes from Lycium barbarum, assembly GCF_019175385.1. NCBI lineage: Eukaryota > Viridiplantae > Streptophyta > Magnoliopsida > Solanales > Solanaceae > Lycium > Lycium barbarum. Next base: position 58,854,755 of record NC_083337.1, read on the forward strand.
ATTCTATGCGAGAGTATACCAGAATATCATCAATGAATACTATTATGAATAAATCCAAGATAGGCCTGAATACATTATTCATCAAATTCATGAACACTGCCGGAGCATTAGTTAACCCAAATGACATCACCCGAAATTCATAATGGCCATATCTCGTTCTGAAAGCTGTTTTGGGAATATCTTCTTCTTTAACTCTTACTTGATGATATCCTGACCTTAAGTCTATTTTGGAAAACCACTTGGCACCCTATAATTGATCAAATAAATTATCAATTCTCGAAAGAGGATATTTGTTCTTTATCGTCACCTTATTCAACTGCCTATAATCGATGCACATTCGTAGGGAGTCATCTTTATTTCTTACAAATAGGATAGGTGCTCCCCACGGTGATGAACTGGGTCTAATAAACCCCTCCTCAAGCAAATCTTTCAACTGTGCCTTTAGCTCTTTCAATTCTGTCGGAGCCATTCAGTAAGGAGGAATAGAAATAGGCTTGGTATCCGACAACACATCAATGGGAAAATCAATCTCTCTTTCCGGTGGAAGACCTGGAAGTTCATCTGAAAATACATTTGGGAATTCATTCACTACCGGAACGGATTGGAAAGTTGGCGACTTTGCTTCGGTATCATGAACTCGGACTAGGTGATAAATATAGCCCTTAGCTATCATCTTTCTTGCCTTAAGGTAGGAAATAAACCTACCTCTGGGAGATGCTGTGTTACCCTTCCGTTCATGCACGGGCTCTCCCGGAAATTGAAATCGAACTACTTTCATTCGGCAATCAACATTAGCATAACATGAGGCCAACCAATCCATACCTATAATAACATCAAAATCTAACATTTCCAGCTCAACTAAATCAGCTATAGTCTTGCAGTCGCATATCACAATTACACAATTTTTATACACTTGTCTAGCTATCACGGGATCACCAACCGGAGTAGATACCTCAAAAGGTTTAATTGGATCGGGTTTCTCCCCAATACGACCAGCAACATACGGAATAATATAAGATAGGGTAGAACCCGGATCTATCAATGCATACACATCATGGGAAAATATGGATAATATACTTATTACCACATCCAGGGAGGACTCAAGATCCTGTCGTCCGGCTAAAGCATACATACAGGGCTGAGTGGCACCTGAAGTAGATGCTCCCCCTCTGCCTCTACCTCGACCTGCTGGGATCTGGGGAGTCTGCCCCACCGGGCGCGCTGAAGAGGAACCAGCTGTTGATCTTGTGGGCTGAACCCCAACTCTACCACTCATCAACGGGCAATCTCGTATCATGTGCCCAACCTAGCCACAGGCATAGCAAGTATCTGAACCTTGGCGACGCTATCCGGAATGTAATCTACCGCACTGGCTGCATCGCAGTACTGGGGGTCTCCTCTAGCTATAATCTCCCCCAAACTGAGAACCTGAAGCTCTCGAACTCTGACCCTGTCCTGAAGGAAAGGAGCGATTAAATCTCCTACCTGCAAATCGTGGAGGCGCACTAGTTGCCTACTGGCCTGAGTGTCTAGAATATGCCTGTCTTGATCCCCCTTTATAATCACTACCTGCCCCCATAGATCTAGCCCTCTTGCTTTGCCCTCTATCAATATCACGATTACCTCTCTGAGGATGTTGTTGTCCTTCTAAATTCTGGGCATGGGCTTGAATGCGGGAAATATCCATCCCATCTTGCAACGAAGCCGTCAAGCAGTCCTTGAACCAATGTGGCCCTAATCCACTCACGAATCTGCGCACTCTATCCCCCATGTCGGCCACCATAGTCGGGGCTTATCTAGCCAATGAATTAAACCGAAGGCTATACTCTCGGGCACTCATATTTCCTTATTTTAGGTTTAAGAACCTATCTGCTCTAGCTCGACGGACCTCGGGTGGAAAATAGTGGCGAATGAAGGCATCTATAAATTCTTGCCAAACGGGAGGAGGCGCGTTCTCTTTTCTTGATGATATCCAATTATTTTACCATAATACCGCCACATCTTGGAGTCTATAAGATGCCAACTACACAGATTCAGTTTTGGAGGCATGAATAATCTTCAATGTCCTCAACATTTCATCAATAAAGCCTTGCGGATCTTCATCCGGCTTTGACCCGAAAGACTCCGGAGGATTCAAACTCATGAAATCATGGGCTATGGTACTAGCTGCCCGATCACTTGGACATGCATTTTGCCGCTGTGCCTAGGTGGAAACTAACTGCGTCAATAGATGAATAGCCTCGGTCACTTGTTGACCCTAAGTAGCCGGTGGAGGAACTAGAGACATAGGAGCTGGAGCTGAAGCTCCGTCTCGTCCTTCTATAATAGGCGGAGTAAGAGAAGTATTAGATGGGGCCTCATTATGTGATTCGCCCACTTCTACATTCATTGGTGGCTCTCTTTCTAATCGCCTTTTAATCATAATCTTGCCCTTCTGGGCGGCTGTAGCTTTTCCCTTTGGCGGCATTTCTGAAATCATAGCACACTATTAGGGAGGAGATAATCTTATAACATAGCTCTATCGCACGATCTCTTAAGATGAAAGATGGTCATTTTTCCTAAATGCCCTGTAGCCTCCTGTTTATAAGTGTGGCAACCAACACACCATAAACAAGACTCTACTAGACACGGCTCGTAGACACTTCCTAGGACTGAACTTCTCAGATACCACTTTTGTCACGACCCGACTAGGGACCATGACGGGTACCCGGGGCTAACCACCGAGCACCGCTCATACCATTACCCATCGTACTCATCAAGCGTTCATTCATTAATCTTATACTCAAGTCATCGGAAAAAAATCATTTTTCACTTAGAGACATAATTACCATTATAAACATAAGCCCTTCGGCTATCAAAATAATGTACATACAATAAGGACATCATGACACCATACTACCCACACATATGCACTTACGAGCCTCTACTAGAGTACTAGATATATGGACGGGATAGGGCCCCGTCATGCCCAAAACATATATGTACACAAAAGAATAAATCAATGGCACCTCCGGAACAATGGAGTGCTCTCAAGTCAGCTAATAGCCCCTACGAGTCTGGATCACCTCCCTGTCTACCTGTGGGCATGAACACAACGTCCAAAGAAAACGGACGTCAATACGAACATTGTACTGAGTATGTAAGGCATCAACAATAATAGTACATCAATTAAATAAGGAAGCATCAAATGAGGAGCAACCTGCAACTGACTATCAATTATAAAAGAAATAATGCATACTGGCTTACTCCATAATCATTATCATATCATGTATGCATATATGTATAAGATGCCTGACCATATAGGTACAGTGTGATAATCGTTAGCCCGCGTCCAGGCCTCCCACGTCCGGGGTAACCATCTCATGCCGCCCACTAGTGGTGTCTGCCCATGCCATCTAGACATGGTGTATATGCTGCCCGCCTTAGCGGTGTCTGTCCAGCCATATAGGCGCGGTGTAATATCATCATCATGTACTCGTCATAATGCATACATAGAACTCAAAGACAACTATACCTTATCGGGGTGACATAAGGTCGTGAACCCCCGATTCCATTATGGAGCATTCATAAGCATTCTGCCTCACCTTGAAGGAACTAACATATGAAGTGAGTGTATACCATAAACAACATCAATGGATCGTAGTTAACATCATTAGCTTTGTGGAAACATCATATCGTGAACTCTAGAATCTTTGTACTTAAGCTTATCATCATCGTGTTCATAATATCTCTTATCTTTAACTCATATGGCTATTCATGAATATAGACTCTTAGTTTTTCGGAATGTAGGAAATTTGTGGAGAAGGAGGGAAAATCAAGCCACAAGATTCGTGCCTTAGAAAGAAAGGACTAGCCTCACATACCTTTTCCTTTAGCTATTCTACCGCTTGATCGTTCTCCTTCAATGCTCACATCTTTACCTTCAAGGGAGTTCGTATTATCATTAGCTAAACGATTATAAGAACGTGCTTACTAAACCTAGAGAAAATTGGGCAGCATTTCCTTTGTTTATAAAACTTTCCTCATATCACATATCAACTCCCAAACATCCATAACAACATTCACAATATTATAAGCAACAATCATCATTCATCTACATTATCCACATCTCACAATTTCACTTCAATTCCTCCATAATCATGGTCATAGTTCACTATTGCGTTCTCTCACATATAATGCTTATCCCATGTTCTAAATGTCATTCATAACATACTTACAATCACAACATATCAATATTCAAGACTCATTCCAAACCACTATTCACAATCTCTTTATTTCTATCTTTGTGACCCATTTTCTATCTCCTTCCATAATCAAAGTCTTTCAACCTCTCATTACCTTAAACAACATGAAGAGATCATAAAACTTACCATAGATAGTGTAGTAATAAGCATTGAGTAGAAATACTCTTCTTGCACCAAAACCCTAGTTCACTTCCATTGGAATTTCTTGGCTTAGACGAACTTCAATGAGTTTCTTACACTTGATTTTTGTTGGTTTGATGAAGTTGATAACCAATCTCTCTTGAGTTCTTGTGGGTGAAGAGTGGAGAGTTCTCTAGAAGGTTCTTGAGGTGTGGAGTGAAAAATGAAATGAAATAAATGAAGTTGGGGTCCCTTATATCAACTTAAAAATTTTACCCGACTCGGACATACGGACCAACATACGGTCCGTATCTTTTATACTGGCCGTATGTCTGGTCTTGTGAAATTCCCATTCTGGGCAGAACATACGGCCAGTATGTTGGACCCTATGTTGCCCAACTTTCCGGAATTCATTCTCGTCGGCTCGTTTGATCTCAAATCCTTATGGAGCCTTCTTAACACTTGGTTAACACCTCATCAAAAATATAAGGGATGTTATATCTCTTCTCCAAAACATCATTAAGCTCTCATTAATTCGATACTTGTAAATCTTGCCCGACACACAACATATATCTTGCTTTCCTTAACAACTTTCTTCTCTTACCTTAAATGTCTTGAAATCTCATTTAGAATCATCAAATGTTATTTCTTACTTACCAAGACACCGTATACTTCGTGGTCTTTGTTATTCTATTCACTGTACATTAACGAGAAATTTTCGAGGTGTAACATTTGTAGCATGTTTTTATTTATGTTTGCATATCTAGTTTGCATCTGGGAGGTGCCAGATGATTGTTAGGTTTTGGGAATGAGAGAGTGAAAAACCAGCATTTGTGTCTTGTGTCTGATGCCCGTTGTGATGGCACCTTTTGCACTGTAGCAGACCCGGCTCAGCGTGGCCTGGTCCACTATGGAGTGTTGAGTGGATTCGTTGTGATTCGCTCCAGCAGACAGTGTTCTCCTGGCGCGAACTCGCTGTGGCTGAAGGTGAGCCGCGGGAGAGGTTCCGCTGTAGCGGACCCTCTACAGCTTTGGCGGGTGACGTAGACCAGAATCTTATTTAATGCTAAGTAAAACCCTTCATTTCCTATTCCCACATTTATTGCTCCTAAGTGTCTTTAAGGCGAATTGAAGAGGTTCTAAGCAGATTCTTCTTGGGGTAAGTTCTCTAACCTTGATTTCCTTTATTCACCCTTCTTAAGCATGAATCCATGGTGTAAAATCTATAAAACTTAAGGAAGAAGATGGGTTTTGACCTTTAATTTACTATTTGATAGTTAGCCTTCTAATATGAGTTTTGTTGATGATTTTGACTAATCTAACCATGGAATTTGCTGAATTAGTAACCAATTGACTTAAAATCTTCCCTTATAATTGATAAATTGAAGGATTGAAAGTTAGGGTCCCTACCCAATTGGGGGTTTTGACTTGAATGATGAAATTGACCAATTCTTGAGTTAAGTTAGCAGTTGGGGAGTAGAATTGACCTTCTTCAACATTGGATTACCTTTTCCATCCTTGAAATACCCATTTTACCCTTGTGGGCTCATTTCCCCCCATTTTTCTTAGTTGATTTTCATTCGAATGATTGTATAGCAATATGGGTATCATTGCTCCTCATTTCTAACTTAGAATTCGATAATGGATAGACTTTGATTACTTGGAGGCTCTCCAGAAAGGCAAGGCTAAGATTGATTATTCGTGGTAGGTTACCGCTTACCTTCTGGTTAGACTTCGATTAGCGAAGCTGTTACATCCGACATTTTCGCTTATTCGAAAAAAATTCAAGATAAATTGACTTATGATGAATAAGGCCACAATTGGACATCTCTTGGTATGAATGTGTAGGCTATGAATACAATGGTGTGGAATTACGAAAGGTGGCCAAGGGCAAAATTGGAATTTTGGAAATTTTCCTTATGGATTACAATATGTAACCAACAATTCTTGGGCTCAAAAGAAATAATAAGACAAGGCCCAAGAAGGGAAGGCCCAATCGGCCATGAAGTGAAAAAAAAAATAGCCCAAGTCCACAATTTAATTTGGTAGTATTATATAGTGGATAATTATCAAGAATGTTCAAGAAAGAACAAAGCAAGAACAAAGGAAAAAAAAAGAGAAGGGTTCGAGTTTAGGAGAAAAGAAAAGAGAAAAGAAAGAAAAACAATTTGGAGCCAATTCCTTGGTTCAAAAGTTCATCTTTTGTGAAATTATTACCAAGTGCAAAGCCCTCTCCAAGTTGGTATAATTTTCAAGGAAAGAAAGTGCTTCTTTTGGCAAGTGGAAAGAAAGTGGAAAAGGTAAGATTCTTGCTTTCTATGTTGAAGGAATTTTGTTTATATGGTAGCATGTGTAGTGTATATGAGAATTTCGGGAGTGTTGCATGCATGTGGTGTGTGTTTGTGTTGTTGCCGTAGGGAGTAGTTGGATGGAGGGAAATGGTTAAACTTGTTAGTATGTTGATTATGTTGCTATTGCCTTAGGAAATCAATGAAAAGTATGAAGACTTTGTGTGTTGTGAGTGTGTGTGTGTGTGACCGTGAGCTATAGGGAGGAGGAAGTAATGTGAACTAATCTTGTTTAGTTAGTTTGCGGCGTCGTTGTGACCTCTATAACGCAAATGAATGTTTAGTCAATTGAATTGGCGTTGGAAAATGATTTCGGAACATTATGGGAAAGTATATATTTTTGGTATGTTTGTGTATATCATTCTATATCTATGATATTGAGACTTTAAATATGACTTATGGTTGATGTTAATGAATTCGGAATGAAACGACGCAAGTTAGAACGTCCGTTGTAAGTTTTGATGTTTTGAAAGAATTATGGAAAGTAATGAATTTTGGGCAACTTTGTATATGGTTTGGAATGTATTTGGGATGTGATTGAATAATCTTGAATGAGTGAATGAATACAATAATGTGGGCATAGATTTGGAATTTTGGAAGTTTGAATGAAAAGTTGCCAACTTAGGTAATAAGGTAGAACTTTGAAGCTAGAGTGGTTTGATTATGATTTGTGTTGTTTGATGATGTGTGGGCTGTTGTTATTGATGTATTTTGAGCCGAGCTAAGTCTCGGGGACGTTAGATTTATAGGGGAAGTGCTGCCGAAATTTCGGTAGGCAAAAATGAAGTTAATGGCATTTTAAGCCTAAGAATCTCAAATTGGTAACTTTGACCATTTGCAGATTTCGGACGAAACGGGACTTGACTTTTGGGAAAGCATAAGACGTCAGTAAGGTATGTAAAGCTTCCCACTTCTTCATTTGGCATGTCTTAGTGTGATAGGCGAATATTGGAACTTCCGGAGCATTTCTGCTCCTCGAAACCCGACCCACAGAAAAGTTACTATTCATTCAATTCAATTGATGCCTAAGGGCTCTATTTTGGCTAGAATGCCACCAATCGTCTGAAACCTAACGAAATGTGGTCGGGTAACTTAGAAATGATTATGTATGACCTTTTGGCCCCTAAATGTTTGTAAATTATGTTCTCCACCTCAATTTGACTCGAGGTGGGCCCGCTAACCCCGAGACGCCCTATTTGTCTTATTGGGCTATCTTTGTGAATAAAGTTTGATATGATACTTTCGATTTTGGAACTCCCTCCTATGAGATATATTTTGAATATTATGATATGCTAAGTTACGTTTTGAGCCATACGTAATATTTTGGGAAACGTTTTGTGAAATGAAACTTTGTATCGACTAAGTATTCGATTATTTTGTACTATGAAATGATTTGTGAGATTACTAAGTTTTGAAAGGCTATTTTGAAATATGAACTGCATTTGTTTGCTCACGACTCCGCTCGTGCCTCGTTATGACTTCGTTCACCGGTTCCCGGGCCGGTTATGATTCGTGCGCCTTACAATAATTCGGCCGTATGCTGTGTTACGGTTCCCGAGGGTTCGCCATAGGGCCGGGTTCCGTTTGGAGTTATGCTGTGATATGGCTCGTGATGCGATACGCTCACCTATGTTTGTGTTTGTGTTCGGAGATACGGAGATTTGAAACCTTCTGGTGTTATGCTGTGTGTGGCGCCAGCGTCGGAGTGGCGACCACGTTCCTAAGCGTTTGCATGATTTCGTTTGCATTATGTATACGTATATGATTTTGATACGGATTTTGACATCCCGATTTGTACTCCACTTTGTTATCTGATTTGCTTTCAGTTTTGATCCATATTTCTGTACTCCGTGCTTTACATACTCAGTACATATTTCGTACTGACCCCCTTTCTTCGGGGGCTGCGTTTCATGCCCGCAGGTACAGACATTGGTGATCCTCCACTGTAGGCTTCACTTTCTGCTATTTTGGAGTACTCCTTCTGATCCGGAGTCCACTTTTGGTACAGACTCCTTTTGCTATGTATATGCTCTGTATATTTGACGATTTGGGTATGGCAGGGCCCTGTCTTGCCATATGTCTTTGTTTTGAGTTCGTAGAGGCCTGTAGTCATATATGTGGGGCGAGGGTCCTATATATGTTTGTTTGATTTTGTTTTCTGGTCTTAAAGCGGTCCGTTTGTTTTGATGGCCCTAAATGGCCCTTATGCTTATGTTTGCACTTTCGACCGGCGATGTCTATTCCGCCGCTCAGTTTGTATTTGATATGGTATTTTGATTTGTGCGACCGCTTAAGACATATTTGATAAAGATTCAGTTTGATATGACTTTTATGAATTTTTGGAATATGCTCGGACTTGGCAAATGAATATGCGGTTTGGTCTGGGTACCCAGGTAGGGTGCCAGTCGCGGCCCACGGGGCTGGGTCGTGACAGAAGCATATGTAGAGTTAGTTATTGTAGGAGAAAGTATGTTACGCCTTCGGGTATGAAGTTGGGATGGATTACTTAGGTTTGGTATTGTTGACTGATTTTTGGGCTTGTTGCTGCTTGTGATTTATTGGCTTGTTGGCGTGTGTGTGATATTGGACCTGTTACATAGTTTCCATAGTGTGATTATGATACAGTTGTCTCTAAATTACCTTGGTATTATCATGGATAGAGGAAAAAACTTGATTTAGTCTTGATTTTGTGATTGTGTTCATGTGTGGCACGATTGGGATTGATATGATTTCACTTGGCATTGATAATATGTATGGCACTCATCCTCATTTTACATGATACATTGATATGAGCTGTGACTTGGTACTGATGTCGATAAGTGAGAAAAAGTAACATCCGAGTTCTTTGCTAGATTGTATACGAGAGAGATGAGTTTTTGATGCCTGAGGTCTTTGCCGGGATCGTGAGAGTGGTACATAGACTTCACGGGTCTCCTATGGGTTATGACTATCGAGACATGGAGGTATTCCGTCCGTAGCATGTGTGTACGAAGATTACATTTGGCCAATGCATTTCATTGCATTGCATATACATTCATTACTACATTCATCTAGGGTGAGCATGTGACGAGCCGCTGCCCGGAGACTCATATATCCTATCTTTGTATTCTTCCATTCAGACAATTGTTTATTTGACTTATAGACTTGTATATTTAGACATTTACGTAGTTGCTCTTGTACGAGTTAGACCAGTTCTTGGGGATTGTATTTGTATTTTTGTACTTATCCTTATTTATGTTTGAGACTTATATTCTACTGTCTTATTTACCTTACTGCGTTTGAGTTGATGATTAAGGGATGGGTTCGCCTAACAAGGTGGGGAATGGTAAGTACCCGTACGACTGGTGATTTGGGTTGTGATAGTAGCTCACCTTGAGTGTCTCAAATGTTGATCTTCGAGATAACCAGCGTGGTCTCGAACTGAAAAGGGGTCTGTATCTTTACCAGAAAAGTATTGCAAATGTAGGTGAGTACAAACCACTGGTACTCCATAGGTATCATAGGCTCACAATGAAAGAATAGCGCATAAAGAGTATAAAGATTGGAAAACAACACTCAAAGGATCAATAAAGCCAACATTACTCAGTCTTACTTCTGTTATCGTGTTTCACGCAATTCATCAAAAGAGCATGTAATCATATAGGAAATGCAATGGATCAAATGAATGAATGAATGCAATGCACTAACCAAACTCATACGTGCTACACATATGCTAGTGGTCATTCCGTTTGGTCATGACAAATGAGGGACTTGCGAGGTCCATTTACGTCTCAACTACATCCAGCATTTACCCATGGATTGGGCGAGAATCATATCACATCATACTATACCTGATCGACTCAACCCTCATCATAATACCCAGAACCATTTCCCTTCTGGCTTAAGGAACAACTTCCTTACCTCCTCTTCATGATATGCCAACAACATCACGAAGTATGGGATTAGAGAATGCACATGATGGTTTCATAATATCAGCTCAATATCAAGGATGATTACACTTTTATAGCTTATACGAAAACATGGTCTGATGAATGCAAATGAATCAACGAGTACACGCATCAACCAAACATGACTTTCATAGCACAAATAAGCACATCCATACCAACCTGGTGGTTGTATCACCACAACCAATACCCTTAGGCCTAACATGCTTTCCCCGTCATAATATCTTATCTTGCATTAATTTCCCAAACAAGTACACCGGTCCCAGCCAGGTATTCATCACAACCACCAAGATGGGATCCCCTTTCACGCCTAATGCCCCTTTAACAATTATAAACTATATACGTTCTCTAACCAGAGTCTAAAGACTAAATTGCAACTTACCTCAGTGCCGGCGGGAGCCACAAACCCTCCAACTTGAGCCTTCCCCTTTCGGAGCACCCTGAACGAGTAAAGTCTATCAATATATGAATTCTATATTAATAAGGTCACAATGAATTCAAGTTCAACAAGGCAAAAATAATACTCTACGAGGTCACACGAATTATCCAGTACCTATATTCCTCTACTTTAGTCCGAAACCCAAAATGAATCCAAAATAACCAAACCCGAGCCCCAAGGGCAAAATTGGAAATTCAACCTAAATTCACCTTAACCCTAGTCTAATTAGTCATAATCCTAAATATCATGGATTTCTAATGACAAATGATCATTCAATTTCATTGATTTCCCTTAAACCCAAATTATGAAAAACCCTTATTCTACAATCCTAAATCATGATTTCTAGCATGAAATTCCTTAGTAATCGATGATATAAAGGTAAAGGGAGGATTAGAACTTACCCACTAGAAGAATCGTGCATAAGCTCTCCAAAACTACGTTAGACCGAGCTCCCAACCTCCAATTATGTAAATAAATAGACTAAACTCGAAAAGGGGAATTTGTTAGGTTCTGCCCAACGATCATCGCAGAAGTGGCCAAATATCTTTACCAGCCGGCCTGCTTCCGCACTCAATTCCTCGCACTAGCAAGGTCCACTTATAAGCAGACCAACTAGCATATAAGCGGATCTGCTTTTACGGACCATTTCACGCAGAAGCAAGCCTAGCCCTCAAAGTTAAATCTCACACCTACGACACACATTACACAGGTATGGCTCCGCAGGTGTGGCCCGTAGCTCGCAGAAGCGAGACTTTTGAAAACCAGAAAATCAGCCACGTTCCAACACTCTAAACTCACTCGGAACCTCCCAGAGATAAACCAAATATGCAGACCAGACCTAAAACATGCCACGAATCTGCTCATGTACTCAAAACAATTATCCAGCATCATTAAGGCACATTTTTCTACAAAAATACTCTAACTTTCTCAAAAAGCTAAACTTTACAACCAAGCACTCAAAACCTTTTTGAACCCCTCGAGACATGAACCAACTACTCTACAAAGTCAAAAATCACATTCGAGACCTAACAGAACTATTGGAATTAGATTTCTGACACGTTTACCCAAAAGTCAACTATTGGTCAAAGCCTTCCAAAAATCACTACTTAAGAATTCAAAACTTCGGGTTTTCACTTCGATACTAATATAATTGCCTCGATAACCGTGTTACCCGTCTCCGCAATTCAAATGTGCCAAAGTAAAGCTAAGGGAAGGGTTGCATAGGGAAAAATAGGTAAAATCACTAAAATGACTTAACAGGTTGTTACATCATCCACCACATAAACACACGTTCATCCTCAAGCATAACTAAATCGATGAGAAGCTGGGGATATCGAATCTGCATCCGACTCGGTCTCCCAACTAGCCTCCTCAACTGGATGATGCTTCCATTTAACCTTCATCGAAGCTATCTATTTGGATCTCAACCTTCAAATCTGCCTGTCTAGAATAACTATCGGCTTTTCCTCAAAAGTCAAATTCTGACGTAGCAACACAAATCCCACTGAATCACATAAGATCATCCGAATGGTACTTTTTGAGCATTGAAACATGAAATGCGGGATGAACACCTGAAAGACCAGGTGGCAAAGCCAACTCATAGGCTACCTCACCAATACGTTGAACGATCTCAAACAGGCCAATGTACCTCGGACATAACTTGCCCTTCTTCCTAAACGTCATAACACCCTTCATGGGTGAAACCTTTAACAAAACTCGCTCACCAACCATGAACTCCAAATCACGAACCTTTCAATACTCATAACTCTTTTGTCTACTCTGAACTGTAAGAAGCCTCTCCTGAATCAACTGGACCTTGTCCAAATAATCTCGTAGCAAATTTGTATCCCAAGGTCTAACCTCAAAAGCATCAAACCAACCAACAAGAGAACGACTCCTCCTACTATATAATGCCTTAAACAGGGCTATCTCAATGTTCGAATAGTAATTGTTGTAGGCAAACTCTGCCAAGAGTAAGAGCTTATCCCAATGACCACCAAAGTCAATCACACCGGCTCGGAACCTATGCTCAAAGACCAAAATAGTGCGCTAAAACTAACCATCGGTCTGAGTGTGAAATTTTGTACTGAGATCCACCCGGGTACCCAAATACTTTTGCATATACCACTAAAAATGAGATGTAAACTGAATCCCTCGATTCGAAATGAGCACCCCATGCAAATGAACTATATCCCTGATGTAGATCTTGGCCAACTTCTCTTAAGTAAGTAGTCTGAACAAGTAAGAAGTGAGCGGAATTGGTCAAATGGTCCACAATGACCCAAATGGCATCAAACATCCCCAAAGTCCGTGGTAACCTCAACACAATGACCATAGCTATCCGCCCCCACTTCCACTCGGGAATGGGCCTCCTCTGAGTAATTCCACAAGGATATTGGTATGCGTATTTCACTTGTTGGAAATTCAAACACTGAGTCACAAACCGTACAATGTACCTCTTCATACTACACCACCGATAGTGTTGTTTAAGATCTCAATACATCTTTGTAGCCCTTGGATGAATAGAGTACCTTGAACTATGAGCCACCTCTATGATCAATCTATTCAAATCCCCCTCTTGGGTTACACATACGCGGCCCTTAATCCTCAAAACCCCCTCATCATCTAGAATTGCCTCTTTGGCCTTTCCTTGCAACACCTTGTCTTGAATATTTGTAACACTCCGTTAATACGGGTTAGGTGTGAATTTGTTAAATGAGTATTAATGTGACATATTCATTGTAAGAATTCATATCAATGTAGATTTTGGTGAAAATAGTCATTTGAAATCAAGTGTAAGATTTGATAAAATCGTCTAAGTTTGGGTAGCCTTAACTTCTAGATAGTTTACGTGCACATCGACTGGGAATTTGAGAAAACTTAAACCATGAAAGTTGTAAATCTTTGAAATACCTTTGCAGCTGTATATGTTGGAGCTTAATTGGACCTATGTCCTAGAAATTATTCCTATTTTACTGGGCATTGGGTAGTCTGCGAGATTGGTTGCGCGACCAGGCTTCATGTAGTGTTACTGCCTTTGTTGTGTGATCAGCTGCATGGTTGTGCCTCTAGTTGTTTCAGCCGCGCTCCGAGACCGGCGCATTAAAAGCCTAACTTCATTATATCCTTTCCCCACTTTTGTTTGGCCGACTTTTGGAGTAAAAAGAACCCTAAGGACCTCTCTCAAACTCCAAGGTAAGTTCTTGCTCAAACCCCATTGGTTATTACTTCAATATAACATCAATTAACACTAGTTCGTCCTTCAAAATCATAGATTCTTAAAAACTGAAGAAAGAGAAATTGAAGGGGACTTTGGGAAGTCTCTTGAAGGTATGTTCTTTGATTTTACTGATATTATTTAGAGGATTTAGAGTAGTGTGGAGTATATTACGAGATTAGAATCCATGAATGATTCGTATGAAATTCAAGAACAAGATTTAAGGTTTAGAAAAAGCCCCAGTTTTATAAATCAAAGGAAAACTCATAGAAGCGATTAAAGTTATAAACTTTCTCGACTAAATCTATTGTAGAGTGGTTATTGAACCTTGGAAATTCCATTGGTAGCATTTTATCTAGATTAGAGGTATGTCACTTTTTTCGAACATACTCTTCAATCTTTAAAAATGGTTTCTTTGGCAAGGTTTCATGTGCGTGAGGGACAAGCCCTCATGAAACCTTAGGTGCATTATACTATATATTATATTGATGAATTCCTTATCAAAGGGTTGTTGGAACTGAATTATAAAGCTTTGAACATTGAACATGCATTACCCCTATAAGTGATGTTTTAAACTTGAATTTGACGGTTTGGATGTTTGAGGTGCTTTGCCCTATCAATGGGTTTCGTTGACTAGAAATTAAATAATGATTTGCACTTGATTTCTAAATCCATTAATGCTACTACTATACCCTGACAAACGGGATGATGAACATAATTCATAATGAACTATTCGGCTTCCATGCCATGATTTGTGATTTGGCTAATATGCCATAATTTCTATTGTTTGTGGTTGACCTAGCTACACTGGAGGAAGGGTAGACACTATGGATTCTAGTGGGGTTATCCTAGCCGTTCGTGAGGAAGAGTGGCAATCGAGGGTTCACAACCCCAGTGTGGTCATTGCCTAGCTATTCGGGAGGAAGGGTAGCCATTAAGGGGTTGATAACCTGATGTAGTTCTTCTATGTAGTATAGGAACCTTAAATAGTCATCCCTTCGTTATATTGATTTGGTCCTCTATTAGCATGCGTTGTATATTGGTTGCCCGTGAGCGGCTTGTTGATAATCTTGACTTCATGATTGAAAATATTTAAATAGAAATTTGACCTAGACTAGAAGCATAGAAATATGGGTAGTGTTCTTCTTGATTTCTAATGTGGAACTTGAATATGATTAGACTTTAAGTATTTGGAGGCGCAAAGAAAGGGAAAGGCTAAGGTTTGACGGTTCGTGGCTCCTGTTCGGCATTCTAGGTAGGTTACGACATACATTTTTTTAGACTTCGGCTAGCGAATCATATGTAGAGTTAGTGACTGTTGGAGAAAGCAGGTAAACTTTCAGGTATGGAGTTCGGGATGGAATACTTAGGTTGGTAGTGTTGTTGACTATGGCTTGTCGCCTTATTGTGTTCTATTGAGTTGTTGCCTTATTATGATTTGTTGGCTTGTCTCCACGTGATTGATTCGAGTGTTGATGCTTAGTGATTTCCTTATGATTCAGAGTGTATATTTATCATTGTTGAGGTTGTTGGGAAGAAAATTAAAGTTATGATATTGATATTGTGATTGAGATATGTGTCCATGTGTGGCACGATTGATTCTTATATTCTTGTTGGCATTGTTATCATGCATACTCTCATTTATACATATATTGGGATTGGGATGTGCACCACAACAGGTACATGGACTTAGCGGTCCCCCATGGGTCATGACTGTCGACGCGACGAGATATTCCGCCTGAAGCGTGTGTGTATCACTGCATTTGTATTGCATTCATCTCATATTTACATATGGCATTGTATTTGGACTTGATGGTTGATCTTTAGTGATATGTGGAATTGATAGTGTTTCTTGAGATGGTACTTCGGGCTTACGATGGATTTTGAGGAGACATGCTCTATCTTTCTGTCTCTTTCTCATGCATATGTTATCTAAGTGTTGTCGGCCTATGATACCTACCAGTACATAGTGTTTGTACTGATACTACCTTGCTGCATTTTTTTCTGAGTGTAGAGTATGTGACCCGATCGACTTTCTCTTTTCGTGACTGAGTCCAGAGGCTGATTTACGAGCATTTTAGGGTTAGCACTTGGACGGATCCTCTACCCTGATGTCTCCTCTCTTCTACTTGTCTTACTTGTTATTTTGAGACAGTATTCTACTTATAGAATATGTATTCGTATTTCATATTTATTGATTATTGCAGTGGCTCTTGTACGGCATAGACCAAATTCTTGGGGATTGATGTATTATTCCGCACTTACTTTATTTATCTATTTATGTTAGGCATATAATATATTCGGTTGATTGGGTTTACTTTGCTGTTGATTGGCTTGTGAATAAGAGACGAGTTAGCCTACCGAGGTGGGATATGGTAGGTGCCCGCACGTTTCCCGAATTGGGACGTGACATTCAGGGGCGATTTTAGGTGCTAAAATTGGGGCACATGAACACATGGTCTCTCCGTAAAACTAGGTATTTTATGAATACATTTTCTAAAATTAGTATAATATCATCTGCTGGAACCGATGCTACAAAAAAGCTAAATGGTGCACTTGGTTGAAGGTTGGGTTATTTACCTAGAGGTTTAGAGATCAAGTCCCACTTAATACATTTTTTCCTTCTTTATTTTAGTGGTGAACCCATGTTCTAGAAATCTTAAATTCTACTTCTTAAGTATCGTTTTGTTTTTTAGTTGCATTTGTTTTAGAGAGAGTATGAAAGAATTGTGCCTTTTTTTTTTTTTTAAAGATAACTCTCTTAAAACGTTTCTCTTTTTTCTGCTTTTAATATCATGTTTTGAAGAATTTAGCAGATAGACTAAAGCACAAATAAATGATAAGGAGGAGTTTTTAATTATTTTCATTGGCTTAATTTATAATTTTGATGGTGATAGGTTACATTTCTAATGTGTACAAGAAATTTCTTTTATTTTTTTCAATAATTGTTTTTATATATATAATCAACATGAAGTAAATTTAATTTCTGTCTACACTAAGGTACCTCGCCTTCAGTAGAATTCGTTGAAATACATTTCATTTTCAAAGATGACATATTAGAAAAAAAATTACTTTTTCAATGACTAATTCTTAAATTCAATTAAATGTTCTAGCTTATTCATTGAATTTATTGCAAACTAATGACTAATTCTTAAACTCATCCGGTACAACAAATATTTTTGATTTATTTAAGTTCTCTACATAAGTCTGATCCATTTATATCCCCAATCGAGATAAAGTTTTCATACGGGTGAAAAAAGGGAATATATGTCAGGTGAAATTTTAGGGATAAAGTTTGGGATTACTAGGATCGAATATGAAGAGAGAAAAAAGGTGTACGAGGAAAAGAAAAAAATAGAAAGGTGTACATCTTAAGTCTCATTTTGTTTGTTAGTTGCATTTGTTTTAGAGAGAGTATGAAAGAATTGTATTTTTTTTTTTCAAGATAACTCTCTTGAAACATTTCTCTTTCTGTTTTTAATTGACAGGTTTGACGAATTTTGCAGATAGACTAAAGCACAAATAAATGATAAGGAGGAGGTTTTAAATTTTCCCATTGGCTTAATTTATAATTTTGATGGTGACAGGTAATATTTCTAATGTGTACAAGAAATTTCTTTTATTTTTTCCCATAAAGTCTTTTTTATATATAATCAGTATGAAGTAAATTTAATTTCCGTCTACACTAAGGTACCTTGCATTTAATAGAATCCGTCAAAATACTTTTCATTTTCAAAGATGAACTATTAGAAAAAAAATTACTTTTTCAATGACTAATTCTTAAATTCAAGTAAATATTATAGCTTATTTATTTAATTTATTACAAACTAACGACTAATTCTTAAATTCACCCGTTATAAAAAGTTCTTTTGATTTATTTAAGTTCTCTACATAAGTCTAATCCATTTATATCCCCCATCGAGACAAAGTTTGCATACGGGCAAAAAAGGAGAATATGTATCAGGTGAATTTTAGCAATAAAGTTTGGGATTATTAGGATCGAATATGAAAGAGATAAAAAAATAGAAAGGTGTAGAGCAAAAGAAAAGGACTACTAGATATTAGGGAATTTGATCCCATCAATATCAATGATAGGGTTGCATTCAATTGATATTTTTTTCTTTTTCCAAAATTTTCTATTCCTTTTTTATTTCCTTCTTTTAGTCTTTTATTTTTATTTTATAAAGAAAGATGAAAAAATGTGAATCTACTTATGAACAAGTGTCGAGAAATTATACTAATGGCCTTAAAGGAAGAAGAAAAAGGAGGTCCAATCTCAGGTTTGCATCCCAAGATTTTAGCATTACCATTTTTTTCTTTTTCATTAAATTTATTTTTAATATTCAACCTTTAATATGCTAATTTCTTAAATGAGTTATTTCATATTTAATCAAATATTTTATAAGTTGTCTTTTAAGATATTTATAAAATATGTTTGATTAATAAAAAAATATTTAGTTTTATAAAAGTACTAATATTAGTATTCAACGTCATTTTAATTCTTTTTATATCCGCACGAAACGCAGACAACTACACTAGTTTAACATAATTAAGAGATAGATAAGAGAGCTAAAGGAGTAATATTTTAGTTTTTTAACATAGCATATAAATGAAAAAATGAGAAAAAAGTCAAAAAAAGATAAATAGGATCCTTGGCCAAAGAGAGGTGTTATATCACGTCTTCTATGCCTAGGGTTATTATACATATTGAATAAGCATGAGAAAGAGAGAGAAAAAAACAATTTTCTCATGAGATGAATCAACCTTGGGTACCACAACAACTATAAATACATTCATTCACTTCTTCTAACGAGAATAAGCAATTATTCGCCTGAAAAAAATCATCTCCAGCAAACTCCATCTAATACCTTCAAGGAATATCTTCATAGAGGGTGAAGGTTCCGGTCTACGATCATTGCCTTCAAGGAATATCTTCAAAACATGTATAACTAGTGAGTATAAGTTGACTATACATTTGTTATACATAAATTACACAACAATGATATATTTGCTATATACTTACTGTTGGGATATGCATTCTATACAACAATGATACAGTTTCTATACGTATATATTTTTTATACATATAAAGTAGTGATACATATTCTATACAATAATAATACAGTTTCTATACATCTGGTTGTCAATAGTTTCACCAGATTGCCATTTATGTCTTTGTCTCTTAATTTTTTTCACCTAACCAAGCGAACACTTATTAGTTTACTTTAATGTATGGACAGAGTCTGGGTAACTAGTATTTACCAAAACCTTGAAGTATAATACTTACCTCAGACGGTAATGCTGGCATTTGTCGTGTAGCTAGTTTATGCTTAACAGACAGAAAGATCTCTTGCTCTACATTGGAACGCTCTCATAAGTCTTTGGACAAGAAAAAGAAAAGAAGTTTGAATAAACCCCGACATGTCACTTTTTATTTATAGAAAGTACCATATTCTTCAACTAACGAATTATGATAGAGAAGCGAAAAGAAGAAAATTATTCTAAGAGAACGACAATCCCAAGAAAATTCAGGTATTTACGTTTTAGAAGAGAAAAGAGAAAAGCACTCCTTAAGATTATATAAATGTTAGATAAGGAGACCAAAAGAACCATTAATGTTCTCTGCTAAAGTTACCTATCTTACATAGCTCCATCCTTTTCCCATGTAGAAAAGCAGAGTCGAGAAGTTTTCGAATAAAGAAGCAAATCGTAGTCATAAAAGAAAGAAATCCCACTTATGTTATTACTATCCTCTTTAAATTTGAATAGTAAACTCCCTCTTGACAAAAGAAAATGATTCCGTTCATACATTCGAGTAATTAAACTTTTCACAATTAGGAAACTAAATTTATTAAGTGCATTCACCATCAAAATATATACTTGTGTTCCTTTTTTGCTTTTAGACTAATTAATGTGTTTTTGAGAGACTTTTCAGAATAACTAGAAACTTCAAAAAAATATTTAGGATCTAGTTATTGTTTTGAGCTTCTAATATATTGGATTTAGTGCTTTTAGTTTCTAAATAGCACCATTACCTACAGCTGTAAGATTCTCTATTTGTGAATTAACCAAAAATGATAAGTGAAGTTCCCTTATGAGTTGGACCACAGGGCACGTCTTTATCTTTTAAATTATAGAAGAACTAAAAAAATGACTTCTTTTACTCCAAAAATCTCAATTAGACTCTACTAATTACGATTTCATTCATCTCAGCATTACTAAAGTTAAGATGTACATAAGCACATAGTGGAAGAACCTTTGCTAAATAAATACAACAAGGTTTACTAATTGTTCCATTGACTTGGGAGGTAGCTCTTTCCTTCTTCTTTTTTGGTGTTTGGTTAGTATTATTTATTTTTTATTTTTTATTTGTGGGTTGAGCGTTGGATCGTGGATTGTTGAAGTCCTGCACCGTACGTTACGCTCTCTTCTACATATGTTAATCTTGAATGCTCAGAATTGTTTTTATAAGCGCTTTTAACATGTTGATGCTTTGATATTACATTTAACATATATAAACGCATGAGTGTCTAAGAGCAGCACCAATTCTAGCAACTGAAAAAAGCTTGAAAGTACAAAGATAAGTACGCAATAGAAAGAAAAAAGAAAGTGGGCCCAAATGACATAAGAGGAGTGGTTGGACGAGAGATATGCATTATATTTCCATTTTCTATTCATGGTGCTAATTTTGTATTATTTTGAACTCTCAAAACATAGCTACTACTGGCGAACCTAAGATATAGACAACCACACAGTGGCAAAACCCTAATAAATAATTAACAACCTGGTTTACTAATTGTTCCACTGACTTGGGAGATACCTCTTTCCTTATTTTTACATTGATTGCTTTTCCTTTCTTCTTTTTTTTATTTGGAGGGGAGGGGGGGGGGGGGGGGGTGCGATTAAAAAGTGGGGTGTTGGGAGTTTTCAATCATATGTTAAGTTTTCCTCGTTACATTAACATGTTCTTGAAAGCTCAAATAATTTATTTTTCGTAAGCTCTTGTGTGGCATGTTGGTACTTTAGTATTATGTTAGCATATAAAACCGCGAATTTGTCAAAGAGCAACATCAACCTTTGCTAATCAAAGATAAATCTTACAAGCAAAAAGATGTATATGAACAAATAAAAAGAAAAATCGTGGTCCCAAATGACATAAGACGAGTTGTTGGAAGAGAGATTGACAATCATATTTCATGTGCTATTCGATGTACTAATTTCGCGTGTTTTGAACTCTTAAAACATTGGCATAATCTTCACAGCGGAAAGTTTATTAGAATTATTAAATATGGCGAAGGAAAGGTGCATAACAAAAGAGAGTCCTTTATTAGCAAATACCTATTAAGTATTAGATGGTATATAAGCAACATCAACAACAACAACATATTCACTGAAACCCAACAAAGTGGGGTCTAGAAAAAGTAGAGTGTACGCAGACCTTACCCCATCTTGGAAAGTAGAAAGGTTGTTTTTGGTAGACCCTCGGTGCAAGCACAAGAAATTCAAAAAAGTACGAAAAAGAAAATAATGAGAGCAAAAAAGCCGTGACAAAACACTATAAAAAAACATAATAGAGCAGTCTGGAAACAAGGAGCAGTAACTACCTTAAATTAATACGATAATCAAAGTAAAAGAAACATCATATAATAATAGAAATCAAAGGACAAGAAACTATAAGAGTAATACTATGAATACTAGTATGCAACAATACGCGTGACAACGCTCAACTACCTACTAGCCTTCTGTCGTAATCCGTTTCCTCCATAACCTCCTATTTAAGGTCATGTCCTTGGTAAGTTGGAACTACGCCATGCCCTGTCTAATCACCTCTCCCCAATACTTCTTCAGCCTACCTCTACCTTTCCTGAAACCATCCATAGCCAACCTCCCTCACTTCCTCACAGGGGTATCCGTGCATCTCCTCTTCATAGGCCCGAACCATCTCAGCCTTGCTTCCTGGATCTTGTCGTCCATGAAGGCCACTCTCACCTTGTCCTCGATATCTTCATTTCTAATCTTATCTCTTGTAGTATGCCCACACATCCATCGCGACATCCTCATTTCCGCAATTTTCATCTTCTGAACGTGAGAGTTCTTGACTGGCCAACACTCCATCCCATACAACATAGTTGGTCTAACCACCACTCTGTAAAACTTGCCTTTAAGTTTCGATGGCACCTTCTTATCACACAAGACTCCGGATGCGAGCCTCCCTTTCATCCACCCTGCCCTAATACGATGTGTGACATCATTGTCAATCTCCCTATTTCCTTGGATAATAATATCATACATCGCTTACAGACGACTCCACTACTTAAGATTGTCGAATCTAATCTATGACCTACTAAGGAACCCACCAAGGAGTCGTATGGTAGAATGTATAAGAATAGTAGTGAATATGGTGTATTAGTAATGTTGGGATTCGTTATACTGAGATTATTTCTTATCGACTGTTTGGTGTGGTATATTAAAAATAATATGCATTGCATATATTTT
This sequence comes from Lycium barbarum, assembly GCF_019175385.1. Lineage (NCBI taxonomy): Eukaryota > Viridiplantae > Streptophyta > Magnoliopsida > Solanales > Solanaceae > Lycium > Lycium barbarum. The sequence goes on from NC_083337.1 coordinate 58,877,563, forward strand.
TTTAAAATTATTTATTTACAAAAATAACCTTCATATTCTTTAGATTTGAGGGACTTCAAGGGAAATTTTGTACATAACTATGCTTATGCATGTAGTAATAGTCTTGGTATTGCTAATACCATAGTTTTTATGTATTAGTTATACATAGGAAAATACCAAATAGAGTGTATACCTAATACTTGTATTAGTTATACATAGGTTGAAAAAGTGTACCAAATAAGAAATTACTAATACCAAAACTAATACTTGCATTATTTTCTTTAGTACATCCTACCAACAACCCCTAAGAGTGAAACTCGTAAGAAAAAGGGATCGGGAGAAAAGAGAAAGAGAGCCCACGTGAAAAGAGAAGGAACTATTCTATTAGATTAAAGCAAACATTGTATTTCATTGCAACTAGCTATCTCCAACTGGACTTTACACTTTAATTTAATTAACTTCTACTATCTGCTTCAACACTCTTGATAGCAATAGTGGAGGCTCAACTTCATTATGGAGAAATACGGCTAATGTCAAGATTTGACGACGAAACTTCTATAAGAGGGGGAGAATGATAGCATCCAAGAAAGCTTGAATCCAATGAAGGCCAGGGAATATCAAGATGATTTAATGCGATGAAATTAACAATGACAACATTTCTTATGATGGAAGAAGAGCTCCCACAAAAATAAATCTTTTCGGGAAGCCTTACAACTATTTTGAGGCCCGAATTAAAGACCAAGAGGAGTTGGATTATGGTCTTTATCTATCCATGGAAAGAACAAAGTCTACAGTCCAATTTAGTGTTTCTAGAAGCTTATTTAATGCTATTTTGACTTTGTTTAAAGCTTTATTGAATAAAGTATTGGCAGTCTTCTATGCACCTAGGGAAATTGCACCTTATTTAATTTAGTTTGTCTACTCCTTTGATAATTTCAAGGGGATGACATCCCTGTCTAGGATCTTATATTAAGGGTGTTCTCTTCCTCATTGTAACTAAGTTTGGTCAATATTGATACTATTAGCCTTTTGGCGTGTGGAGACCTTAGAGGTTCTCTTTAGGGTTTGCCCTTTTTGTTCTACCTTGAACCATAGCTTGGATTTCTTCAATGGTAAGATCCCTTGTTTGAGTTCCCTCCCTCCTATGCTTCTATCCGTGTTGTTATTGAGTGGTATCAGAGTGTTTCTATCAAGATTCCGTTCTTGATAATCTTGGGGATTTCTTGAACTCTATAAATTAAAAAAAAATATGAAAAAAGAAAATAGGAAAAAACTTTACTGTTGCATGAACAATAAAATATATTTAGAAAACTCAAAAATAAGCTCAAGTGAACAGTAACTTGGTTTGTTCAATGCATTATCTTACGATTTGGTGACTTTAAATTATTGGGAAATCCAATATGGTTGTTATCTCTTGAAAATCCCATTAGGTTTAAAGCTTTTTTTGGCTTTTGTTCATCAAGGAACTCAAAAGTTACTTTAAGGATTGCAAAGGTCATTGTAGCACTTTTGGATAAAAGCTCATATCATATGTTCTAGATCATCTCTTGAAAGTGTTTATACACTATATTTGATTTTCTATTTTTCCCTTACAAGATACTTTAGTTATTTGTTCATACTTAGTGTAGTCTAGTAATTTATGCCTATTTCATTATTTTGTGTCAATTTGTTCCGTGCTTTTTCTCTTTATTTTCGTTGTGTATTTCTCTGTTTCTAGTCCGTTATAGTTTTCTTTTCCTTTTCTTTGTTTGACATAAACTATATTTTTGAGCCAAACTTTAGAACTTACTTTGAAGTGTTTGAGTTGTTGGTTCATGGAAGAACGTTAAGGAGCATCCCTTGTGTTACATCCCGTATTTTTGTATGTTAAGTTGTGTTGTGAATTAGTCAGCGTAAGTTCAGAGAAAAAGGTTATATTGAAGGTTATAAATCCTATTTAGAAAGTATTGTAAGGTTTAGAGGTTAAGCGAATCGAAAAGAATAATTTTTCGCCTAATTTCCCAACTTATGGAGTGACTTACGGACCGTACATTGGAGGTACGGGCCGATGTTATAACCCGAACTTTTAGGGTAATATTAGGAGTGCTTAACATGCTAAGAAGGCCATGTTATGAGGTATTTGAATCGTACAATAGTTGTATGTCAAGTGTTGACGTCAGGCAAGTTGTAAAAAAAAAGTCGACAAAAGTTATCGCAAGTTACGTTCATAAGTTTACTGAAATTTGGGTCAGATGTCACTGAGATTTTCTCTCAATTTACTTGGAGTTACGGGGTGATACACCTACTATATTGAAGGTATACGAGTCTAGTTTCCAACGCATTAAACCGTTTGTCGATACGACGTCGAGGGTAGGGAGATATGCGTGTTTTAGCTGGACTACACAGGCAGCCCCTTTGGGACCTCCAGAGAGTATATCATGCATATCATTTACAATATCATTACATACATTTTCCTTCGGTATGCATTCATCCTCATGTACGTTTTCCTTCGGGGCTATATAGATATGCGCATTGCGTTTGGGGCTATACAGAGATACAGTTTGTCTTTGGGGCTATATAGAGATACAGTTTGCCTTCAGGGCTATTTATATTTACCTTTGGGGCTTTACAGATATGCGCACTGCCTTTAGGGCTATACAGAGATACATCTTGCCTCTAGGTCTATTTACAATTGCCTCCGAGGCTATGCACTGCCTTCGGGCCATTCACGTTGCCTTCAGGGCTATGCACTTACACACCGAACCCCACCTAAGGCCGGACAATTTATTTTCAGTATTTCATTCATGACATGAGTCAAGGACAGGTAGATATATTTCTAGATTATAATTGACTCCTCAGTTTACATTAAGTTTATCATGTATATCAATTTAGTTTCAGTTTTAGTTATTTAGTTGGCTTAAATACTCGGTACATTGTTTCGTACTGACGCCTCTTTTGCTGGGGACATTGCATTTCATGCTTGCATGTCTTGACTGACGGATAGACAGGCCACCACAGTAGACGGTGATGAGTATCGGCTAAATTGGTAAGATCCATTTCATCCGGAGTTATCAGTCCAGAGTTGGAGTCATTTTGTATATATAGATATGATGGGCAGGCCGGGGCCCTGTCCCAACCTCAATACAATTATGTTCTTCTTGGAGGCTTGTAGACTTGTCTTGTACGTACACTATGTCAGTATGGTGGCCTTGTCAGCCTTATATATATATATATATATATATGTTTTGGGTTTTGATGTTTGTAGATATGCATGGTGGTCTTGTCAGTCCCCATAGGTGCTTATATACATGTTGGGGTGATCCCATTTTAGTGAGATAGTTGCCATCTACATAATATTTAGATTACGGCCTTGTTGGCCTAAGATAGCATACTTGTGTTATAGATGGCCTTGTCGGCCCAAATTGTTGTGTATGTTCAGGTTATATGAGTTACAGTTGGTATGCTCGGGGTCAAGTAAAGAGGCTTGGGGCGTGAAAAACTTGGTGTCAGAGTAGGTCTGTCCTAGGGAGTCTACAAGCCTTGCCTAGTATAGTCTTTTTTATAAGTGTGTTGTGTACCACATTTATAAACGGGAAGCTACAGGACATTCAGGATTGGTTACCCTTCTTTATTACTCCAGATCGCACAATAGAGCTGAGTCATAGGGACTTGATTTTTACTCGTGTTGGGATAAATAAATGTGCGGTCCTATCAGATCATGTGTGTACTAGATGCACAAGTTTTGTTAAGAGCCTTAAGGTGTGGATATCTATCTCACCTATGCAGGTAAAATACTGTGAGAGCATCAGAAGGTAAAATATGAGTTTCAGAATATAAAAGAGGTAACGTATAAGAGGTGCGAGGTACCTAAATTGAGAAGATTGTAAATAGTTGGAGCTCAGATAGAGGAACACAAGCGTTACAATTCCATTTGGTAGTGATAGAGTTGTAGTTAATAGCACCCTTCCTGCTTACGACTTATGGGAACCAACAAACATAGCTTTGGAAAGAAAAACAAATTCCGAGTGTAATAAGGGTTAGAGTAATCCCTTGCAATGGACAGATTGTTAGAACTAGGGGACATATGTTATGCCTCTCGTTTTTGTTGTAAGAAAACCTATGGTTTCCTAGTTGAGTATGCCCTGGAATGGAGATCCATACCCGAGTTTTGAGATACTAAGTGTCTTATCCCGTGTACTAGAGTACCAGCATATGTTCCTTGCAATTTACAGGATTAGGAGTTAAATGAATCGAATCGATGCAAAATGAGATGACTCAAAAAAACCTGCAGACACCAGTCATTGTCGATGGATCGTCGACCCTCCCGTCAACCCGTATCGCTGGAACCTTCTAGTTCCATCTATAAATAATTAGTCCCACGACTTTATTCATAATTTCCTCATTCCTAAACCAGCCCAAACCTTTAAACATTTCCTCTCAACACTTTCCATTATATTGGAAGAGTTTTAGTAAGATCCGAGCCCGTAAAACCCGAGCTAGTGAAGAAAAAGGTGATTCCTAGTGTTTCTTAGAAGTTGATGAACTTGGGAATTGGAGTTGGAGTTTGATTATTGGTATTCTAGTCCCTTCAAGGTATGTATATGATTTCTACCTTTGAGTTTGAGTTATTATCAAGAATTTAGCAGTTTTAAGTATAGGGAATGTAGTTATGAAAGTTGTAAGTTGAATAAGGGTAGAATGGGACTTGAGGGCTATTTGAGGGATGATTTGGAGTAGAATTGATTGTATTTTTATATGTAAGTGTCGATATGGTTATTGTTAGTATTGTTGTTGATAGTTAAGTTAGCTTGGAGATGGAGGGATTATTGAGTTATGAAGGAGATGTTGCCCGAACTTCGTTAAGTCCATTTTTCACTTGAATTAGATAGTAAGTGTCATGAAGGGACTAATTGTGGTCCATGTTGTCTTGATTGTAGACTTACGAGTTCAAGAAGTAGATGTTGGACGATTACATACGCTTCAAGGTATGTTAAGGCTGTCCCTTTTATTCTTTTGGCATGATCCTCATTATCTAAACAAACAAGTAAGCGAGCGAGTTCCAAAGACTCTACTCTTAGATAGTATAGGATTCATCGTATCCTTGATTCCTTATGTTAATGTCCATGACTTCTACGGATCTTTCGTTAGCTAGAGTAATCCGGAGAATATCTTTCATGAGTCTTTCATGCATTATGTATATATATATATATATATATATATATATATATATATATATACACTTATATGTACAATTATTTTATTACACCGTGCCTACATGGCTGGGCATCACCACTACGGTGGGCGGCATATGGATGATGATGTATGATTACACCGTGCCTATATGGCCGGGCAGCACCACTATTGGGCGGTGTGAGATGATTACCATCCCAGATGCAAGATTATATGAGATATGGATCAGGCCATACGTTCCTCGACACTATTAGATGATATGTGGATCGGGCTGTACGTTCCACAATATTATCAGTTATATTATTAACTATGCATATCATACACCGCAGAGGTGTCTTCAGTCATATAGATGCATTCAAACAGTCAGTTTGTTTATGAGTTTCAGATTTTTTTTCATGATATATATATATATATATATATATATATATATATATATACATATGTTATCCTTAGTCTTTGCATACTCAGTACATTGTCCGTACCGACTTCCCTATTGCTCGGGGGGCTGCGTTCATGCCCGCAGGTACAGATAGACAGACAGGCGGTCCAGCTCAGTAGGACTCCCTTCCAGTGGTGGTTAGTGCGCTTCACTTGATCCGGAGTTGCGGTTTATTTTGGTATGCCAGTCTTTTGAGATGTATATGCATATGGGTATGACGGGGCCCTGTCCCATCCTTTCTATAGCTTTTATTCCATTAGAGGTCTGTAGACAGTTATATGTAGATGACTTGTGAGGTAGCCTCGTCGGCTCCCATTCTTTTGTGTACATTCCATATGACAGCCTAGTTGGCATGCATTGTTAATATATATATATATATATATATATATATATATATATATATATATATATATATATATATATATATATATATATATATATATATATATATAGATATATTTGCATGATGCACAATTCCTGATATTATTCTTCCATGAGTCAGTTATTCCAGATTAATTTTCTTGTGGGCCCTTATTGTGTTGTGCTGTCCAGATATGAGTATAGGGGTGTTTGATCACTAGAGATCAGGCACTCGTCGTGGCTCATCCGTTTGGGTCGTGACAACATATTTGATATTATTATGAATATGCTGATAGTTCCTCTTTATGAGGCATATAGGTGGTGTACCCTTGAATTTTATAATCAGGTTTGACTTCTCGAGAGTTTTAAAGATTTGGAGGTTAGGTATTAGAATCCTTGTATGCGGGGTAAGTATTCACCTCAGTGTGGCGAATGTTCCCAGTAAAGAAGGAATATTAAATGACCAAAGAGTAAGGCCGAATTAAGCGGGGGAAGCTAGAAGCGAAATAGTGCCTCGCTGGAGTTTTCCAAAATAAGATAAGAGATGGTGACATTAGTGAGAGATTGGTAGAAGGCAAAGTAAAGCATTATGACTTGATATGAGAAATTATTAGAGAACATGAGCTAAAGTATGGAAGTACGACAAGGTTTAAAGTCAAGCAGAAGAAAAGATAAGAGAAAGCAAGTTTTGAGATTATAAAGAGGTGTAAGTCATAAGATTATGTCTTCATTACGAGAAGTGAATTGACGACCTTAAGGAGAATTATCAGAAGACTGATTTAGCCCCTAGACTTAGAGATACCAGTATTAGAGAGTAACCTAATATAAACTAAATTTGAGTTAGAGACTCGAAGGATTTCTGTAGTAGTTGCCATTGCGGTATTAGCAAAAGTGAATGATTAGGCAGTGAAAGAATGAACGACAGAAGAACAACATAGGGACAGTAAGAAAAAGATCTTCTTGAGCCAAGCTACGTGAGTAAATTTAAGCTCATCAAGATCAAATATGCTAGTATGAATACAAAACACTCTACGTATATATGTAATTCCAGTTGCCCCTAATAAGGGAAGATTATTCTAAGACAAATTATAAGTCACTAGGAGTGCGAAGAATTACAAAAAGGTGAAGAGGTAACAATATGACCTCTGTGGAAGCAGAATACTAAAGCATAAGGTGTTAATTATTCTTCTAAGAGGGGGAGATGGTATGGTGAAGTATCAAGGAAGAAATGCGTCTCGCTTAATGATAGAAAGGCAGAAGGATTACGACAAAAGGTTAGAATTGAATAAGATTCTGCTTACTCAGACTCTACAACAAATACGTAACAACTCTAGAATAATGCGTAAGTATGAATAGTAGAGAAGAGACATTAATGACTTCCTGGCTAGAGGTTCCAACTGATAGTAAACATAACCAGACATTTGATATTTAGGAAGCTCGTGTGAGGGGTAAATTAAGGAAAAAGACATAGCCCCAAGAAAAGTTACTTAGAATTGAGATATGAAGATAAATCGATTGAGAAATCAGTAATTGGCTTATGAAGGGCCAAGTTGTGGCTAGACGACAGAACTGAGACGATTCATTAGATCTATCACACCTCGACGAAGGGAATGAAGGGCACCCTACCCCAATAGTTGAGTACCACCTGACGTGACATAATATAAGCTTAATACAACAATCCTGATGGTAATCATTAGCATGTACATATAAGAGCATCGGTACACAGAAAGGCCCAACACAAGGATAATATAACCTCTTTGTGAACGACTGTATACATAAGCTAGCCAACAAGGCCGCAACATAAACATCATAAAATATCATATAGTCCCCCAGGCTATAACTGTCATGACCCAACCGGAGGGCCGCGACGAGCGCCCGGTGCTAGCCCACCTGGGCACCCCTTAGCTTACAACTCACTCACATCTAGGTGAGCCACATAATTAAACATACATTTCTATTCATCATTCATGCTAGTCCCATTGGATGACAATGCTTTGATATCATGGTTGGCATCTATACCACGTCAATGTACATGGGCCGACAAGGCCACCAAAATGATATACAAAATATAGGCCAACAAGGCCAGACATATCTAACCATATACACGTGACTACGAGCCTCTAAGGAGAGTATAACACATCACATAAGCGGGACAGGACCCCGCTATGCCCATAATTATGTACACAAAAGAATAAGTACCCAAAAGATATGGCTCCGAATGAAATGGAGATCTGCTAGGTGGTCTCTGAGAATACCGCTATGGATCGAGCCTGTCTCCCTGTGCACCTGCGGGCATGACGCATCGTCCACAAACAAAAGGACGTCAGTACAAAGAATGTACTGAGTATGTAAAGCATGATCAATATCAATATAGAAGCATAAATAGCAACATAAGAAATAGCATAAAATGGGAGATGGCAATATCATCGTCATATACATTTACTTGCCTTACATAGGATCTTTCCGTTTCTAATGCGTATTTACGTACATACATCCATATCTGTATCCGTTCCATATCTGTGCTCATATTCGTATACATACTCTTATTCACATTCATATCATATCATATTGTATCCATATCATATACATAATCATATCATATACATAGCATTAACATAGCATACCCGACCATGCAGGATCGGTATTTCATACATACTTGACCAACCAAGGCTCAAGGTTACTCATACCTGGCCCTACCAAGGCTTCAGGGTTACATCTACCTGGCCCTACCAAGGCGTCAGGGTTATCCGTACCATCTGCAGAGGTGTGCGCGCGTTACGTAATCATATACATACTTATTTACATATCTTACCCGGCCTCATAAGCTCGGGGTCCCATAATAGTCATACATAGACACATTTACACAATAGCTCATAAGCATCTTTACAATTTACATTACTATCATAATCGTCATCAACATCATTGTTACTACTATCGTCATTCATCACCCTTATCTTTATAGGCTTACTCGTCATACGAGGGAATTAGTACAATCGTGGCGTATCAAGAATCGTGAGCTTAATAGCTCGAAAGATCGAATCATTTATGAGACATCATAGACTTATGGAAGATTTAGATGTTTGGCCAAAGAACCATGCCTTATGAAAAAAGGGTTAGCCTTACATACCTTTCCGTTCAACTATTTACCACTTGCACGTTCTCCTCCGAAGCTCACGTTTCTACCTTCATTAAAGTCATACTATCATTAGAATCGATAGCTAGCATACATGACTAAACTAGAGAAAATCGGGCAATGTCTCCTCTATTTATACGACATTCCTCTATAGTGTATTTCAAATCTCAAACGTTACCAATACATTCACAATACTACAACAATAGTCATTATTCATCCACATTATCCATATTCTAAACTCACTTTTCAATCATCCATATCCATGGCCATAACGCACGACTATGTCCATTCACGTACATTGCTCATCTCATGTTCTCAACATCATTTATAACACATTTACATTACAATACATCAAGACTCATAACTCAATTCAAACTATTTCTCAAAATGGCACTATTCCACATTCATGACCCATTTTGCCATACCTCTCTACAATCCAAGCTTTTCAACTCTTAAATACCTTAAACAACATAAAAACATCATAAATCTTACCTTAGATGTCGTAGGAACAAGCCTTGGTTGATAATACTTCACTTGAGCAAAACCCTAGTTTATCTCTAATGAGATTTCTTGACTAGTATGATCCTTAATGGGTTTTCTTATACTTGATTCACTTAGTTTATGTTGTTGTTCACTAATAATCCTTGAATACTTGTGGAATAAATGTAGAGAGAGGTTTTAGAGAGAAGGGGGTGTCATGTGGAAATGAAATAATGAACTTGGTCTCTTATTAATAACCCAAAATCTGATCTTAAATGAATAGTCGTCGAAAGTGCACAGTGGTCGTAAACACAGTTTACGGCCTATATTCCAGTTTACGGACCGTATTTCGTGGTCGTATTTAAGGATGACAGAAACAGAAAGTCAGGCTGAGGACGTGGTGGTTTACGACTCAGTTTACGGGCCGTATTTCAGTTTACGGTCCGTATTCCAAGTCGTCTTTAACCATTCCAGCATTTGACAGAAAGTTGAAGTTTTTGGAGGCTGAAATACGACATGGCAGTTTACGGACCGTATACCACTTTACGGTCCGTATTTCGTTTTACGACCAATTGGCCAGAATGCAAACCTGCAACTTTTCACATTTCCAAAACCTATAATTAGTCATTGTGGAGCATAACCTACCTTTCATTGCAATTGCCTTTGAAATCTTACTTAGGGTTGTCAAACGTCGTTCCCTTCTTATTAAAACATCATATACTTGTATTCTTCGTTAGTCTATTCACTGTAGGTTCACGGGGGAATTCCCGAGGTGTATCACTCTCCCCCCCCCCCCTTTAAGAACATTCGTCCTCAAATGTTAAAGTCTTCGGGGATTCTATAGAAATTTCTCCAGAGTTTCCCCTATAATATGTGACTACCAACCTGTCACAACAACCCAAAATATCATCGCCTCACAGGGCTATGTCATAATATCAACATATATATGGCCACACACGACAAAAAGCATGAAAAGGAAATCATACATACCTCATACCACTAATGTTTCATCTTGAATCTCTCCCAAGGGCTCAAATAAATGACGGTATCTGGATCGCATACTTTCTTCCGCTTCCCATGTCATTTCTTCTTGTTTACTGCTTCTCCATAAAACCTTAACTGAGGCCACTTCTTGGTTTCTAAGCCTCCGTACTTGCCTATCTAGTATGGCAATGGGCACTTCTTCATAAGTCAACTTTTCTGTCACTTGCACATCGTTTATTGGCACGATCCTAGTAGGATCTCCAACACATTTCTGAAGCATCTAGACATGGAAAACTGGGTGAATTGACTCCAGATCCGGAGGTAGATCTAATTCGTAGGCCACTTTTCCCACTTTGCGCACAATCTCATAATGTCCAATGTACCGAGGACTAAGCTTCCCCTTTTTGCCAAATCTCATTACACCTTTCATCGGTGACACTTTCAAGAATACCCAATCTTTCACTTGGAACTCAAAGTCTCTTCGGCGATTATCCGCGTAGGACTTTTGACGACTTTGGGCTGCTAATAACCGATCTTGTATGAGCTTGACTTTCTCTATGGCTTGCTGGACCAAGTCTGGCCCTATCAGTCTGGCCTCTCCTGTTTCGAACCACCCAATTGGGGATCTACATTTTCACCCATATAAAGCTTCATACGGTGCCATTTGGATGCTAGAATGATAACTGTTATTGTAAGCAAATTCAATGAGTGGCAAATGATCATCCCAATTACCTCCGAAATCTATCATACATGCCCGTAACATATCTTCAAGAGTCTGAATGGTGCGCTCAGCTTGTCCATCGGTCTGCGGGTCAAATGTCGTGCTAAGGCTCACTTGGGTCCCTAAACCCTTTTAGAACGACTTCCAAAAATTGGCTGTAAACTGAGTTCCTCTGTCTGAGATAATAGATACTGGAACACCATGGAGTCTTACTATCTCTTTAAGATAAAGCTTTGCATAATCTTCTGCCACATGCGTTGTTCTGACTGGTAAGAAATGAGCTGACTTGGTGAGTCTATCCATAATTACCCATATGGAGTCATACTTATGGGGAGAACAGGGTAAGCCTGTAATGAAGTCCATGTTAATTGTCACGACCCAACCCCGTGGGCCATGACTAGTGTCCGACCTGGACACCCGTATACGTACCTGTTAGATATAGTCAAACTGAAACTACGAACAATATGGAAACTTACGAAGAACTCCTAAGGTCCATAATGTCATCATATATATATCCAGATAAACTGTCTCCTGAGGAGTCACAACTGATCAAATCATAAAATGATACACAAGCCGACAAGGCTGCCACTACACATCAATATCATATCATATGCAAGCCGACAAGGCTGCCATTACAGACGAGCATATCCATAGCACATCGTTTAGACACAGCTGAACAGAACTTATACACAACCCACACATATGTCTACAGACCTCTAAGAGTACTAACAGTGAAATATGACGGGATAGGGCCCCGTCGTACCCCTGAATAAACATATATATATATATATATATATATAAGTCTAGGTTCCGGAACAACGGAGCTCTCCAAGACAGATGAGTAGGAGTCCTATCCTGAAGGGTTACCAAACCGACTATCTGTACCTGCGGGCATGAAACGCAGCCCCCCGAAGAAAGGGGGTCAGTACGGAATATTTACTGAGTATATAAAGCATGAAATACAATAAAAAGGATCATAACTGAAATAGGGAGTATAGGAGACAAGTATAATATCCAGAATACCAAAACACTTGCCCTTTTGAAACATAAATCATGCATGTCAATATCATATGTCGTACCCGGCCCATTAAGTATATATATATATATATGATGGTGTTATGATGTGTTTATGGCGTTATGATCTGTTTATGGCGCCAAGGATGGTAGGAGGCGACCTTATTCACCGAGTCCCTTAATGGGCCGGGTACGACATATATATATATACCGTACCCAGCCCTATAGTGAGGGACTCGGTGAACAATGCAGTGAAACTGTGCACGAAAACGTATCCTGGCCCGGGACTCAGTGAAAGATATGTTGAGGCATGCACGAACAGAGTAGTGAGCAACCATATGCAAACTAAATTATATCTGAGACTCAATGGAATAGATAGAATGAACTAACACTTGAATATCAAGATAATAATCATATCAAGTATCCTTCGAATGTCACAATGGATTATATCAAAATAGAACTTCAGGAATCATAGACTCGTATCAAGACATAATGAAGAAAGTTCTGGGAATCAAGAACGTTATCCATCCTAGTGGCTCTAAGAATAGGATCTTTCTTTTGAAGTCATATATACGTCAATCTATTTGTTTCATAAAGATCATGCCAAAAGAAAGAAGGGCTAGCTTTACATACCCGTTGAAGGTTAATCGTAATCACGTTCGCTTCATCGCCCCTTTAGCCTATTTAATATGAAAGTAACACTATCGTTAGTAAACTATACTTTCTAGCTTATCAATCTGCAACCAATTACCTATAGGAACCATTCTTCAATTCATACTTTCTTGATTAGGATTTTTATTAGTTAAGAACTTAACGGAAATCGGGCAGCATTTCCCCTATATACTCGCCTAACCCGAACTTCCAATTAACTTCCTGTTATCACAACAATACCAACAATGACAGTAATAGAGATATGCATATAAAAATCCTTACAATTCAGCCCATAAACAATTCTAACAATCCAACAACCCTTCTTAATCCTTTTCAACCCACAATTTCATATAACAACGATTTCATGAGATTTCTTACTTCCAATTTCATCCAATCCAATTTTAATCCTTCCATTACAACCCCATTAATACAATTATACCACAAAATAAGAAAATCTTACCTTAATTTTCTCGGAGGAAGTTCAACACTTAATTGTTCCAATTTCACAATTTCTTCTTCCCCAATTCAATATCCAATGTTGCTATCACCTCCTTGAACTTGTAGTTCACTTGGAACTTGATCAAATATGCAACAAATCAGTTTTTTTCCTCCATCCATGGCTGGCCGAGAGCAGCCATGGAAATGTTTTTTTTTCAAGTTTAACTTTATGAAAATGAAATTAGCTTCTAAGTTGTTCATCCAATTTTACATATATATGTTGTCCCTCAACTTGACACGTGCTACCCCCCCCCCCCCCCCCCCCCCCATGACTCATCAATTGACTTCTTGAATTAATATTTTATATATTTTTATTTTATTTTATTTTGGGGGGGGGTTCCACAACCAATAATTAAATCAATTAATTTTAATTAATCATTAATCCTTACTCAATAATATAATCATAATTAATTAGTCACTAATCTCCAATAATATTTCTATACTAAATAAAATTTACAAAGAATTTGTGTAGTAATTAAAATTGAAAATTAAAAGTTCTTATTTCATACCCAAAAATAATCCCGTCCTTAACTTATGTCGATTAGCTAGTGAATAATTCGACGTACAAAAATACGGGATATAACATCCTTCCCCCCTTTAGAACATTCGTCCTCGAATGTTAAGCTGGTCCTGAACTCCCAATACCTACTCAAGTGTTCCCTTATTTAATTATGCCCCTCATGTGCCTCTTTCATTGGTCGATTTGCTATAATTCAATATAACGCATTCCAGGTCTCTACATAGTCATTCCCGTAATATTTCCTCATTCTGTTGCTTCTCAAGGTAATTATGTCACGTCGTTGTCTTTGCTCTCCTCCTCATTTCGCGGTTGGTTGTCAGTTGTATTTTGAGCTCTTCTGCTGAAGCGTTACTCTTTCTCTTGTCTGCATACCGTTCAGTTGTACTGTCACTGATTGATTTGGACTTGTATTCATGGTGCACTTAGCCACGACTCGACTGTTTCTTCTTCTACAGTTACTCCCTTAAGATGATGTATCGTTTACTTCACTTTATTTCCAATCCTTAAGTAAGACCTTGTAATGTGCAGACATCCCTGATCGATTTATTAGACTTTACAATTATTGGAGTATTTCATACCTCCGGTACTTGTAGACCCTTCACAGACTCTACGGATAAAACGAAATTTCCCAGAGTGTAATATTATTCTACTCCGATAACCTTGCTTTGCTCTGCTGTTACAGTCCGTATTCTGGAATCTTCAGCATCATGTGTCACTTTCTAACTTTCTTTTAAAGGTTTTTAACTATCACTTGCTTTTAGTTCTTGATCTTGATCTTTAGGGTTGGCTATCAAATAGTGCTAGAGTTCCCTCATGTTATAACTTTACTGTCATCCCGTAACTCGCTTGTTCTGATTGTCTCGGTTAAATCATTTCATAATTTCCCTTAACCTAACTAGCAATACTTTAAGCATATTATCTCGTGTCGTTTCTTTATTGTTGACTCAAACTCTTCTATTGCCCCTTTACTCAAATTTGCTCTTAGTTCTCCTATCACACATCGGAATATGCGTAAGTGCTCAAGTTAGCCCGGGAAATACCTTAGCGTCGTTTCACTAGTCTTTATGCTTTACCTTACGTTCCTCTCTCGTACCTTTCAACGGTGTCGGGGATCGACTATGGCCATGTCTTATTGTCCTCAGTACAAATTTTGTCTCGGTAATTTGGCTCAAACCATTTTTCACCTTTCCTTAATGTGTCCAAAATGTCACACCCACATTGTTGTTACTGAATCCTTACTCTTCTTATCTAGTACACACTTGGTGTCATTCTTAGCATACAAATATTCGTAGACTGCATAACTATTCTTGTACAACTTGTATGAAGTATATCCAATCTTAGTCATAGTTTTCCTCTCTCCTGGTTCATTCTGTTTTGCATATCTTATTTGTACTAAAACTCACTTGCGGTCTATCTTGTCATGCTCCTTCCCCTTTCTTTATTCACCATTTTATTTTCTCATATCCTACTATAGGAGATTTCCTGTCCTTCCTCCTTTGCCACTTTTAAGTTACAGTATCATTAGCAAGCAACCCCATTGCCAACGCCTTAACCTCTAATCCAGTATAGCGTTGCTATTCTTTATAATATCTCTTAAGCTACCCGTTACCATTTTCTTGCCGTATTCTTCCTTTTTATAAGCATTCACTTTCTAATGTCATATTATACAGAATCTTTACAAATAATCCTTAGTCTTGTCTCAAATACCATCATGTCTTCTATCCATTCATTCCTGGCTATCAGATATTATTAACTTGTTTCAGCAGGGGATCTCAATTGAAATTTAAGCATCTATATCAAATATACTTCAGTGTTAATTGTTTCCATTTATACTTACTTTGCTTTCACCCGCTTCCCCCCTTTGGGGTTGTACTTATACCATATCCATGTCTTTTCTTTATCATTTATAACTTTGATTCCCCACGTACGAAACCTTAACCAAATCACGAAGCGACGAGCACTCTCGATATATAGTACAAAATCTTATCTGATGGTTGGTAGAGTAATATAATTAATGTAATGATTTATCCAAAGCCACATTCCATTTATTCCGATCAGTAATTAGCTAGTGCTTATAGTCATTTCAAATTCTCAATTAGGTAGCACTTATAATCTGATGATAAATGTCCCAAGATTTCCTATAACACTATCTTTATCCCAACGGATATCATCTGTTTCTTCCAATAAATCCACAATACATCAGTTGTTTCACAAATCCGCAATCCCTGTCCTTTAAGGATTTCACTATTTCGGAGGTGAAGTCACATACACGCAGTATTCCTTGATGCCTCACGCTCTTTCACCCTTGTTGTATACCCAACGCTAACTTCTAACTACTCAAAATCATATCAAATTCGTTTTAATAGTGGTCTTGTCTTATCACCTTCTCGTCGTACTACACCTTAAGTTTGTAGCTATATATTTCCCTTTTATCCTATACTCATACTCAATTAATTACGTCTATATTGAGTGCTTCCTTTAGTATTCCTTTCATTTCTCCAGTCCATGTCCATCTTTTATTTTGTGCACGAGGAATCTCATGCTACGCCCGTATCCTTCGGAAAACACTACTTCTACATAACCCCTTTCTCATTTTCAAAGTATGTTCTGTTCATCCCTATTTGTTCTTATCATACCAGTCATTTCTAGCATTCATTCTGTCCCGTTGCTCATTGTTATGTCCCGTATTTTTATACATTGGGACAACCCGGATTAACTATGATAAGTTAGGGCCAAGACCATTCCGGGACTTGAAGTCGAGACTTTTGACCTTCGATTTTATTTTGAGACATAAGTTGTTCATGAAATTGTTGGCATGGAACAATTAGGAAATGTTGGGACCAAAAGTCACTAATTTGGAAGTTGAAAATCATGCAAGAAGTCCCACACTTTGTGGCCAATTTTAAATGGTCCAACACATGTGTGGGCCATGGACACTTGGAGGTTTCACTTAGGGGCCTAAAAGATGACTCCTAAGTCATCTTTTATCATTTCACTTAGCAAAATAACCAAGAAGTTGAAGAACTTCAACAACACCCATTCGGCCAAGAAACAAGAAAAAAACAAATCCAATTTGAGCCATTCCAAAAATATTTCTTTGGTGCAAATCCACTAATTGAAGGTCCCTAAGTAACGTGGAAGTGTTGTTGGAGCGATCAAGCCATCCGTTTAGTATATCGCAAACCCTAGGCAAAGTGTGGAGTTGAAGAAGAAAGGTAAGATTTGATCTTGTTTTATGTGTCATAAATGTTGTATGCATGATGTAGTATGCTAAAATGGATGAAAATCATGAGATAGGGTATGTTGGAAGTGGGTCGTGTGCTTGGTGTGTTAGCCGTGTGAGGTGTGTGTATGTTGTGTGGTGTAGAGGTGATGAATTGATCTTATGTAGCATGTTGGATTGTTGTAGTGTGTAGGATGGCTAAGAATCACTAATATATGCATGTGTGGTGATAGCTGAACGTGGGTCATACTATATGCCAAAGAACGCATTAATATCGCTTAGTGTTTTAGTTGTTGTCGTTATGAATTATAGTTTGGAAATGAGCGTTTAATGACTCAAGATTGATGTTGAAATTGTATGGGCTGGTTTGAGGGTTATTGTGCGTTTGATATAAGTTGTACATTTATGAGAATGCTATCGTTATAGTGTGGATTGTTGATACAAATCATGATTTGAAAATGAGGAGTGTATTATAGTGAGGTTCTCGGGTTTGGGACTGTTTTCGGGTAAATTGGAGAAATTGTTGGATTGTTGGAAATATTGTGTAACTTGTTTGAAATGTCCTTGAATATTGTTGGTATGGGTTCGGGTTGGAAATTGAATGTATGAGCGGTGATGTGGCTTGAATGTAAGCCGTCGAATTTAATATTATGAATGTTGTCGAATGATGTGAAAGAGAGTTGTTGATGTTATATTATCTTTCGGATTGGTCATTGGGGTTGCTAGGTTGGTTATTGTTGTTGTTGTTGTTGTTGTTGTTGTTGTTGTTGTTGATTCTGGCCGAGTTAAATTCTTGGGGTTGGCCTATTTACAGGGGAAATGCTGCCCAAATTACTGTAGAATTTAAGTGTTAGTTTGGAATAAATTGCCTAGTGCCGATGGCTAATGTGTAATACTCGTTGATGTATTTGTAGACCTTGGGGAGCCCGAGGCGTAGGTTGGATTAGCTTGAATTGAGTTAGGTTGGAGTGCGTACGAGTATGTAAAGCTCAAGCCTTCCTTCTTTTGGCATGCCTTAGTTATACATAGGTTATATCACGAGCCTCGAGGAAATTCTAAATTGGCAATCCGAGTACGTTATGACTCTTATATATTTCTTGGCACTCGTATGTTTGATGTGATGAAATGTCACGACCCAACCCCGTGGGCCGCGACTGGTACCCTAACTGGGTACCCGTACATACCTACCCAACCGACTTTCGAATCATACGGATTTTTTTTTCTCTTCTTAAAACAGAAGTTACAGAAGTAGGTCGATACAAATACGGCACGCGCGCAAACATACATATATATACATACATACCTGAACATACAGACATTTACATATAAGCCGATAAGGCTAACATACCGACGAAACCCGTAACCCACACATCTATCTACAGGCCTCTACAGACATACAGAATCATATGACGGGACAGGGCCCCGCCGTACCTAAAATTTCCATACATACAGAACATACGGAAGAACAGAAGATATATACCAAAAGTATATGCTCCGGATCGAAGGAGCTCTTCAAACAGCAGAGTCAGAAACCTACGGTGGCGGCGTATCACCTGGTGCGTCTGTACCTGCGGGCATGTAGCGCAGCCCCCGAAGAACGGGGGTCAGTACGAAAAATGTACCGAGTATGTAAAGCAGAAACATAGCAGATATAAACATAGTCCGAACCGGAGTCACAGAAATATAACGGACAGAACCATGAATCAGACGGACGGACAGAGTCATGATCCAGACATACATACAGAGTCGTGGTTCATACAGATAAACAGAATCATGGTTCGGACAGACAAACGGAATCATAATACGGACAGACGAGCAAAATCAGTATCCATAGAGACGTACAGAATCGGAGTCCATACGGGCGTACCGAATAAAAATCCATACGGACATACAGAATCAGAATCCATACGGACATACAGACATAGTCGTAATCCAGACGGACAGACAAAAGTATGTCGGACAGAATTATGCATGCAGAGTAGTACAGAGTCATACAGAGTCATACAGAGGCATGTGCTTAAATAAATACAGATGGCACACGCATACATTCATACAGATCCCGGCCCTGTCTGGGGGCGCGGTAACAGAACCCGGCCCTCTTAGTACGGGACGCGGTGGACAGACAGAATCAGATCAGATCATATGCCATCCTGGCCGCCATCCCCATACACAGATCATAATATCATACAGACATACAGATCCCGGCCCGCACGCCGAGGGACGCGGTGAACAATGCAGAGAAATATGCACGATAACAGAACCTGGCCCGGGACGCAGTGAAGGAATGCATTGAGACAGACACGAACCGATAAATGAGAAACTACTTACATACAGACTCAACATACAGACTCAATCAAACTGAAGGGTGCCCAACGACGAGTCAAAATCAGAGTATCCGGATAGTATGCATAGTACGCGCCTATATCCTACTTGGGAAGGCACGACAGATTATTATCAGAATCAGATTCTCAGATGTTCAGAAATCATTTTGTAAGAATTTCATAAAAATATTTGTATCATAATCAAAATAATAGTTCAGATGGTTTCTGAGAAAATCGGACAAAACGGAAGTATTTAAAGTATTACCGAAGGTATCGGGCCTTGCGGGCCCGCCTCGGACCAACTCGAGGCAACATATGTAAATCATCGCTAATAGACCTTATGAGGTCACCCATAATCGTTTGGAAGTGTTCCGACTCCGTTTAGGGAAGTTTTGTACAAAAACTCACTTTAAAGGCAATTTATAAGAAAATAGCTTCAATTGAATTGAAGGAATTGGAGCGGTTTTCCGTCTCAAATTCCGGGGAACGGAGTCGTACTTAAGGCTCGCGGCCGAGCCTATCACATCCAGAACATGCCTAAGAACAAAGGGAAATGCTTCACATACCTCGATAGCGCCTCACGCTCGCTTGGCGTCGATCCCAAGTTCGTCCAAAATCTAGAAATGGTCAAGTTTACCATTTGTTAGTTTCAACTTTTCCATAGTCCAAACTTAACACATACTTGCCTACCGAAATTTCGGCAGCATTTCCTCTGTATATATGACATCCCCAAAAGTTAAACACAGCCAAACAATCAACACAACCCAACAACAATATTCATAATAACGACAAGTAGCTCAAAATACATAATAAGGCACAATTTGCCAACTTTCCGTCATAACTTAACATTTTCCGTTCCGACCTTACACTTCCAAACCAAACTTATTATTTTGATGTTCATTACCCATCAAATTCATTACAACACGATTTGGAGGCATATCATACCATTCTCACAAGATATACATAAGATATGCAAATTTACAAACTTTCCATCAAAGCCACAATTTATCCAATTCTCCTAACCTTCAACATACAAGTTCATTATACAATTCCATCTTCCAAATTCATCAACAATAATCATAATTTGCCTCTTGATACATTCATTTCCATTTTTACATAAATCATAACAAAGTTGCATACTTTCCTACAACAACTTAATAACCATTTTTCCAAGACAATAAAGATTGTTATCTTTCCATTCACTTCACCATAACATACTTAACATACAAACAAGATCAAATTCATACTCCATCAACACATAACAATACCACACGGCCACCTCCTACATTCTTCAATTTTCCCTAATTCATTCCACTTCCATTTCTAATACAATTTCCACCATACTTCAACTAAATTACAACATGAATTCAAATCATCCAAGACATGTAATACATGTACATGTATTCGGCCAACATGCATATTTTTGAACACACAAAATTTTCATGTTTTTCATTCATTCACACATACTACAACATACATATACCTTCCATAACATATCAAAAGCATAAAATCCTTGCCTTTCTTCAAGTTCTTCACTTGGAGGATAAAATTGCTTTCTTGCCACAATACTTATATCAACTTGTAGAGGGCTTCTCACTTGGTAATATTCCAACAAGAATTGAATTTTAAACTCAAGGATTAGGCTCCAAATTTTTTTTCTTTCTTTTCTTTCTTTTTCTCTCTCTCACCCGAACCCTCTTGTTCTTTTTGTTTGTTGTTCTTGTTTTCCTTTTTCTTGAAACTTCTTGATACTTATCCATGATATATAATTTCCCATGGAATTTAATTAATCCATGGGCTTGGATCAATGGTGTGGCCGGTTGGGCCCTTAAATTTGGGCCTCACTTTTTTTTTTTTTTTTGAGTCCAATTGGCTTTATTTTGTAATTCATGAAGCAAGTTTCCAAAATTCCAATTTTGCCCTTGGCCTCCTTCCGTAATTCCACACCAACGTATTTATAACTGACACATTCACACCAAGAAATGTCCAATTGTGGCCTTATTTATTTCAAGTCAATTTATCTTGAATTTCCGAATAAGCAAAAACGTCGGATGTAACATCCTCCCCCCCTTTAAAAACATTCGTCCTCGAATGTTAAATTGACCTTATGGGGCGTCATACTACTTCGGGAGGGTTCTCTTTATAGTCGTCCTTTACTGACTTTCCGGCCTGACTTCTTTACCAACATTATGGGGTAATTTTTCACATTACTGATTCAAATGCCTTCATAATATATTTTCTCATACCCCACATAATCATCAAACCATAAGCTATATTCTTGTAACAGACAAACGTTTTCCAAACCTTATAGTCCATATCATTTCTTGTTACACTCCTGAGATTCCTACCACGTTTTCGTAATCCCACTTCATACTAGATACTTCATACCAACAGATTCAGAACTAGAACCGAGCGCGTAGAAGCATATCGGACGGATTCGTAATCGGAGGTAGACGTACTAAACCATGGCGGACGGATTCGTAGTCAAAGTCAGGGGTACGGAGGTATGTCAGACAGATTTGAGATCGGAGTCAGACGTACAAAAATGTATCATACGGAATCATGATCAAAGTCAGACAGATTTGTAATCAGAGTTAATCGTACAGAGATATGTCAGACAGAAACGTATTCAGAATCAATCATACAGAAGTATGTCGACCAGAAACATATTCAGAATCGGATGTACAAAGATTTATCAGGTGGGAACATAATCGAGTTCAGAAGCATAGAGGCGTAATAGACAGAGCCATAGCAGAATCGGAAGTGCAGAAGTATAACAGATAGAATCTGAAGCCGAATCAGATCACTCTTAGTAAGGCTCCAGTGATGAATGGAAAATTCCCTTATTGGTAACCTGGTTAGCCAAGTTATCATACAAATCGTCTCGCGTGTCGCTTATCGACTCTTTCAAAGATTCCGCTTATTCGCATTTCTTATCTTTCGTCTTTCCTACCATCCATACTCATTTTCCTTTTCAGACATCGTCATACCAGACTGAGTTATAATGGGATAGGGGTTTTTCTAGTCCTTGACAGCATTTGTGTCCTCGCCCCCGCTTCGTTTCATGTATTCGGTTTAGTAAAACCTTTCGTCTATCACAACATTAGTTGCCGGGACTCGGCTCTTGATCCATATGGGCACCAGACGAAAATCATACACACACACATACACACATACAAATATATGTACTAATATCTTACTGGCTAGCGTCTCTGACTGTTATTCGAATTCGCTCAATTTCCCGAGCGGGGTTGTACCCTTTTCTTTTTGCCCATTTAATTCCGCGTCGGTCTGTGTGGCTTTTGTAAAGGCACTAATTACTCCACACATTCTCTTTTCCTTTAGATTACCCCAAACTTTTCATTTATATCCATCATACCTACACTTGTGCAAAACTTTGCATTACTTCCCAGGGGGTCACCCATCCCAGAATTGCTCTGGCTTGAGCACGCTTAACTCCAAAACTTTCATGCATTTCGACGCGTTAGGGCTGATGTAATTTCATCGATCGCCCCGCACGACCTTTGTCGCGTAATTTTAGAGCAAATCGGGGTCTTAGCAAATTTTCAGAAATTTTTTGTAGCGGGTCCCACCCCCGGCTAAGTCGTACAATTACCGTGCTGCCTTTCTGAATCTTCAACATTCACTTTCATACACATATACATATGATTACGGATAACCCACGGATTTAAGTCTTCGTCCCACGAATTCCGCCTCCAAATAGTCGGTGGAATCTGATAAAATATCACCGTAAGGTGTTCTCCGGCCACCGACAGAAGAAAACTAAAGTCCGACAAGTATCGCGGGACCTTTTTGTACTTAGTCTACATATTTACTTCCATATTTTTGGAAAAATTTGGGCAGAGGTTCCTCTGTTTTTCTTACTATCCAAAACCTGTACACCAGAAATACCAATCATGCCTCACAGGGCCAACACATATACACACACATACATATCATATCATGTCGTATCGCATCCACATGGGCTGACAACTTCAAATAAGAACTATAACGTCGTCGACACTTACCACACGTGCCCAACTCAAACAGCATCGGAGGCACTTAACTGTTTACTTTCATCCGGGATTTCTAGACTCACATTGGTGGTGGGGACATCTCAGTCGCCCTTGCCGTTGGTCACTAGGTCTCTAATCTTTTTAAATTTCCGTTATCGTCATTGAACAACGTTTTACAGATATCATACACATACCGAGAATTTTAGGAAACTTACTTACTCATAACTGATCAAACTCGGGTCTAACCTGGGGAGCTGCCGTGGGAACTGTGTCCCTCATCATCGTCGTCTGTCTGGCCCCCACTATTACCTGCATCTGAATCGGAGGAGTGTAGATAGCCTGGCAATTCCTGGTTCACCGACGGCCAGGACAAAGGGCTGGAGTAGGGCGTAACACTCTCCGGGGAAGCCTGTCTAACATACTGCTCCACTACCAGAGCTTCTGGCACACCCTCGGGAACCTCCTCCTCCGGCGTCCCAGAGGGATGCTCTGGTGGCTCAGCATCGGGGCTATCCTCCTCCCTGGGAGTAAGAAACTCTGGAGGTATCGTCGCTGGGTCCTCCGAAGGGTCGGTGTCATAACTGTCTTCCCTGGGAGCCTCTGCTCTGGGGATCAAAAACTCTGGAGGAATTGTCTCTGGATCCTCCGAAGGGTCTGTCTCAATCGAGTAGCTGGGGATCTGCCTACTCGGTCCTGGTGATGTCCTAGGGGCCTTAATAGCACCCCCATCCCCATCATCCGAAGCACTCCTCTTCATTATTTATCAACCTACAATCACCTGCAGGAAGAGGGTCAAAAACATTTTCCCCAAATACCGACACTTCTGCTCTTTGGAGCCTCGCTGTAGGTACAACAATTCGTAGGGGAGAATTATCCTAATCATACTGCTTTATCGCACGATCTAAGAATCCAAAGAAGGGTAACATCCTAAATGCCCTGTAGCTTCCTGTTTATAGGTGTGGTGCACAACACATCGATAAACAAGACTCTACTAGACACGGCCTGTAGACATTCCGAGGACTAACCGCTCTGATACCACTTTTGTCACGACCCAACCCCGTGGGCCGCGACTGGTACCCTAACTGGGTACCCGTACATACCTACCCAACCGACTTTCGAATCATACGGATTTTTTTTTCTCTTCTTAAAACAGAAGTTACAGAAGTAGGTCGATACAAATACGGCACGCGCGCAAACATACATATATATACATACATACCTGAACATACAGACATTTACATATAAGCCGATAAGGCTAACATACCGACGAAACCCGTAACCCACACATCTATCTACAGGCCTCTACAGACATACAGAATCATATGACGGGACAGGGCCCCGCCGTACCTAAAATTTCCATACATACAGAACATACGGAAGAACAGAAGATATATACCAAAAGTATATGCTCCGGATCGAAGGAGCTCTTCAAACAGCAGAGTCAGAAACCTACGGTGGCGGCGTATCACCTGGTGCGTCTGTACCTGCGGGCATGTAGCGCAGCCCCCGAAGAACGGGGGTCAGTACGAAAAATGTACCGAGAATGTAAAGCAGAAACATAGCAGACATAAACATAGTCCGAACCGGAGTCACAGAAATATAACGGACAGAACCATGAATCAGACGGACGGACAGAGTCATGATCCAGACATACATACAGAGTCGTGGTTCATACAGATAAACAGAATCATGGTTCGGACAGACAAACGGAATCATAATACGGACAGACGAGCAAAATCAGTATCCATAGAGACGTATAGAATCGGAGTCCATACGGGCGTACCGAATAAAAATCCATACGGACATACAGAATCAGAATCCATACGGACATACAGACATAGTCGTAATCCAGACGGACAGACAAAAGTATGTCGGACAGAATTATGCATGCAGAGTAGTACAGAGTCATACAGAGTCATACAGAGGCATGTGCTTAAATAAATACAGATGGCACACGCATACATTCATACAGATCCCGGCCCTGTCTGGGGGCGCGGTAACAGAACCCGGCCCTCTTAGTACGGGACGCGGTGGACAGACAGAATCAGATCAGATCATATGCCATCCTGGCCGCCATCCCCATACACAGATCATAATATCATACAGACATACAGATCCCGGCCCGCACGCCGAGGGACGCGGTGAACAATGCAGAGAAATATGCACGATAACAGAACCTGGCCCGGGACGCAGTGAAGGAATGCATTGAGACAGAAACGAACCGATAAATGAGAAACTACTTACATACAGACTCAATCAAACTGAAGGGTGCCAAACGGCGAGTCAAAATCAGAGTATCCGGATAGTATGCATAGTACGCGCCTATATCCTACTTGGGAAGGCACGACAGATTATTATCAGAATCAGATTCTCAGATGTTCAGAAATCATTTTGTAAGAATTTCATAAAAATATTTGTATCATAATCAAAATAATAGTTCAGATGGTTTCTGAGAAAATCGGACAAAACGGAAGTATTTAAAGTATTACTGAAGGTATCGGGCCTTGCGGGCCCGCCTCGGACCAACTCGAGGCAACATATGTAAATCATCGCTAATAGACCTTATGAGGTCACCCATAATCGTTTGGAAGTGTTCCGACTCCGTTTAGGAAAGTTTTGTACAAAAACTCACTTTAAAGGCAATTTATAAGAAAATAGCTTCAATTGAATTGAAGGAATTGGAGCGGTTTTCCGTCTCAAATTCCGGGGAACGGAGTCGTACTTAAGGCTCGCGGCCGAGCCTATCACATCCAGAACATGCCTAGGAACAAAGGGAAATGCTTCACATACCTCGATAGCGCCTCACGCTCGCTTGGCGTCGATCCCAAGTTCATCCAAAATCTAGAAATGGTCAAGTTTACCATTTGTTAGTTTCAACTTTTCCATAGTCCAAACTTAACACATACTTGCCTACCGAAATTTCGGCAGCATTTCCTCTGTATATATGACATCCCCAAAAGTTAAACACAGCCAAACAATCAACACAACCCAACAACAATATTCATAATAACGACAAGTAGCTCAAAATACATAATAAGGCACAATTTGCCAACTTTCCGTCATAACTTAACATTTTCCGTTCCGACCTTACACTTCCAAACCAAACTTATTATTTTGATGTTCATTACCCATCAAATTCATTACAACACGATTTGGAGGCATATCATACCATTCTCACAAGATATACATAAGATATGCAAATTTACAAACTTTCCATCAAAGCCACAATTTATCCAATTCTCCTAACCTTCAACATACAAGTTCATTATACAATTCCATCTTCCAAATTCATCAACAATAATCATAATTTGCCTCTTGATACATTCATTTCCATTTTTACATAAATCATAACAAAGTTGCATACTTTCCTACAATAACTTAATAACCATTTTTCCAAGACAATAAAGATTGTTATCTTTCCATTCACTTCACCATAACATACTTAACATACAAACAAGATCAAATTCATACTCCATCAACACATAACAATACCACACGGCCACCTCCTACATTCTTCAATTTTCACTAATTCATTCCACTTCCATTTCTAATACAATTTCCACCATACTTCAACTAAATTACAACATGAATTCAAATCATCCAAGACATGTAATACATGTACATGTATTTGGCCAACATGCATATTTTTCAACACACAAAATTTCCATGTTTTTCATTCATTCACACATACTACAACATACATATACCTTCCATAACATATCAAAAGCATAAAATCCTTACCTTTCTTCAAGTTCTTCACTTGGAGGATAAAATTGCTTTCTTGCCACAATACTTATATCAACTTGTAGAGGGCTTCTCACTTGGTAATATTCCAACAAGAATTGAATTTTAAACTCAAGGATTAGGCTCCAAATTTTTTTTCTTTCTTTTCTTTCTTTTTCTCTCTCTCACCCGAACCCTCTTGTTCTTTTTGTTTGTTGTTCTTGTTTTCCTTTTTCTTGAAACTTCTTGATACTTATCCATGATATATAATTTCCCATGGAATTTAATTAATCCATGGGCTTGGATCAATGGTGTGGCCGGTTGGGCCCTTAAATTTGGGCCTCACTTTTTTTTTTTTTTGAGTCCAATTGGCTTTATTTTGTAATTCATGAAGCAAGTTCCCAAAATTCCAATTTTGCCCTTGGCCTCCTTCCGTAATTCCACACCAACGTATTTATAACTGACACATTCACACCAAGAAATGTCCAATTGTGGCCTTATTTATTTCAAGTCAATTTATCTTGAATTTTCGAATAAGCAAAAACGTCGGATGTAACATGAAATATGAATCCTTATGTCTTCGAAATAACTGATTTCCAAATGTTTCACAAAAAGTTTTGTTTTAAAGAATTCCGAAATTATGGACGCCGTATCTTTCACATAAAGGCTCGGATTGCTTCGATATCTTCGTAAGAGTTTGTATGGCGTATGATGAGTATGTTCTCCATAGACGGGCCCGGCTCGGGTCGATACCCGTCCGTGGGTCCCGCGGCTTTCCTTTATGTAATTCGGAAGACTTTTGAAAGAATTTGGTATGACTATTATTTCGATTTTCAAGTATGGTAATTTTACTTATATTTGAGTCCATGATAATGATTTTATGCATATGGTTACTCACGACTCTGCTCGTGCGTTCTGTTATATCTTTCGCCAGATCCCGGGCCGGTTCTGTTGTCGTGCGCACTTTGATATATTCCGGTGTTATGCTGTGTTGATGGTTCACCGAGCCACTCGCTAGAGGGCCGGGTTCCACTTATATTTGGCGTTATGCTGTGTATGGTATTATGCTGTGTTATGATGTGTGACGGGGATACAGAGATTTGAACCTTTTGGTATTATGCTGTGTTATGGCGCCATCGACGGGCGGGCGACCATATTCTCTGTGCCCTATGTATGACTTATATTTTGAGAGTAAACATTTTGATATTTTGGGTTTGCACTTATGTTCTGTACTTCTATTTCGTTTATGCCTCAGATTTGTTTTCTGTATCTTCTGCTTTGCATACTCAATACATATTTCGTACTGACCCCCTTTCTTCAGGGGGCTGCGTTTCATGCCCGCAGGTGCAGACGTACAGTTTGGTGATCCAGCCGTTTAGGATACCTTCTTCTGCTGTTTGGAGTGCTCCTCTTATTCCGGAGCCTACATTTTGGTATATATCTTCGTTCGTTGCATATGTATGTATTTGTTCAGGGGTACGGCGGGGCCCTGTCCCGCCATATGATTCGGTCTGTCTGTTTAGAGGTCTGTAGACGTATATGTGGGTTTTGTGCCTACTTCTGTATGGGTGTGTTTGTATGATCCCACTTGCCATGGCAGCCTTGTCGGCGTGCGTTTGTATATGTTTTGGGCCGTTGCGCCATTTGATAGCCTTGTCGGCTTCTGATATATATATGTACATATATGGTTGTGTTTGAAATGTGTCTGAGACAGTTTGATATAATTTGAGGCAGCGTGTGATATTTGTGCCCGTATACGCTATCTGTATGTGATTCGGATTTGATGAGTGTGTTCGGGTGCCCAGTTCGGGCACTAGTCACGGCCTACGGGGTTGGGTCGTGACAGAAGTGGTATCAGAGCGGGTTGTCCTCGGAATGTCTACAGGCCGTGTCTCGTAGAGTCTTGTTTATCGGTGTGTTGTGCACCACATCTATAAACAGGAGGCTACATGAAATTTAGGGTGTTTCCTTTCTTTGAATCTTAGATCGTGAGCTAGAGATGTGCTATTAGGATGATTCTGTTCTGATCAGTTGTAGTGTTTTTCAGAGATGCCTCCGAAGAAGGCGGCGGCTGCCTAGAAGGGTAAGGCGGTGATGGGAGAGACTAGTCAGATGCTGAGAGTTACCCGGGCTCGTGCTCAGGATTTTCCCGACGTTGTGCCCCAGTCAGAGGGTTCTGCTACACCCCCACTCGAGGAGCATGGAGCCGCTCCACCATTAGCTCCAGAGGCTCCAGCGCCCGGGCCTCCAGCTCCTCAGCCAGGGGCGGAGGATAGGACGTTGAGGGAGGCCGTACAGTTACTAACGACTTTGGTAGCGGGACAGACTCGCAGACGCGGGCTGAGAGGTGATGATGATGATGACAGGCGTGATAGCCTGAGGGTTCATGATTTTCTGACATGCGGTCCCCCAGAGTTTTTCGGGTCTAAGCCCGAGGAGGACCCCCATGACTTTATTCGGGGGATGAGGCGCTCATTGCGACTGGTCAGGGCTTCAGAGACCGAGTCTGTTGAGTTAGCCTTGCACAGATTACGAGATGTTGCGGCAAATTGGTATGAGTCATGGGAGCTGTCCAGAGGTGAGGATGCTCCCCCAGCTACTTGGGATGAGTTTGTGGCCGCTTTTCTCCGCCACTCTTTGCCCCCGGAGTTACGACGGGCGCGGGTTGATAAATATTTACAGCTGCAGCAGAGGGGTCGGAGTGTTCGTGAGTATAATTTGGAGTTTGATTCTTTGGTTCGATATGCGCCTGCTATAGTGGCTGACATGGCTGACCGGATGCACCGGTACGTGATAGGGATGGAACGTTATTTAGTTGACGGCTGTATGGCGGTGGCATCGCAGACTGATATGGACATCGCCCGGTTACAGGCTTACGCGCAGGGTATGGAGGACCGGCACAGAGAGGATCAGTCGGGCAGAGATCGTGATAGGAGACCGCCCAAGAGGGCCTGGTCAGCTGGGTATTCTGGGGAGTTCCAAAACGGGCAGCCTTAACAGTATGTTAGACAGTCTTCTCAGCCGGCGCAGAGTGCACTCCCGCAGTCTATCGGGGAGGGATTTGATAGTGTCAGATACTCAGGAGCAGGCCAGAGTTCCAGAGCATCAGGTTCGCAGATGACCAGGGGTTCCAGCCAGTCCCGACCACCCAGGCCCCGTTGTTCTTATTGTGGGAGATCGCACCCAGGGGAGTGCTACCGAGCCACAGGAGCTTGTTTTTCCTGCGGCCGTCAAGGCCATGTTATGCGAGATTGTCCGATGGCGAGTGGTTCTGGTGATACAGTTCAGCTGACGGGGTCAGCCGCTGGTTCATCATCTACTCCCTCAGCTATGCGCCCTGCAGGGCAGGGGTATGCCGGCACCGGCGGGCCGCTATCGAGGCCGTGGTGGTGTTTCAAATTCTAGCGGTCCATCGAACCGCATATATGCATTGGCTAGCTGCCAGGGTCAGGAGGCTTCGCCAAATGTTGTTACAGGTAATCCAAATCCTTTGTTTGACTATGTTGATTTGTGAATGACTTGTATGAGTGGCTATAAAAGAAACTCCCCCGAGTTGTTAGTAAGACCCGTAGAATTAATCTAACATTCGAGGACGAATGTTCTAAAGGGGGGGAGGATGTTATGTCCCGTATTTTTATATATTGGGACAACCCGGATTAACTATGATAAGTTAGGGCCAAGACCATTTCGGGACTTGAAGTCGAGACTTTTGACCTTCGATTTTATTTTGAGAAATAAGTTGTTCATGAAATTGTTGGCATGGAACAATTAGGAAAAGTTGGGACCAAAAGTCACTAATTTGGAAGTTGAAAATCATGCAAGAAGTCCCACACTTTGTGGCCAATTTTAAATGGTCCAACACATGTGTGGGCCATGGACACTTGGAGGGTTCACTTAGGGGGCTTAAAAGATGACCCCTAAGTCATCTTTTATCATTTCACTTAGCAAAATAACCAAGAAGTTGAAGAACTTCAACAACACCCATTCGGCCAAGAAACAAGAAAAAACCAAATCCAATTTGAGCCATTCCAAAAATATTTCTTTGGTGCAAATCCACTAATTGAAGGTCCCTAAGTAACGTGGAAGTGTTGTTCGAACGATCAAGCCATCCGTTTAGTAGATCGCAAACCCTAGGCAAAGTGTGGAGTTGAAGAAGAAAGGTAAGATTTGATCTTGTTTTATGTGTCATAAATGTTGTATGCATGTTGTAGTATGCTAAAATGGATGAAAATCATGAGATAGGGTATGTTGGAAGTGGGTCGTGTGCTTGGTGTGTTAGCCGTGTGAGGTGTGTGTATGTTGTGTGGTGTGGAGGTGATGAATTGATCTTATGTAGCATGTTTGATTGTTGTAGTGTGTAGGATGGCTAAGAATCACTAATATATGCATGTGTGGTGATAGCCGAATGTGGGTCATACTATATGCCAAAGAACGCATTAATATCGCTTACTGTTTTAGTTGTTGTCATTATGAATTCTAGTTTGGAAATGAGCGTTTAATGACTCAAGATTGATGTTGAAATTGTATGGGATGGTTTTAGGGTTATTGTGCGTTTGATGTAAGTTGTACATTTATGAGAATGCTATCGTTATAGTGTGGATTGTTGATACAAATCATGATTTGAAAATGAGGAGTGTGTTATAGTGAGGTTCTCGGGTTTGGGACTGTTTTCGGGTAAATTGGAGAAATTGTTGGATTGTTGGAAATATTGTGTAACTTGTTTGAAATGTCCTTGAATATTGTTGGTATGGGTTCGGGTTGAAAATTGAATGTCTGAGCGGTGATGTGGCTTGAATGTAAGCCATCGAATTTAATATTATGAATGTTGTCGAATGATGTGAAAGAGAGTTGTTGATGTTATATTATCTTTCGGATTGGTCATTGGGGTTACTAGGTTGGTTATTGTTGTTGTTGTTGTTGTTGTTGATTCTGGCCGAGTTAAATTCTCGGGGTTGGCCTATTTACAGGGGAAATGCTGCCCAAATTACTGTAGAATTTAAGTTTTAGTTTGGAATAAATTGCCTAGTGCCGATGGCTAATGTGTAATACTCGTTGACGTATTTGTAGACCTTGGGGAGCCCGAGGCGTAGGCTGGATTAGCTTGAGTTGAGTTAGCTTGGAGTGCGTACGAGATATGTAAAGCTCAAACCTTCCTTCTTTTGGCATGCCTTAGTTATACATAGGTTATATCACGAGCCTCGAGGAAATTCTAAATTCGCAATCCGAGTACGTTATGACTCTTATATATTTCTTGGCACTCGTATGTTTGATGTGATGAAATATGAATCCTTATGTCTTCGAAATAACTGATTTCCAAATGTTTCACAAAAAGTTTTGTTTTAAAGAATTCCGAAATTATGGACGCCGTATCTTTCACATAAAGGCTCGGATTGCTTCGATATCTTCGTAAGAGTTTGTATGGCGTATGATGAGTATGTTCTCCATAGGCGGGCCCGGCTCGGGTCGATACTCGTCCGTGGGTCCCGCGGCTTTCCTTTATGTAATTCGGAAGACTTTTGAAAGAATTTGGTATGACTATTATTTCGATTTTCAAGTATGGTCATTTTACTTATATTTGAGTCCATGATAATGATTTTATGCATATGGTTACTCACGACTCTGCTCGTGCGTTCTGTTATATCTTTCGCCGGATCCCGGGCCGGTTCTGTTGTCGTGCGCACTTTGATATATTCCGGTGTTATGCTGTGTTGATGGTTCACCGAGCCACTCGCTAGAGGGCCGGGTTCCACTTATATTTGGCATTATGCTGTGTATGGCGTTATGCTGTGTTATGATGTGTGACGGGGATACGGAGATTTGAACCTTCTGGTGTTATGCTGTGTTATGGCGCCATCGACGGGCGGGCGACCATATTCTCTGTGCCTTATGCATGACTTATATTTTGAGAGTAAACATTTTGATATTTTGGGTTTGCACTTATGTTCTGTACTATATTTTGTTTATGCCTCAGATTTGTTTTCTGTATCTTCTGCTTTGCATACTCAATACATATTTCGTACTAACTCCCTTTCTTCGGGGGGCTGCGTTACATGCCCGCAGGTGCAGACGCACAGTTTGGTGATCCAGCCGTTTAAGATACCCTCTTCTGCTGTTTGGAGTGCTCCTCTTATTCCGGAGCCTACATTTTGGTATATATCTTCGTTCGTTGCATATGTATGTATTTGTTCAGGGGTACGGCGGGGCCCTGTCCCGCCATATGATTCGGTCTGTCTGTTTAGAGGTCTGTAGACGTATATGTGGGTTTTGTGCCTACTTCTGTACGGGTGTGTTTGTATGATCCCACTTGCCATGGCAGCCTTGTCGGCGTGCGCTTGTATATGTTTTGGGCCGTTGCGCCATTTGATAGCCTTGTCGGCTTCTGATATATATATGTACATATATGGTTGTGTTTGAAATGTGTCTGAGACAGTTTGATATAATTTGAGGCAGCGTGTGATATTTGTGCCCGTATACGCTATCTGTATGTGATTTGGATTTGATGATTGTGTTCGGGTGCCCAGTTCGGGCACTAGTCACGGCCTACGGGGTTGGGTCGTGACACTCATCTTCCTTTTGTCCGGTCTTTCACAATTCTGTCGCTTATATTACTCATTCTCTTAGCTATACACGCCATAACACATTGCTACACTGCAATCCCACTCGCTTTCTTCTTATCTTTTTCCTTCTATTAACTCCTTCTCTCCCTGTGTTCGCTTTCACTTTCGTTACCACTCGATCTCTATTCTGAACTTTCCTTATAGGACTTTTTAAATCCTTTTTTTTTGTTATATATTTGCTTTTCCGTTTCACACTGATCACATCATATCCTTTAGTTACTTCCTTGCTAGGCTTTACTCATTTCTATAACAATCCTTATGGTATTCACATTACATCCTGTTCGTAGTACATCTTATAACGTTACACTTCCTAACCTTATTCACGATTCTTACTATGTTTTAATTGCATTCTGTGGAGTAGGCGTATTTAACCCTTCACCCTTTCTGATCAATCTTATCCTGAATATCTCACAAGCTGTCTTATAAATACCTTCATAATTTGTCATAATTCTTTCTCCTCCGTACTTTTATCTCAATCATACTATTACTCCTTTTAACTGTAAACTCGTTGTAATTTATTCCTACTTATCAGTTCACTTGATACCTCAGTAAAATGTTTTGTTAAGATTTGTCACCTTTTTCTAAATCATCCCTTAGTACCACAAGCCCTTCCGAATTATTCTAGCATTTCATCAACAACATATGGAACACATGATCCTAGACAGCCCCCAAGTTTGAGTTTTCCTTCCACAAATTCCATCTCTAATTAGTTTATTAATAACTAATAAAATGTCACCATGAGGCATTCTCCAACTACCACCAGAAGAAAAACTAGAATCCAACAAGCACCACAGGACTTCTAGTGCTTGATTCACATGGTTTACCTCCAGATTTATTCTTGAGTCGTGAACGAATTATTTAGTTCATAAACTACTTGTTGTATGCTTTGTACTTTTCAATAAAAGTGAAACTTAATCGCTGGATGTTTTTTCCCTTCAACATGAGCTTTTTTTTTAAGGTAAAAATGTGGCTGGAAAGTATTCTGGTCCGTTCAAATGAATTCCAAACTTTGCTGCTCATATATGCTTCTTTGAAATAAAATTTACCAAGTAAGAATGATGCCTCTTATGGATGACATGGAGAGTATCTCCTAAAGCTTTAATCCAACATAATAAGTTTACCCTATGACTTTCAAGACATATTATGAACCTATATCTCTTTTTTTTTTTCTATTTCTTGGAAAATTTGGGTAGAGTTTCCTCTGTACTTCTTACTATCCCAAAACCTGCACGCAGGAAATACCAACAATGCCTCACAGGGCCAACATATATACATATATATCATATCGTATCATCGCCACATAAGGCTCCCAATTTCAAGTAAAAAGTATAAAGGTGTCGAAACTTACCTCACATATCGCACCTGGAGACGTACCTGATCCTTTAACGATCCGTCCTGTTATACCTTCCTATCTACCTTCTCTTTCATTCCTCAAATTTACAATTCAATCGTACCTCAATATTCTTACCCTATCCGATATGCCTCTTTCACACCGTTGCTTACCTGTGTACTGTGTAGCTTCTAATATCATCAGTCACTTTCTTCTGTCGATGTCGTTCTTCAGCTGAAATCAAAGGTTAGTGTAAGGAATTTCATTTCCTATGGCTGGGCTCTATCGCACAATCTAGGATAAGAAGGAAAGATAACATCCTAAATGTCCTGTAGCTTCCTGTTTATAGATGTGATGCACAACACACCGATAAATAAGACTCTACTAGACACGGTCTGTAGACACTCCGAGAATGAACTGCTCTGATACCACTTTTGTCACGACCCAACCCCGTGGGCCATGACTAGTGTTCGACCTGGACACCCGTATACGTACCTGTTAGATATAGTCAAACTGAAACTACGAACAATATGGAAACTTACGAAGAACTCCGAAGGTCCATAACGTCATCATATATATATATATATATATATATATATATATATACATATATCTAGAATAAACTGTCTCCTGAGGAGTCACAACTGATCAAATCATAAAATGATACGCAAGCCGACAAAGGCTGCCACTACACATCAATATCATATCATATGCAAGCCGACAAGGCTGCCATTACAGACGAGCATATCCATAGCACATCGTTTAGACACAGCTGAACAGAACTTATACACAACCTACACATATGTCTACAGACCTCTAAGAGTACTAGCAGTGAAATATGACGGGACAGGGCCCCGTCGTACCCCTGAATAAACATATATATATATATATCATAAGATCTGTACCAAAAGTCTAGGCTCCGGAACAACGGAGCTCTCCAAGACAGCTGAGTAGGAGTCCTATGCTGAAGGGTCACCAAACCGACTATCTGTACCTGCGGGCATGAAACGCAGCCCCCCGAAGAAAGGGGGTCAGTACGGAATATGTACTGAGTATATAAAGCATGAAATACAGTAAAAAGGATCATAACTGAAATACTGAGTACAAGAGACAAGTATAATATCAAGAATACAAAAACACTTGCCCTTTTGAAACATAAATCATACATGTCAATATCATATGTCATACCCGGCCCATTAAGGGACTCGGTGAATAAGGTCGCCTCCTACCATCCTTGGCGCCATAAACACATCATAACTCCATAAACATATCATAATGCCATAATCACATCATAAGACCATTATATATATATATATATATATATATATATATACCGTACCCGGCCCTCTAGTGAGGGACTCAGTGAACAATGCAGTGAAATTGTGCACGAAAACGTATCCTGGCCCGGGACTCAGTGAAAGATATGTTGAGGCATGCACGAGCAGAGTAGTGAGCAACCATATGCAAACTAAATTATATCTGAGACTCAATGGAATAGATAGAATGAACTAACACTTGAATATCATGACAATAATCATATCAAGTATCCTTCGAATGTCACAATGGATTATATCAAAATAGAACTTCAGGAATCATAGACACGTATCAAGACATAATGAAGAAAGTTCTGGGAATCAAGAATGTTAGCCATCCTAGTGGCTCTAAGAATAGGAGCTTTCTTTTGAAGTCATATATACGTCAATCTATTTGTTTCGTAAAGATCATGCCAAAAGAAAGAAGGGTTATCTTTACATACCTATTGAAGGTTAATCGTAATCACGTTCGCTTCATCGCCCCTTTAGCCTATTTAATATGAAAGTAATGCCATCGTTAGTAAACTATATTTTCTAGCTTATCAATCTGCAACCAATTACCTATAGGAACCATTCTTCAATTCATACTTTCTTGATTAGGATTTTTATTATTTAAGAACTTAACGGAAATCGGGCAGCATTTCCCCTATATACTCCCCTAACCCGAACTTCCAATTAACCTCCTGCTATCACAGCAATACCAACAGTAATAGAGATATGCATATAAAAATCCTTACAATTCAGCCCATAAACAATTCTAACAATCCAACAACCCTTCTTAATCCTTTTCAACCCACAATTTCATATAATAATGATTTCATGAAATTTCTTACTTCCAATTTCATCCAATCCAATTTTAATCCTTCCATTACAACACCATTAATACAATTATACCACAAAATAAGAAAATCTTACCTTAATTTTCTCGGAGGAAGTTCTACACTTAATTGTTCCAATTTCACAATTTCTTCTTCCCCAATTCAATATCCAATGTTGCTATCACCTCCTTGAACTTGTAATTCACTTGGAACTTGATCAAATATGCAACAAATAAATTTTTTCCTCCATCCATGGCTGGCCGAGAGCAGCCATGGAAATGTTTTTTGTTTTTCAAGTTTAACTTTATGAAAATGAAATTAGCTTCTAAGTTGTTCATCCAATTTTTCATATATATGTTGTCCCTAAACATGACACGTGCTACCCCCCCCCCCCCCCCCCTATGACTCATCAATTGACTTCTTGAATTATTATTTTATATATTTTTTTATTTTATTTTGGGTTGGGCCCACAACCAATAATTAAATCAATTAATTTTAATGAATCATTAATCCTTACTCAATAATTTAATCATAATTAATTAGTCCCTACTCTCCAATAATATTTCTATACTAAATAAAATTTATAAATAATTTGTGTAGTAATTAAAATTGAAAATTAAAAGTTCCTATTTCATACCCAAAAATAATCCCGTCCTTAACTTATGTCGATTAGCTAGTGAATAATTCGATGTATAAGAATACGGGATATAACATTAATCACTTCCCACTTCCAAGTTGGGATTTCTATAGCTTACAACAATCCACCCGGCTTTTGGTGTTCGATTTTCACTTGTTGACAGTTGGGACATTGAGCTACGAATTCCGCTATATCTTTCTTCATCCCATTCCACCAATATATAGACTTAAGATCATGATACATTTTCGTAGCTCCGGGGTGAACAGAATAACGGGAACAATGAGCTTCTCTCAATATTTGGTGGCGTAAATCTGCCACATCGGGAACACATAATCTGCCTCTACGTCGGAGAACTCCGTCTCCTGAAATATCCAATGGCGATTCCTCTTTCTGAGGGAGTGTATCTCTGTACTGCGTTAGCATGGGATCCTCCTATTGTCGCTCTTTCACTTCTGCTACTAGCGACGAAACTGCTGAATTCCGGATAGTAGTCCCCCTGCTACCTGAGTCCACTACTCGAACCCCTAGGCTAGCTAACTGCTGGAGCTCACGAGTCATTCTTTCTTTTCTGGTCGAACATCACACAAAATTCCCATAGATCTACGGCTGAGAGCTTCAGCCACAACATTTGCCTTTCCGGGGTGATACAAGATATCAACATCATAATCTTTTAGCAATTCCAACCATCGTCGTTGTCGTAAATTCAACTCTTTCTGCTTGAAGATATACTGAAGACTCTTATGGTCTGTATAAATATCTACATGGACACCATATAAATAATGTCTCCATATCTTTAACGCTTGAACCACTGCGGCCAATTCTAAATTATAGGTTGGATAATTCCGCTCATGTTTCCGTAATTGCCTTGAAGCATACGCAATCACTTTACCATGTTGCATCAATACACAGCCTATCCCAACGCCTGAAGCATCGCAATAAACAACATATCCTTCCAATCCCTCTGGAAGTGTCAAGACTGGGGTAGAAGTCAACCTACTTTTCAACTCTTGGAAGCTACGTTCACAAGCATCTGTCCATTGAAACTTTGCTGATTTCTGGGTCAACTTTGTGAATGGTGCCGAGATAGAAGAAAAACCTTCAACAAATATCCTGTTATAACCTACTAAGCCCAGAAAGTTACGAACCTCCGTAGGAGTTGTGGGCCTCGGCCAAGTCTTCACTGCCTCAATCTTTTGACTATCCACTCGAATACCATCGGCTGCCACAATATGCCCCAGAAATGCCACTGAGTTCAACCAAAACTCGCATTTGGAAAACTTTGCGAATAACTCTCGAGTTCGAAGGACTCCGAGGACAGTACGCAAATAATTCGCATGTTCTTCCTCAGATCTAGAATATACCAAGATGTCGTCGACAAATACGATCACAAATAAATCCAGAAAAGGCCTGAACACATTGTTCATCAGATCCATAAATGCCGTCGGCGCATTAGTTAGCCCAAATGACATCACCCGGAATTCAAAATGACCATATCTTGTTCTAAAGGCTGTCTTAGGGATATCTTTCTCCCTAACTCTCACTTGATGATACCCGGACATCAAATCAATCTTTGAAAACCATTTGGCACCTTGCAATTGATCAAATAAGTCATCAATCCTCGGAAGAGGATACTTGTTCTTAATTGTCACCTTATTCAATTGCCGGTAATCAATGCACATTCTCAAGGAGTCATCTTTCTTCCGGACAAACAATACGGGTGCTCCCCACGAGGATGAACTAAGCCTAATAAAGCCTTTCTCAAGCAAGTCCTTCAATTGCTCCTTCAACTCTTACAATTCTGCGGGAGACATTCTATAAGGAGGAATAGATACGGGCTTGGTGCCCGGCAAAACATCAATTGCGAAATTAATCTCTCGCTCGGGAGGAAGGCCTGGAAGCTCTTCCGGGAACACATCCGGAAATTCGTTTACTACAGGATCTTTATGAAGAGTCGGCGATTCAGCTTTTACATCTTGAACCTGAACTAGATGATAGATACATCCTTTCGTGATCATTTTCCTTGCCTTTAGATAGGAAATAAACCTACCCTTTGGTGACGTCGTATTCCCTTTCCATTCTAAGACTGGTTCTCCCGGAAATTGGAAACGAACAATCTTCATTTACAATGAACATTGGCATAGCAAGAGGCCAACCATGTTACACCTCGGAAAATTTTTCGTTCATGCACAGTGAATTGACTGACGAAGGGAACGATGCATACGATGTTTTTATAAGTAAGGAATAATATTTAATGATTCTAAATGAGATTTCAAAGACATTTGAGGTAGGAGATGAAAGTTGTTAAGGAAAGCAAGGTACACGTTGTGTGTCGGGCAAGAATTACGAGTATCGAATTAATGATGGCTTAATGACATTTTGGAGAAGAGTTATAACATCCATTATGTTGGTAAAGAAGTGTTAAGTAAGTTTCAAGAAGGACCCATAAGCCAAATATGGGCATAAGCCATCCAAAAGGGCGATTTAAGGAAACATTTTCGGATGATCTGACTTGGAGGGGCCAAAACGCCATTATAGGTTTGGAATGTGGACAAACGATAATAATGAAAGTTGTAGATAATTGAAAGGGCTTTCCAACCATAGGTCGCGGGCCCTCACAGAATATAGGGATCAAAAGTTATGGCCATTCTACGATAGACTGTCTGAGCAGAAAAGTTCTACGGACCATTTGACGGCCCGTATAAAATTATACGGTCCGTCAAATTGACACAGACCAGCGTAAAACGGTCACAGAAACCCAGATTTTACTGGGCAGTTTTACAGGCCATTTTGACGGCCCGTAGGAATTTTTACGGCCCGTAAAAACTGGCGTAGAATTGCCCGACGGATCAGATTTTAAGCTTTTAATAAGAGACCCAAGTTCATTTTTTTTCATTCCCATTTCTCCTCCACGACTCAAGAGTTCTCTAGAGCCTTCCAAACACTTCATATGCAAGAATCCAAGTGAAACTAAAGATCCACTTCATCAAACCCACAAAATTAAGTGTAAGAAGCACATCAAAGTTCATCCAAGCTAAGAAATTTCAAAGGAAGGGAATTAGGGTTTTCGGTATAGAAGAGTATTGCTACTCAAGGCTCGTTCCTACCACATCTAAGGTAAGTTTTATGACTTTCTCATGATGATTGAAGTATTTATACGTTGAAACACTTGGATTATAGAAGAGTGTAGTAAATGGGTCATAAAATGTGAATAGTGCCAGAGTTAAATGATAGTTGGATTAAATTATGAATGTTGATGAGTTGGGAGTATAAATATGTTATAAATGACGTGTAGACCATGAAATAGGTGTGATGTATGAGAAAATGTGATGATGAGCTAAAACCCATAAATGTGGAGAAATTGGAGAAAAATGGTGGAATGTGGTAAATGTAGACAAATGACGATTGTTGATACGATATGATGAATGTTGTTATGAACGTTTGGGAGTTGATATAGAATATGGAAAAAGTTGTATAAACAAAGGAAATGCTGGACAAATTCTCCTAGAAATAGTGGGCACGTTTAAGTAACCGATTGGCTAACGTTCATGCATCTTCTCTTGAAGGTAGAAACGTGAGCATCGAGGGAGAACAAGAAAATGATATATTAGCTAAACGACAAAGGTATGTTAAGGCTCGTCCCTTTCTTTCAAAGGCATGATTCCGATGTTATGGCTTCATAAATGTTTTCATATCTTCCTTGTTTCCAAAATTTAGATGTTTATGACTCCAAGTCATGATTCCTTTTCTAATAATTCATAAATGTTTTCTAAAATATTCGTATTTTCTAAATAAGAGATTCATGGCTCCATGAGATCTTGTGATGACAACAATGAACCTGTTTTCATAATGATAATGATGATGTCAAAGATGAGAATATTTTACCTACGATGACTATGATGATGATGATTCCGTGTTTAGAGGTTCCAAGTTTACGATTTCAATGACGGTATAAGAATGTTGAGCTATTCCTTGACCTCTCAATTTTATTCATGAATGATG
This sequence comes from Lycium barbarum, assembly GCF_019175385.1. Taxonomy (NCBI): domain Eukaryota; kingdom Viridiplantae; phylum Streptophyta; class Magnoliopsida; order Solanales; family Solanaceae; genus Lycium; species Lycium barbarum. Next base: position 58,919,508 of record NC_083337.1, read on the forward strand.
ACTAATTTTAAAGATTCAAAAGTATATGAATTGATGCTTTATGAGATTTACGATCTTATTCTATGTCTTCCCTTGATGCTATCCTTCATTGATGGTCTCACCTTATAATAATTGTTCCTTCAAGGTGAGACAAAGCGATGATGATTATTCCATAATGTAATCGGAGGTTACCGACCTTACGTCACTCTGATAAAGTACACCTTTTGTTTGGGCTCTAGTGCATGCTACGTATATTATATGTGTATATGATATGTATATGTACATAGGGGACATGGGGAAAAGGTGAGGCACTATAGACGCATAGCCACCTGATCAGCGGGTATCTTATGATATCATCCCGGACGCGGGATGCCTGGACGCGGGATATATGGGTAATGGATCGGGCCGTTCGTTCCGCGACAATATATTGATATATGATGATATATGGATCGGGCTGCACGTTCCGCAACAATATATGATATGATGATGGATATAAAGTAAGTCAGCATGTGCTATTTCTTTTATAAGTGACAGTCATATACAGTTGCTCCTTATTGATGCTTCCTTTATCTCATTGACGTATTTTCATTGTTATGCTTCTCATACTCAGTACAATGTTCATACTGACGTCCGTTTTCTTTGGACGCTGTGTTCATGCCCACAGGTAGACAGGGAGGTGAGCTCGATCCAGACTCATAAGAGCTAGCAGCTGATTTGAGAGCACTCCATTATTCGGAGGTGCTTATGATTATTCTTTTGTGTACATGTATATTTTGGGCATGACGAGGTTTTGTCCCGTCCTTATGTCTAGCACTCCAGTAGAGGCTCGTAGATACGCAGTGTGGGTTAGATGATCTCACGAGATTGCTACTATGTATATGTATTGTTTTGATAGCCGAAAGGCTTATGCATATAAAAGTATTTATGTTTTTCAAATGAAAGATGATTTCCTTATGATTTGAATATAAATTGATCAAAAGGCATTAAATGAGTAAGATAAGTAATAGAACGAGCGGTGCTCGGTGGTTAGCCCCGGGTACCCGTCGCAGCCCCTAGCTGGGTCGTGACAAACCAATCCATGCCCATAATGACATCAAAGTCTACCATCTTTAGCTCATGCAAGTCAACTATAGTACGGCGGTCACAAATCAAAACTATGCAATTTCTATATACTAAGCTAGCTATTACCGATTCACCCACGGGTGTAGACACCTCGAAAGGTTTGATCGACTCTGGTTCGACCCTAAATCGACCCGCAATATAAGGAGTAACATATGACAATGTGGAGCCCGGATCAATCAAAGCATATACATCATGAGAGAATACCGATACTATACCTGTAACCACGTCAGGAGAAGACTCAAGATCTTGGCGTCCAGCCAAAGCATAAACACGGTGCTGAGGACCGCTGGAACTGGGGGCTCTCCCTCTGCCTCTACCATAGCCGACTGGCGCATGTGAACCTGGCCCTATAGGACGTATAGATGCTGCAGATCCGGCTACCGACCCTGAAGGCTGGGTCCTACCTCTACCATGAACTGAGGGGAAATCACACATAATATGGCCTGGTCGACCACATGAATAGCAAACATCTGAACCCAATCGACATCGACCCCAATGCATCTTCCCACACTGGGAACATCGTAGTGCGGGTGGCCTTGCCTGACCCGAATCATCGCTAAACTGAGACCTCGAATAACTCTGACTCGGCTCGGAATGAGTAGATCAGTCGAATCTCTGGCCTAAAAACCGTGGAGGCGCACTAGTCATAGAATAGGCTGAGTACCTGGACATCTGCTGCCTGTGCTCGTCTCTGAACTCACTCACCGGACCTGAAGATTTGGCCCTCTTGCTATGACCCCTATCCTGCTCGCGTTCACTTCTCTGTTGTTGTAAACTTTCTTCTAAGTTCTGAGCATGAGCCTGAATGCGTGCAATGTCCATATTGTCCTGAAGGGACGCAGTCAAACATCTATCCATCAAATGTGGCCCTAAGCCCTTAACAAATCGGTGCACTCGGTCACCCATATCCGCTACCATGGCCGAAGCATACCTAGCCAAGGAATTGAAGCGGAGACTATACTCTAGAGCACTCATGCTACCTTGCCTCAAATTCAAGAACTTATCGGCTCTAGCTCGCCGAACTTCTGGAGGCATGTAATGTCGGAGAAAAGCATCAACAAACTCTTGCCATACCAGGGGAGGTGCATTAGCTCCCCGTGAAGCTATCCAAACCGTATACCATTAGATCGAGACATCTCTCAATCTATACGACGCTAACTCCACCGACTCGGTGTCCGAAACATGTATCAATCGTAGCGTCCTCAACATACCATCGATAAAATCCTGAGGGTCGTCCTCCGGCTTTGACCCAAAGAATTCCAGAGGGCTCAAAGTAATGAAGTCATGGGCCCTTGCACTAACAGCCCTATCACCCTGCCCTATACTTTGCCGCTGAGTCTGGGCAGCAACAAATCGAGTAAGCAAGTGTATGGCCTCTTTCACATCTTGGCCTGAAGCTGGGGCTGAGGCTCCCTCACGCTCCTCTAATATAGGTACTGAACGGGAGGACTAAGATTGAGATGCACTCTGGGACTCACTTTCCTATACTATCGATGGCGGTGCTCTTTCAGCCCGCTTTCCTGCCATCGTCTTGCCCTTTTGGGCTGCCATAGCCTTTCTCTTTACAGGCATTTCTGAAATAGACAATACACGATTAAAGAACAAGAATTTCTCATATCATAGCTCTACCGCACGATTCTTATGAAGAAAGAAGGTCAATCATTCCTAAAATGTCCGCAGCTTCTTGTTTATAAGTGTGGCGTGCAACACACCCATAACCAAGACTCTACTAGACACGGCTCGTAAACACACCCTAGGACTGAACTGCTCTGATACCACTTTGTCACGACCCAACCGGAGGGCCGCGACGAGCGCCCGGTGCTAGCCCACCCGGGCACCCCTTGGCTTACACCTCACTCACATCTAGGTGAGCCACATAATTAAACATACATTTCTATTCATCATTCATGCTAGTCCAATTGGACGACAATGCTTTCATATCATGGTTGGCATCTATACCACGTCAATGTACATGGGCCGACAAGGCCACCAAAATGATATACAAAATATAGGCCAACAAGGCCAGACATATCTAACCATATACACGTAACTACGAGCCTCTAAGGAGAGTATAACACATCACATAAGCGGGACAGCACCCCGCTATGCCCATAATTATGTACACAAAATAATAAGTACCCAAAAGCTATGGCTCCGAATGAAATGGAGCTCTGCTAGGTGGTCTCTGAGAATACCGCAATGGATCGAACCTGTGTCCCTGTGCACCTGCGGGCATGACGCAGCGTCCACAAACAAAAGGACGTCAGTACGAAGAATGTACTGAGTATGTAAAGCATGATCAATATCAATATAGAAGTATAAATAGCAACATAAGAAATAGCATAAAATGGGAGATGGCAAGATCATCGTCATATACACTTACTTGCCTTACATAGGATCTTTCCGTTTCTAATGCGTGTTTACGTACATACATCCATATCAGTTTCCGTTCCATATCTGTGCTCATATTCGTATACATACTCTTATTCACATTCATATCGTATCATATTGTATCCATATCATATACATAATCATATCATATACATAGCGTTTACATAGCATACCCGACCATGCAGGATCAGTGTTTCATATATACTTGGCCAACCAAGGCTCAAGGTTACTCATACCTGGCCCTTCCAAGGCTTCAGGGTTATATCTACCTGGCCCTACCAAGGCGTCAGGGTTATCCGTACCATCTGCAGAGGTGTGCGCGCGTTACGTAATCATATACATACTTATTTACATATCTTACCCGGCCTCATAAGCTCGGGGTCCCATAATAGTCATACATAGACACATTTACACAATAGCTCATAAGCATCTTTACTATTTACATTATTATCATAATCATCATCAACATCGTTGTTACTACTATCGTCATTCATCACCCTTATCTGTATAGGCTTACTCGTCATACGAGGGAATTAGTACAATCGTGGCGTATCAAGAATCGTGAGCTTAATAGCTCGGAAGATCGAATCATTTATGAGACATCATAGACTTATAGAAGATTTAGATGTTTGGCCAAAGAACCATGTCTTATGAAAGAAGGGCTAGCCTTACATACCTTTCCGTTCAACTATTTACCACTTGCACGTTCTCCTCCGAAGCTCACGTTTCTACCTTCATTAAAGTCATACTATCATTAGAATCGATAGCTAGCATACATGACTAAACTAGAGAAAATCGGGCAACGTCTCCTCTATTTATACGACATTCCTCTATAGTGTATTTCAACTCTCAAACGTTAACAATACATTCACAATACTACAACAATAGTCATTATTCATCCACATTATCCATATTCTATACTCACTTTTCAATCATCCATATCCATGGCCATAAGGCACGACTATGTCCATTCACGTACATTGCTCATCTCATGTTCTCAACATCATTTATAACACATTTACATTACAATACATCAAGACTCATAACTCAATTCAAACTATTTCTCAAAATGGCACTATTCCACATTCATGACCCGTTTTGCCATACCTCTCTACAATCCAAGTATTTCAACTCTTAAATACCTTAAACAACATAGAAACAGCATAAATCTTACCTTAGATGTTGTAGGAACAAGCCTTGGTTGATAATACTTCACTTGAGCAAAACCCTAGTTTATCTCCAATGAGATTTCTTGACTTGTATGATCCTTAATGAGTTTTCTTATACTTGATTCACTTAGTTTATGTTGTTGCTCACTAATAATCCTTGAATCCTTGTGGGATAAATGTAGAGAGAGGTTTTAGAGAGAAGAGGGTGTCATGTGGAAATGAAATAATGAACTTGGTCTCTTATTAATAACCCAAAATCTGATCTTAAATGAACAGTCGTCGAAAGTGCACAGTGGTCGTAAACACAGTTTACGGTCCGTATTCCAGTTTACGGACCGTATTTCGTGGTCGTATTTAAGGATGATAGAAACAGAAAGTCAGGCTGAGGACATGGTGATTTACGACTCAGTTTATGGGCCGTATTTCAGTTTACGGTCCGTATTCCAAGTCGTCTTTAACCATTCCAGCATTTGATAGAAAGTTGAAGTTTTTGGAGGCTGAAATACGACATGGTAGTTTACGGACCGTATACCACTTTACGGTCCGTATTTCGTTTTACGACCAACTGGCCAGAATGCAAACCTGTAACTTTTCACATTTCCAAAACCTATGATTAGTCATTGTGGAGCATAACCTACCTTTCATTGCAATTGCCTTTGAAATCTTACTTAGGGTCGTCAAACGTCGTTCCCTTCTTATTAAAACATCATATACTCGTATTCTTCGTTAGTCTATTCACTGTACGTTCACGGGGGAATTCCCAAGGTGTAACAATAACATGTGTATCATAAGTATAATGAAAACATGCATGACTCTGACACCCACTACACTATCTATGAGCCTCTAAGAGTACGTACATCTGTCGTATACATAACATATAGACTCGATATATACCCAATTAGCAAGCCCAGCATAGTGGTACTTGCTGACGTCCCACTGAAGCTGGCGATCCTACTGAGAAGGTCCTTCTGCTCTGCCTGTCAAGACCTGCAGCACGAAATGCAGCGCCCCAAGAAGTTGGACGGTCAGTACGGATAAAAGTACTAAGTATGTAAGGCAGGGAAGTAACGACATCAGTAAAATATAAATGTAAACATGGGAGAATAGTGATAACAGGTAACCTGTGACATCTGAAACCATACAATATGCATGAGAAAATCATTTTTTATATGCAAGTAAATATACATAATACATATTATATATATGTATGTATGTATGTGTATATATATATATATATATATGTATATATATATATATATGTATATATAATGTACCTGGCCCTAGTGGGACTCGGTGTGAAGTGTACCCAGCCCTTTTAGGACTCGGTGTGAAACGTACCCGGCTTTTTAAGGACTTGGTCTGTATGTCATCATCATCATATCATCATCCTCCCCGCGTCTGGGGTTTTCTGCGTCCGGGAAAAGATCATTATATCATAATGTACCCGACCCTAATGGGACTCAGTGTGAATACCCAACTGATCAGTGGTTGGACATCCACGTGCCGTACCCGATCGTCTATAGCGAGGCTCGGTCGAATAAAATAGTGCATACATATATATATATATAAATTCATGAGGGGTCAAAGAAGTGACATTGGGCCTTTCGGAGTGACATAAGGTCGTTATACCTCCAAATATATTATGGGACATATATCGAGGACAAGGAATGACTCAAATGATAATACTCACATTAACATCATAAGGATCTTTCATAAACTATACGGACGGTTTCATAGGAGTCAATAAAAAACTTTGCTGGGGACGTTTTCTTAATTTTGTAAAATATCAGAAATTTCGTAAAAATAGAGATTTTCGCCAAAAAATATGCATCTTTCATAAAATATATGTACTTCTCATAAAAAATGTATTTTTTGTAATATATATATATATATATATATATCGTAATATGTAGGAAATCCGGAATAGACTCGAATGGATTGATAATGCACACTAGGGGTTCTGTTGATTCGTGCCAAGGAAAACGATAACGAAAACCTTACATACCTTTATCTTAAAAAACGTGACCTGGAGGAATTCCTATTCCCACACTGGTCCTTCTCTCGCACCTAAATGGAAATATACGACCTGGTTTAGTCTTCTCTTAGCTTGCATGCGAAGTATTCTAGGTGTTATATCCAATTCTTTTGGAGTTATGGAAATTCGGGTTGCATTTCCTCTGTTTATACTCTAATCCCAGGATTATAACAACAACACAACACCAACAATCATAATCCAAACTCATTCCCATACTAATTTGTCAAAAAATATCCATTATAATCCATCATCAATAGCCATCATAGATTTATTTCGTATTTCCACCAATTCGACTAAATAAGAGCTAAATCTAGCAATACCCATTTACGAATTTATGTGAACTTTTGATAATGGAGGAAGAATCTTAACTTAAATGGGTTGCATGCGTGATACACCACCCGAATTCGAGGTTCCCGCTCTTATCCAAGATGGATACGACAACGGAAATCGAAAACTACAAAGCAATACGTACTTTCCGAGCCTAAGTTGAAGTTGGAACCCACCAAATTGAGCTAAGGTTGGTGTGGAGGCTTGAAAGAGTGTTGGAGAGGTTTCTAGAGACTTGTAGGTGGTGAGAATGAGTGAGAAATGAGTAAAAAAAAAAAGAGTTTGGGGTCGGGTCACTTAATAGGTTTTTAAGTGGGCTTCTAGGATTTTCGCGTAGGTTCGCGGGCTTCTGGCATTCCATTTTAAAATGCTCATAACTCTCTACTCAGATGTCGTATAGATGAACGGTTTGTTGCGTTGGAAACTAGACTCGATAAACTGCAATTTGGATAGCTTATTCACTCCATAACTCCTCATATGCTAGGCGATATACCTCTCTCAATGTAGTCCAAAAATCCTGTCCGAAATTTGCCTAGTTTTCCCCAAAGCTTTGACAACTTACTTTCTCCAACCCGCTTGACCCCGGAACCTTTAGCTATTCTCTTATTACTTGTTAGAAGTCTTTCTTAGCCTTATAATAGTTCTATGGCCTCTCCGAGCTCACGTTCATTTAGTAACGGTACTAACGATACGAAATTCTTCCAAGGTGTAACACCCGTTTGTCATGACTTATATCCCGCGCATGCAACCTTCCATAATCTCATTCTCCGAAGATACGCCATAAGTAGGGAATGTCCTTAGCTTCTGGGAGGGCGAGGTGTAACATTCTACCCCCCTTAAGAACATTCGTCCTCAAATGTTTAAAGACTTTGAGAGGAAAACTCATTATGCTAATTCCTTAGAGTTCTCTCTGGCCATTCGGGCCCCAAAAGCATCTATATTAGTCAACTGAATTGGTATATAAGGTAGTTTTCTCAACAACCTATCGCCTCACAATTTCCATACAACCACTCCTTGACGAACCTAAATATGGCCCGAATTTCACTTCTGCCTTAACTTACCATTTCCATTCTTTCTCGCCCGTTGAAGGTAGTAGTCGGTCCTGTGCAATTCTTTTAATCCTAATAGAAGCCCCAATTCGTAAGATTTTTGATTGACCTCCTGAAGTGTCTCATAAGTATTGATGGATCCCAGACTGAGTTTTATTTTTCTTCTTACCGAACCCCAAATCATTTCTTTTATACAACCTTTCCAGGGGTACTTTATTGTCAGCACGAAATTTTGGGTTTCACCACATCACTCGTCTGAATAGGACTCCTAATGATTTTAAACTATCCTTGATCGATGCCGGCTCACCGTTACTTAGGAATTATAACCTCGAAGAAAGATATTCTCCCCAGACATATTTCAATAAGCTTGAAACGGGTTATTCGCGTGAAGAGTACCAAAAGTTGAAATGTTCAGTGCAAGGTATTATATTCGTTCCCCCTTTAGGAGCATTCATACTTGAATGTAGGGAGGTTTCATTAATAGATACCAAGGTATAGCTTCATCTGCGCGTGACTTATTCATATACGGCTATCCGTGGAACCTGCTCTTGTATTTGTGGTTACCCTGTCTTATCCTTGAGCTTCATACTCACTTTTGCTTATAGCTCAGCTCTTGCTTCCACTACTGAACTAGGATCCAAACGCTACTTTTATCCTTTGTTGCGCCTATGGTCACAAATAACTCTTCTCCTTAGACGCCGGGAAGTTCCAGGTACCTTATTTTCTCCGTGTTGCATTCTTAGCATGAGAGGTCGGAATATGTCGTCGGTTGTTCGCATCCTCCTTGGTTCTTAGCTAATGTGGCTATAATCCATTGTAAACTTTTAGAGATGACTACTCCCCCCCCCCCCCCCTTTACTCTTATAAAGTTACCATTCCTTGCGCTTCCTATGGGCGATACTTGATCTTTGGGTAAAATCCTTATTATATTCCTTCCTTTGTCCTCTTTCCCTGTATGCCGGTCCTAGTCATAGTATGCTAGTAATGACTTAAATTCTATGAGGTAGGTTTCCTTCAAATGTTTTCCCTTTACATCAACCTTCTAGTTTGCCCTTTGAACCTAGACTTATGGTCTCTTGTTACCACATTTCTTAACTATGTTATATTAGTCTCAGCACTTTCTCGCATTACTGGATTTCTAATGGCGTTACCATTTTGTGCTCAAAATGCCCTGTGCTATTCGCGTGATACCTTTCCTTGGACACAGAGCCATAGATACTAACCATAATCACATTTCCTTTTAAGCTTGGTATATTGTTGCTTCACCGACTCTGGTCCTCTCCATTTTTCCTTTGTCTATGCCCTCTTACTTAGCTATTCGACCTTGGTCAAACCACTATCATTTTTTTTCTTTTGGGTTGCAGTTGATACCCTCCAGATGGCATATGCGTGTTATATCCTCTGCATCCTTAATTTAATTATCTTATTGGTACCTCCCAAACTGGCATGTTAAATCGTTCTGCCGATAATCTCTTATTGACAATGATTAGTTTTCTTTTCATGTTAAGGGTATAATCTTGTGACCCTTATCTTTCGTAACCTTGACTTATAATGTCAAGTCTGCCCCTGCTTGCCTTGCTCCTTTGCCTAACTATGAGTCTTCTTGACCCGTTATACCCTTTTCCAGTACTTGTACTCAGTTCTTGTACCTACCCCTAACAACTATATTATCTTAGGGTGGTACTCCTCCATGTCTAACCTTTTCCAATCCTTCCTTGCTTATGGCCTTGCAAAATTGTTACACCTCCCATTTCCGTCGCAAGCAGTCTTTAGCTTATGGGTGGTCTATACCCTTAGTGTAGGGATCCGTATTTGAGTTTTTGAGAAATTAAGTGGCTTACCCCACGTGTACCAAAGTAATATGTTCCTTGCGATTTGATAGGATTTGAAGCTAATCGAATCGAATCAACGCGAGTTGGAATGGCTTAGGAAAATCCGCAGAAACTAGTCATTGTTGACGGGCCGTCGACATGTCGACGGGCAGTTGATCCACGCCGTCAACATTGCCACAGTCTCTGAACTCTCAGGTAATAGGTCGACGGACCATGTCGACGAGCCGTCGACACGTCGACGAGCCGTCGACACGTCGACGAGCCGTCGACTCGTCCGTCGAACCGCACCATTGGAAAATTCTAGTTTCCTCCATATATATTTTACCCCCATGTTCTATTCTCATTATCTTCCACTTCTAAAATCAGAGAAAGTCCTAGAATATTTCTCTTAATATTTTCCATCATCATAGTGAGGATTTAGCAAGATCCTAGTCCAGTAAACTCTAGCTTGTGAAGGGAAAGTTGCTACTAGGGTTCTATTGTAGTTATTAAGCCTTGGAATTGGAGTTGGAATTTGATTCTTGGAACCCTAGATTCCTTGAGGTATGTATATGATTCCTACCTTTGTGTTTAAGTTAATTATCAAGAGTTTTAGTGATTTTAAGTAAAGGGAATTACAGTTATGAAAGTTGTAAGTTAAATAAGAGAAGAGTTGGACTTGAGGGCTATTTTAAGGGATGATTTGGAGTAGAATTGATTATATTTTATTATGTAAGTATTGATATGGTTGTTGTCAGTAATGTTGTTGATATTTAAGTTAAATTGGAAATTGAGGAATTATTGAGTTATGAAGGAGATGTTGTCTGAACTTCGTTAAGTCCCTTTTTTCACTTGAATGCATGGTAAGTGTTATAAAGGGTCTAATTTTGGCCTATGTTATGTTAGTTGTAGACTTACGAGTTCAAGAAGTAGACGAAGGACAATTAGATACGCTTCAAGGTATGTTAACACTGTCCCTTTTATTCTTTTGGCATGATCCTTATTATCTGAATGAACAAAGTAAGTGAGCGATTTCCAAAGACTCTACTCTTAGATGGTACAGGATTCATCATATCCTTGAATTCCTATGTTTTATGTCTATGGCTTCCAGAGATCTTGTGTTGCCTAGAGTGGTCCAGAGTATATTTTTCATGAGTCGTTCATGCATTTATATATGTATAGCTATTTTCTTACACTATGCCTATATGGCCGGGCAGCACCACTGCGGTGGGCAGCTTATGGATGATGATGTAAGATTACATCGTGCCTACATGGCCAGGCAGCGCCACTAGTGGGTGGCTTATGATATCATCCCGGACGCAGGATGCCTGGACGCGGGATAATGATGATGATGTTGGTAACACCGTGCCTATATGGTCGACAAACATACACCGTACCTATATGGTCGGGCAGTTTAGTATATGTATAAACGTTTATGTTTTTTTAAGAGAGCATGCATATCATACACCGTAGAGGTACCTTCAGTCATATAGATGCATTCAGACAATTAGTTTGTTTATGAGTTTCAGATTCCTTTCATGATTCTTATATATATATATATATATATGTTACTCTTATGCCTTGCATACTCAGTACATTGTCCGTACTGACTCTCCTATTGCTTGGGGGACTGCGTTCACGCCCGTAGGTACAGATAGACAGATAGGCGATCCAGCTCTGTAGGACATTCATCCAGCGGTGGTCAGTGCACTCCACTTGATCCGGAGCAACAGTTCATTTTGGTATGCTACTTTTCAGATATGCTTATGGGTATGACGGGGCCCTGTCCCATCCTTTCTACAGCTTTTATTCAGTAGAGGTCTGTAGACAGTTATGTGTAGATGACTTGTGATGTAGCCTTGTCAGCTCCCATTCTTTTGTATACAGTTCATGTGGCAGCCTAGTCGTCTTGTTGCCTTTAGTATATATATATACACATGCACAGTTCTTGATATTATTCTTTCATGAGTTAGTTTAATCTAGATTGAGCTACTTGTGGGCCCTTATTATGTAGTATTATCCAGATATGAGTATAGGGGTGTTTGGTCACTGGAGGTCAGGCACTTGTCGCGGCTCATCGATTTGGGTCGTGACAAAAATTCCCCTATTGGGGTGCAATGGGGTTGTAATTCATCTCCCTTTAATGGTCATGTCGGATCGTCTTGCTGGTGTGCCGTACGTGCTTTCATAGACTCACCTATTGACCCTTTTTGATTAGCGGTTTCCCCTTCTGTTACTTAGATACATACTCCCCTTGGTTTACTGTACTATCTCCTTCCCATGTTAGCTCCTTTTGACAAGCATTTATTATCCTTGCTTATATTCTTAATTTCCTTTTGTACCTCATAACTTTCCCCCTTATAGGGATGTGGATACCTAACGCTTTCAAAAACTGTTTTCTACCTATTAATGTGGTTACTCCATCTTCTGGCAGTCTCCTCATGCCTATGAGTGGTTAGGCTCCTTCCTCGAGTCATTCTTTCCTTGGGAGGGAAAATTTCTTCATTTTTATCACCATTCTTACTAGCTGAGCTTGATATACGGTACTCATGTCTTATGTTGTGGAATCACTATGTTGTTTAGGCCTTCTATGTTCTGCTTGTACTCCTACTGTTCACAAAGTTGGGATATCGTCTTTAATATTAGATGATTCATTTGCTGCATTCATCATAGCTTATCTACCTCCCCTCTTGTCAGTATTACCACATGTGCCCCTTGTTGCAATGGCCTTGAAGTTTTTCGTTATGGAATCACCTTGCCCACCCTTAATCCTAATCTATGGCCGAGCGTATTCCTCAAGAATGCGACGAGTCCTTACATTAGTATGTACTTCTTTCTTTTCATAATATCCTTTGTATGACTCCCTAATCCTAACTGAGCATTTCTTAGTGTATCATTTACCTTGCGGTTCCTTTACTTTGCTTATTAGCCCTAATTCCCTTAAAATCAACTTCTTTAAATTATCCGTACGTTCACTGCCTCTGCTCCTTGAGCGCGCAATTACCCGACTTCTATTTCCCTGCCATCCTCCTCGTACTTATGATCTTGTCATGCATGTCTATGTATCCTTCCCTTTTCTGCTTTACGTTTTCTAAGCTTTTTCGCATCATCCTTGTTACACCTCGCACTTTCAGAGAATAAGGATGCCACGTACTTCACCGTTATAATAGAGTATTGGAGACGTCCCATGAAGTGTTGGAACGTACAAGCCATGGGAAGTACGTAACAATGAAGTAAAGGATGAATTACGATCTCGTAAGTCGTAACCGGGAAGGACAACCTTGAAACCAAAGGATATGACCAATATCATGCATAATAAATGATAAATATCATGTATGAAGAATTTCGGAATATTCCACGATCAAGCAAACCGAAGAAAATATGTTTGTCCAAAATTTGAAAAAAAGTTGGTAGAGTTCTGGACAGAATTTTGGATCAACTTTGGAAGGTTATATCTCCGGGTATATTAGGAGTTTTAAGGTGTTTCAAAATCCTAAAATGAAGTTCGTCGAGTCTAGTTTCCAACACAACAAACCGTTCATCACAAAGACATCGGAGTAGGGAGTTATGGACATTTTAAGATAACCCATCCAAGCTGCCAAATGGCTTCTGCGGGTCCCACAGGGGAAAGTCGGTTCCACCAACTTTAAAGGGGTATAAAAACCCCCCATCAACCCCATTATTTCAGTATTTTACACTCCCGCGAATTCTAGAAATCTCCTAACATATCCCCCAAACATTTAGCCCATTAAATCAAGAATTTAACACGATTACACCTAAATAGTCCATGAATGGTGATTGTTCTTGCTTCTACTTGATGTTGTGGTGAGTTTGGTCTAGAAGAAAGTTAGTGTGGCTAAAGTTATTCAAATATAAGGTATGTTCTTCATCCTATCTCTTATGTTGAGTTGATTTTAAGGTTTAGCAAGTCTTAAAAGTGAAAATAATTATGGAGCAAAAGGTCATAAAGTGTTGTGTTGTAGTTGTAGAGTTTATGGACTGTTTTGAGCATGTTGTGGCCGTATGGTTGGGCTGCGTTCCATGTATATGGATAGTATCTAATGTTGTTAGTGTGTTGATGAAATTATGCTCCTTGATTAGGAAGAAAGGAAATGTATATTGTTGTTGTATGTTGAAAAACATCGTGTGGGATGTTTTATGGAATATTTTGATATTGATGATGATGTTGTTGATATCAGTATTTCCATTGTTGTTATTTTGTTAGTGTTGTGATTTCGGGCTAGGGATATAAACAGGGGATATGTTTCCCGAATTTCGGCAGATTCTAAAGGAATTAATTTGAGGGCTTAAGATAAGCATATGACGTTAAGCCTAAGAATAATATGAATTCTCTTGAATGTAGATTTACGAGCTTGGGAGGACAAGCGTTAAGTAGTTAAAGTTAAGGCGACTGAAAAGGTATGTTAAGGCTAGTCCCTTTCTTTCAAAATGAATAATTCCTATGTTATGATTCCATATATGTTTCCATAACCTTCTAATTTCCAAAAGTTAGAAGTTCATGATTCTTAAAAGCTTCATATGACACTAAAGATGAGATATTTTCTGTGATGAACATAATGATGATGATTTTAATTCTAGAAATTCCAAAGCTTATCATTTTAATGCTGTAATTAGATTATTGAGCTTATTTTATGATTTGCGTGATTTTATTCATTATTGTTGATCTCACCTTATGATAATTGTTCCTTCGAGGTGAGATATAGCGATGATGATTATTTCGCAATATAATCGGAGGTTACCAACCTTACGTCACTCCGATAGAGTGGTAGCTTTTAATTGGGATCTCACGCATGCTATATGTATTTATATATGTAACTTTTACATACCGCTCCTTAATAGCCGGACAAGATACTATATATATTTCACTATGCCTTAATGGCTGGACAAGATACTATATATATTTCACCGCGCCTTAATGGCCGGACAAGATACTACATATATCTCACCGCGCCTTGATGGCCGGATAAGATACTATATATATTTCATCATGCCCTAACGGCAGGACAAGATACTATATATATTATCGCCCCTTAACGGCCGGACATGATAGCCTATATATGTATATATGGAAAAGTCTTTTTTTAAGAAGCTAAGAATGCACGACATCCGTCTTAAAAAGGCATTCAGAGGCACAGCTTGATCTCTTTTATATTACGTTATTCTCATACTTTCATTATGTTGTTATTCATGCCTTACATACTCAGTACATCGTTCGTACTGACGTCCTTTCTTGTGGACGTTGCGTTCATTCCCGCAGGTAGACAGGTCGACGGTTCTAACCCATAGGAGCTTCATCAGTGGAATCTCACGAGCACTCCAATTGTTTCGGAGCTGAAGTCTATTGGTATTAGTCCTTATGGTTACTTGTATTCTATGTAGAGGCTCGTAGACATGTGTGTACAGTTAGACGTTTCATAACCTTATCAGTTCATAGTGTTGTGTAAATTATGGTAGCCTTGTCGGCTGGTGACGATAGGCATAGTTGTTGATGATTATGTAGAGCTGTGCCATTATTTTGTGATATATGAACCCTTACTGATTATGATATCCATGAGCTATCTTTATGGTCCTCCCAGAAATAATTATGAGATGCATGTTTAGAGGTGCTCGACGTGTTAGCTCCGGGTGCTAGTTATGGCCCTTTTGTTGGGTCGTGACAAAAGTGGTATCAGAGCAGTTCGTACTAGGGTATGTCTGCGAGCCGTGTCCAGTAGAGTTTTGTTTATAGGTGTGAAGCGTGCCACACTTATAAACAGGAGGCTGCGGGGTATTTAGGAATGGTTGACCTTTCTTTCTCATCTTAGATCGTGTACAGTAGCCCAGAAGGGCAAAGCAGTAGCCCGAAGGCGTACTGAATGGGAGCCATCGGCAGATTCGGAGGAGGGTGAGTTCCACAATGAGGTTCCATCTCGGGCCTCTCCTACTTTACCCATTTCGGATGAGCAAGAAGGGGCCTCAGCTCCAGCTCCAACATCCCTTGTTCCTCCACCGGATGCGACGGGCCAAGAGATGAGACAAGCCATCCTTTTGCTGACCTTGTTAGCAGGCGCTCAGGCTCAGCGACAGGGTGCGGGCCATGGTAATAGCGGTCAGAGGAAGAGGGTTAGGTATTCAAGGTTTGATAGTGAGTTTAGAGGTGACCTGAGGTAGCAGTTATTTAGGCACTCAACTCGTTCAACAACTAGTGCGCCTCCACAGTTTCTTGGACCCAGGTTCGATAGACCCACTCATTCTGGGCCAGATCAGAGTTCCAGAGTTTCCAGTTTCCAGTTCCCAGATTATGATTGGTCCTAGTCAGACGAGACCACCTGTACCACGATGTACTCAATGTGGTAAACTGCATTCTAGACCATACCGATTGGGGTTAGATGTTTGTTATGCCTGTGCTCGGCCAGGCCATATCAGGCGTGACTATCCATGGATACAGGGTAAAGGTAGGATCCCGACCACAAGATCAACAACTGGTTTTTCGTCATTTGTACACCCTCCAGGGCAAAGCTCACAGACAGTAGTAGGTCTTGGTAGAGGCCGAGGAGGAGCGTTCAGACCGAGTGGCCCTCAGCATCATGCCTATGCACTAGCTAGGCGACAAGATCTGAAGTCTTCACTCGATGCTATTACAGGTATATTGTCAGTATTTTCTTATGATGTGTATGCATTGATTGATCCGGGTCCTACATTGTTATATGTTACTTCTTATATTGCTGGTCGGATTGGCGTGAAACTTGAGTCGACTAAACCTTTCAAAGTGTTTCATTAATAACACGTCAATATGATTAGATGGGAGTTGTAACTTCTTCCCGAAGTAAGAAGTGGAAAGGGATAAGTATATGTTTAAGTATGACCCTTGAATATAAATATGCTAATGATTTAAGAGTACAAATGTGTAGAAGAGATAAGAGAATGATGTACGTTACTAAACTAGATATCAACAAGGGCCTTTTTATCATATAAAATGAATTAGCAGAGATGTTGTACTGAGGTACGAGTATAAGGAGATATGAATATAAGACAAAGGTAGGACTAAGGTACATTCTTTTTTAAAAGCTCTCTTGTCACAAGATTATTGAGTTGGTAATACAAGGCCGAATAGATAATGGAGGATATCGATGATGAATTGAAGGAATTGGTTATATGATGGTAGATGAATGAGTTTGAAGTTGTGAGTTGATCTGAGATGCGCTCTCCATTAATAAGATGAAATTGTAGTTTGCAGGAGGCTTGTCTAAAGACCGAGTGCTTATGTAGTGAAGAAAAGGAGGAATATTAACAATTAGGGCAGATTTTGAGAATAAAATTTGTGCTAGATACCATCACGGTGATGAAATGGGGAAATCAAATAATAAGAGAAAGTTGACCTTGAAATGACAGTAAAGTGTTACACCCCGTATCTTCGAAGAAGCACTTATCAAATTTGAAACATAAGTACGTTGAGTTAGGGTGAATTAAAACTACTTTGGAATATAAGGAGCAAGCATTATTAAGTATATTTAATAAGTGAAGGATGTATGTAAGGTATACCGGAAGGTTTTATAAGGAAATGAGTGGAAGAAATGGAGTGGTACGACTTTGGAGAAAGGATGGGTAATGTTTTGAGTGAAAATTGTGGTCCAAATTGGGGGACGAATATATCTTAGCATATGAAGTGTTTTAAGGTGAAACAAAAGCCTAAAATGAAGTTCGTCGAGTCTAGTTTCCAACGCAACAAACCTCTCATCGATAGTACATCGGAGTAGAGAATTATGGACGTTACAAGTTAAGCTGACAGAGCAGAAACGCGTGCTACAGTATTGCTACAGTACCGATCTACTACAGTACTGCTACAGTAAAATGCTACAGTGAAACCGACCCGAATTTGACCCTTATATGAAGGGTAATAACCCCTTTTTTTCATCAGATTTTGCTAGAGAATTCCAGAAATTGAAGAGAGAGAGTGAGGGAAACAAAAAGTGAGCAATTTTCAAGTGGCGGAGTAGTAGTTTAGGTCCGGGTAACGCATGGTTGTGATTCTAGTATTGTTTTGCGGTGGATTTTAGCGTGGATATTGAGGATATTGCTGTCTTAACAAGAAAAAAGGTATGAATCTTTCTCTTTTGGTATTATTTAAGGCTTATTTACGGAGATAAAGTCGTTAAATAATTGTGTAGTAAGTTGGTTAGTTATGGAAGTTGGAAAACAACATGTGGGCTGTTTTATGGTGCATATTGGTGTTGGAAATGATGTTATTGATGTTGGTATTTTTGTTATTGTTGTTAGTTGTTGGATTGTGATTTCGGGCTAGGCATATAAACAGGGGAGGTGCTGCCCGAATTTCGGCAGATTCTAAACGGAATTAAATTGAAGGCTTAAGATGAGCGTATGACATTGAGCCTAATAATAATATGAATGGTTTATATGTAGATTTATGAGCTTGGAAGGATAAACGTTGAATGACTAAGGTGACCGAAAGGTATGTTAAGGCCCATCCCTTTCTTTCAAAGGCATGATTCCTATGTTATAACTCCATAAATATTTCCATACCGCCTTGTTTTCAAAAGCTAGAAGTTGAAGCATAAAGATTCTTATGATGTTAAATGAAAAATGTTCTATGATGATTGTGACGATGATGATGATCCTTTCTAGAAACTCCGAAGCTATGATTTGAGAGCATTATGAGATTATTGAGCCATTCCATGAATCCCTTGATCTTACTTATTGTTAATGGTCTCACCTCATATTACTCGTTCCTTCGAGGTGACATATAGCGAAGATAATAATTCTATTTCTAGTGCTGTCTAAGTTCATAATTCTCGAGACTCCTATGACATCGTCGACTTCATCTTACGATGGTTGATCCTTCAAGGAATGATATAGTGATAATTATAACTCTAATGATGATGTTAATTTCATTTATGTATTCGTATGTATATGTATATATGTATGCATTGCACTCCCACTGATCAGCTAGGGATAACACCGCGCCTATATGGCCGGTCAAGATAACACCGCGCCTATATGTCCGGGCAAGATAACACCGAGCCTATACGGACGGGCAAGATAACACCGAGCCTATATGGCTGGGCAAGATAACATCGCGCCTATATGGCCGGGTAAGATAACACCGCGCCTATATTGCCGGGCAAGATAACACCGCGTCTATGTGGCCAGGCAAGATGCTATATATATTACCGTGCCTTATTGGCCGGGCAAGATGCTATACATATTACCGCGCCTTAACGACCGGACAAGATATTATATATGGTTATGTATGGAAAAGTTTTTTTTAAAAAGCTAAGCATGCATGACATTCTCCTTAAAAGGGCATTCAGAGGCATAGATTCATCTCTTTTATATTACTTTATCTTCATACGTTCATTATATTATTTTCCATGTTCGGTATCCCTTATTATGTTACTATTCATGCCTTACATACTCAGTACATTGCTCGTACTGACGTCCTTCCTTGTGGACGCTGCGTTCATGCCCGCAGGTGTAGATAGACGAGACGAGGATCTTTCATCGTAGGCTGCCTTCAGGTCCTGGTCTCGAGTGGTGGCTCCACTTCTTCCTGGAGCATTGCCGAGTCGGAGTCTATATATATATATATATGTGAATTGTGTTAAGGGTACGTCGGGGGCTCTGTTCCGACTTGTATACCTCAGTCATGTTCATAGAGGCTTTGCAGACAGTTCCTGTGTACAACTTAGTCATAGTGTGACAATAGTAATGTTGGCATCATGGGTCTATTGTGTATTTACCTATGCATGATATTATGTTCATATTTAGCCTCTTGATCTTATTATTTCCATTTGAGACACGAAGGATGTAAGTTATAAGTTGGTTCACTCGGTTCCTGTAAGGTGCCGGGTGCCAATCACGCCTTACCAAGGGTGGGGTATGACATAAAGAAACTATGAAGATCCTTTAGATGAAAGCTTAGACTGCGACTCGTTACAAATATGTGCAACCGACCAGATAAATTCAAACAGTGAATAGTCATGACTAAGATTAGTTACGGATTTGCTGAGAACATGTACTTGCAAGGAAAAGGAGAACTAATGGGATGTTAAGTATAGAATAATGGGCTAACACCCTAAGGGGGGAAGATGAGACAAACAAGTATTGGATCAGGAGTGTGCTTTGCTAGAAGTTGGAAAGGTAGCAACAAAAAGTAATTGGAAACCACCACAGAAGGGATAAGGTTGGGAGATAAAATTCCAAGGAGAGTCTTACCCGAAGTTCCAAGACAAAAATGCTACGAAAGGTCCAGTAATGAAGAAACAAAGAAGGATTGGGTATGACAACATGGGAGCAAAAGCTTATAGATGATACGAGAATCTTAGGTACAAACGATCCAGGAGGTAAGGGAAATTAAAGTCACGTTGCAAGTAAGGTGGAACCAGATAGACTTACATGAGGAATTAAAGGCTAGTAGTGGAAACGGAGAAGGATAGCGATGAGTAACTTCGCGTAAAATGGTTTGGTCGTACTAAGAAGAATTATGGAACAAAAGGAGCTAAGCTAATGAAAAGACGAGTCGTTGGAATGGATGGTGTGGAAAATCAACTTTTAATGGTATGGTATAGACATAAATCAGAATTGGGAATCCAGAGCAAGGAGAATTTCAAGGATATTAAGAAGATAGTTGTTGAGAAAGACTAGGATTAAAGGAGCATGGTATAGTCGGACGCTCCGTAAATGGCCTAATGAATTCCGATGTCCACATTAATTCATTAGCCTAGCGGATTACTAGTCATGAAAGGTAGAAGTGAAAAGACAATAAAGAAGGCATTTGAATTGTATCCGATATGCATAAGAATTTTTATTTCATATAAGAACTCAACTAAAAAAAAGGAAAATAAGTTAAACCATGCAATGATAGGAACTCCGGCATTATATGGAATGGAGGAGTTGAAGGGCCACTAAAGTCAGCCAGATGACTACTAAAGATGGTTAATACTCGAAGGTTATTGGTATATGAGAATATCCTTTTAAAAGGGGGAAAACAAATTTATTTCTAAGTTGAGCTACAATATTTCCAAGTTCAAAAGAGGGAAATGTACTGGCTTGAAGGAGACAAAAATTTGAGATGAACCAATATATCAAGAATGCGCTAAAGAAAAGTGAGAATGGACTAAATGCAAGTATATTATGAGACACATGTGAAAAAGGAGGCATGACAAGATGATGAACGTTTAGCGAATCAAAGAGAATAAGTTTTGTCAACGCGATACGTTGTATTCATAATTATGATTCGAATAACTCGCGCCGAAGAAATTTTAGGTATATTTAGATATGCAGTAAAGTACTCCAAGGGGTAGTAGAAGGAGTGAGAAAGGCCGCATGTGACCAGGGATAAGTATAAGGGACAATCGGGATTACTAAAAAGAACTTGTAGCACTAGAAGAAGTGACAACAAGTCCCAGGACGGTAGCTAGATATCAGTCGACCACTGGGTACATATATAAGAACATGGGGATATGGAACTAATGAATGAGTTCGACAAAGAACTGGGATAATATGAAAGAAGACTAATGAGCCCATAATATAAGAGCAGGGAGATCAGGAACTAAAGGAGGGTAACCATTTCAAGAAATCGCAAGCTACAACATTCGAGGACAAATGTTTCTAAGGGGGGAAGGATGTTACAGCTCGCACTTTCAAAGCATAATCATGACACGTACTTCACTGTATTAATGGAGTATCGGAGATGTCCCATGAAGAGTTGAAACGTACAAGCCATGGGAAGTAGGTACAATGGAGTAAATGATGAATTACGATCTCGTAAGTCGTAATCGGGAAGGATAACCTTGAAATCAAAGGACATGACCATTATCATGTATAATTAATGATACATATAATGTATGGAGAGTTTCGAAAGATTCCGGGATCAAGCAAATCAAAGAAAATATATCTCCGAGTTTCTTAGGACAGAATTCTGGACAGAATTTTGGGTCAACTTTGGAGGGGTATATCTCCGAGTTTCTTGGGATTTTTAAGGTGTTTTAAAATCCTAAAATGAAGTTCGTTGAGTCTAGTTTTCAACGCAACAAACCGTTCATCAAAACGACATCGGAGTAGGGAATTATGGCCATTTTAAGATAACCCATCCAAGCTGCAAAATGGCTTCCGCGGGTCCCACACGGGATAGTCGGTTCCACCGACTTTTAAGGGGTATAAAAACCCCATCAACCTCATGTTTTCAGCATTTTACACTCCCATGAGTTCTATAAATCTCCTAATACATCCCTCAAACATTTATAACCCATTAAATCAAGAATTTAACAAGATTACACATAACTAGTCCATGAAAGGTGATTGTTCTTGCTTCTACTTGATGTTGTGGTGAGTTTGGTCTTGAAGAAAGTTGGTGTGGGTAAAGTAATTCAAGTATAAGGTATCCGATCTCTTATGTTGAGTTGATTTTAAGGTTTAGCAAATCTTAAAAGTGAAAATAGTTATGGAGGAAAGGTTATAAAGTGTTGTGTTGTAGTTGTAGAGTTTATGGACTGTTTTGAGCATATTGTGGCCGTGTGGTTGGGATGATTTCCATGTATATGGATAGTATCTAATGTTGTTGGTGTGTTGATGAAATTATGCTCCTTGATTGGGAAGAAAGGAAGTGTATATTGTTGTTGTATGTTGAAAAACATCGTGTGAGATGTTTTATGGAATATTTTGGCATTGATGCCATTGTTGTTATTTTGTTGGTGTTGTGATTTTGGGCTAGGGATATAAACAGGGGAGATGCTGTCCGAATTTCGACAGATTCTAAAGGAATTAATTTGAGGGCTTAAGACAAGCATATGACGATAAGCCTAAGAATAATATGAATTCTCTTGAATGTAGATTTACGAGCTTGGAAGGACAAACGTTAAGTAGTTAAAGTTAAGGCGACTGAAAAGGTATGTTAAGGCTAGTCCCTTTCTTTCAAAAGGCATGATTTCTATGTTATGATTCCATATATGTTTCCATAACCTTTTTATTTCCAAAAGTTAGAAGTTCATGATTCTTTAAAGCTTCTTATGATACTAAAGATGAGATGTTTTCTATTTTGAACATGATGATGATGGTTTTAATTCTAGAAATTCCAAAGCTTATGATTTTAATGCTATTATTAGATTATTGAGCTTATTTCATGATTTTCTTGATTTTATTCTTTATTATTGATCTCACCTTATGATAATTGTTCATTCGAGGTGAGATATAGCAATGATGATTATTTCATAATATAATCGAAGGTTACCGACCTTACATCACTCCGATAGAATGGTAGCTTTTAATTGGGCTCTCACGCATGCTATATGTATTTATATATGTAACTTTTACATACCGCGCCATAATGGCCGGACAAGATACTATATATATTTCACCATGCCTTAATGGCTGGACAAGATACTATATATATTTCACTGCGCCTTAATGGCCGGACAAGATACTACATATATTTCACCGCGCCTTAATGGCCGGACAAGATACTATATATACTTCAGCGTGCCCTAACGGCCGGACAAGATACTATATATATATTACCGCGCCTTAATGGCCGTACAAGATACCTTATATATATGTATATATGGAAAAGTCTTTTTTTAAGAAGCTACGCATGCACGACATCCGTCTTAAAAAGGCATTCAGAGGCACAACTTGATATATTACGTTATCCTCACACTTTCATTATGTTGTTATTCATGTCTTACATACTCAGTACATCGTTCGTACTGACGTTCTTTCTTGTGAACGCTGCGTTCATACCTGCAGGTAGACAGGTAGATGGATCTGACCCATAGGAGCTTCCTCAGCGGAATCTCAGGAGCGCTCCAATTTTTTGGGAGCTGAAGTCTATTGGTAGTAGTCCTTATGGTCACTTGTATTCTATGTAGAGGCTTGTAGACATGTGTGTACAGTTAGACATTTCATAACCTTATTAGTTCATATTGTTATGTAATATTTTGGTAGGCTTGTCGGCTGGTGACGATAGGCATCGTTGTTGACGATTATGTAGAGTTGTGCCGTTATTTTGTGATATATGAACCCTTAAAGATTATGATATCCTTGAGCTATCTTTATGATCCTCCCAGAAATGATTATGAGATGCATATTTAGAGGTGCTCGGTGTGTTAGCTCTGGGTGCCCTTCATGGCTCTCTGGTTGTCGTGATAGTCCTATCTTACTTAGAGCTTGTCGGGCCAATTTCGATTTGTTAAACTTTTATTTCTTGATGGAAACTATTCTTCCTATCGTGGAGCTCCGACATTCCTCTGGCATGTCGTGAGGTATATGCGTGCCCTCGCATTGTACTTAACCATGCTTGATATCATTTGTACTATGATACGTACTCATGACAATGTTTTATTGCGCATGATTTTCAAGAGTCTTCTCTTCATCATCTATCACCATCCCTCTTTGTGTCTAACCGTCTGTCTCTTTTCCTTAGAGCGAATCCCTTGCACATAATAGTTCCTGTACATCCATATTCTGTTGTGAGCTCTGACTTAGTTTCTTTCTTCTTTTGTAGATGAATATTCCCTTGTATCTTTTCACACTCAACGTCTCGCTTCATTATCGGTCGCGAGTCCATTCTTCTGTAAAGCAAGTGGGATTGTTGTGTCTGCGTAGATAACTTTTGTTCATTTCTGTTAAGGAGCGCTTTATCTCTACTTCCCTTCAGGTGCCCTTGTTCCTTTTTATTTATTTGACTTGGTTGCAATTCGCTTCGTCTGTTAGTACTTTACCTCGTAATCATTCTACATTGGTCTTGTTTTTGCGAAACTTAACCAGATGCATGCTCGAAGTGGAACCTTTCTATTTTTCTTAGTTACTCTCTTCCCCTTGGTTGACCATTTTATTCCTCCTGTACAACTCCCATACATACACTAGCTGTCCTTGATTAACAAATTTCGGAAACTGAAAACCGTCCGATATTTTGTAATACTAACGTCCGTAGCGGTCCCATCATAACACTGGACCTAAAGAAAAGGTCGGATGTGCCAACTTCTGTAATGCTTTTCTCATATCTTTCTCATCGGCCTTGGGTGTAAAGCTAAAGTTTGTGGTGGGGTCATACTCGCAGCTACCCTGACGTTGTTTCATAGGGTCTTTAAAAGGATCTTTCACGATGAAGGTCATAATCTTTGAAGGGTCTAACTCAATCGCGTAACTTATATTCCTCTTCATCTCTTCTATTACTCTCTAACCCATATGGGCAAATGGGCGTTAGTCTGATATCCATTTTCACAGCTGACCGCACATTCCTTTGTGATTGAAACCCTTCTTTTTATTGGCGTAATCGCAATTCTAATGAGAATATAGAATCGGGAATGAACATTCCTACGTTGTTGGCTCTATCGCACAATCTAGATCACGAAGAAAAGAGGTATTTCCTAAATGCCCAGTAGCCTTCTGTTTAGAATTATGGCGCGCTTCATACCCCTAAACAAGACTCTACTAGACATGGCTCATAGACATCCCTATGACTGACCTGCTCTGATACCACTTTGTCATACCCCGACGAGGGGCATGATGGGCACCGACCCTAATAGCTGAGTACCACCTGACGTGATATAATATAACCTTAATACAATAATCCTAATCATAATCATTAGCATGTACATATAAGAGCACCAGTACATAAGAAAGGCCCAACAAAAGGATAACATAAACTCTTTGTGAACGACTGTATACATAAGCTGGCCAACAAGGCCGCAACATGAACATCATAAAATATCATATAGCCGCCCAGGCTACATGTGTATCATAAGTATAATGAAAACATGCATGACTCTGACATCCACTACACTGTCTATGAGCCTCTAAGAGTATGTACATCTATCGTATACATAACATGTAGACTCGATATATACCCAACTAGCAAGCCCGGCATAGTGGTACTTGCTGACGTCCCGCTGAGGCTGGCGATCCTACTGAGAAGGTCCTTCTGCTTTGCCTGTCAGGACCTGCAGCATGAAATGCAGTGCCCCAAGAAGTGGGATGGTCAGTACGGATAAAAGCACTGAGTATGTAAGGCAGAGAAGTAATGACATCAGTAAAATATAAATGTAAATATGGGAGAATAGTGATAACTGGTAACCTGTGACATCTGAAAACATACAATATGCCATGCATTAGAAAATAATTTTTCATATGCAAGTAAATATGATATATATATATATATATATATATCTTTATATATATATATATATATGTATATATATATATCTTTATATATATATATATATAGAGCATGCATTATATATAACGTACTTGGCCCTAGCGAGGCTTGGTGTGAAGCGTACCAAGCCCTTTCAGGACTCGGTGTAAAACGTACCTGGCATTTTCAGGACTCGGTGTAAAACGTACCTGGCTTTTTCAGGACTCGGTGTGTATATCATCATCATCCTTCCCGCGTCTGGGAAAACATCATTTTATCATAACGTGCCCGACCCTAATGGGACTTGGTGTGAATACCCAACTGATCAGTGGTTGCACATCCATGTGCCGTACCGGCCAACTATAGCGCGGCTCGGTGGAGTAAAATAGAGCATACATATATATATATATATATATATATATATATATATATATATATATATATATATATATATATACGTGAATGAGGTGTCAAAGAAGTTTCATTGGGCCTTTCGGAGTGACATAAGGTCGTTATACCTCCGAATATATTATGGGACACCTATTGAGGACGAGGAATGACTCAAATGATAATACTCACATTAATCATTCATAAAGTACATGGACGGTTTAATAGGAGTCAATGAACGACTTAGCTGGGGATGTTTACTTAATTTTGTAAAATATCAAAAATTCCGTTAAAATAGAGATTTTCGCAAAAAAATATGCATCTTTGATAAAATATATGTACTTCTCATAAAATGCATATTTTTCGTAATATATATATATATATATATATATATATATATATATATATATATATATATATATATATATGTACTTCGGAATAAACTCGAATGAATTGATAATGCACTCTAGGGGTTCTATTGATTCGTGCCAAGGAAAACGATAGCGAAAACCTTACATACATTTATATTCAAAAACTTGACCTGGAGGAAGTCTCTATTCCCACGCTCGTCCTTCTCTCGCACCTAAATGGAAATTTACAACCTGGGTTAGTCTTCTCTTAGCTTGCATGCGTAGTATTTTAGGTGTTATATCCAATTCTTTCGGAGTTACGGAAATTCGGGCAGTATTTCCTCTGTTTATACTCCGGTCCTAGGATTATAACCACAACCCAACACCAACAATCATAATCCAAACTCATTCCCATACTAATTTTTTAAAACATATCCATTATAATCCATCATGAATACCCATCATAGATTTATTTCGTATTTCCACCAATTCGACTAAACAGGAGCTAAATCTAGCAATACCCATTTACGAATTTATCCAAACTTTTGATAATGGAGGAAGAATCTTACCTTAAATGGGTGGCATGAGTGAGACACCACCCGGGTTCGAGGTTCCCGCTCTTATCCAAGATGATACGACAACGCAAATCGAAAACTACAAAGAAATACGTACTTTCTGAGCCTAAGTTGAAGTTGAAACCCACCAAATTGGGATAAGGTTGGTGTGGAGGCTTGAAGGAGTGTTGGAGAGGTTTCTGGGGACTTGTAGGTGGTGAGAATGGGTCAAAATGAGTAAAAACGTGAGTTTGGGGCTATTTATATGTCACACCCTAGTCTTACTAGGGTGTGATGGGCACCTGACCCCATACTCGGAGCCGAGCGAACCCGCTGACTCTTATTACACACATAGTCTCTTTGAACTCTTAAATCAAATAAAATGAAATACATAGTAATGCTTTCAGAAATATTGTTTTTCGTTGTTCTCAAATCAAACAAAATCTGTAATTATATGGAATTTATAGCATAACACAGAATGACGCATCGGCTGATGGAGCCGCTTACAAGACTGACATCCCACACCCACGACTCTGTCTGCAAGGTCTCTAACATCAATCCAGAAATCATAACATACAAACTCCGACTCGGCAACGCTCCGGAAGGAAGTGGAGCTCGCCAATCCAGCTGGAACATCTTCTAATAATATCTTCTACTCATCTGGGTGTACCTACGTGGCATGAAACGCAGCCCCCGAAGAAAGGGGGTCAGTACGGAATATGTACTGAGTATGTAAGGCATGAAATACAGAAAACAGAACCATGATCGGAACAACGGTACAAAAGTAAGTACATTAGCCAGAATACCAAGGTGCTTATTTTCCGAGCGTAAATCATGCATACTGATGTCATATGTCAGAAGAAGTACAGAAAATGAGTAAATCATCCAGAGTACCAAAATACTTACTTTCCAAACACGGATCATGCGTGCCGACATCATATGTCATTATATACATATACATATAACAGATCCCAACCCTGTAGTGAGGGACGCGGTGGATGGAGTCATCATGTATGTTGACATCATATATCATATACACATATAACAGATCCCGGCCCTCTAGTGAGGGACGCGGTGAATGGAGTCATCATATATGCCGACATCATATATCATATATGCATATAACAGATCCCGGCCCTCTAGGGAGAGACGCGGTGAATAAGATCATCACATGCCATCCTGGCCGCCATCCCCATATCATCATATCATCATACACAGACATACATATAACAGATCCCGGCTCTCCAATGAGGGACGCGGTGAACAATGCAGAGGAGACGCACGACAACAGAACCTGGCCCGGGGCGTAGTGAAGGACATACTGAGTCTTGCACGAACAGAGTAGTGCGAAACCATATGCACATAAATAAATTCTAAGACTCGATAGACAAGTATACTTACCGACACCTGAAGGCTCAGAAACAAGTTTCGGATCAATCCGACTTAGTATAAGAAAGTTATGGGCGTTTTAAATACAGAACCTTCTACGAACGTTTCAGAAGCCATTTTTGAAAAATCAAAGCAACAATTATGTTAGGTACCTTTCGAATATCGTTATGGATCAAATTAGATAGAGCTTTTTGGAACCATATGTACTTATCAAAATATATCAAAGACACAATGGAATAATCAAACGTGCTATCATTTGAAAACCAAGACATTAGTCATATTAATTATCTCTCGAATGCCATTCGGAAACATTTCAACCGAACTTCGAACATCATAGATACGCATTAAAACCATATGAAACAGCTTATGGAAATCAAGTACGTTAGCCATCCTAGTGGGTCTAAGAATAGGAATCTCTTTGAAGTCATACATATACATCATATACTTGTTTCATAAGGATCATGCCAAAAGAAAGAAAGGGTAAGCCTTACATACCTGCTCCACGTCCTATTAGCTACGCTTATTTGTCCAAGCTCGCTATCTACATTCAAGAAGGTTTACACAATCATTAAACACGTCATCACACACTTGTCTTAGTCCTTCAAACAAATTCACTTATAATCTGCCGAAATTTCGGCAGCATCTCCCCTGTAAATACACCATCCCCGAGAATCTAACTCGGCCAAATCATCAATCAACAATCCGAGAATTCAACTCGGCCAAATTATCAACAACAATACCAACAATCATACTAACAACTTCAACAATCAATCCAAAATACATTCTAAGGTTAGTAACTTCTTTTACATAATCCAACGACATTTTTCTTATATTCGATACAATCACAACAACCCAACTTACAATCTTCCAAACACATGTCTTTCTTCCAAATTCATGAATTATTTTTAAAACTTACACATTAGCAATATCATTCATACAAATATAAGAAACCATACTAATGTCACACTAACTTCTTCAACAATCCCACAATGATTCCAACTTCTTTTCAATTCATCAAACCTTCATTTTCATCATGAAACCCACAATACAACAATCAAAATATTAAATAAAATCAAGTCATCACACCTTATCATTACACCCCTATTCGGCCACAACCCTTGCACACATATTTCATGAGTTTCATCCATTTCTTCATACTACAACATTTACAAATCATCCATAACATATGTAAAAGAAGATTGAACACATACCTTTCTCCACTTATCTCTTCACTCGGCTAGGGGTGTATATTGCACAAATGAATGATTTTATCACTCCAACAACCCCTTCATGTTAATAAGGACCTTCCAATTAGTTGGAATACTAGAAGAAATAATTTTTTTGATCAACTTTTCATGGAGCCAAATTTGGCTAGCCATGGGCCGAATAGCCCCTTCTTCTCTAATCATGTTTCTTTTGTTGTAAAAAGATGAATAATTCTCTTGCTTTTTCATTACTCATCTCTCTCTATATATATATATGGCTTCTACCAACACAAGGTGGACACATGTCCCCTTCTCCCTTTTTCTTGAACTTTCTTAATATAAACAAATATGACCACTTGTCTTGTTATATAGGCTTTGGTCCATATATATTTATAATTGGCCCCATTTAATAAAAATATGGACATATGCCACACGGCCAACATGACCCCTTCAAGAACCTTCTTGAATATTTTGTGAAATTCCCATTTTGCCCCTAGCCTTCCACAATATTACCATGAACCACTTTGCGAATTTCTCTTTTTACCCTTAGCCTTTCTCAATATTTCCATACTAATAAACAACTTGTATATTAAAATAATTTTAGAAAATAGTCTTACCCTTAACTCACCACGACTACCTTGAAATATCCGAATGTACGAAATACGGGATATAACATTATAGGGCTGTGGGCCGGGTCACTTAATGGGCTTTTAAGTGGGCTTCTAGGATTTTTACGTAGGTTCACGGACTTCTAGTTGTCCATTTTAAAATGCCCATAACTCCCTACACCGATGTCGGATCAATGAACGATTTATTGCGTTGGAAACTAGACTCGATGAACTTCAATTTTGATAGGTTATTCACTCCATAACTCCTCATATGCTAACATATACCTCATTCAATTTTGACCAAAAATCCTGTCCGAAATTTGCCCAGTTTTTCCCAAACCTTTGACAACTTCCTTTCTCTAACCCGCTTGACCCCGGAACCTTTAGCTATTCTTTTATTACTTGTTAGAAGTCTTTCTTGGCCTTATAAGATTTCCATGGCTCTCTGGGCTCACGTTCATTTAGTAACAGTACTAACGATACTAAATTTTTCCAAGGTGTGACACCCCTTTGTCATGACTTATATCCCACGTATGCTCATGACGTTAACCCTCCATAAGCTCCTTCTCCAAAAGTACGCCATAAGTATGAAATGTCCTTAGCTCTTGGGAGGGCGAGGTGTAACAAGATCATACAAAATTACATATTGGATCTAACTGTACGAAGCTTCAGTCTCGCAAGTACACAGTCGCGATTCTAAGAAAATATTTCAGACAAAAGAAAGGGTAGGTGAAGTTCAATATAAGCATTTAAATAGTCAAAAGGGGACCATTAAGCATAGAAAATGAGGGAGGCATTTAAAAGTTGTGTTCAGAAGTAATATTACTAGATTAAAGGTGAAATAAAAAGCAAATTCAATTCCTTTCATGACATGGAGAGCCACTGTAAAAGAATTGTGAATAGTGACAAATTACAGCTGCCCTGTCTAAGAATTAGATCATGTTAAGGAGACTGAATATAGGGGGAAGGTGGGAGAAAAGGAGGTCCTCACACTCAAATCCTTTGGGAGGAGAATGTCAAGGATTTGGTTTACACTAACTGTTTGCTAATGGCTGCAGGTACACAAACTAACATAAATGGAGGATTTTAATTCAACAGGTACCACAAAACAACCACACTGAAGGAATACCAACAAGCAGCGAAACACAGTGTAATCAGGATGTTGAGAAGTTTTACCAGCATAAATTGCAACTGGTTGGAGGCACTTTTGACAAATGACATGAAGTGGAATTACTGCTCCTAATGATTGAGCACATGGAACACAACAGACCTCTTGAGTACACATGGGCATACAGTTTCTATTTAGTGGTTGTTTCTTAGTTGGTGGTATTAGCACCTCGGGATGCTCATCCTACTGAGAACTGGTCATTAGGAACTTCCTGAACATATGATCTCAAACATTATTCTCGATTCCAGTTCTCAGTAGGATGAGCATCCCGGGGTGCTAATACCCTCAGCCACAGATCCATTGGCAGTTTAGCATTCGTAGCAGTCGAGAAATGAGGTTTAGCCCGAGAGTTTCATCAGTTAGCTATTTGGGAGTCCGATTATTAGACTAAGATGACAGCAGAATTACCATTCAGAAATCTTTGGTAGTAAAGGAAAAAGAGCGGTTGCACGAGAATCCTACTTTATTACAAGATAAGGATAAAGTCTAGCAGAATGAAAAAACAACCTTCGAGGTGAAAGCAGATGGATCCTAGAGATATTAGAGCCGAATATGGACTACGGTATCAGATTACAGTAGAGGTTTTCCCCGTCATATCATAAGTTTATCTCCATTTGGGTTACAGTTGATAGACTCACGAAGTCAGTATCTTGACTACTTTTACGGTCGAGAATTATGCGAAGTTATATATCAAAGAGATAGTGTATCTTTATGGGGTTCTAATGTTTATTATACGTGATAGAGAAGCTTAGTTTACAACTAACTTCTAGAGGCCTTTAAAGAAAGGTTTAGGGATACAATTAAGTCTTAGTACAACCCTCCCATCCACAGACAGACGACCAAGTTGAGCGCACGATTCAGACGCTCGAGGATATGTTATGGGCATACGTGCTAGACTTCAAGAGAAGTAGAGACGACCATTTTCTACTTATCGAGTTTGCGTATAATAATAGCTAGTGTTCTAATCAAAATGGATCCTTATGAGGCCTTGTATGGGTAGAAATGTAGATTCCCTACCGGATAGTTCGAGGTGGGCGAGTTAGAGTTGATTGGACCCGACTTAGTTCATCAGGCTATAGAGAAGGTGAAGCTTATTTAGGAGCAATTATTGATTGCCCCAATTCACCAAAAATCATATTCAGAGGTGCGACAACAAGACTTAGATTTCAAGGTGATGACTGGATATTCTTGAAGGTTTCGCCTATGAAAGGCATCATGATATTTGGTAGAAAGGGAAAGCTTAGCCCAAGATACATTGGGCCTTATAGAATCATCTAGAAAGATAGGCCAATTGGCCTACAAGCTAGAATTTCTATCAGAGCTAGAGTCTGCCCCTCCAGTCATCCATGTGTCTATGCTACAAAAGTGTTTCAGAGACCTTTCTCGAGTTTTCCCAGTAGATGTTGTTCAAATTATAGAGGATATGTCCTATGAGGAAGTCTAGTTACTATCATAGATTGACAAGTCCAAAAGTTAAAGATCAAAAAAGTGGTTCAGTAAAAGTGTTATGAAGGAATAAGAACGGCAAAGGGATGACGTAGGGAGCCGAAGATGAAATAAAATCTAAGTACCTTCAACTGTTTCAGATAAAGGTTCCTGACGGTAATGATTCGGTTAGAAGTTTCTTTAGCCTCTATTATGTGCTTATAGACTGTCACGACCCGACCAGGGGCCATGACGGGTACCCGGGACTAACCACCGAGCACCACTCATTCTACTACTCATCATACTCATTAAGCGTACATTCATTAATCTCACACTTCTAATCATAGAAAAAATAATTTTCATTTGATACATAATTACCTTTATATACATAAGCCCTTCGGCTGTCAAAATAATACATATATATCTATACACGTGGGGAAATCGTTAGACCATACTACCCACACATACGTATCTACGAGCCTCTACTAGAGTACTAGACATATGGACGGGACAGGACCCTATCGTGCCCAAAACATATATATACACACAATAGTAAATCAGTGGCACCTCCGGAATAATGGAGTGCTCTCAAAAGTCTGCTTATCGGCTTCTATAAATCTGGGTCGCCTCCGTGTCTACCTGTGGGCATGAACACAACGTCCAAAGAAAACGGGCGTCAGTATGAATATTGTACTGAGTATGTAAGGCATGAATGAAATAAACATAATAGAGAAGTCATGAGACATAAGATGAAGACATAACCTGCGTAACTTTTAAGGGTGGATGCCTTTCATGCCTATATCATATATATAATCACAGTACATGTGTCATCATAGCGCATACATCATCGTATCATACATATATCATAATACCGTTTCTACTCATACACATTAAACATCATCCGTATTCGGCCACGTAGTGGCTCGACAATTTCACATACATGTCCTACGGGATTTTTATACATTTGAATACATATTAGTATCGTACCCGACTATGTAGGTTCGGTTTCTTACGTACCTAGCTATAATAAAGCTTGGTTTTTTGCGTACCTGGCCCTACCAAGGCTCAGTGATATCCGTACCCGGCCCTATCAAGGCTCAGTGGTATCCGTACCTAACTGCAGTGGTGTGCGCGCATCATCATGTATATATATTATACCCGGCCATATAAGCTCGAGGTTTCATAATAGCCATACATAGGCGCATATACATAAAAGCCCATAAATATCTTTAGTGTTATCACTATTATCATCGTCATCATTATCATCATCACTATCAACATCGTCATCGTTTTCATCACATATATCTCATAAGCTTATCACAACTCTTCATAGAGCATGCATTTGAATTTAAAGACAGTCTATGAAAATCGTATCATATTCGTAACATGAACTTCGTAAAAATATCGCATGATAGATTTTATAATCTCTAAACTTAGACTCATCATTACCATCACCGTATCTATGGCATATCTCTTACCTTTATCTAATATGGAACCCCTTATGAACATAGACTCGTAACTTTTCGGAACATTGGTCATAGGACATGCATTAGAGCTTATAGACAATCTATAACAATGTCGGGGTGACATAAGGCCGAGAACCCCCGATTCCATTATGGAGTAATCATATTCATCATATCTCACCTTGAAGGAACTAACATTTTAATGTGAGTGTACAGCATGAACAACATCAAGGGATCATAAGTAGGATCATTAGATTCATGAACATCATATCTTGCTTTAAAATCTCTAGGCTTAAACTTATCATCATTATTGTCATATTCATGATATATTTCACATCTTTATCTCATAAGAAGCACTTTATCAACTTTAGCTCATAGTTCCTGGAATGTAAGAAAGTCGTAGAGAAGTAGGGACAATACTATCATAGGAATCATATAAGGATCATTAGCTTCGTAGGAATATCGTATCATGAGCTTTAGGACTTCTAGACTTAGATTCATCATCGGTATTGTCATGCTCGTAACGTATCTCTTTTCTTTATCTCGTATGAAGCTCTTGATACTTGTAGATTTATAATTCCCAATATGTAGGAAGATCATGCAAAGATGGGAGGAATCATACCATAAGAGTCATGCCTTAGAAAGAAAGGACTAGCCTTACATACCTCTTTCGTTTAACAATTTCCATCGCTTGATTGTTTTCCTTCAATGCTCACATTTCTACCTTCAAGAGAATTCGCATTCACATTAGCTAATCGGTTATATGAATGTCACACCCTAATCTCACTAGGGTGTGATGGGCACCCGACCCTTATTTAGGGCCGAGCGAACCCTGTGACTCTTAGTACACACATAATCCCTTTGGACTTTTAAATCAAATAAGGATGAAACATATAGTAAAGCTTTCAGAAATATTCTTTCTCGTTGTTCTCAAATCAAGCAATAATATGTAATCATATAGAATTTATCACATAACACAGAATGATATATCAGCTGATGGAGCCGCTTGCAAAACTGACATCCTATACCCACGACTCTGTCTGCAAAGTCTCTAACATCAATCAGAAATCATAGCACATATACTCTGACTCGGCTACACTCCAGGAGCAAATGGAGCTTGCCACCTCCACTGGAACATCTTCTATAATAGCTTCAACTCATCTGGGTGTACCTGCGTGGCATGAAACGCAGCCCCCGAAGAAAGAGGGTCAGTACGGAATATGTACTGAGTATGTAAAGCATGGAATACAGAAAAGAGGATCATAACTGAAACAAAGATTTACCAGAATCAAGTATGACCTTTTAAAACATCAAAGCACTTGCCTTTTTTTAATGAAAATCATGTATGTCATCATAAATCATAAATGAAAATCATGTATACCACCAGCGTATATCATATATCATATAACGTGCCCCGGCCCTCTAGTGAGGGACGCGGTGAGTAAATTCATGCATGTCATTACCATATATCATATATGCAAATAACGTGCCCCGACTCTCTATTGAGGGACGCGGTGAATGAAATCATGTATGTCATCATCATGTATCATATTTGCATATAACGTGCCCCGGCCCTCCCTTGAGGGACGCGGTGAATGGAATCATGTATGCCAATGTCATGTATCATATATGCATGTAACGTGCCCCGACTCTCTTTTGCGGGACGCGGTGAATAGAGTCATCATATGCCATCCTGGCCACCACCCCGTCATCATATCATATATAACATGCCCCGACCCGCAAGTGAGAGGGACGCGGTGAACAATGCAGAGAAGTACGCACGAGAACATACCCTGGCCCGGGACGCAGTGAAGGACATACTGAGACTTGCACGAACAGAGTAGTGCGAAACCATATGCACATAAATCAAGACTCGATAGATACGTACACTTACCGACATCTGGGTGCTCAGAAACAAGTTTCGGGTCAATCCGGCTTAGTATAAGAAAGTTATGAGCGTTTGAAGTACAGAACCTTCTACGAGCGTTTCAGAAGCCTTTTTTTCGGAAAATCAAAGCAACAATCATATCAAGTACCTTTCAGATATCGTTACGGATCAAATCAAATAGAGCTTCTGGAACCATATGTACGTATCAAAATATACCAAAGACTCAATGGAATAATCAAACGTGCTATCATTTGAAAATCAAAACTTTAGTCATATAAATTATCTTTCGAATGCCATTCAGAAACATATCAAACAGAACTTCGGACATCATAGATACGCATCAAAATCATATGAAATAGCTTATAGAACTCTTTTAAAAACATATCAAAAGTACATAAGAATCGTAAACAGACTCGGAATCCAAGAATAGAGTAACCCCGAGGTGCATATCATACCTTATTCGGCTCTAGGACATGCCAAAAGAAAGAAAGAAAGGGTAAGCCTTACATACCTGCTCCACGTCCTATTAGCTACGCTTAATTGTCCAAACTTGCTATCACTAATCTTTCTTCACTTATCTCTTCTTGCTCGGCTAGGTTCACCACTTGCACAACAATGCTTTACTTACTCCAACAATCACTCCACATTAAAGAGGACGTTCCAATTGGTTGAATTGCTAGAAGAAACAATTTTTCTTCGTCAATCTTCCATGGCTCAATTTTTGGGAGCCATGGCCAAAGCCTTTCTCTTTTTTTTTTTCTTCTCTCCAAGGTTCTAGAGTTTTGTGTGTAGAAATATGACTAATATGTCATATATATATGCATAAATATAATTCATCCATGTGGGCCAAGCCTACCTTGACTTGGACGGCCACATGGCAAAGATGGTCCATTCAAGAAGTTTCTTGAATTGTTGGTGAAATTCCCATTTTGCCCCTAGCCTTCCACAATTTTTACCATGACCCACTTTGCGAATTTCCCTTTTTACCCTTAGCCTTTCTCAATATTTCCATACCAATAATATTCATAAATAATATTCATAAACAACTTGTGTATTAAACAAGATCAAAATATAGCTTTGCCCTTAACTTCTCACAATTATCTCGAATTATCCGAACGTACAAAATACAGGCTATAACAATGAACGTGCTTACTAAAGCTAGAGAAAATTGGGCAGCATTTCCTTTGTTTATACAACCTTCCCCATATTGTATATAAACTCTAAAACATTTATAATAACGTTCACAATATCATAACCAACAATCTTCATTTATCTACATTACCCTCATTTCACAACTCCACTTCAATTCATCCATAATCTTGGTCATAGTATACTAGTCCGTTTTCTCACATATAATGCTTATCCCATGTCCTTAATATCATTTATAACATAACC
Source organism: Lycium barbarum (assembly GCF_019175385.1). Classification (NCBI taxonomy): domain Eukaryota; kingdom Viridiplantae; phylum Streptophyta; class Magnoliopsida; order Solanales; family Solanaceae; genus Lycium; species Lycium barbarum. Next base: position 58,957,373 of record NC_083337.1, read on the forward strand.
ATATCACAACACATCAATAATCATGACTCAATTCAAGCTATTACTCAAAATGATACTATTCCCACATTCATGACCCATTTTTCTATATCCTTCTACAATCCAAGTGTTTCAACTTTCAAATACCTTAAACCACATGGAAATACCATAAATCGTACCTTAGATGGTGTAGGAATGAACCTTGGGTGGAAACTCCCCACTTGAGCAAAACCCTAGTTTCACCTTCACTTGGATTCCTTGCCTTGGATGGACTTTGATGGGTTTCTTACACTTGATTCACTTAGTTTGATGTAGTTGATCACTAATATCCCTTAAATTCTTGTGGGAGAAGTGTAGAGAGATGTTTTAGAGAGAAGGGGAGTGACGGGAAATGAAATGAAATAAGACTTGGACCCTTATTAATAATACTCAAATCTGTCCCGATCCATTTCTACGGACCAACATACGGTTCGTATAAATTATACTGACCGTATGTCTGGCCGTAGATTGGGTATAGAGAGGGATGCCAATCTGGGCTGATTATACAATTGAACATATGGCCCGTATGTTTTATACGGCCAGTATGTTTGGCCGTATAATGCCTAGTTTTCGAAGTTCGTTCTCGTCGACTCGTTTGATCTCCAATCCTTATGACTTGTTTATCACCTCATTAACAATCTAAGGGATGTTATAACTCTTCTCCAAAGCATCATTAAATCATCATTAACTCGTTACTCGTAAATCCTTTCCGATACATAACGTATGCCTTGCCTTCCTTAACAACTTCCGTCTCCTACTTCACATGTCTTGAAATCTCATTTAGAATCATCAAATGTTATTTCTTACTTATCAAAACGTTGTATACGTCGCGCCCTTCGTCAGTCTATTCACTGTGCATGAACAAAAAATTTTCCGAGGTGTAACATTCTTCCCCCCTTGGGAACATTCGTCCTCGAATGTTGAATCGACCCTGTACAAGTATACTGGTTATGATGATGTTATAACGAATCAATTCTAACTAGGACTCATCTATCATGTTGTGCCCCTCATCATTCAATGATCTTATTGCATTCGTAAGTTGTTGCACCCCCAGGGCTACGGTAGGAAGCTTATAGCATGTACTTTTATCATAGTCCAAGTAATTATCCTATTTATCCTTACCGATAATCCCAACTCAACATTTCAACTCAATTCACCATATATTTCCTTTAACTGACCCGAAGTATCATGACCACACTATTCTTTCTTACCTCTTACTCCTCTTTTTGAGTACCCACTTGGTTTCATTGGCGACGCATAAATACTTGCAAGTTACACAATCGTTCTTGCATGATTCGTGTACATACACATCTATACGTATACATGTATCGATATCCGTATCCGTATTCATAATCGTACTCATTTACATATCGTATCCATAGTCATATTCATATATATAGCATACCCGACCACGAAGGTTCGATGTTTCGCGTACCCGACCATGGCTAGGCTCGGTGATTATATATGCCTAAACTCTTTTGTCTATCTGTAGTAACTCATCTAGCCATGCTCTCTTCCTTCCTTTATTTTTCCCTTGATTATCATATCTTATGTTCTACTATAGAAAACCTTAGGTCCCTTTCTTAATTGTCGCTTATAAATAGCAATATCATTAACTACGACTTTACCGTTAGTGCCTTTGCCTCTATTCTAGTATAACATCGCCATCCTTTACAATACCCCTTGAGTTATTCGCTCTCAATGTCATGTGGTTCAAGGTCTTCGCGAATGATTTCCAGTACAGTCTCAGATGCTTGTCTAATTCATCTTCGTTTATCTACTAGTTATTAGACTCATTTCTGCATAACTCTCACTCTTTGTTTTAGAGTCTATATCTGTCACATCTTAGGGTCCATCATTTCAATCTCTACACTCGTATTCTCTTTACTCGCTTCCCCCCTTTAAGGGTTTTACTTGTACCATTCGCAAATCCATTGCCTCACCTTCAAATCTTGAATTCATATATCCCTTACTATACTACATCTTATTCGTACCGTTTTCCTTAATTTATAGCTATGATAATTCATGTGTGAAGTCTTAACATACTCATCTTGTAGTTTTGTAATCAAGTAATACAACCTACATGGCAATCCAAACAAGGGTGTATTTTACTTAGCTCATCTGTAGTTATGAGTCAATATCTAAATCCGCTCCAATTTACAACTTCTGTCCCACAGGGATGCTCACAATAGTAGTATGCCTAGTTATCCATGCCATCCATGTACTATCACTTGCTCTCTCCTTCGATGCGCAAAATTCACTTGTAACGTCATCTTTGTTTTCCAGGGCCTAAGTCTCATGCGCAACTAATACCCCTTATGCCTCAAACTCTTATACTCTTGTGTTGTACTCAACATTGATTTTAAAACCAATCATAATCACATTGTATTTGTCGTTGATGATAGCTTTGCTCTATCGCTTTATCATCGTACGGTAAACTCATAACTCATGGCCACTTTTTTTTCTAAACTCAGTACTTCATATGCTTAACTCGATCTAACTTGGTATAGGATATTCGTAGGAGATGCATCTTCCTTTAGTCATAACACGACTACTTCTTAAGTGTGCGTACTTTGCGGCGCATTTCCTCCTCTTTCTATTCCGATTCTTATTCCTTTACATTCCTTCCTCCTCAATTTATCTTATTTCCTCCCGTTTTATAATCAATCCTTTATTCCTCGCACAAGGAATCCTATTCTTAACTTAGTACCGCTTTGTCCTTTAGAATATACTACCTTTGTACAATCCATTCTTCGCATCAAAACTTATTCTGTTAATTCTGATCATCCCCTCTCATCCTTATTGTGTTAATCCTTTTTCTAATAATAGTCCTATTTTGTTATTCGTATTTCCGTAGTCTTGGTCTTTTACATCCAGCTAAAGATATCACTCATGCTCTCAATTGTACAAATCACAAACTACTATTACTTTTCCATATCACATTTCTCTGATTCCTTTTTCAAGCTTACTTGCTATCATTTCTTTCATTGCGAAACCCTTATGCTGGATTTTTTTTCTAACAAGGTCTTATAAGCTTTCTCATCTACTGGCCCATGGCTCGCTTGTTGGTTTCACACCTGCACTCACTCTTTACTCATATAGAACATGTCACATCTTTAGTCGTTTCCTCGCTATACTTTGTATTACAATTCTTGTTACGTTCTCATTATACCTTGATCATAATCAACTCTATAGAATGACACTTCTTGATCTCAGTCACAAGCCCGCTTATGGAATAGAATAAACCTCGTGAAGTAAACATACTTAACCTATTATTCTTTCTGATCATCCCTATTACACTTACCATATAAGTCATCTTATCAAGGTATCTTTATTCGTTATACCCCTTTGTACTTCACACCCCTGTCTCAATCATATTGTTACTCTATTTTGCTAATAATATTGTCGTATCTTACTTGTGCTTATCCATCCAATTAATACTCCCGGTATCATACTTAACTGGAGTCACCCTTTTCTCTTTCTATGTCATGTTTTAGTACTACTAGTCTCCCTAATTTACTCTAGTATATCTCTTTACCATATGAATGTTGATCTCATAATTACCATTACTAGGAATTCAATAGTATTTAACTTATCTCTTGTAGTTGTTAACGATACTCCTAACTTAATCTCGTCCTGCCATTACCTTTTTGCACAACATCGTTTCTCGTTAGGACATATTACAAGCTTATATCTTATCTCCTTTAGATTCTAGGAAAATTTCGGCAGAGTTTCCTCTATATTTATTACTATCCCAAAACATGCACGCAGCAAATACCAGCAATGCCTCATAAGGCCAATATATATATACGACATATCTCAGCCACACAGGGCTCCCACTTTCAAGTAAAAGCACAAAGATGTCAAAACTTACCTCATATATCACGCTTCGAGATGTACCTGATCCTTTAGCGATCTGACCTGTTATCCCTTCCTATTTACCTTATCTTTCATCCTTCAGCTTTACATTTCAATCATATCTCAATATTCTTACTTTATTCGACACACATCTTTCGTACCGTCGCTTACCTTTGTTCTGATTCATTCAATTTGCTTAGTTCTCAACTTATAATTGAACTTATCATCAAGAGATACATTTATTCAATTTCTCTGTTGTACGTACATCGATTTACCTCTATGATAATCAATTCATTAACATATGAATATGTACCCTGATAACGTGGTCTCAACGAAGTGACTTAGCTCTGTAACTTAAACATCATCAATCACTTTCTTCGGTCAATACCGTTCTTCTGCTGCAATCAAGGGTTAGTATAAGGAATCTCATTTCCTATGACTTAGCTCTATTGCACGATCTTAGAGATGAAAGAAGAGTAACCATCCTAAATGCCTTGTAGCCTCCTGTTTACAGATGTGGCGCGCAACACACCATAAACAAGACTCTACTAGACACGGCTCGTAAACACTCCCTAGGACTAAACTGCTCTGATACACTATTGCCATGACCCGACTAGGGGCCATGACGGGTACCCGGGGCTAACCACCTAGCACCGCTCATTCTACCACTCATCATACTCATTAAGCGTACATTCATTAATCTCAAACTTCTAATCATAGGAAAAATCATATATATATACACGTGGGGAAATCATGAGACCATGCTACCCACACATACATATCTACGAGCCTCTACTAGAGTACTAGACATATGGACAGGACAGGACCCCGTCGTGCCCAAAACAAATATATACACACAATAGTAAATCAGTGGCACCTCCGGAATAATGGAGTGCTCTCAAAAGTCTGCTTATCGACTTCTATAAATCTGGGTCGCCTTCCTGTCTACCTGTGGGCATGAACACAACGTCCAAATAATATGGACGTCAATACGAATATTGTACTGAGTATGTAAGACATGAATGAAATGAACATAATAGAGAAGTCATGAGACATAAGATGAATTCATAACCCGCGTAACTTTTAAGGATGGATGCCTTTCATGCCTATATCATATATATAATCACAGTACATGTGTCATCATAGCGCATACACCATCGTATCATACATATATCATAATACTGTTTGTACTCATACACATTAAACATCATCCGTATTCGGCCACGTAGTGGCTCGACAACATCACATACATGTCCTCCGGGCTTTTCATACATTTGAATACATGTTAGTATCGTACCCGACTATATAGAATCGGTGTCTTACGTACCTAGCTATAATAAAGCTTGGTGATATGCATACCTGGCCCTACCAAGGCTCAGTATTATCCGTACCTGGCCCTACCCTAAGTATTATCCGTACCTGGCCATACCAAGGCTCAGTGATATCTGTACCCAGCCCTACCAAGGCTCAGTGATATCCGTACCTAACTGCAGTGGTGCGCGCGCATCATCATGTGTATATATATATATATATATTCTACCCGGCCATATAAGCTCGAGGTTTCAAAATAGCCATACATAGGCGGATATACATAAAAGCCCATAAATATCTTTAGCGTTATCACTATTATCATCATCATCATTATCATCATCACTATCAACATCGTCATCGTTTTCATCACATATATCTCATAAGCTTATCATAACTTTTCATAGAGCATGCATTTGAATTTAAAGACAATCTATGAAAATCGTATCATATTCGTAGCATGAACTTCGTAAAAATATCGCATGATAGATTTTATAATCTCTAAACTTAGACTCATCAGTACCATCATCGTATCTATGGCATATCTCTTACCTTTATCTCATATGGGACCCCCTATGAACATAGACTCGTAACTTTTCGGAACATTGGTCATAGGACATGCATTAGAGCTTACAGACAATCTATAACAATGTCGGGGTGACATAAGGTCGAGAACCCCCAATTCCATTATGGAGTAATCATATTCATCATATCTCACCTTGAAGGAACTAACATTTTAAGGTGAGTGTACACCATGAACAACATCAAGGGATCATAAGTAGGATCATTAACTTCATGAACATCATATCTTGCTTTAAAATCTCTAGGCTTAAACTTATTATCATTATTATTTTATTCATGATATATTTCTCATCTTTATCTCAGAAGAAGCTCTTTATCAACTTTAGCTCATAGTTCTCGGAATGTAAGAAAGTCGTATAGAAGTAGGGACAATACTATCATAGGAATCATATAAGGATCATTAGCTTCATAGGAATATCGTATCATGAGCTTTAGGACTTCTAGACTTAGATTCATCATCGATATTGTCATGCTCGTAACGTATCACTTTTCTTTATCTCGTATGAAGCTCTTTATACTCGTAGATTCATAATTCCCGATATGTAGGAAGATCATGGAAGGATGGGAGGATTCATACCATAAGAGTCATGCCTTAGAAAGAAAGGACTAGCCTTACTGTTACACCTCGGAAATTTTCCATTGGTACGCAAGTGAACGAATATCGGAAAGGGATTACGTGCAACGAGTTAGCCAGGACTTTGTGATGTCTTGGAGAAGAGTTATAACGTCCCTTAGATTGGTATTGAAGTGTTGAACAAGTGTTAAGGAGGTTCCGCAAAGATCGGATATCAAACGAAGTGATGAGAATAAGTTCAGTGAACTGATGAGTTTTACGGCTCATTATACGGACCGTATAATGTTTTACGGACCGTATAATGGCCCGTAAAACCATCACAGTGGAGGTTGGTTGCTGGTGGAATTTTACGGTCAGTTATACGGACCGTATAAATTTATACGGACCGTATAATGAACCGTCAAATGGTCACAGTGAAGGGGTGCAGGCATACCCATTTCACGATCTATTATATGGACCGTATAACCATTATACGGACCGTATAATGGACCGTATAGTGGAACCCGACAGATCAGTGGAATGTTATTAAATAAAGGACCAAGTTCATGAAATCATTTCAACATTTCCTCCCTCTCTCTAAAACATCTCTCTACATTTATTATACAAGTTTTCAAGGATTATAAGCCATCAACAACATTAAATAAGTGAATCAAGAGTAAGAACCCATCAAGGATCATCTAAAGTCAAGAAATCCAAATGGAGAAAAACTAGGGTTTTGCTCAAAGTGGAATATTATCAACTAAAGCTTGTTCCTATAGCATCTAAAGTTAGATTCATGATATTATATGTTGTTTAAGGTATTTGAGAGTTAAAATGCTTGGTCATTAGAAGAGAATAATAAAATGGGTTATGAATGATGAATAGTGACGTTTTCGAGTCATAGTTTGAATTGAATCATGATTGTTGTTGTGTTGTGATATGAATGTGTTATAAATGACGTTAAGATCATGAAATAGACATTGTATATGAATGGACGAAGTTGGGTGTTGTGACCATAAATATGGATAAATGGAAGTGAATTAAGAATGTGGATGGTGTAGGTAACTAAAGGCTATTATTATGATGTTGTGAATGTATTGTTGACGTTTGGAAGTTGGATTACGATATGGAGGAATGTCGTATAAATAAAGGAAATGCTGTCCGATTTTCTCTAGTTTTATCCATGTGTGCTAATTGTCGATTCTAATGATGGTACGACTTTAATAAAGGTGGAAACTTGAGCATCGGAGGAGTACGCGCAAGTGTAGAATAGTGCGACGGAAAGGTATGTAAGGCTAAACCTTCTTTCATAAGGCATGGTTCTTTGGCCAAACTCTTAAATCCTCTATATGAGTATGTTGTCTCCAAATGATTGATATTCCGAGCTCATAAGCTCACGATCCTTGATGTGTACTACGATTGTACTATGCACCCCATATGACGAGTAAGCCTAAGATAAAGATGTAGCGATAACGATGATAATAATAATGATGCTAAAGGTGCCTATGGGCTATTATACGTACATGTGCCTATGAAGGGCTATAATGACACCCCGAGCTTATAACGCCGGGTAGGATATATGTGTATGAATATGTATAAAGTATGTATACGATTACGAAACGCGTGCACACCTCTGCAGATGGTACGGATAACCTTGAAGCCTTAGTAGGGCCAGGTATGAGTAACCTTGAGCCTTGGTTGGCCAAGTAGGTATGAAACACCGATCCCATGAGGTCGGGTATGTTATGTAAATGCTATGTATATGAAATGACTATGTATATAATATGAATATGAATGTGATAAGACTATGTATAAGAATACGAATAAGGGCATGTACACGAACATGAGCACAAGTGTGGTACGAGTACTATTATGGAATACGGATGATGACGTAGGTGTACAAATACGTATTGAAAATGGAAAGTCCTACGAAAGGCAGGTAAGTGCTATGACGATGATATTATTGTCTCCCCCTCCTATGCTATTTCATATGTTGTTCATGATGCTTGTTTGTCGATGTTGTTCATGCTTTACATACTCAGTACATTCTTCGTGCTGACATCCTTTTGTTTGTGGACGTTGCGTCATGCCCGCAGGTGCACAGGGAGACAGACTTGATCCATAGCTGCCTATTCGGAGATTACATAGTAGAGCTCCATTTCTTCCGGAGTCATAGCTTTTGGGTACTTATTCTTTTGTGTATATAATTATGGGCATAGCGGGGTCCTGTCCCACTTATGTGATGTGTTATACTCTTCCTAGAGGCTCGTAGTCATGTGTATATGGTTAGACATGTCCGACCTTGTCGGCCTATGTTTTGTATATCATTTTTTCGGCCACGTTGGCCCACGTACATTGATGTGGCGTAGATGCCTATGGTGATATAAATGTACCGTTGTCCAAATTGGGACTAGTTGATGAATGAATGGAAATGTATGTATAATTATGTGGCTCACCTAGATGTAAGTATAAGAGTAAGCTAAGAGGGTGCTCGGGTGGGTTAGCACCGGGTGCTCGTCGCGGCCCCGAGTCGGGTCGTGACAAAAGTCGTATCAGAGCAGTTCAGTCCTAGGATGTGTCTACGAGCCGTGTCTAGTAGAGTCTTGGTTATGGGTGTGTTGCACGCCACACTTATAAACAAGAAGTTGCGGACATTTTAGGAATAGATGACCTTCTTTCTTCATAAGAATCGTGCGATAGAGCTATGATATAAGAAATTCTTGTTCCTTAATACTGTGTTGTGTATTTCAGAGAATCCTGTAAAGAAAAAGGTTACAGCAGCCCAAAAGGGCAAGACGGTGGCAGAAAAACGAGCTGAAAAAGCACCGCCACCGGTAGTAGAGGAAGATGAGTTCCAGAGTGCGGCTCAATCTCAGTCCTCCCAGACAGTGCCTATTACCGAGGAGCACGTGGGAGCCTCAGCCCCAGCTCCAGCTCCTCCACCAAATGCTTCGGGCCAAGATGTAAAAGAGGCCATTACTTTATTGACTCAATTGGTTGCGGCCCAGGCTCAGAGGCACAGTTCAGGGTATGGTGATAGGGCTGTTAGTGCAAGAGCCCGTGATTTCATTACTTTAAACCCTCCGGAATTCTTTGGGTCAAAACCGGAGGAGGATCCCTAGGACTTTATTGATGGTATGCTAAGGACGCTCCGGTTGATACATGCTTCAGACACCGAGTCGGTAGAGCTAGCGTCCTATAGATTGAGAGATGTCTCGATCCAGTGGTATACAGTATGGATGGCTTCGTGGGGAGCCAATGCACCTCCCCCGGTATGGCAAGAGTTCGTTGATGCTTTTCTCCGTCATTACATGCCCCAGAAGTTCGGCGGGCTAGGGCCAATAAATTCTTAAATTTGAGGCAAGGCAGTATGAGTGCCCTAGAGTATAGCCTCCGTTTTAACTCCTTGGCCAGGTATGCTTCGGCCATGGTAGCAGATATGGGCGACAGAGTACACCGATTTGTAAAGGGCCTAGGGCCCCATCTGATGGGCAAATGCTTGACTGCGTCCCTTCAGGACGGTATGGATATTGCACGCATTCAGGTACGTGCTCAGAACTTAGAGGAAAGCTTACAGCAGCGGAGAAGTGAACGTGAACAGGATAGGGGACATAGCAAGAGGGCCAGATCTTCGGGCCCAATAAGTGAGTCCAGAGGCGGACACAGGCAACAGTTCCCTAGACATTCGGGCTATTCTATGACCAGTGTACCTCCACGGTTTCCAGACCAGGGCCTTGATAGATCTGTTCGTTCAGGGCCGAGTCAGAATTATTCGGGGTCCCAGTTTAGGGGTGATTCAGGCCAGTCAAGGCCACCTATACCACGATGTTCCCAGTGTGGGAAGTCGCATTGGGGTCAATGCCGATTGGGTTCAGATGTTTGCTATTCATGTGGTCGACCGGGCCATATTATGCGTGATTGCCCCTCAGTGCATGGTAGAGGTAGGACCCAGCCATCAGGGTCGGTAGCCGGATCTTCAGCATCTGTACGCCCTACGGGGCCAGGCTCACATGCGCTAGTCGGCCATGGTAGAGGTAGAGGCAGAGCTCCTAGTACTAGCGGTCCTCAGCACCGTATTTATGCTTTGGCCGGACGCCAAGATCTTGAGTCTTCTCCTGATGTGGTCACAGGTATATTATCGGTATTCTCTCATGATGTATATGCTTTGATTGATCCGGGCTCCACATTATCATATGTTACTCCATATATTGCGGGTCGATTTTTAATTGAGCCGGAGTCTATCAAACCTTTTGAGGTGTCTACACCCGTGGGTGACTCGGTAATAGCTAGCCGAGTATATAGGAATTGTGTGATTGTGATTTGTGATCGTCGTACCATGATTGATTTGCATGAGCTAGAAATGGTAGATTTTGACGTTATTATGGGCATGGATTGGTTGGCTTCTTGTTACGCCAATGTTGATTGCCGAATGAAGATGGTTCGTTTCTAGTTTCCGGGAGAACCAGTCTTAGAATGGAAAGGGAATGCGACATCACCAAAAGGTAGGTTTATTTCCTATCTAAAGGCAAGGAAGATGATCACGAAAGGGTGTATTTATCACCTAGTGCGAGTTCAAGATGTAGAAGCTGAGTCGCCGACTCTTCAGTCAGTTCCGGTAGTGAACGAATTTTCGGATGTGTTCCCGGAAGAGCTTCCAGGCCTTCCTCCCGAGCGAGAGATCGATTTTGCTATTGATGTGTTGCCAGGCACTAAACCCATATCTATTCCTCCTTATAGGATGGCACCCGCAGAGTTGAAAGAGTTGAAGGAGCAATTGAAAGACTTGCTTGAAAAAGGCTTCATTAGGCCTAGTTCATCCCCGTGGGGAGCACCCGTATTGTACGTCCGGAAGAAGGATGGCTCTTTGAGAATGTACATTGATTATCGGCAATTGAATAAAGTGACGATTAAGAACAAGTATCCCCTCCCGAGGATTGATGATTTATTTGGTCAATTGCAAGGTGCCAAATGGTTTTCGAAGATTGATTTGAGGTCCGGGTATCATCAAGTGAGAGTTAGGGAGAAAGATATCCCTAAGACAGCCTTCAGAACAAGATATGGTCATTTTGAGTTCTGAGTAATGTCGTTTGGGCTAACTAACGCGCCGGCGGTATTCATGGATTTGATGAATAATGTGTTCAGGCCCTTCCTGGATTTATTTGTGATAATATTTATTGATGACATCTTGGTGTATTCTAGATCCGAGGCACAACATGCAGATCATTTGCGTATTGTCCTTGGAGTTCTTCGAACCCGAGAATTATTTGCAAAGTTTTCCAAATGCGAGTTTTGGTTGAACTCGGTGGCATTTTTAGGGGACATTGTTGCAGCCGATGGTATTCGAGTGGATAGCCAAAAGATTGAGGCCGTGAAGACTTGGCCAAGGCCCACAACTCCTACAGAGGTTCGTAGCTTTATGGGCTTAGCAGGTTATTACAGGAGATTCGTTGAAGGTTTTTCCTCTATTTCTGCACCACTCACAAAGTTGACACAGAAATCGGCAAAGTTTCAATGGACAGATGCTTGCGAGCGTAGTTTCCAAGAGTTAAAGGGGCGATTGACTTCTGCCCCAGTCTTGACACTTCCAGAAGGATTGGAGGGGTATGTCGTTTATTGTGATGCTTCAGGTGTTGGGCTAGGCTGTGTATTGATGCAGCACGTTAAGGTGATTGCGTATGCTTCAAGGCAGTTACAGAAACATGAGCAGAATTATCCAACACATGATTTAGAATTGGCTGCGGTGGTCCATGCATTAAAGATATGGAGACATTATTTATATGGTGTCCATGTGGATATTTATACAGATTATAAGAGTCTCCAGTATATTTTCGAGCAGAAAGAGTTGAATCTGTGGCAACGACGATGGTTGGAGTTGCTAAAAGATTATGATGTTGATATCTTGTATCACCCCGGAAAGGCCAACGTTGTGGCTGATGCTCTTAGCCGCAGATCCATGGGAAGTCTATGTGAAGTGCGACAAGAGAAGAGAGAAATGACCCGTGAGCTCCAACAACTAGCCAGCCTAGGAGTCCGAGTGATGGACTCAGGTAGCCGGGGGACCACTATTCAAAATTCAGCAGTTTCATCGCCAGTAGCGGAAGTAAAAGAGCGACAATATGAGGATACCATGCTAATGCAGTACAGAGATACACTCCCTCAGAAGGAGGAGTCATCATTTGATATTTCGGAAGAAGGAGTTCTCCGATGTTGAGGCAGGTTATGTGTTCCCGATGTGGTAGGTCTACGTCACCAAATATTGAGGGAAGCTCATTGTTCCCGTTACTCCGTTCACCCCGGAGCGACGAAAATGTATCATGATCTTAAGTCTATATACTGGTGGAATGGAATGAAGAAAGATATAGCGGAATTCGTAGCTCAGTGTCCTAATTGCCAACAAGTGAAGATTGAACACCAAAAGTCGGGTGGATTATTGCAAGCTATAGAAATCCCAACTTGGAAGTGGGAAGTGATTAATATGGATTTCATTACAGGGTTACCCCGTTCTCGACGTAAGTATGATTCCATATGGGTGATTGTGGATAGACTCACAAAGTCAGCTCATTTCTTACCGGTCAGGATGACCTATGTGGCAGAAGATTATGCGAGGCTTTATCTTAAAGAGATAGTGAGACTCCATGGCGTTCCGGTATCTATTATCTCCGATAGAGGGACTCAGTTCACAGCTAAGTTTTGGGAGTCTTTCCAAGAGGGTTTAGGGACCCAAGTGTGCCTTAGCACGGCGTTTCACCCACAGACTGATGGGCAGGCCGAACGCACCATCCAGACTCTCGAAGATATGTTACGAGCATGTACGATAGATTTTGGAGGAAGTTGGGATGATCATTTGCCACTCATTGAATTTTCTTACAATAATAGTTATCATTCTAGCATTCAAATGGCACCATATGAGGCTTTATACGGGCGAAAATGTAGATCCCCAATTGGGTGGTTTGAAACTGGAGAAGCTAAGTTGATAGGGCCAGACTTGGTCCAGCAAGCAATAGAGAAAGTTAAGCTCATACAAGATCGGCTGCTAGCGGCTCAAAGTCGTCAGAAGTCCTATGCGGATAATCGTCGAAGAGACTTAGAGTACTAAGTGAAAGATTGGGTATTCTTGAAAGTGTCGCCGATGAAGGCGTGATGAGATTTGGCAAAAAAGGGAAGCTCAGTCCCCGGTATATTGGGCCATACGAAATTGTACGCAAGATAGGCAAAGTGGCCTATGAGTTAAATCTACCTCCAGACTTGGAGTCAGTTCATCCAGTATTTCATGTTTCGATGCTTCGGAAATGTGTTGGAGATCCTACTAGGATCGTCCCAGTGAATGATTTGCAAGTAACAGAGAAATTGACTTATGAAGAGATACCCATTGCCATACTAGATAGGCAAGTACGGAGACTTAGAAACAAGGAAGTGGCCTCAGTTAAGGTCTTATGGAGGAACAACAATCGAGAGGAAATGACGTGGGAAGCAGAAGAGAGTATGCAATCCAAATACCCACATTTATTTCAGCCTTTGGACGAGGGCCAAGATGAGACGTCAAAATCATAAGGTATGCATGATTTCCTTTTTATGCTTTTGGGTCGTGTGTGGCCAAATTTTAAATGCTATTGTGTTGTGGCCCTGTGAGGCATCAATATTATGGGTTGTTGTGACAGGTTGGTAGTGCCACATTATAAGGGAAACTCTGGCGAAATTTCTGTAGAATCCCTGAGTGCCTAACATTCGAGGACGAATGTTCTTAAGGGGGGAAGAATGTTACACCTCGGAAATTTTCCGTTGGTACGCAAGTGAACGAATATCGGAAAGGGATTACGAGCAACGAGTTAGCCAGGACTTAGTGATGTCTTGGAGAAGAGTTATAACGTCCCTTAGATTGGTATTGAAGTGTTGAACAAGTGTTAAGAAGGTTCCGCAAGGATCGGAGATCAAACGAAGTGATGAGAATAAGTTCAGTGAACTGATGAGTTTTACGGCTCATTATACGGTCCGTATAATGTTTTACGGACCGTATAATGGACCGTAAAACCATCACAGTGGAGGTTGGTTGCTGGTGGAATTTTATAGTCAGTTATACGAACCGTATAACGAACCGTCAAATGGTCACAGTGAAGGGGTGCAGGCAGACCCATTTCACGGTCTATTATACGGACTGTATAACCATTATACGAACCGTATAATGGACCGTATAGTGGAACCCGACAGATAAGTGGAATGTTATTAAATAAAGGACCAAGTTCATGAAATCATTTCAACATTTCCTCCCTCTATCTAAAATATCTCTCTACATTTATTATACAAGTTTTCAAGGATTATAAGCCATCAACAACATTAAATAACTGAATCAAGAGTAAGAACCCATCAAGGATCATCTAAAGTCAAGAAATCCAAATGGAAAAAAACTAGGGTTTTTCTCAAAGTGGAATATTATCAACTAAAGCTTGTTCCTACAGCATCTAAGGTAAGATTCATGATATTATATGTTGTTTAAGGTATTTTAGAGTTAAAATGCTTGGTCATTAGAAGAGAAAAGCAAAATGGGTTATGAATGATGAATAGTGACTTTTTCGAGTCATAGTTTGAATTGAATCATGATTGTTGTTGTGTTGTGATATGAATGTGTTATAAATGACGTTAAGATCATGAAATAGACATTGTATATGAATGGACGAAGTTGGGTGTTGTGACCATAAATAGGGATAAATGGAAGTGAATTAAGAATGTGGATGGTGTAGATGACTAAAGGCTATTATTATGATGTTGTGAATGTATTGTTGACGTTTGGAAGTTGGATTACGATATGGAGGAATGTCGTATAATTAAAGGAAATGCTGTCCGATTTTCTCTAGTTTTATCCATGTGTGCTAATTGTCGATTCTAATGATGGTACGACTTTAATAATGGTGGAAACGTGAGCATCAGAGGAGTACGCGCAAGTGTAGAATAGTGCGACGGAAAGGTATGTAAGGCTAAACCTTCTTTCATAAGGCATGGTTCTTTGGCCAAACTCTTAAATCCTCTATATGAGTATGTTGTCTCCAAATGATTGATATTCCGAGCTCATAAGCTCACGATCCTTGATGTGTACTACGATTGTACTATGCACCCCATATGACGAGTAAGCCTAAGATAAAGATGTAGCGATAACGATGATAATAATAATGATGCTAAAGGTGCCTACGGGCTATTATACGTACATGTGCCTATGAAGGGCTATAATGACACCCCGAGCTTATAACGCCGGGTAGGATATATGTATATGAATATTTATAAAGTATGTATACGATTACGAAACGCACGCACACCTCTGCAGATGGTACGGATAACCCTGAAGCCTTGGTAGGGCCAGGTATGAGTAACCTTGAGCCTTGGTTGGCCAAGTAGGTATGAAACACCGATCCCATGAGGTCGGGTATGTTATGTAAATGCTATGTATATGAAATGACTATGTATATAATATGAATATGAATGCGATAAGACTATGTATAAGAATACGAATAAGGGCATGTACACGAACATGAGCACAAGTGTGGTACGAGTACTATTATGGAATACGGATGATGACGTAGGTGTACAAATACGTATGGAAAATGGAAAGTCATACGAAAGGCAGGTAAGTGCTATGACGATGATATTATTGTCTCCCCCTCCTATGCTATTTCATATGTTTTTCATGATGCTTATTTATCGATGTTGTTCATGCTTAACATACTCAGTACATTCTTCGTACTGACGTCCTTTTGTTTGTGGACGCTGCGTCATGCCCGCAGGTGCACAGGGACACAGACTTGATCCATAGCTGCCTATTCGGAGATTACATAGCAGAGCTCCATTTCTTCCGGAGTCATAGCTTTTGGGTACTTATTCTTTTGTGTATATAATTATGGGCATAGCGGGGTCCTGTCCCGCTCATGTGATGTGTTATACTCTTCCTAGAGGCTCGTAGTCATGTGTATATGGTTAGACATGTCCGGCCTTGTCGGCCTATGTTTTGTATATCATTTTGTCGGCCACGTTGGCCCACGTACATTGATGTGGCGTAGATGCCTATGGTGATAAAAATGTACCGTTGTCCAAATTGGGACTAGTTGACGAATGAATGGAAATGTATGTATAATTATGTGGCTCACCTAGATGTAAGTATAAGAGTAAGCTAAGAGGGTGCTCGGGTGGGTTAGCACCGGGTGCTCGTCGCGGCCCCGAGTCGGGTCGTGACACTTACATACCTCTTTCGTTTAACAATTTCCATCGCTTGATTGTTCTCCTTCAATGCTCACGTTTTTACCTTCAAGAGAATTCGCATTCACATTAGCTAATCGGTTAAATGAACGTGCTTACTAAAGTTAGAGAAATTGGGAAGCATTTCCTTTGTTTATACAACCTTCCCCATATTGTATATCAACTCTCAAACATTTATAATAACATTCACAATATCATAACCAACAATCTTCATTCATCTACATTACCCTCATTTCACAATTCTACTTCAATTCATCCATAATCATGGTCATAGTATACTAGTACGTTTTCTCACATATAATGCTTATCCCATGTCTTTAATATCATTTGTAACATAACCATATCACAACACATCAAGAATCATGACTCAATTCAAGCTATTACTCAAAATGACACTATTCCCACATTCATGACCCATTTTTCTATATCCTTCTACAATCCAAGTGTTTCAACATTTAAATACCTTAAACAACATGGAAATACCATAAATCTTACCTTAGATGGTGTAAGAATGAACCTTGGGTGGAAACTCCTCACTTGAGCAAAACCCTAGTTTCACCTTCACTTGGATTCCTTACCTTGGATGAACTTTGATGGGTTTCTTACACTTGATGCACTTAGTTTGATGTAGTTGATCACTAATATCCCTTGAATTCTTGTGGGAGAAGTGTAGACAGATGTTTTAGAGAGAAGGGGAGTTAAGGGAAATGCAATGAAATAAGACTTGGACCCTTATTAATAATACTCAAATCTATCCCGATTCATTTCTACGGACCAACATACGGTCTGTATAAATTATACTGACCGTATGTCTGGCCGTAGATTGGGTCCAGAGAGGGATGCTAATCTGGGCTGATTATACAGTTGAACATGCGGCCCGTATGTTTTATACGGCTAGTATGTTTGGCTGTATAATGCCAGTTTTCCGAAGTTCGTTCTCGTCGACTCGTTTGATCTCCAATCCTTATGGAACCTCCTTATCTCTTTTTTATCACCTCATTAACAATCTAAGGGACGTTATAACTCTTCTCCAAAGCATCATCAAATCATCATTAACTCGTTACTCATAAATCCTTTCCGATACATAACGTATGCCTTGCCTTCCTTAACAACTTCCGTCTCCTACTTCACATGTCTTTGAAATCTCATTTCGAATCATCAAATGTTATTTCTTACTTATCCAAACATCGTATACGTCGCGCCCTTCGTTAGTCTATTCATTGTGCATGAACGAAAAATTTTTCGCGGTGTAACATAGACTAACCCCCATTCTATACTTATGTGATACTCCGAGTTGAGGTGTTATAGCATTTCTAGTAGCATAGTTACTAGTATATGAGGTGATTTACCGATTATGATGAATTTATTTGATATTTGATAGCGATGTGTTGTTTGTGGCCTTATAAAGCAAGGCTACGTGATAGGTTTGGGATAATCCTGTTTACAGAGGAGACTATTGAAATTTTCATAAAATCCTTTAAGAGTTAATTTTGCTCATAAACACCTCTACATTCAACGATGAATGTTCCTAAGGGTGGAGGATGTCAAATTCCGTATTTTTGTACGTTAAGTTGTGTTGTAAATCAGTCAACGTAAGCTCTGATAAAAATGTTACATTGAAGGTTATAAGTATTTAAAACCCTGTTTAGAAGGTATTGGGAGGGTTATATTTTAAGTGAATTGAAACGAATAAGTTTTGGCAGAATTTCCCGCCTTATGGAGTAACTTACGGATCGTAAATTGAAGGTACGGGCCGATGTTAAAACCCGTACTTTTGAGGTAATACTAGGAGTGCTTAACATGATAATAAGGTCGTGTTATGAGGTATTTTAACCGTACAATAGTTTTATGTTAAGTATTGATGTCAAGCAAGTTGTAAAATAAATGTAACGACCCGTTTGGCTCTTACCAACTTTCCTCAATTCGTATCCTAATCATTCTTGATCAGTTGTGCCTGTTAGTTATGAGGGATTTTCAGCTTAAGTTGACCCGTAGTCGAGATAGAAGGAAATAAAAAAATCGAGTTAGGGCCACTGGGCCTAGTTCTTCGCCATAACGTGGGGTGAACCGCTGCAGCGGGTTTGCCTCAGCGAATTGTTACTCGCCATAGCGGGTTTTTCATGATTAGAGCTTACCGCCCCAGTGAGTTCCATGTCTGCCATGGCGGAAGTGTCGAATCGCCTTAAGACCGCCCCCGCAGTCTATTATTCGCTGTAGCGATCGTTCACCACAGCGGAACCGTGTTGGCCACATTGATAGACGCTGGGTAGACCTAGTATTTGAAATTCATTTCGGGATTTGACCTCATTTTTCTCATAACTCTCAATCCAAGCTGCCATTTAGGGAATGTTCAGAGTAAATCTCGTGGAACCTTGGGGAAGGTAACCTCTAGACCTTATTTATTCCATCATTGTTGGATCTCTACCTTTACTTAGCAAGTTTTGATTCTAGGAATTAATAAAAATGGTGATTTCCTAACTTGCAAAGCCCTAGAAGGGAAAAATGGTTTTCTTGACTTAAAATCAAGGCATTTTCAAAGGAACTCGTAGATTCCTATTCTAGGCTAATTAACTAACTCCAAATCCTATTTCTTCCACTATTTTGCAATTTGGTTTTCTTGAAATTGGGGATTTTAAAGAAGAATGAAATTTATGACTTGTTTTGTTGTAGATAACCATAAAATCTAGCTTAGTAGTCAATGGAAACGTAGAAAACCTAATTTGAGGAAACGTTTTGATTTTACCCTTATGGGCTCGGAGTTGTATTTAGATTCTGTAGATTCTTAATGGGTATGAACACCTTAATCCTTGACACTTGCTTACTCGGATTCCTTGCTTCCTAGACCTTTCCGTCTCGGCTTCCTTTTTGAATATGGAAGATGAAGATCAAATGGATGTTTGCAGCACCTGTTCGGGCTCTAGGTAGGTTACAACATACTTGAGTTAGACTCCGATTAGGATTTCATATATGTATAGTAGATATTGACGGAGAAAGAATGCCTAGGTTTCCAGACATGAAGTTGGGATGGATAGTCCTAGGTTGGTGCTGTTATGTGTGGCTTGTCGCCTCGTGATTCTTGTTGGGTGTCTCTTTGGTTGTGAGTGTTAGTGATTTTTTAGCAAGACTGAGTCTGTGCTGTATTATTCGAGTTCTATTGATGATTCTAGTTTACCTTATGGTTATACTTCGGCTAGCGAAGCATAGATGGAGTTAGTGATTGTCGGAAAAAGTATGTTACACCTTCGGGCATGAAGTTGGGATGGGTTACCTAAGTTGGTCTTGTTGTTTGATTGTGGGCTTGTTGCCTTATTGTGAACTATTGTCTTGTTGCCATGCGTGTGATATTAGACTTGATACTTAGTTGCCTCATCGTGATTGTGAAACTGTTATCTCTTCCTTATTAGGTATTATCTTGGATAGAGGAAAAATCTTGACTTATTTCTAATATTGTGTTATGTGTCCATGTGCGGCAGGATTGATGTTCATATGTTTCTTTTTGAAATTGATATCTTTCATAACATTCATTCTCATCTTTCATGATACATTGATATGAGTTGAGACTTGGTATTGATGATGAGAGAGATGAGAGGCCGATGCTCGAGGTTTGTACCGGGATCGAGAGAGTGACCGATGCCCGAGGTCTTTGCTAGGATCGTGAGAGTGGTACATGGACTTCACGGGTCCCCCATGGGTCTTGACTGTCAAGGCGTGGAGGTATTCCTCCTGGAGCATGTGTGTACGGAGATTTCATTGGCAATTGCATATGCATTCATTATTACATTCACTTGTTGGATTCTGACTTGGTATTTCTATCTCTTGAGTTGTTGTATGGGACTGTGCCTTTGATGGTATTTGTTTAATAGTGTAATTGTATATGGTATCCCGAGTCCCTGTGTTGCCCACCCTTGCGGCGTGAGTCTCCTGTCTATCTTGTTAGTGAGGTGGAAGAGCACCCTGCTGAGAGTGGACATATTATGAGTAGTAGGTGTAAACTTGATCTATAATTGGGCTTTGTAAGGTTACTTCTATGAGATGGCTTGAGGTAGTATTTGTGAATCTTGATTTGTATGATTTGTGGATTAGGGAGTAGAAATTTATATTTCGGCTTGAATGCTGATTTGTATCTCTTGTGGTAAACTCCCCCCCGGTACAGATTCTGTTGATTGACTGAGTTACTGCCTACCATACTTATCTGCTAATTTCTATTGTATTATGTTCTCCTAATCATTCTCGTCCTATGATGCTTACCAGTACGAGTGTCGTACTATACTACTTTTGTTACATCCCATTCGGGGTGTAGAGTTATTATAGGTTGAGTTCTTGGATCATTAGCTTCCGAGGATTCTCTGGTGTCCATCTCGTAGACTTCTATTAATTCTATTCTAAAGCAGAGGTTGTACTCCATTGTATTATATTTATCAAGTAGTAAATCTTAGAAGCTCTTGTACTAGTCTAGACCTAGTTTTGGGAATTGGTTATTGATAGGTAATGTCATATTCCATTTTTTGATAATTGTCAAACTATGAAGAACCAGAATGAGACCTAGTCCTCCAGTTGCTCTTTTCGTACAGTCGAAAGCTACAGCAGTCCTCCAGTTTCTGTCTCCGTATAGTCAACAGCCATAGGTGTAAAGTAGCAACTGTTCACTGCACAACAGTCTAGTATAAAAGCAACATGTTACAAGGTTTTTTAGGGTGTCTTGAAAAACCTAAATTCACAACAAAAGCTTACCCATCACAAGGTTATTAAAATACCATCCAAGACAAAGCTACAACAAATTGAAGGGCTCGTTCGTTACAAAGAAATATACTTCAAGTTCTCAAGCTGTTGAGTTTTTTTCATTTGTGCTAAAACTATAAACCTACTATTCTCTTTAAAAGAAGTTGTGTGTAGGTGTCTCAAAGTCTCAAGGTTGCTTCCACAAGCTCTTGAGTGGTACACTAGGCTAGATTTAGTCCAAATGTATTTTCATGTGGGTGGCTAGAGTTAGTCATGGGTTGAAATCTCAAAGGGTAACAGTTCAAGTGCAGTTGATATAGTGGAAGCGCAGTCAAAATATGGTTTTTAGGGGTGGAATTTGTGCCGTCAACCCATCGGGTTTATCGTTTTTCTAATTTCTTCTCTAACCGAGTGTGAAAGATAAGGTTGAGGGACTATGGCAGTTAGTTCCTAGGTTGCATAAGCATTATTGTAAGGGTTGAAGGTTAATTCCTAGCTTACGATAGAGTTGTGAGCTGAAGTTGCTCGTGTAATGGAATTGAAATTCTACTGGTGCAGGTTGTGATTTTTAATCCCTTGAGTAAGGAGTTTTCCGTGGTAAAATCTTGGCTTCTGTACTTACTGCATTGCATAAAGGAACTGGTGATCAACCAGGTCTCTTCATATTGTGTTTGGTGGATGCATAGCTTTTATCAATTGGCATCAAAGCATGCTCTTTCTAAACGGTTAACACCTAGAAATGATTGTTCTAATGGCTATCTCACCAAAAAAAGAAGGAAGATAGAAGGGTGTCCCCATAAAGGATTAGTCTCCTTGGCAAAGAAGTTGGTATATGAGCATCATGGACTCATAAGGGAAAGGGAGGAGCTAATTGAGAAACTTGAAAGTGTTGAACTAGAAATGAATGACATGGTGGTGGGAATTGTAAATCTAAGGGAGCAAGCTGAGGAACCTATCAGTGAAAACCTATTGTTAAAAAGTTAGGGAAGGAAATGATGAGCGAAACTCCATCAGAGCAGGCCACGATGAATCTCGATGCCGAGCATGAAAAGGATAATGAACCTCAGAAGAACATGACTAAGGTGAACATCATATGGGAGAAGTCCCTACAAGAGATCTGTTCCTCAACCATAGCTATAGAGATGTTGAATTCAAAAAAAAAAATAGAAGAAATTGTGGCGTTCAAAAGAGTCCATCTCCAACTATCTCCACAATTAGGACACTGCTAAACAGAAGTTAGGAAAGAAAAAAAATTATTCTGCATTAGAAAGGAGTTAACTTGTTCTAACAGAAAAAGGGCAATCAACTCACCTTGTGTTACGCCTTTCGTTTTTGTGTACTCGAGTTTTTGAGACATTAAGTACCTTACCTCGTGTGTACCAAAGTATAAGTATATGCTCCTTGCATTACGATAGGATTAGAGGTTAAACAAATCGAATCGACGAAATTGGACCGACTCAGGGAACTGGTAGGAAACTAGTCCACTTTGATGGGCCGTCGACGTGTCGACGATGCGTTGTTCCACTCTGTTGACCCGCCGTAGCCTCTAAAGGTGCAGGTGGCAGAACGATAGAGGAAGTCGACAGTAGTCGACACGTCGACGAGCCGTCAACCTACTCGTCGCCCTGCAGTTTCTGCGACTATTTTGTCCCACTTATATATATGGATCCCTCACATTTTTATTCCTTATTTTTCATTCCCCAAACTAGATAAAACCCTGACATATCTGCTCTCTACATTTCCCATCAAATTAGAGGTGTTTTTGTAAGATCCGAGCCCCGTAAACTCGAGCTAGTGAAGAGAAGGTTATTCCTAGGGTTCCATTGAAGTTTTGAGCTTTGGAGTTGGAGTTGAAGTTTGATTCTTGGAGTTCTAGCCCCTTCAAGGTATGCATAAGATTCTTATGTTTGTTATTGAGTTAAGTACCAAGAGTTTTAGTATTCTAAGGAGAAGA
The DNA here is from genome assembly GCF_019175385.1 of Lycium barbarum. Classification (NCBI taxonomy): domain Eukaryota; kingdom Viridiplantae; phylum Streptophyta; class Magnoliopsida; order Solanales; family Solanaceae; genus Lycium; species Lycium barbarum. Next base: position 58,980,601 of record NC_083337.1, read on the forward strand.
AAGCATAGTTATGAAGGCGGTAAGTTATTTGAGTTAAGTTGAGGCTAGGGGGCTGCTTTGGGAGATTTTTGGGGATGGAACTGATTATATTTTCATATGTAGATATTTGTATTGTTGTTGTTGTTGTTGATGATATTGGGTTGAATTGGAAATTGAGGGATTGTTACATTTACTAAGGGGATGCCGTCCGAGATTCGTTAGGTTCCTTTCGTATTTGAATTGAATAGTAAGTGGGGTAAATGGTCTAATTATGGCCTATGTTATCTTGATTGTAGACTTACGAGTTCGAGAAGTAGACGTTTGACGATTAGATACACTTCAAGGTATGTTAAGGCTGTTCCTTCTATTCTTTTGGCATGATCCTTACTACATGAATGAAATAAGTAAGCAAGCGAGTTCCAAAGACTCTACTCCTAGATTGTATAGGATTCATTATATCATTGACATCGTATGTTTCATATCTACAGTTTTTAGAGCATCCTTTCATGAGTCCTTCATGCATTTATTTATATATATATATATATATATAGCTATTTTCTCACACTGCGTCGCGCTATAGTCGCTCGGGCATGCTCGTAGATGTGCACGCCACAACAGTGGGTAGATTATAAGATTACCATAGATGTGGGATGACATGATACATAGATCGGGCTATACGTTCCTTAGCACTAACATTTATTGATCGGTTTGTACGTTCCTTAGCACTAACGGTTATCCTCCCCTTAGAGTCTGGTTACCATGTGCTTAGACTATAAATTTGGTCAGTCTCTTCTCATTCTTCCTTAACTCCTTTATAGAACTCATTTGTGAATTCCATCGCCTTTTGTCCTCATGTACATAATCCGAAATAAACTAGTATCCCATTCTTATTTTGTCCCTGTTATAGTAAATTTTGCCTTACCAGGTCGCAGCTACTTGCCATTCTACGACTTCTCTCTCCTTTATATTCTTTATTTCCCTGTTACAGTTTTCACCCCTTTTCGTATCAAAATTTTCCTTTTGTTATAACCCAAGGTGTTCTTTGGGTTCGTTATCCTCTCCATTGTTCTCTCTGAGCTTAGCTTGGAGACTTCCTTTAGGATATGTTGCTTCATACTTAGGTACGGCGCAAATGTCGTAGTTCATGTCAGCGTTGTTATGTCCCGTGTTTTCGCATAATTGGAAATCTTGAAAATAATTAAGACTTGTATGTTATAAGGCAATATTTTGATTTTTGTTAATATGCCTATGTTGTTTGTGGAAGTATTGGTGCGAAGACATCGGGGAAGGCCAAGGGCAAATTTGGAATTTGAAAAATTAGTTTCGAAAATTACAAAACAAGAGTTTTAATGAATTGGGCTCAATAAAACTTAAGAAAATTGAGGCCCAAGTTTAAGGGGTGGCCGGCCAAGAGGCTTGGCCCAAGCCCCATTTAAATGGTCATGCGATTTCCATGTGACCATTTAATCAAGCATGATATATTCATGTATATCCATAGAGAGTTCAAGAAGCAAAAAAAATTAAACTCATCTTTGAGCTTAAGAAGCTCTCGACCGAACCCTTAGAGAAATTTTTTTTTCTAGCCTCCAATCTTAATCCAAAAATCTTGTTCTTCTTGTATTTGTAGTAAGTTCAAGACGCTCTCCGACGGGATACAATTAGTTTAGCGAGAGAGCTACGTTTGCGGCAAGTCGGAATTTCAAGAAAAAGGTAAGATTTCTATGTTTTTATGTTATGGAATGGGTGTATATGTGTTAGTGATTAGAGTTGCATGAATATTATGAAATTGTGTTGTGTTCGTGAGTAGTCGTGCATGTGTGTGAAGTGGTATGTGGCCGTGAGCCACTTTGTGGTGTAAGAGTAATGGATTAAATTCTATTTAGTTCGTTAGTTGCGTCGTTGTGGCATTTGTGACGTAAATTAAGGTTTAATGACTTAAGTCGACGTTGAAGTTGCATGTATGTCGTTATGGGAAATTACGTGTTTTAATAAAGTTATTATGTAATCTTACAAGTAAAGGTCTAAAGTGAGAATTGATGTTGTTGCTAATGAATTTGGATGAAAACAATGCGAGTTGGTAGGTTTGTCGCATTTGTTGAAGTGTCGGATGGAATATGGAAATTGGCGGCATACTTGAATCCATGTATATTGCTTGGAACGCTATTGAAATACGTTTGAATAACCTTGAATGAGAAAATGAATACGATAATGTTGATGTTAGTTTGATGTTGTGAAGTTCGAATGATAGTCGTCGCTTTATGTAGAAAAGAAGAGTATTGATGCTAGAACTTATTTTGTTGTGATTCTTGATTCATTTGGTATTGTTGGGTTGTTGTTGTTGAGATATTGAGCCGAGCTAAGCCTCGAGGATGTTATATGTATAGGGGAAGTGTTGCCGAAATTTCGGTAGACAAATATAAAGTTAAATGAATTCTTGAAGTCTTGAAATTCCTAATTGGTAACTTTGACCATTTGTAGATTCTGAGCGAAACGGGATTTGAGTGTTGACGGGCGTAAGACGCTTATAAGGTATGTAAGGCTACCCATTCCTTCTTTTGGCATGTCTTAGGTATACTAGGTCGATATTGGAGCCCCGAGGGCAATTCTGTTCATGGAAATCCGAATTTGAAATTGAGTACTATTCATTCAATTGAATTGAACTATAAAATCCATATTTTGTCGAAAAGTAATCAAAGGTCCGAAATTTATGCAAATGTAATAGAATCGCTTCGAAACTTCCATGTATGATTCCATAGACCCCGAATGCCAGTAATTCATGTCCGCCACCTCGACTTGACCCGAGGTGGGCCCGCTAATCCCGAGATTCCTTTGTTTACTCTATTAGGCTCATTTTTGTATAACGTCGGCAAAGAATCTTTGTTTATGAATTTGGCTATCATAAAATAATGTTTTGATTGCCATGATATTCTAAATCATATTTTGTGCTATAAATATCATTTTGGAAATACTGTTGTGAAATGAGCCCCGTATTGACCGTTGAATTAACATATGATTTTATTAAGATTCAAAAGGTGTTTTAATATATACATTGCATTGTTTGCCCACGACTCTGCTCGTGCCCTTATTATGACTTCGTTCACCGGTTCCCGGGCCGGTTATGGTTCGTGCGCGCTATGATAAATTCGGCCGTATGCTGTGTTACGGTTCCCGAGACCTCGCCATAGGGCCGGGTTCCGTTTGGAGTTATGATGTGATATGGCTGGTGATATGTTGTGATGATATATGTATTCGGGGATGTACGGAGATTTGAACCTTCTGGTGTTATGCTGTGTGTGGCACCAGCGTCGGAGTGGTGACCACGTTCCTGAGCTTTTGCATGATTTTATTTGCATTATGTATATATGTTTCCAGTACAGATTTTGATATTCTGTTCAGTATTTCCCTTTTGTATCCTGTTTGTTTCAGTTATGGTTTACGTTTTTGTACTCTATGCTTTACATACTCGGTACATCTTTCGTACTGACCCCCTTTCTTCGGGGGCTGCGTTTCATGCCCGCAGGTACAGACACCGGTGATCCACCACTGTAGGCTCCACTTTCTGTTATTTCAGAGTGCTCCCCTTTGACCTGGAGCCCACTTTTGGTACATATATCTTTTGTTATGTATACGTTACTGTACAGTTGACTATTTGGGGTACGGCGGGGCCCTGTCCCGTCATATGTCTTTTTTTTTATGTATAGAGGCCTGTAGTCATATATGTGGGTCGAGGGTCCTATATGTGTCTGTATTGTTTACGATTTGCGTCTTAATGCGGTCCGTCTGTTTTGGTGGCCAAACTGGCCCATATGTTTGCATCAGTATATATATGATCGGCGATGTGTATTCCGCCGCTCCTTTTGGCTTTGGATATGATATCTTTGCAAGCGTGACCGCTTAAGACAATATTTGATTTTAAATATATTTCAGTGATTAATATGAGATCTGAGATAATCTATAATATGACGATTTGGTATGGTTGTCGGTCCGGGTGCCCAAGTAGGGCGCCAGTCGCGGCCCACGGGGTTGGTTCGTGACAAAAGTGGTATCAGAGCGGTTTGTCCTCGGAATGTCTGCAGGCCGTGTCTCGTAGATTCTTGTTTATCGGTGTGTTGTGCACCACATCTATAAACAGGAGGCTACAGGGCATTTAGGGTGTTACCTTGCTTTGAAATCTTAGATCGTGCGATAGAGCTGTGCTATTAGGAGGATTATGATCTGATTTGTTATTATGTTTGCAGTGATGCCTCCGAAGAAGGCAACGGCGGCCCAGAAGGGCAAGGCAGGGATAGCAGGGACCAGTCAGGCACAGCGAGTTACCCGGGCTCGTGTTTATGATTTGCCCGAGGTTGTGCCCCATTCAGAGGGATCCGCTACACCACCACCGATAGAGCCCGGAGCAGGTCCATCAGTTGCTCCAGGGGCCCGAGTAGCTGCACCCGAGCCTCCAGCTCCTCAGCCATGGGCGGAGGACAGGACGCTGAGAGAGGCAGTGCAGTTATTGACTACGTTGGTAGCGGGGCAGGCTCGCAGACGCGGGCGGAGAGATGACGATGAGGATGACAGGTGTGATAGCCTGAGGGTTCGAGAGTTTCTATTATGTGGCCCCCCAGAGTTTTTCGGGTCTAAGCCCAACGAGGACCCCCACGACTTTATTCGGGGGATGCGGCGCTCATTAGATTTGGTCAGGGTTTCAGAGACCGAGTCTGTCGAGTTGGCCGCGCACAGATTGCGGGATATTGCTGCTAATTGGTACGAGTCCTGGGAGCTATCCAGGGGTGAGGGTGCTTCCCCAGCTACTTGGGATGAGTTCGTGGCTGCATTTACCCTCCACTTTTTGCCCCCAGAGTTACGGCGGGCGCGGGTTGACCGATTTTTGCATCTGCAGCAGAGGGGTCGGAGCGTTCGTGAGTATAATATGGAGTTTGTTTGTCTGGCCCGGTACGCACCTGCCATAGTAGCAGATATGACCGATCGGATGCACAGATATGTGATGGGGTTAGACCGCTACTTGATTGATGGCTGCATGGCAGTGGCATTGCAGACAGACATGGATATCGCCCGACTGCAGGCTTATGCTCTGGGTATGGAGGACCGACACAGGGCCGATTATTCCAGTAGATATCGGGACAGGAGGCCGCCCAAGAGGGCCAGATCCGCAGGCTATTCTAGAGATTCTCGAGGCGGACAGCCTCAGCAGCACAAGTCAGGCAGACATCTTCCTCCGTCAGGCCGGGGTACACAGTCAGCCGGCAGGAGATTTGACAGTGCAGGACAGTCTGGGGCCGGTCAGAGCTCCAGAGCGTCAGGGTCACAGATATCCAGAGGTCCCAGTCAGCCCAGACCACCCAGGCCCCGTTGTTCTCATTGCGGGAAATCACATCCAGGGGAGTGTTACCGAGTTACTGGGGCCTGTTTTTCATGCGGCGGTCGGGGCCATATTATGCGAGATTGTCCGTTGGCAATCGGTTCGGGTAGTGTAGCTCAACCGACGGGATCAGCCGCTGGTTCGTCATCTGCTCCATCAGTTGTACGCCCTGCGGGGCGAGGTATGCCGGCACCGGCGAGACGCGGTCAAGGCCGTGGCAGTGCTTCGGGTTCTAGCGGTCCCTCGAACCGCATATACGCATTGGCCAGCCGCCAGGATCAGGAGGCTTCGCCGAATGTCGTCACAGGTACATTACTGGTTTCCTCCCGATCTGTATATGCACTGATTGATCCTGGCTCTACTTTATCATATATTTCCCCGCTCTTTGCTAGTAAAATTGGGATAGTGTCTGAGCCTATAGAGCTATTTGAAGTGGCTACACCGGTTGGGGACTGTATTATAGCGAGGCAGGTATATAGGGATTGTTCTGTGACTATATATGATCGCTGCACTAAAGCTGATTTGGTAGAGTTAGATATGCTGGAATTCGATGTCATTATGGGCATGGACTGGTTAGCTTCCTGTTATGCTAATGTTGACTGCCAGAAAAAGGTAGTCCGTTTTCAATTTCCAGGGGAACCAGTTATAGAGTGGTTCGGGTCTACAGTGTCACACCCTAATTCCGCTAGGGTGTGATGGGCACCCGACCCTTACCTAGGGCCGAGCGAACCCTCAGACTCTTGTTGTACATAAAATCACGTCAAACTTTTCAAATCAAATGAGATGAAATACATCGTAATTTTTTTTTTCCAGAAATATTCGTCCACATAGCTTCCAAGCATAACAAATCTATAATCATACAAAATTCAGTACATAACACAGACCGACATTTCGGCTGACGGAGCCGCTTACAGACTGACAACCAATACCCACGACGCTGTCTGCAAAGTCTCTAACGTAATCCAGAAAGCATAACATACCAACTCTGACTCGGCAGCACTCCGGGAACAAATGGAGCTTGCCATCTGCACTAGAACATCTTCTATACTGTCTTCAACTCACCTGGGAGTACCTGCGCGGCATGAAACGCAGCCCCCGAAGAAAGGGGGTCAGTACGAAATATGTACTGAGTATGCAAAGCATGAAGTACAGAAAACGAAGTCATAACCGAAGTAAAATGTACAGAAAGTGAGCACAATAGCCAGAATACCAAAGTGTTGCATCTGACGTACAAATCATACATAAAAGGTTCCGCAAGACAAATACTGCAATCAAAATGCCAAAATACTTTGCTTTCCTTTGAGGACCATTTCCGTCTCATACACACAGAAAATCAACACACAATTACCGCGGCCAAGAGTCCCGCGGTCACTATCACACATACCGCGACCAAGTGTCCAGCGATTAGCATCCCAAACCCGACATACCGCGGTCAGGGGTCCAGCGGTCAATGTCGCACACACCGCGGTCAAGAATCCAACGGTCAATAACCAAATTTATTACTTTCCAAACATAAATCACATATGTCAGAATCAGGCATTACACATACATACAACGTGCCCCGGCCCTCGGTGATTAGATTCATGTATGCCAAAATCGTATATCAGAAAAATACAGAAGGTAAGTAGCTTATCCAGAACATCAGAACATCAGAACACATACTTTTCAATCACAAGGATACACATCAAAGTCATGCAAAGGGCACAGGAACATGGTCGTCACTCCCGTCTCTGGCGCCATAACACACCATACTCCAGAAGATTCCATAACATGTACACGGTATCTCGGGAACCGGACATATAACACGAGAAGCCGGGAACCAGTCACATCATAATCCATATACACAGTAACTGGGGACGGACATATACCACACAGTACCCCAGAGCCAGATACATCATAGTTCGAAAATTACATACATGGAACCCGACTCCTAGACAAGGTACTCGGCGAACCATACGCACGATACATACCGGCCCGGAACTCGGTGAAAGGGATCATAGCATATATACGAGCGGAGTAGTAAGAAATTAGGTGCACATAAATCAAAACCCGATAAAAGAATCGAATGTATTATTAGGATATTCACATTAAGGAGCTTTCCAAAGACTTATGGAACGAATCAAACAGAGTCTTAGATTCATAGACGAAAGTCTTACTTTCATATCATACAAGGATAGCTCAAGTGAGACAAACGAAGGAAGTTTCGGAACTTGTGGGCCCACCTCGGGTCAAGTCGAGGTGGCGGATATAAATTAGAAGCATTGGACTCTATGGAGTCATCCAAGAAAGTTTCAAAGCAATCCGAATACGCTTGTGGAAGTTATGGATGTTTAGACACCTTTCCAACAAAACATAAGAATTATAGTTCAATTACATTGAACGAATAGTATTCAAAATCAAACTCGGGTTTCGATGGACAGAATTATTCCCGAGGCTCAAGTCTTGACCTAGTATACATAGGACATGCCAAAAGAAGGAAAGGGTGAGCTTTACATACCTCACTTGCGCCTTACGCTCGTCCGAACTCAATCCCCGTTTCGTCCAAAATCTACAATTGGTCATAGTTGCCAAATGTAAGTTTCAAGCTTAAATTCATATTGTCTACCGAAATTTCGGTAGCATTTCCCCTGTAAATTCAACGTCCCCGAGAATCATCTCGGCCCAAAATATCAACAACAACAACCCAACAATACCAACAACCATTCCAACAACATCAATAAGAGGTTCAAAACACATTCTAACATTAGTAACTCTTTTCTATACAATTCGACAATATTCCATTTTCATTCAAATCAACCGTATACGATCAAACCAACTTCCATATTCATACATTCAAGTGCTAATCCAAACCATTTAAACAAGATTCAAAAACGCTTCGGACAAACCACAAAACATTCAAACAATCCAAACAATGCACCATAGGACCCGAAATCTTCCAACTTCCATAGGAACCATCGCAACCCATTTCTTTCTTCAAAAATCACAAACTACACCCACAAACCATACTTTAACAACATTATTATCATAATTACAAGAAACTATATTTGATTCAAATTGGCTTCCAAAACAGCCCACAACAATTACGACACTAACTTGGATCATTAAACTCTCATTTACATCACATAATCCACAACACAACAACCAAATTACACTAATTAAGCTTAGTTCTTCACTTACTACACAACACAACACGCATAGCCAAATCCAACATACACGGCCAAACATCAACTCCAATATTTTATGAGTTCCATTCATTTCTACACAAACCATGTATAACATATAAAAGTAAGAATTGAACCTTACCTTCTTCCATCCATGTTTTCCCACGGCTAGAGTTATTCAAGACCACAACAAACGATTGATTTGCTCCAACAACTATTCCACGTCGTAGAGGGCCTTCCAATTAGTGGAAAACTAGAAGAAAAATAATTTTTCCATGATCAACTCCCTAGGGCAGTTCGGCCAGCCCTCTTTGGCCGTCCCCTCCTTCTTCTTTGTTTCTTCACTTTTCTTGAAACTTCTAGGGTGGAAAAGATGACTAATTGTTGCTTGTCATCCACCCTCTAATTATATATACTTATCCCCCTTCAAATGTAAAATGAACACATGTACCATTCCATGGCTTGAAATTATTGGCCAACTTTAGGTGGGGCCCACGGCCACTTAGCCATTTTTGACTAATTCATGAAATAACTTTTCCAACTCATAGCCCTTAATTTTCATGAAATGCTCAACTTTCCAAAATTCACTTTTAACCCCAAATTTTCCTTATTCCAAATTTACCCTTAACACTCTGTACCAATGAAAAGATAAGTATGCAACTTGTGCATTCACAAGATTAACAAAACCGAAAATTTAGAGTCTTGCCCATGACCCGTCGCAACGAACTTAAAATATTTCATAATGTTCCAGGCCACAAAATCATAAGCAACTTATGCCTTAAAACAAAAATCGAAGATCATAATTCTTAACCTCTTACCCCGGAGTAGTCTTGACCTTAACTTTTCATGATTAACCCGGAATGTCCCCGACGTACAAAATACGGGCTATAACATCCTCCCCCCCCCCCCTTTAGGACATTCGTCCTCGAATGTTCCACTGACCTTATGGGGTCTCGTAACACTTCGGGAGGGTCCCTCTTTCTTCATCCACGGGCGTTGCGTTCTTTCTTTCTTTCAAAGATTTCCAGATTACCAATTGTCGCGATTCCCTTTTGAGTCTTACATACTATGCTCTCCCCCCCCCCCCCCTCCCCCCTTTTAAGGGGTTCCTTATACGTCACAATCTTCGAGTATCTTCATCTTCGATCATACTTAATTCCTCGCTCGTCATATCAAAAAATTCTTACCATAGATCTTTCCCTCGCTTTGTGTCTATGCCATCACAAGGCTTAATCGTTCTTTTGTTCGCTTCACATCTCTTTCCTTACCGTCTACTCACTCACTTTCTTGTTCATTTTCTCTTTTAACCTTCAACTCGTATTTCAATCGTATTTCAATATCTTACCTGACACATATCTTTCATATCCGCGCCTACCTGCGTGCTTTGTATTTCCTAACATCATCAATTACTTCCTTCTATCGATGTCATTCTTCTGCTGCAACCAAAAATCAGGATGAGGAATCCCGTTCCCTATGACTTGGCTCTATAGCACGATCTCAGATGTGAAAGAAGATTAACCTCCCTAGATACCCCGTAGCCTCCTGTTTATAAATGTGGCGCGCTACACACCATAAACAGGACTCTACCGGACACGACTTTGCAGACAACCCCTAGGACAGACCTGCTCTGATACCACTTTGTCACACCCTAATTCCACTAGGGTGTGATGGGTACCCGACCCTTACCTAGGGCCGAGCGAACCCTCAGACTCTTGCTGTACATAAAATCACGTCAAACTTTTCAAATCAAATGAGATGAAATACATCGTAATTTTTTTTTTCAGAAATATTCTTCCACATAGCTTCCAAGCATAACAAATCTATAATCATACAAAATTCAGTACATAACACAGACCGACATTTCGGCTGATGGAGCCGCTTACAGACTGACAACCAATACCCACGACGCTGTCTACAAAGTCTCTAACGTAATCCAGAAAGCATAACATACCAACTCTGACTCGGCAGCACTCCGGGAACAAATGGAGCTTGCCATCTGCACTGGAACATCTTCTATACTGTCTTCAACTCACCTGGGAGTACCTGCGTGGCATGAAACGCAGCCCCCGAAGAAAGGGGGTCAGTACGAAATATGTACTGAGTATGCAAAGCATGAAGTACAGAAAACGAAGTCATAACCGAAGTAAAATGTACAAAAAGTGAGCACAATAGCCAGAATACCAAAGTGTTGCATCTGACGTACAAATCATACATAAAAGGTTCCGGAAGACAAATACTGCAATCAAAATGCCAAAATACTTTGCTTTCCTTTGAGGAACATTTCCGTCTCATACACACAGAAAATCAACACACAATTACCGCGGCCAAGAGTCCCGCGGTCACTATCACACATACCGCGACCAAGTGTCCAGCGATTAGCATCCCAAACCCAACATACCGCGGTCAGGGGTCCAGCGGTCAATGTCGCAGATACCGCGGTAAGGGGTCCAGCGGTCAACATCACATAGTGCGGCATACCGCGGTCAAGAATCCAGCGGTCAATGTCGCACACACCGCGGTCAAGAATCCAGCGGTCAACAACCAAATTTATTACTTTCCTAACATAAATCACATATGTCAGAATCAGGCATTACACATACATACAACGTGCCCCGGCCCTCGGTGAGGGCCTCGGTGATTAGATTCATGTATGCCAAAATCGTATATCAGAAAATTACAGAAGGTAAGTAGCTTATCCAGAACATCAGAACAGCAGAAAACTTACTTTTCAATCACAAGGATACACATCAAAGTCATGTAAAGGGCACAGGAACATGGTCGTCACACCCGTCTCTGGCGCCATAACACACTATACTCCAGAAGATTCCATAACATGTACACGGTATCTCGGGAACCGGACATATAACACGAGAAGCCGGGAACCAGTCACATCATAATCCATATACACAGTAACTGGGGACGGACATATACCACAGTACCCCAGAGCCAGATACATCATAGTTCAAAAATTACATATATGGAACCCGACTCCTAGACAAGGTACTCGGCGAACCATACGCACGATACATACCGGCCCGGAACTCGGTGAAAGGGATCATAGCATATATACGAGCGGAGTAGTAAGAAATTAGGTGCACATAAATCAAAACCCGGTAAAAGAATCGAATGTATTATTAGGATATTCACATTAAGGAGCTTTCCAAAGACTTATGGAACGAATCAAACAGAGTCTTAGATTCATAGACGAAAGTCTTACTTTCATATCATACAAGGATAGCTCAAGTTAGACAAACGAAGGAAGTTTCGGAACTTGTGGGCCCACCTCGGGTCAAGTCGAGGTGGCGGATATAAATTACAAGCATTGGACTCTATGGAGTCATCCAAGAAAGTTTCAAAGCAATCCGAATACGCTTGTGGAAGTTATGGATGTTTAGACACCTTTCCAACAAAGCATAAGAATTATAGTTCAATTACATTGAACGAATAGTATTCAAAATCAAACTCGGGTTTCGATGGACAGAATTATTCCCGAGGCTCAAGTCTTGACCTAGTATACATAGGACATGCCAAAAGAAGGAAAGGGTGAGCTTTACATACCTCACTTGCGCCTTAAGCTCGTCCGAACTCAATCCCCGTTTCGTCCAAAATCTACAATTGGTCATAGTTGCCAAATGTAAGTTTCAAGCTTAAATTCATATTGTCTACCGAAATTTCGGCAGCATTTCCCTTGTAAATTCAACGTCCCCGAGAATCATCTCGGCCCAAAATATCAACAACTACAACCCAACAATACCAACAACCATTCCAACAACATCAATAAGAGGTTCAAAACACATTCTAACATTAGTAACTCTTTTCTATACAATTCGACAATATTCCATTTTCATTCAAATCAACCGCATACGATCAAACCAACTTCCATATTCATACATTCAAGTGCTAATCCAAACCATTTAAACAAGATTCAAAAACGCTTCGGACAAACCACAAAACATTCAAACAATCCAAACAATGCACCATAGGACCCGAAATCTTCCAACTTCCATAGGAACCATCGCAGCCCATTTCTTTCTTCAAAAATCACAAACTACACCCACAAACCATACTTTAACAACATTATTATCATAATTACAAGAAACTATATTTGATTCAAATTGTCTTCCAAAACAGCCCACAACAATTACGACACTAACTTGGATCATTAAACTCTCATTTACATCACATAATCCACAACACAACAACCAAATTACACTAATTAAGCTTAGTTCTTCACTTACTACACAACACAACACGCATAGCCAAATCCAACATACACGGCCAAACATCAACTCCAATATTTTATGAGTTCCATTCATTTCTACACAAACCATGTATAACATATAAAAGTAAGAATTGAACCTTACCTTCTTCCATCCATGTTTTCCCACGGCTAGAGTTATTCAAGACCACAACAAACGATTGATTTGCTCCAACAACTATTCCACGTCGTAGAGGGCCTTCCAATTAGTGGAAAACTAGAAGAAAAATAATTTTTCCATGATCAACTCCCTAGGGCAGTTCGGCCAGCCCTCTTTGGACGTCCCCTCCTTCTTCTTTTTTTCTTCACTTTTCTTGAAACTTCTAGGGTGGAAAAGATGACTAATTGTTGCTTTTCATCCACCCTCTAATTATATATACTTAGCCCCCTTCAAATGTAAAATGAACACATGTACCATTCCATGGCTTGAAATTATTGGCCAACTTTAGGTGGGGCCCATGGCCACTTAGCCATTTTTGACTAATTCATGAAATAATTTTTCCAACTCATAGCCCTTAATTTTCATGAAATGCTCAACTTTCCAAAATTCACTTTTAACCCCAAATTTTCCTTATTCCAAATTTACCCTTAACACTCCGTACCAATGAAACGATAAGTATGCAACTTGTGCATTCACAAGATTAACAAAACCGAAAATTTAGAGTCTTGCCTATGACCCGTCGCAACGAACTTAAAATATTTCATAATGTTCCATGCCACAAAATCATAAGCAACTTATGCCTTAAAACAAAAATCGAAGATCATAATTCTTAACCTCTTACCCCAGAGTAGTCTTGACCTTAACTTTTCATGATTAACCCGGAATGTCCCCAACGTACAAAATACGGGCTATAACATACAGCATCGCCGAGGGGTAAGTTTATTTCGTACCTCAAGGCTATGAAGATGATTCAGAAAGGTTATATCTATCATTTGGTTCGTGTGCACGATATTACAGCCGAGACACCTACCCTTCAGTCTGTTCCGGTTGTTAATGAATTCCCAGATGTGTTTCCAGATGAGCTTCCGGGTCTTCCACTTGAACGGGAGATAGATTTCGCTATAGAGTTGTTGCCGGATACGCAGCCTATATCTATTCCTCCGTACAGAATGGCACCGGCTGAATTGAAGGAATTGAAAGAGCAGCTGAAAGATCTGTTGGATAAAGGCTTTATCAGACCCAGTACATCACCCTGGGGAGCGCCGGTATTATTTGTAAGAAAGAAAGATGGGTCACTGCGAATGTGTATTGAATATCGGCAATTAAATAAGGTGACTATAAAGAATAAATATCCCCTCCCCCGGATTGATGATTTGTTTGATCAGTTGCAGAGTTCCAAATATTTTTCAAAGATAGATTTGCGCTCGGGTTATCATCAGGTGCGAGTGCGAGAATCAGATATCCCGAAGACTGCTTTCAGGACCCGGTATAGGCATTATGAATTCAGAGTGATGTCTTTCGGGCTGACTAATGCTCCAGCGGTATTCATGGATCTGATGAATTGGGTATTTCGGCCTTTTCTGGATATGTTTGTGATTGTGTTTATCGATGATATTTTGATTTATTCACGATCAGCAGAGGAGCATTCAGATCATTTGAAAACAGTACTTGGCATTCTTCGGCAACAGAAATTATATGCTAAATTTTCCAAATGTGAATTCTGGTTAACGTCTGTGGCATTCTTGGGGCATATTGTCGGAGCAGATGGTATTCGGGTCGATACGCAGAAGATTGAAGCTGTACAGAATTGGCCCAGGCCTACTACACCGACAGAGGTACGCAGTTTTCGGGGGTTAGCTGGATATTATCGAAGGTTCATGGAGAATTTTTCTTCTATAGCAGCACCACTGACGAAGCTTACTTAGAAAGCAGCGAAATTTCAGTGGATTGATGCCTGCGAGCGCAGCTTCCAGACGTTGAAAGAAAAATTAATCACAACACCAGTATTAGCTCTTCCAGAAGGATCAGACGGGTATGTTGTCTATTGTGATGCCTCTGGTATTGGGATAGGTTGCGTATTGATGCAGCACGGTCGAGTCATAGCCTATGCTTCCCGGCAGCTCAGACCGCATGAGAAGAATTATCCCACTCATGATCTTGAGTTAGCCGCGGTGATTCATGCTCTGAAGATTTGGTGGCATTACTTATATGGGGTCCACGTTGATATTTATACGGACCATAAGAGTCTCCAGTATATTTTTAAACATAAAGAACTAAATTTGCGGCAGAGAAGATGGCTTGAATTATTGAAAGATTATGACGTTGATATTCTGTATCATCCTGGGAAAGCCAATGTAGTAGCAAATGAACTTAGCCGCAAGTCCATGGACAGTTTGGCTGATGTACAACCTGGTAAGAAGGACTTGGTTCATGAAATTTATCAATTAGCCAGCCTTGGAGTTCGTTTGGCAGATTCTGGAGATACTGCGATTTCTGTTCGGGCAGTTGCTGAATCATCAATTATAGAAGAGGTAAAGCAGCGTCAGTTTGAAGATCCTATTCTGGTTCAGTACAGGAATGGGGCCCTTAATAAAGAAAAGACTCCGTTCGAAATGTCGCCTGAAGGGGTATTATTATATGAAGGCAGATTTTGTGTACCGGATGTTGCAGGCCTACGACGACAGATCATGGGCGAGGCGCATAATGCACGGTATTCTATTCATCCTGGTTCCACTAAAATGTATCATGATCTCAGGTGTTTGTATTGGTGGGACGGTATGAAGAAAGATATTGCTGAGTTCGTTGGTCAGTGCCCAAATTGTCAGCAAGTTAAAATCGAACATCAGAAGCCCGGTGGATTATTACAGGCGATGGAAATTCTAGCCTGGAAATGGGAGATGATTAATATGGATTTCGTTGTTGGGTTACCGCGCACTCCACGCAGGTATAATTCTATTTGGGTTATTGTTGACAGATTGACGAAATCAGCCCATTTTCTCCCAGTCCGGACTACTTATTCGGCTGAGGACTATGCTAGATTATACATCAGAGAGATAGTCAGACTTCATGGGGTCCCTGTATCTATTATTACTGACTGAGGTGCCCAGTTTACGGCAAATTTCTGGAGGTCATTCCAGGAGGGATTAGGGACTCAGGTGAGCCTTAGTACAACATTTCATCCTCAGTCCGACGGGCAGGCCGAGCGCACTATTCAGACGCTGGAAGATATGTTGCGGGCCTGCGTTATTGATTTCAGAGGCAGCTGGGATGATCATTTTCCGCTTATTAAATTTGCTTATAATAATAGTTATCATTCCAGCATTCAGATGGCACCGTACGAAGCACTTTATGGCAGAAAATTCAGATCTCCTATTGGTTGGTTCGACGTGGGCGAAACTAAATTAATTGGGCCAAATATGATCCAGGAAGCAGTAGATAAAGTAAAACTTATTCGGGAGCGATTATTGGTTGCACAGAGTCGACAGAAAGCATATGCAGACAGATGACGTCGACCATTAGAGTTCCAGATTGGTGACTGGGTATTTTTGAAGGTGTCGCCTATGAAGAGTGTTATGAGATTCGGTAAAAAGGGTAAGTTAAGCCCGCGGTATATCGGGCCATATCAGGTTGTTCGGAAGATAGGTGAGGTCACCTATGAGCTAGACTTACCATCCGATTTAGAGGCAGTACACCCGGTATTTCATGTGTCCATGCTGCGAAAATGTATCGGTGATCCTTCCAGAATATTCCCAGTGGATGATATTCAGGTAACAGAGTATTTGTCTTATGAAGAGCAGCCTATAACTATTCTGGATCGACAGGTAAGGAGACTGCGCACTAATGAAGTACCTGGGAGGCGGAGGATGAGATGAAGAAGAAATACCCCTACTTATTTCCTACGCCCACAGGTAATCTAAATTTTTAAGTTTGTTGTATTGATTGATGAATGAATTACGTGTGCTATCTATAAGAGAGACTCCCCCGTTATGCTCATAAGACTTTATAAGACTGATTTAACATTCGGGGACGAATGTTCTAAAGGGGGGGAGAATGTTATGTCCCGTGTTTTCGCATAATTGGAAATCTTGAGAATAATTAAGACTTGTATGTTATAAGGCAATATTTTGATTTTTGTTAATATGCCTATGTTGTTTGTGGAAGTATTGGTGCGAAGACATCGGGGAAGGCCAAGGACAAATTTGGAATTTCGAAAATTCGTTTCGGAAATTACAAAACAAGAGTTTTAATGAATTGGGCTCAATAAAACTTAAGAAAATTGAGGCCCAAGTTTAAGGGGTGTCCGGCCAAGAGGCTTGACCCAAGCCCCATTTAAATGGTCATGTGATTTCCATGTGACCATTTAATCAAGCATGATATATTCATGTATATCCATAGAGAGTTCAAGAAGCAAAAAAAATTAAACTCATCTTTGAGCTTAAGAAGCTCTCAGCCGAACCCTTAGAGAAAAAAAAAATTCTAGCCTCCAATCTTAATCCAAAAATCTTGTTCTTCTTGTATTTGTAGTAAGTTCAAGACGCTCTCCGACGGGATACAATTAGTTTAGCGAGAGAGCGACGTTTGCGGCAAGTCAGAATTTCAAGAAAAAGGTAAGATTTCTATGTTTTTATGTTATGGAATGGGTGTATATGTGTTAGTGATTAGAGTTGCATGAAGATTATGGAATTGTGTTGTGTTCGTGAGTAGCCGTGCATGTGTGTGAAGTGGTATGTGGCCGTGAGCCACTTTGTGGTGTAAGAGTAATGGATTAAATTCTATTTAGTTCGTTAGTTGCGTCGTTGTGGCATTTGTGACGCAAATTAAGGTTTAATGACTTAAGTCGACGTTGAAGTTGCATGTATGTCGTTATGGGAAATTACGTGTTTTAATAAAGTTATTATGTAATCTTGCAAGTAAAGGTCTAAAGTGAGAATTGATGTTGTTGCTAATGAATTTGGATGAAAACAATGTGAGTTGGTAGGTTTGTCGCATTTGTTGAAGTGTCGGATGGAATATGGAAATTGGCGGCATACTTGAATCCATGTATATTGCTTGGAACGCTATTGAAATATGTTTGAATAACCTTGAATGAGAAAATGAATACGATAATGTTGATGTTAGTTTGATGTTGTGAAGTTCGAATGATAGTCATCGCTTTATGTAGAAAAGAAGAGTATTGATGCTAGAACTTATTTTGTTGTGATTCTTGATTCATTTGGTATTGTTGGGTTGTTGTTGTTGAGATATTGAGCCGAGCTAAGCCTCGGGGATGTTATATGTATAGGGGAAGTGCTGCCGAAATTACGGTAGACAAATATAAAGTTAAATGAATTCTTGAAGTCTTGAAATTCCTAATTTTTGTTTATGAATTTGGCTATCATAAAATAATGTTTTGATTGCAATGATATTCTAAATCATATTTTGTATAAATATAATTTTGGAAATACTATTGTGAAATGAGCCCCGTATTGACCGTTGAATTAACATATGATTTTATTAAGATTCAAAAGGTGTTTTAATATATACATTGCATTGTTTGCCCACGACTCTGCTCGTGCCCTTATTATGACTTCGTTCACCGGTTCCCGGGCCGGTTATAGTTCGTGCGCGCTATGATAAATTCGACCGTATGCTGTGTTACGGTTCCCGAGACCTCGCCATAGGGACGGGTTCCGTTTGGAGTTATGCTGTGATATGGCTGGTGATATGTTGTGATGATATATGTATTCGGGGATGTACAGAGATTTGAACCTTCTGGTGTTATGCTGTGTGTGGCACCAGCGTCGGAGTGGTGACCACGTTCCTGAGCTTTTGCATGATTTTATTTGCATTATGTATATATGTTTCCAGTACAGATTTTGATATTCTGTTCAGTATTTCCCTTTTGTATCCTGTTTGTTTCAGTTATGGTTTACGTTTCTGTACTCTATGCTTTACATACTCGGTACATCTTTCGTACTGACCCCCTTTCTTCGGGGGCTGCGTTTCATGCCCGCAGGTACAGACACCGGTGATCCACCACTATAGGCTCCACTTTCTGTTATTTCAGAGTGCTCCCCTTTGACCCGGAGCCCACTTTTGGTACATATATCTTTTGTTATGTATACGTTACTGTACAGTTGACTATTTGGGGTACGGCGGGGCCCTGTCCCGTCATATGTCTTTGTTTTGATGTACAGAGGCCTGTAGTCATATATGTGGGTCGAGGGTCCTATATGTGTCTGTTTTGTTTACGATTTGCGTCTTAATGCGGTCCGTCTGTTTTGGTGGCCAAACTGGCCCATATGTTTGCATCAGTATATATATGATCGGCGATGTGTATTCCGCCGCTCCTTTTGGCTTTGGATATGATATCTTTGCAAGCGTGACTGCTTAAGAAAATATTTGATTTTAAATCTGTTTCAGTGATTAATATGAGATCTGAGATAATCTATAATATGACGATTTGGTATGGTTGTCGGTCCGGGTGCCCAAGTAGGGCGCCAGTCGCGGCCCATGGGGTTGGTTCATGACAAGCGTGAAGCGTTCGCTTGAGCGGTTTTTCATACTTTCTTCCGATACCTTCTTGATATACTAATACGCCTCGAGCCTTGGTCTCGAACTAATACATTTCTTCTTCTGGAGATTTAGAATGTCATAATTCCTTTCAAGTCTAACATGCTCCTGCCCCCTTTTTAAGGAGGTCCTTATATGCCAATAGTGTTCGAGTATCCATCATCTTAGATAATTATCGGCCGCCCTTCAGGGTCTTCTTCAAGCCGGAGTTCCTTCATCGTATGGACTGACTTATCTATCTTCTTGCTAGTTACGGTCTGGTATTCAATCGGAATACTTATAAGGTCAGGTCAAATTCCGATGCCTTCTTTACTGTCTTTCCATATCTCTATCTTTTATGACTAGTAATTTTCTGGACCGATGAGCTAATAGGGACATCGGCATTCGCTACGTCCTTTACGAAGTGTTCGATTATACCTTACTCTTTTACCCCTCGTCTTTCTTCCCGACTTTATTTATAACATCTCTAAAATTCTTCTTGCTCTGAGTTTCCTGTTCCAATTTACATCTGTACTATACCAATAAAAGTCAATATTCCATACCCTTCCATTACCACTACTAGTCCTTTTATTTGCTTAGCTCACTGATCCGTAATTCTTCTTAACAACTTATTTTCATCATAGCTGCGCGTCATAATCTTCCAGTGTTCTGCTACTTCTTATTCTTATCACGAAATCCTTACAACTTACACGTTCTTCCTTCTTCGTTTATCGAGCCTTTATCTTCCTTTCTGGCGCAATGACCGGTTTGTCCTCCATACATGTTCCCTGTGTATCATTCTATTTCCTCTATGATCGAATCTCTACATTCTTTACAGAAGTTCTTATTCTAGGTTATTGATCTCTTAATCAGCTTTGTCAACTCATCACTCTCTTTCTCATCCTTGATGATTGATCGGTTCCCCTCAGCCACCCTGCTGCGTGACCTTTATCATATGATCTAAAACAAGTTGAAATCCTAATGGGTCCGAATAGAATTCTGTGATGCCTCTTCTATTAGGTTAAAAGAACACCTTACTCTTTTGGCTAAATTAATGCTATTTTAAAGGAACTAGCATTATGAGATGAGACTATCATTGAAGAATAACATCAAGGGAAAACATAGAATAAGTTCATAAATCTCATAAAGCGTCAATTCATACACTTTGGAATCTTTAGAAATAGAGTCATCATCCATGAATAAAATTGAGAAAATCAAGAAATAGCTCAACGTTCTCATATTCACATTGAAACCATAAGCTTGGAACCTTTAAACATGAAATCATCATAATCATCATAGAAAACATCTCTTCTTTGGTATCGTATGAAACTTATTAAGAATCATGAACGTCTAGCTTTTGGAGGTAAGAAGGGGATGAACACATATATGGAATCATAACTTAGGAATCATGCCTTTGAAAGAAAGGGGACTAGCCTCACATACCTGTTCGATCTCCTATTAGCTACGCTTATCCGTCCAAGCTCGTAAATCTACATTCGAGAGGATTCACACTATCGTTAGACGCATTGTCGCATACTTGAGCTAAGCCTTCAAATTAAACTATTCTATATTCTGCCGGAAATCGGGCTACATCTCCCCTGTTTATATGGCTAGCCTGGAATCTCAATTCAACAACCAACAATAACAACAACAATACCAATATTAACCATAATATTCTCAATACAAAAATACTCCATAAACATCCCATATGGTGTTTATCCCATATTTCCACCAACAAAATTATGATACGCCTATTTAACAGTCCTATCTCCGTAAATAAACCAAGATTAACATTAATAATAAGAGATTCATACCTTTCTCCAAATAATATTGCTATATCTCCACTTTTTCCACCTTGAACTGAGCGAAATGCATTGCTATACGATTTTTGGATCGCAACTGCACGCTATCTGGACCGAAATTCGGGACTTATACCTGGTTTATGCTTAAAATTTGGTGTTGGGAATTTGGAGGGAAACTTCCAGATTATTGGAGAGCGTTTGAGGTGTTTTGGCTGAAGAAATAAAGGGTAGGCCCCCTTTTATAATGGTCCAGGGTCTGTCTGGACCGACTTAAGATTTGCTCAGCACGATCGCGCCACCTTGGGGCGCGTTCGCGCAAAGCAAATTTCTTTGCTCGGATAGTCTGTCTTACAATTCTCATAACGTTTGATCCCAATATCGTATGTGGTCCCATGACCTGTGGTTGGAAAGATATTTCAATTAGTTATAACTTTCATTTTTGGTGTTTTTCCAAATTCCAAACTTATAATGGCGTTTTGGCCTCTTTAAGTCAGATCGTCCGAAAACGTATCGTTAAATCATCCTTTTAGAGGGCTTGTGCCCATATTTGGCTTAAGGATCCTTCTTAAGACTTGTTCAACATCCCATGTACTACTCATATAACTTTTCATATGTCCTTTATGAAACCCCGGCATGAGGTCCCCACCTTAACTTACGATTACGAGGGTTATTCATCAAGTAACGTATTAACTGATTTACACCGTACGGTCTCCAAATGTCATATTATATATATATATATATATATATATATATATATATATATTATAATCATATAATATAATCTTCATCCTTGTATAACTTTACTCTTCGTTGAGCTCATACTAAGCGGTCTACCATCTTGGTAGCGCAAAATTTTCCGGGGTGTAACATCTATCCCTCCTTAGAAACATTCATCCTTGTATAACTTTATATTAAAGAAATAGTGAAGCTTCATGGAGTTCCTATATCTATTATCACGGACAGAGGTGCTCAGTTCACAGCGAACTTCTGGAGATCTTTTCAGGAAGGATTAGGGACTCAGCTGAGCCTGAGCACAGCTTTCAATCCTCAGAGTGACGGACAGGCCGAGCGCACTATCCAGACGCTTGAAGATATGTTGCGGGCCTGCGTTATTGATTTCAGAGGTAGCTGGGAGGATCACTTGCCATTGATTGAATTTTCTTATAATAATAGCTACCATTCCAGCATCCAGATGGCTCCGTACGAGGCTTTATATGGTAGGAAATACAGGTCACCTATCGGCTGGTTTGATATTGGCGAGACAGAGTTAATTGGCCCAGATATGATCCAGCAGGCAGTTGATAAGGTGAAACTTATCCGGGAACGACTATTGGCAGCCCAGAGTCGACAGAAATCATACGCGGATAAACGGCGTCGTCGTTTGGAATTCCAGGTTGGTGATTGGGTATTCCTGAAGGTATCGCCTATGAAAGGCGTGATGCGGTTTGGCAGAAAGGGTAAGCTCAGTCCGCGTTATATTGGGCCTTATCTGATTGTGCGGAAAATTGGTAACGTCGCCTATGAGTTAGATCTGCCACCTGATTTGGAAGCGGTACATCCGGTATTCCATGTATCTATGCTCCGCAAATGCATCGGTGATCCCTCCAGAATATTTCCTCCAGATGATATTCAGGTGACGGAGCAGTTATCTTACGAGGAGCAGCCCGTAGCCATTCTAGACCGCCAGGTAAGAAAGCTCCAGAACAAAGATGTAGCCTCTGTTAAGGTGCTGTGGCAGAACAATAATAGGGAGGAAATGACCTGGGAGGCCGAAGAGGAAATGAAGAAGAAATATCCCCATTTGTTCCCTACGGCCACAGGTAATCCTGAATCCTTACTTAATTCTGTTTCAATAATGAATATGCGTTATATGTGCTGACTATAAACATAAACTCCCCCAAAGTATTCTCAGACCCTATAAGATTAATTTAACATTCGAGGACGAATGTTCTAAAGGGGGGGAGGATGTTATATCCCGTGTTTTTACACGTTGGAAAAATATGGAAATATTCTTGACCTGTAAGAAATAAGATCATAATTAACTTTTATTTGACATAGGAGTCGTGTATGAAAGAATATTAATGTGGAAGTGTGGGATAAGGCTGTTATATTCTGCATTTTCGAACGTCGAATTATTTGTAAGCTGAGGTGGGGCCCACACATCAATATTTTTTTTGGGACATGTGAAAAGTTATATGAATCGTATATGTAAAGTTAAACACAACCCGCGAAGGGCCCTGGGGACAAATCAAAGTGGAAGCCCTCCAAACGAATATTTTTAAGAAAACGTTTTCGTATGACCTGACTTGGAGGGGCAACAACGGCATTATAAGTTTAGAATTTGGGAAAATGCCCAGAGATAAAAGTTGTAGATAATTGAAATAGCTTTCCAACGGTAGGTCGTGGGCTCCCAGGCGACGTCGGTACAAGGAGATATGGACATTGTAAGGCGGAAAGGTCAAGCTGGGCAGTGAAATAGGCCCAACCCGATTCCAATCCGGGTCAGGCCCATTTCCTTATTATTTAAGGGAGTTTTCAGCCTCCTCCTCCACATTTCAGATCAGAAAAGATCCAGAAAATTCCATTAGAGAGAGAGAGAGAGAAAACTTCAAGGCTAAGAAGGTCATTTTGATCAAAATCCGAGCTCCGAATCCCGAAGCTCATGAAGAGAAAAACGTTGTACGTTGCGTTGCCTTCAATTTGAGATAAATATTGGTCTTGGGGGATGAAATTTTCGTGGTGGATCTTCTGATAAGGTATTTATAAAATTACTTTTATGTTATTAAAGTGTTTATTTAGAGTTTTAACGAATTAGAACGGAGAAAACAACATTATAAACTCGTTTGTTGTTTTGTTGAAATTTATGGGTGAGGGGTTGTTTTAATTGATATTGATGGACTGATTTGAATTAATATTTTGGTTGTTTTAATCATGGATTATGTGAGGAGAGTGAAGGAACTTAATGGTTATTAAGTTGTTGTAGGAAAACATACAACTTTATTATGGTTTATGTAAAAATGGAAATGAAAGTATCAAGAGGAAAATTATGATTATTGTGAATGAATTTGGAAGATGGAAATGTATAATGAACTTGTATGTTGAAGGTTAGGAAAAATTGGAAAAGTAGTGGCTTAATGGAAAGTTTGAATGTTCGCATACCTTATGAATATTGGGTGAAAATGGTATGGATGCTTCCGATGTATGTTGTAATGAATTTGGTGGGTGATGAATATCAAAATAACAAGTTTGGTTCGGAAATGTAAGTTTGAAACGAAAGATGTGTCGTTATGCTGAAACGATGGCTAGTGATACCATAGTGTGTGTTTTAATGTCTGTTGTTGTTTTTGCTGTTGTTCTGGGTTGTTGTGTAGTGAATTGAGCCGAGCTAAGTCTCGGGGATGTCTTATATACAGAGGAAATGCTGCCGAAATTTCGGTAGGCAAACATGTGTTAAGTTGGATTATTGAAAAGTTTGAAACTAACAAATGGTAAACTTGACCATTTCTAGATTTTGGACGAGATTGGGATCGACACCAAGCGAGCGTAAGGCGCTATCGAGGTATGTGAAGCATTTTCCTTTGTTCCTAGGCATGTTCTGGATGTGATAGGCTCGGCCGCGAGCCTTAAGTACGACTCCGTTCCCCGGAATTCGAGACGGAAAACCGCTCCAATTCCTTCAATTCAATTGAAGATATTTTCTTACAAATTGCCTTTAAAGTGAATTTTTGTACAAAACTCCCCTAAACGGAGTCGGAACACTTCCAAACGATTATGGATGACCTCATAAGGTCTATTAGCGATAATTTACATATGTTGCCTCGAGTTGGTCCGAGGCGGGCCCGCAAGGCCCGATATCTTCTGTAATACTTTAAATACTTCCGTTTTGTCCGATTTTCTCAGAAACCATCTGAACTATTATTTTGATTATGATACAACTATTTTTATGAAATTCTTATAAAATAACTTCTGAACATCTGAGAATCCGATTCTGATAATAATCTGTCGTGCCTTCCCAAGTAGGATATAGGCGCGTACTATGCATACTATCCGTATACTCTGATTTTGGCTCGCCGTTTGGCACCCTTTAGTCTGATTGAGTCTGTATGTATGTGGTTTCCCATGGATCTGTTCGTGGCTGTCTCAATGCATTCCTTCACTGCGTCCCGGGCCAGGTTCTGTTATCGTGCATATTTCTCTGCATTGTTCACCGCGTCCCTCGGCGTACGGGCCGGGATCTGTATGTCTGTATGACATTATGATTTGTGTATGGGGATGGCGGCCAGGATGGCATATGATCTGATCTGATTCTGTCTGTCCACCGCGTCCCGTACTAAGAGGGCCGGGTTCTGTTACCGCGCCCCCAGACAGGGCCGGGATCTGTATGAATGTATGCGTGTGCCATCTATATTTATATAAGCACATGCCTCTGTATGATTCTGTATGACTCTGTACTACTCTGCATGCATAATTCTGTCCGACATACTTCTGTCTGTCCATCTGAATTACGACTCTGTCTGTATATCCGTATGGATTCTGATTCTGCTCATCTATCCGTATTATGATTCCGTCTGTCTGTCCGAACCATGATTCTGTTTATCTGTAAAGAACACGATTCTGTATGTCTGTTTGGATCATGACTCTGTCCGTCAGTCTGATTTATGGTTCTGTTCGTTATATTTCTGTGACTCCGGTTCGGACTATGTTTATATCTGTTATGTTCTGCTTTACATACTCGGTACATTTTTCGTACTGACCCCCGTTCTTCGGGGGCTGCGCTACATGCCCGCAGGTACCGACGCACCAGGTGATACGCCGCCAGCGTAGGTTTCTGATTCAGCTGTTTTGAAGAGCTCCTTTGATCCGGAGCGTATATTTTTGGTATATATCTCCTGTCTTCTGTATACTCTGTATGTATGGATATTCTGGGTACGGCGGGGCCCTATCCCGTCATATGACTCTCTATGTCTGTAGAGGCCTGTAGATAGATGTGTGGGTTACGGGTTTCGTCTATATGTTAGCCTTGTCGGCTTATCCGTATGTTTCTGTATGTTCAGATATATATATGTTTGCGCGCGTGCCGTAGTTGTATCGACCTACTTTTGTAATTTCTGTTTAAAAAAAAAATCTGTACGATACGAAATTCGGTCGGGTAGGTATGTACGGGTACCTAGCTAGGGTGCCAGTCGCGGCCCACGGGGTTGGGTCGTGACAAAAGTGGTATCAGAGCGGTTAGTCCTCGGAATGTCTACAGGCCGTGTCTAGTAGAGTCTTGTTTATCGATGTGTTGTGCACCACATCTATAAACAGGAAGCTACAGGGCATCTAGGATGTTACCCTTCTTTGAATCTTAGATCATGCGATAGAGCCAGCTGTAGGATATGAATTCCTTTCGACTAACTTTTAATTTCAGCCAAAAGACGACATCGACAGAAGGCAATGGCTGATGATATTGGAGGCCGCACAGTACTCAGGTAAGCAATAATATGAAAGCTGTGTGTCGGAGAAGTTGTTTGATGTGTGGTAGAAATATAAAGTTGAAGATTGAACAGAAAAGTGAACAGGAAGGAGCCTCCGATGTTGTTCGAGTTGGGCATGTGAGGTAAGCCTCGACATCTGTATAATTTTATCTGTAATTGTTAGCCCCGTGTGGCTACGAGACGACATGATATGATGTATATATATATGCGTATATGTGTTGGCCCTGTGAGGCATGGTTGGTATTTCTTTTGTACAGGTTTCGGATAGTAAGAAATACAGAGGAACCTCTGCCCAAATTTTTTTCCAGAGATATGGAAGTAAATATATATAAAGTAAAGTACAAACAGGTTCCGCGATACTTATCGGAATTTAGTTTTCTTCTGTCGGTGGTTGGAGAGCACCTTATGGTGATATTTTATGAGATTTCACCGACTATTTGGAGACGGAATTCGTAGGACGAAGACTTAAATCTGTGGCCTGTCTGTAATTGTATGTATATGTGTATGAAAGTGAATATCGGAGATTCAGAAAGGCAATATGGTAATTGTGCAACTTAGCCGGGGGTGGGACCCGCTACAAAAATTTTCCGAAAATTTGCTAAGACCCCGATTTGCCCTAAAATTATGTGACAAAGGTCCTGCAGGGCAATTGACGAAATTATATCAGCCCTAACGCGTCAAAATGCATGAAAGTTTCGGGGTTAAGCGTGCTCAAGCCAGAGCAATTCTGGGATGGGTGACCCCCCTGGGAAGTAATGCAAAATTTTGCACAAGTGTAAGTATGATAGATATAAATGAAAATTTGGGGTAATCTAAAGTAAAAGAGAATGTGTGGAGTAATTAGTGCCCTTACAGGAGTCGTGCAGAACGAGGCGGACTAAATGGGCAAAAAGAAAAGGTGCAATACCGCTCGGGAAATTGAGCGGATTTGAATAACAGTCAGAGACGTTCGCCAGTAAGATACTAGTAAATATATCTGTATGTGTGTATGTGTGTGTGTATAATTTTCGTTTGGTGCCCATATGGATCAAGAGCCGAGTCCCGGCAACTAATGTTGTGATAGACGAAAGGTTTTACTAAACCGAATACATGAAACGACGCGGAGACGGGGATTCGAATGTCATCAAAGGATAGAAAAACCCCTATGCCATTATAACTCGGTCTGGTATGACGATGTCTAAAAAATAAAATGAGTATGGATAGTAGGAAAGATGAAAGATAAGAAGTGTGAATAAGCGGAATCTTTGAAAAGGTCGATAAGCGACACGTAAGAAGATTTGTATGATAACTTGGCGAACAAGTTTACAAATAAGGGAAATTTTCATAAAACACTGGAGCCTTAATAGGAGTGATCTGATTCTAATTCAGATCCTATCTGTTATACTTCTGCACCCCCGATTCTGATAAGGCTCTGCCTATTACGCCTCTGTACTTCTGAACTCGATTATGTTCCCGTCTGATAAATCTTTGTACATCTGATTCTGAATACGTTTCTGTTTGACACACCCCTATACGATTGACTCTGATTACGAATCTGTCTGACACGCCTCTGTGTGTCTGATTCTGGATATGAATCTGTCTGATACATCTCTGTACGTCTGATTTTGATCACGCGTCTGTCTGATACATCTCCGTATGTCTGATTCTGATTACGACTCTGTCTGATACATTTTTGTACGTCTGATTCTGATTTCGAATCTGGCTGATACCTCTTTGTACGTCTGACTCCGATCTCATGTTTGTCCGACATACTTCCGTACATCTGGCTTCGACTATGAATCTGTCTGATATGCTTTTCTGCGTCTGGCTCTAGTTGTGAACCTGTTTGATGTAACGTGAAATTATGATAACGTTGTAAGGAATCGAGAAGTGTGACAAGAGGTGAAAGATGTTGATAGCAATCGTAACGTTGAAAGGAATTTTGAAAGAAAGGAAGGAACCTCCCCGAAGTGTCACGAGGCCCCCTAAGGTCAATCGAACATTCGAGGACGAATGTTCTAAAGGGGGGAGAATGTTATATTCTGCATTTTCGAACGTCGAATTATTTGTAAGCTGAGGTGGGGCCCACACATCAATATTTTTTTTGGGACATGTGAAAAGTTATATGAATCGTATATGTAAAGTTAAACACAACCCGCGAAGGGCCCTGGGGCCAAATCAAAGTGGAAGCCCTCCAAACGAATATTTTTAAGAAAACGTTTTCGGATGACCTGACTTGGAGGGGCAAAAACGGCATTATAAGTTTAGAATTTGGGAAAATGCCCAGAGATAAAAGTTGTAGATAATTGAAATAGCTTTCCAACGGTAGGTCGTGGGCTCCCAGGCGACGTCGGTACAAGGAGATATGGACATTTTAAGGCGGAAAGGTCAAGCTGGGCAGTGAAATGGGCCCAACCCGATTCCAATCCGGGTCAGGCCCATTTCCTTATTATTTAAGGGAGTTTTCAGCCTCCTCCTCCACATTTCAGATCAGAAAAGATCCAGAAAATTCCATTAGAGAGAGAGAGAGAAAACTTCAAGGCTAAGAAGGTCATTTTGATCAAAATCCGAGCTCCGAATCCCGAAGCTCATGAAGAGAAAAACGTTGTACGTTGCGTTGCCTTCAATTTGAGATAAATATTGGTCTTGGGGGATGAAATTTTCGTGGTGGATCTTCTGATAAGGTATTTATAAAATTCCTTTTATGTTATTAAAGTGTTTATTTAGAGTTTTAACGAATTAGAACGGAGAAAACAACATTATAAACTCGTTTGTTGTTTTGTTGAAATTTATGGGTGAGGGGTTGTTTTAATTGAAATTGATGGACTGATTTGAATTAATATTTTGGTTGTTTTAATCATGGATTATGTGAGGAGAGTGAAGGAACTTAATGGTTATTAAGTTGTTGTAGGAAAACATACAACTTTATTATGGTTTATGTAAAAATGGAAATGAAAGTATCAAGAGGAAAATTATGATTATTGTGGATGAATTTGGAAGATGGAAATGTATAATGAACTTGTATGCTGAAGGTTAGGAAAAATTGGAAAAGTAGTGGCTTAATGGAAAGTTTGAATGTTCGCACACCTTATGAATATTGGGTGAAAATGGTATGGATGCTTCCGATGTATGTTGTAATGAATTTGGTGGGTGATGAATATCAAAATAACAAGTTTGGTTCGGAAATGTAAGTTTGAAACGAAAGATGTGTCGTTATGCCGAAACGATGGCTAGTGATACCATAGTGTGTGTTTTAATGTCTGTTGTTGTTTTTGCTGTTGTTCTGGGTTGTTGTGTAGTGAATTGAGCCGAGCTAAGTCTCGGGGATGTCTTATATACAGAGGAAATGCTGCCGAAATTTCGGTAGGCAAACATGTGTTAAGTTGGATTATTGAAAAGTTTGAAACTAACAAATGGTAAACTTGACCATTTCTAGATTTTGGACGAGATTGGGATCGCCGCCAAGCGAGCGTAAGGCGCTATCGAGGTATGTGAAGCATTTTCCTTTGTTCCTAGGCATGTTCTGGATGTGATAGGCTCGGCCGCGAGCCTTAAGTACGACTCTGTTCCCCGGAATTCGAGACGGAAAACCGCTCCAATTCCTTCAATTCAATTGAAGCTATTTTCTTACAAATTGCCTTTAAAGTTAATTTTTGTACAAAACTCCCCTAAACGGAGTCGGAACACTTCCAAACGATTATGGATGACCTCATAAGGTCTATTAGCGATAATTTACATATGTTGCCTCGAGTTGGTCCGAGGCGGGCCCGCAAGGCCCGATATCTTCTGTAATACTTTAAATACTTCCGTTTTGTCCGATTTTCTCAGAAACCACCTGAACTATTATTTTGATTATGATACAACTATTTTTATGAAATTCTTATAAAATAACTTCTGAACATCTGAGAATCCGATTCTGATAATAATTTGTCGTGCCTTCCCAAGTAGGATATAGGCGCGTACTATGCATACTATCCGTATACTCTGATTTTGGCTCGCCGTTTGGCACCCTTTAGTCTGATTGAGTCTGTATGTATGTGGTTTCCCATGGATCTGTTCGTGGCTGTCTCAATGCATTCCTTCACTGCGTCCCGGGCCAGGTTCTGTTATCGTGCATATTTCTCTGCATTGTTCACCGCGTCCCTCGGCGTACGGGCCGGGATCTGTATGTCTGTATGACATTATGATTTGTGTATGGGGATGGCGGCCAGGATGGCATATGATCTGATCTGATTCTGTCTGTCCACCGCGTCCCGTACTAAGAGGGCCGGGTTCTGTTACCGCGCCCCCAGACAGGGCCGGGATCTGTATGAATGTATGCGTGTGCCATCTATATTTATATAAGCACATGCCTCTGTATGATTCTGTATGACTCTGTACTACTCTGCATGCATAATTCTATCCGACATACTTCTGTCTGTCCGTCTGAATTACGACTCTGTCTGTATGTCCGTATGGATTCTGATTCTGCTCATCTGTCCGTATTATGATTCCGTCTGTCTGTCTGAACCATGATTCTGTTTATCTGTAAAGAACACGATTCTGTATGTCTGTTTGGATCATGACTCTGTCCGTTAGTCTGATTTATGGTTCTGTTCGTTATATTTCTGTGACTCCGGTTCGGACTATGTTTATATCTGTTATGTTCTGCTTTACATACTCGGTACATTTTTCGTACTGACCCCCGTTCTTCGGAGGCTGCGCTACATGCCCGCAGGTACCGACGCACCAGGTGATACGCCGCCAGCGTAGGTTTCTGATTCAGCTGTTTTGAAGAGCTCCTTTGATCTGGAGCGTATATTTTTGGTATATATCTCCTGTCTTCTGTATACTCTGTATGTATGGATATTTTGGGTACGGCGGGGCCCTGTCCCGTCATATGACTCTGTATGTCTGTAGAGGCCTGTAGATAGATGTGTGGGTTACGGGTTTCGTCTGTATGTTAGCCTTATCGGCTTATCCGTATGTTTCTGTATGTTCAGATATATATATGTTTGCGCGCGTGCCGTAGTTGTATCGGCCTACTTTTGTAATTTCTGTTTAAAAAAAAAAAATCTGTACGATACGAAATTCGGTCGGGTAGGTATGTACGGGTACCCAGCTAGGGTGCCAGTCGCGGCCCACGGGGTTGGGTCGTGACAAAGGCTAAGGGCAAATTTGGAATTTTGGAAATTAGTTTTGGGAATTACAAACGTGGACTATAAGTCGTTGGGCCAAATAATTGAATGGAATTTAAGGCCCAATGCACAAGGGGTGGCCGGCCATGGTGTGGCCCAAGCCCATGAATTTATTAAATTTCCCATGTGATAAACTAACTAAGGGACCATATTATATATCATCTTTATCTCTTAGAAGACTTGAGAAAGAACAAAGCAAAACAAGAGTAAAAGAGAAGAGACCATTCGGGTTTGGCCATAGAAAAATCAACTCCAAAAATCTTGCTTCTAAAATTTTGTTCTTGTTGGATTCCTACTAAAGTGAGTGCCCTTTTCAACTTGGTGTAGTTGGTTTGGAGAAAGGAGACCTTATTTCATCAAAGTGAACACAAGTTCAAGTGAAGAAGACTTGAGGAAAAGGTGAGAATTTATTCCTTATTCTTGTGTTATAAAGTCTTGTTTGTGTTGTAGCCTATAGAAATGTGTTGATTGTATGGAAAAATGGAAGTTTGTAAAGTGGGATTGGAATATGATGTGTAGCCGTGTGTATGTATGAATTGTATAGCTATAATGTGTTGAATTCATGTTATATTCTAGTTATGGTTGTGATGAAATGCATATGGGAATTGGAAGTGAAATGAATTTGGTTGAAGTTGATGAATGGAGCATATGGTCGTAGGATATGTGGACTTGGAATGGTAATGAATTAAGTTGTTTAGTATGTTAGTGTGTTATTGTGATGTTTACAATGTAAATGAAGATAGAATGATATAAGTTAGTATTGAAATGGAATGTAGAAGTTTATGTCGTTTTAGAACGATTTTACGACATTATGAAAATGAAGTTATTAAGTTGCAAATTATGATGAGTATTGATGAAGTTGGAAGCTAGAAACATATTATGAATATGTATGCCAAAGATTAGAAATTTTGAATGAGTTACGACTTTGGCTGAAAGTTTGTATATTATGTATATCGTGTGTATAATTTAAGGAAACCATATGAAACGCTTCTAAACTATGTTGGGATGATCTAGTTTGGTAATGCATGTGAAATCATTGAAATTGGTTTGGAAATTGAAGTTGAAATGAAGGTTATGGCATTATGTCGGCAAGTAGAACTAGTTGTGGCATATTGTGTTTCTAGTGTTTGTTGTTGATGTTGATGTTGTTGTTTGGGTTGTTGTTGATGATTGTGAGCCGAGTTGAATTCTCGGGGGTGCTATATGTATAGGGGAAGTGCTGCCGAAATTTCGGTAGACAAATAAGAGTTGAATTGAATTTGTAGCATATATAACTTACAATTGGTAAACTTGACCATTTGCAGATTTTTGACGAAACGGGAAGTGAGTTTGGAAAGGCGTAAGGAGCTTGAAAGGTATGTAAAGCTACCCCGATCCTTCTTTTGGCATGTCTAAGTGTTTTAGGATCGGATTCGGGCCTCAAAAGACCTTCTTGGCCATCGGAATCCGCAAGAGAAAATCTCAGTTTTTCCTTCAGTAGAATTGAACCATTTTGATATGCTTTTCCTGAAATTATGTAAACTTTCTCTAAACTCCTTGAAAAGCTATAGAATGTCCGTAGAACCTTTATAGGTGACCCCATAAGCTTAAAGGGCGTAATTTGAGCCCACCGCCTTGCTTGTTCCGAGGTGGGCCCGCTATTCCCGGTTTTCCCCTTAATGTACTAAAGTCTCCTTTTCGAACGATTTTTGAAAGAAACGTTTCGACTACCCTTTTAATTACCTAACAAATATGGTTTTAAATATTCCATTAAGTCTGATAAATTGTTTTGATACTCGAAACTCATTTACTATGATTCCTTCCGACTTCATTGGATCGGTTTGTCTTTGATATGCCTCATCGAGTCTATGGAAACATTCATGATATTTTACTTGCATTAGTCTCTCATTACTCCATTCGTGGATGCCCCAATGTTTCCCACATTGAGCCCGGGCCAGGATATGTTGTCAAGCGTGATCCTTTGCATTGTTCGCCGTGCCTCGATGTGAGGGGGCAGGTATACGCGTACATGGGTTTGTGGAGTATGTTGTGCCATGTACGCTTGTTCTGATATGATTTACTATGGCCATCTGATATGACATATTATGTTACGGGGCTATGCCCCTATTCTAATTCTTCTGTGTTGTGGCACCAGCGTCGGGAGGGTGGCCACGTTCTGTCTGCCGAGTCCCTTGGCAGGGGCCGGGTTTGTTATGACATATGTTTTTGTACACACTCCGCATGTTTTGAAAATATATATCTGATACTTTGTATTTTCTGTTTACTCTCTGTACGTTCTATACCAGTTATGATTTTGTTTCTACAACTCAGGCTTTACATATTCAGTACATATTTCGTACTGACCCCCTTTCCTCGGGGGCTGCGTTTTCATGCCGCGCAGGTACCGACTACAGGTTTGCTGATCCGTCCGCTTAGGATCTCATTCTGCTATTTTGGGGCGCTCCCTTCTTCAGAGCCCACTTTTGGTACAGTCTGTCACTGCTATCTGGATATGTACATTGTTCTGAGTATGACGGGGCCCTGTCCCGTCTTATGATTCTGTCGGTCTGTTAGAGGTCTGTGGACATGTTTGTGGGTTGGGATCTTTCTGTACAGATATGTGTATGTGTTGTGTTTGGGCGATCCCATTCGCCGCGGCGGCCGGTCCGCATATATTTAAATGTTGCTCTGTTGGCCTTGTGTGGCCTTTGTTGGTATTTTCTGCGTGCAGGGTATTTGGGATAGTCCGTAAAACAAAGGAAACTCTGCTGAAATTTTTCTGGAAATTATCTAAATTTAGAATAAAGCCTTGTCGGCTTCTGCCATATACTAGAATGCGTTTGAGTGCCCAGATCGGGCACTAGTCACGGCCTACGGGGTTGGGTCGTGACAAAAGTGGTTCGTCCTCGGAATGACTACAGACCGTGTCTAGTAGAGTCTTGTTTATCGGTGTGTTGTGCACCACACCTATAAACAGGAGGCTACAGGGCATTTAGGATACTACCCTTCTTTCTGTCTTAGATCGTGCGATAGAGCTGTGTTATCAGGATGATTCCTCCCTAACGAATTGTTACATTTGCAGTTATGCCTCCAAAAAATGCGACAGCGGCCCAAAAGGCCAAGGCAGCAGCTGTGGGAGAGACTAGTCGGGCCCAGAGGGTTACCAGGGCCCATGCTCATATTGCTCCTGATATTTTGCCCCCGGCAGAGGGCTCATCCACACCGCCACACGTAGAAGATATTGGGGCAGCAGCAGCTGTAGGTCGAGGGGCGGCTCCACCGCCAGCTCCCGAGATTCCAGTACCTGAGCCTCCAGCTCCACGGCCAGGGACTGAGGATCAGACTATGAGAGAGGCAGTCCAGCTATTGACCAGACTTGTGGCGGGACAGGTTCAGGGGCACGGATTGGGAGGTGACCGAGCATATAGGCGTGACAGTTCGAGAGCTCGTGAGTTCTTGACTTGTGGCCCTCCAGAGTTCTTCGGGACAAAGCCCGAGGAGGATCCCGAGCAGTTTATCAGGAAGATGCGGCGCACCTTACATTTTATTAATGCTTCCGCGACAGAGTCAGTCACATTGGCTTCGTACCGGTTGTATGATGTAGCGGCAAATTGGTACGAGTCATGGGAGTTATCCAAAGGCGACGATGCTCCCCCAGCAGTTTGGGATGATTTTTCTCAGGCTTTTCTTAGTCATTTTCTGCCTCCGGAGTTACGGCGGACCAAGGCTGACAGATTCTTATTGCTGAGACAGAGGGGTCGCAGTGTTCGAGAGTAAAGTATGGAGTTCGACTCATTGGCCCGATACGCACCTGCTGTGGTAGCTACTATGGCTGACAGGATGCACAGGTATATTATGGGGCTGGACCGTTATTTTGTCGACAGCTGTTTGGTATTGGCTGCTCAGCCCGGCATGGATATTGCCCGGATTCAGGCCCTCGCCCAGGGCATGAAGGACCGGCATAGGGAGCGTCAGCCTGATAGGAGCCAGGATCGGAGACAACCCAAGAGGGCCAGATCATCTGGGTATTCTGGAGATTTTCGGGGCAGGCAGCCTCAGCAGCCTCAGCAGCCGCAACAGCCTAGCAGACATCTATCCCAGCCGGCACAGAGCGCACCTCCACAGCCTACAGGTCGCAGATTTGATAGCCCAGGTTATTCAGGAGCAGGTCAGAGCTCCAGGGCTTCAGGTTCGCGGACAGACAGGGGTTCTGGTCAGACGAGGCCACCTAGGCCTCAGTGTTCTTACTGTGGCAGATACCATCCTGGGGAGTGCTACAGATCCACCGGTGCATGTTTTTCTTGTGGCCGTCAGGGCCATTCTGTGAGAGATTTCCCGTATAAGAGTAGTTCGGGTGGTGCAGTGCAGCCTACCGGATCAGCCGCCGGGTCTTCATCTTCATCAGTGGCTATGCGCCCTACGGGGCCGGGTACTTCAGCACCAGCGGGTCGCGGCAGAGGCCGTGGTGGAGCTTCTAGTACTAGCGGTCCTTCGAACCGCATTTATGCTCTGTCCAGCCGCCAGGATCAGGAGGCATCGCCTAATGTCGTTACAGGTACATTATTGGTTTTCTCTCGGTCTGTGTATGCATTGATTGATCCAGGTTCGACTTTGTCATATATTTCGCCTCTGGTTGCTAGTAAAATTGGTATAACGTCTGAACCTATAGAGCCGTTTGAGGTAGCCACACCGATTGGGGACTTTATTGTAGCAAATCGGGTATATAAAAACTGTTCTGTAATTGTATGTGGTCGTGACACTAAGGCAGATCTGGTGGAGTTAGATATGGTCGAGTTCGATGCTATTATGGGAATGGACTGGCTAGCCTCCTGTTATGCTAATGTTGACTGCCAAAATAAGGTAGTTCGTTTGCAGTTTCCCGGGGAGCCAGTTATAGAATGGGCCGGTAATACAGCATCGCCGAAAGGTAAGTTTATTTCATATCTTAAGGCGAAGAAAATGATCAGGAAGGGTTATTTTTATCATCTGGTTCGGGTACTAGACTTGACAGCAGAAACGCCGACTCTTCAGTCAGTTCCCGTGGTTAATGAATTTCCAGATGTGTTCCCAAAAGAGCTTCCAGGCCTTCCTCCAGAGCGGGAGATAGATTTTACTATTGATTTGCTTCCAGATACTCAGCCGATATCTATTCCCCCGTACAGAATGGCACCGGCAGAATTGAAAGAACTGAAAGAGCAGTTGAAGGATCTGTTAGAAAAAGGCTTTATTAGACCCAGTACTTCGCCTTGGGGAGCCCTGGTATTATTTTTGCGTAAGAAAGACGGGTCGCTGCGTATGTGTATTGATTATCGGCAGCTGAATAAGGTAACCATAAAGAATAAATACCCCCTCCCCAGAATTGACGATTTGTTTGATCAGTTGCAGGGCGCCAGATATTTTTCGAAGATAGATCTTCGGTCAGGCTATCATCAGGTACGGGTACGAGAGGCTGATATTCCTAAGACAGCATTCCGGACCAGATATGGGCATTATGAATTCAGAGTTATGTCTTTTGGGCTGACTAATGCTCCTGCAGTATTCATGGATTTAATGAACCGGGTATTCAGGCCATTCTTAGACATGTTCATAATTGTATTTATCGATGATATCCTAGTTTATTCTCGGTCCGAGGCAGAGCACGCAGATCATCTGAGAGCGGTACTTGGGGTACTTCGGCATCAGAAATTATATACAAAATTTTCTAAATGTGAATTCTGGCTGGCTTCATTGGCATTTCTGGGGCATATTATTGCAGCTGATGGTGTCCGGGTGGATACACAGAAGATTGAGGCCGTGAAAAATTGGCCCAGACCCACGACGCCCACAGAGGTACGTAGTTTCCTGGGGTTAGCTGGCTATTACAGAAGATTTGTGGAAAAGTTTGCTTCGATTTCAGCGCCTTTGACAAGGCTAACTCAGAAGGGAGCCAAGTTCCAGTGGACTGATGCTTGTGAACGAAGCTTCCAGTTGCTGAAAGAGAAGCTGACTACAGCCCCAGTTCTGACTCTTCCAGAGGGACCCGATGGATATGTTATTTATTGTGACGCTTCTGGTGTGGGATTGGGCTGTGTATTGATGCAGCACGGCAGAGTTATAGCTTATGCTTCTCGGCAATTGAAAAAGCATGAAAAGAATTATCCTACTCACGATCTGGAGCTTGCAGCAGTGATCCATGCCCTGAAGATATGGAGACATTATTTATATGGCGTTCATGTTGATATCTATACAGATCATAAGAGTCTCCAGTATATTTTCAGGCAGAAAGAGCTTAATTTGCGGTAGCGGAGGTGGCTGGAGCTCCTGAAAGACTATGATGTGGATATTCTGTATCATCCGGGCAAGGCTAATGTTGTTGCAGATGCGCTTAGCCGGAAATCTATGGGCAGCTTGGCAGATTTACAGCCAGACAGGAGAGAGATAGTACGTGACATTCATCAGTTGGCTAATCTTGGGGTTCGTCTGGCCGATTCTGGAGGTACACGGATTTCTGTCCGAGGGGTTTCTGAATCATCTATTAAGGAAGATATCAAACGACATCAATATGAAGATCATGTTTTGGCACAATACAGAGACACAACCTATGATAAGGAGAAGACTCCGTTCG
Source organism: Lycium barbarum (assembly GCF_019175385.1). Lineage (NCBI taxonomy): Eukaryota > Viridiplantae > Streptophyta > Magnoliopsida > Solanales > Solanaceae > Lycium > Lycium barbarum. The sequence continues at coordinate 59,018,854 of NC_083337.1, forward strand.
AGTTCACTCCGGACGGGACTTTATTATTTAGGGGCAGGTTGTGTGTACCTGATATTGCGGGTCTTCGGCAGCAGGTTATGAGCGAGGCACATTATGCTCGCTATTCGGTCCATCCTGGGTCTACGAAGATGTACCATGATCTCCGATGCTTATACTGGTTGGATGGCATGAAACGGGATATCACAGAGTTCGTCGCCCAGTGTCCCAATTATCAACAGGTCAAAATTGAACATCAGAAACCGGGTGGACTGTTGCAGGAAATGGAAATTCCGACATGGAAGTGGGAGATCATTAATATGGACTTCATTACAGGGTTGCCTCGCACTCCACGGAAGTATGATTCCATCTGGGTTATTGTTGATAGGCTGACAAAATCAGCCCATTTTCTCCCCGTCAGAACTACTTATTCCGCCGAGGATTATGCCAGGCTTTATATTAAAAAAATAGTGAAGCTTCATGGAGTTCCTATATCTATTATCACGGACAGAGGTGCTCAGTTCACAACGAACTTCTGGAGATCTTTTCAGGAAGGATTAGGGACTCAGCTGAGCCTGAGCACAACTTTCCATCCTCAGAGTGACGGACAGGCCGAGCGCACTATCCAGATGCTTGAAGATATGTTGCGGGCCTGCGTTATTGATTTCAGAGGTAGCTGGGAGGATCACTTGCCATTGATTGAATTTTCTTATAATAACAGCTACCATTCCAGCATCCAGATGGCTCCGTACGAGGCTTTATATGGTAGGAAATGCAGGTCACCTATCGGCTGGTTTGATATTGGCGAGACAGAGTTAATTGGCCCAGATATGATCCAGCAGGCAGTTGATAAGGTGAAACTTATCCGGGAACGACTATTGGCAGCCCAGAGTCGACAGAAATCATACGCGGATAAACGGCGTCGTCCTTTGGAATTCCAGGTTGGTGATTGGGTATTCCTGAAGGTATCTCCTATGAAAGGCGTGATGCGGTTTGGCAGAAAGGGTAAGCTCAGTCCGCTTTATATTGGGCCTTATCTGATTGTGCGGAAAATTGGTAACGTCGCCTATGAGTTAGATCTGCCACCTGATTTGGAAGCGGTACATCCGGTATTCCATGTATCTATGCTCCGCAAATGCATCGGTGATCCCTCCAGAATATTTCCTGCAGATGATATTCAGGTGACGGAGCAGTTATCTTACGAGGAGCAGCCCGTAGCCATTCTAGACCGCCATGTAAGAAAGCTCCGGAACAAAGATGTAGCCTCTGTTAAGGTGCTGTGGCGAAACAATAATAGGGAGGAAATGACCTGGAAGGCTGAAGAGGAAATGAAGAAGAAATATCCCCATTTGTTCCCTACGGCCACAGGTAATCCTGAATCCTTACTTAATTCTGTTTCAATAATGAATATACGTTATATGTGCTGACTATAAACATAAACTCCCCCAAAGTATTCTCAGACCCTATAAGATTAATTTAACATTCGAGGATGAATGTTCTAAAGGGGGGGAGGATGTTACATCCCGTGTTTTCACACGTTGGAAAAATATGGAAATATTCTTGACCTGTAAGAAATAAGATCATAATTAACTTTTATTTGACATAGGAGTCGTGTATGAAAGAATATTAATGTGGAAGTGTGGGATAAGGCTAAGGGCAAATTTGGAATTTTGGAAATTAGTTTTGGGAATTACAAACGTGGACTATAAGTCGTTGGGCCAAATAATTGAATGGAATTTAAGGCCCAATGCACAAGGGGTGGCCGGCCATGGTGTGGCCCAAGCCCATGAATTTATTAAATTTCCCATGTGATAAACTAACTAAGGGACCATATTATATATCATCTTTATCTCTTAGAAGACTTGAGAAAGAACAAAGCAAAACAAGAGTAAAAGAGAAGAGACCATTCGGGTTTGGCCATAGAAAAATCAACTCCAAAAATCTTGCTTCTAAAATTTTGTTCTTGTTGGATTCCTACTAAAGTGAGTGCCCTTTTCAACTTGGTGTAGTTGGTTTGGAGAAAGGAGACCTTATTTCATCAAAGTGAACACAAGTTCAAGTGAAGAAGACTTGAGGAAAAAGTTAGAATTTATTCCTTATTCTTGTGTTATAAAGTCTTGTTTGTGTTGTAGCCTATAGAAATGTGTTGATTGTATGGAAAAATGGAAGTTTGTAAAGTGGGATTGGAATATGATGTGTAGCCGTGTGTATGTATGAATTGTATAGCTATAATGTGTTGAATTCATGTTATATTCTAGTTATGGTTGTGATGAAATGCATATGGGAATTGGAAGTGAAATGAATTTGGTTGAAGTTGATGAATGGAGCATATGGCCGTAGGATATGTGGACTTGGAATGGTAATGAATTAAGTTGTTTAGTATGTTAGTGTGTTATTGTGATGTTTACAATGTAAATGAAGATAGAATGATATAAGTTAGTATTGAAATGGAATGTAGAAGTTTATGTCGTTTTAGAACGATTTTACGACATTATGAAAATGAAGTTATTAAGTTGCAAATTATGATGAGTATTGATGAAGTTGGAAGCTAGAAACATATTATGAATATGTATGCCAAAGATTAGAAGTGTTGAATGAGTTACGACTTTGGCTGAAAGTTTGTATATTATGTATATCGTGTGTATAATTTAAGGAAACCATATGAAACGCTTCTAAACTATGTTGGGATGATCTAGTTTGGTAATGCATGTGAAATCATTGAAATTGGTTTGGAAATTGAAGTTGAAATGAAGGTTATGGCATTATGTCGGCAAGTAGAACTAGTTGTGCCATATTGTGTTTCTAGTGTTTGTTGTTGATGTTGATGTTGTTGTTTGGGTTGTTGTTGATGATTGTGAGCCGAGTTGAATTCTCGGGGGTGCTATATGTATAGGGGAAGTGCTGCCAAAATTTCGGTAGACAAATAAGAGTTGAATTGAATTTGTAGCATCTATAACTTACAATTGGTAAACTTGACCATTTGCAGATTTTTGACGAAACGGGAAGTGAGTTTGGAAAGGCGTAAGGAGCTTGAAAGGTATGTAAAGCTACCCCGATCCTTCTTTTGGCATGTCTAAGTGTTTTAGGATCGGATTCGGGCCTCAAAAGACCTTCTTGGCCATCGGAATCCGCAAGAGAAAATCTCAGTTTTTCCTTCAGTAGAATTGAACCATTTTGATATGCTTTTCCTGAAATTATGTAAACTTTCTCTAAACTCCTTGAAAAGCTATAGAATGTCCATAGAACCTTTATAGGTGACCCCATAAGCTTAAAGGGCGTAATTTGAGCCCACCGCCTTGCTTGTTCCAAGGTGGGCCCGCTATTCCCGGTTTTCCCCTTAATGTACTAAAGTCTCCTTTTCGAACGATTTTTGAAAGAAACGTTTCGACTACCCTTTTAATTACCTAACGAATATGGTTTTAAATATTCCATTAAGTCTGATAAATTGTTTTGATACTCGAAACTCATTTACTATGATTCCTTCCCACTTCATTGGATCGGTTTGTCTTTGATATGCCTCATCGAGTCTATGGAAACATTCATGATATTTTACTTGCATTAGTCTCTCATTACTCCATTCGTGGATGCCCCAATGTTTCCCACATTGAGCCCGGGCCAGGATATGTTGTCAAGCGTGATCTTTTGCATTGTTCGCCGTGCCTCGATGTGAGGGGGCAGGTATACGCGTACATGGGTTTGTGGAATATGTTGTGCCATGTACGCTTGTTCTGATATGATTTACTATGGCCATCTGATATGACATATTATGTTACGGGGCTATGCCCCTATTCTGATTCTTCTGTGTTGTGGCACCAGCGTCGGGAGGGTGGCCACGTTCTGTCTGCCGAGTCCCTTGGCAGGGGTCGGGTTTGATATGACATATGTTTCTGTACACACTCCGCATGTTTTGAAAATATATATCTGATACTTTGTATTTTCTGTTTACTTTCTGTACGTTCTATACTAGTTATGATTTTGTTTCTACAACTCAGGCTTTACATATTCAGTACATATTTCGTACTGACCCCCTTTCCTCGGGGGCTGCGTTTTCATGCCGCGCAGGTAACGACGACAGGTTTGCTGATCCGTCCGCTTAGGACCTCATTCTGCTATTTTGGGGCGCTCCCTTCTTCAGAGCCCACTTTTGGTACAGTCTGTCGCTGCTATCTGGATATGTACATTGTTCTGGGTATGACGGGGCCCTGTCCCGTCTTATAATTATGTCGGTCTGTTAGAGGTCTGTGGATATGTTTGTGGGTTGGGATCTTTCTGTACAGATATGTGTATGTGTTTTATTTGGGCGATCCCATTCGCCGCGGCGGCCGGTCCGCATATATTTAAATGTTGCTCTGTTGGCCCTGTGTGGCCTTTGTTGGTATTTTCTGCGTGCAGGGTATTTGGGATTGTCCGTAAAACAAAGGAAACTCTGCCAAAATTTTTCTGGAAATTATCTAAATTTAGAATAAAGCCTTGTCGGCTTCTGCCATATACTAGAATGCGTTTGAGTGCCCAGATCGGGCACTAGTCACGGCCTACGGGGTTGGGTCGTGACATTTTTTTCTTCAAGTCTTGCGATGTGACTTGTGATGATGGGGCCATGAAAATTTCACACTTTACCACATCTTCCTTCCAACATAGTTTCACTTATCTTTGATTCCTTTCTCTCGTAATGACTTAATTAGCTGTTATCCCCCGTTGGCTTGCCAGTGTTGCCCTTGGACATTTTTAATTGGGCATAATCTCACGTCGATGGTTCATATTATGCCATAGCATAGGTTATCATATTCAGTATGATTCTTATAACTGGCGGTAATGCTCTCTCTCCATTCCTGGGAACATCAGTCTTCCTCTCTTTGGGGATTGCCAGAATGCTAATCGCTGTCTCTTTGCTACAGTTTTCACTCCTTTTCGTATCAAAATTTTCCTTTTGTTGTAACCCAAGGTGTTCTTTGGGCTCCTTATCATTTCCATTATTCTCTGTGAGCTTAGCTTGGAGACATCCTTTAGGATATGCTGTTGCATACTTAGGTACGGCGCAAATTTGCCCGATACGAGGGATTCAAACCACGGTCTAGAAATGTCGTAACTCATGTCAGCATGAAGCGTTCTCTTGAGTTGTTTTTCATACTTTCTTCTGGTACCTTCTTGATATACTAATACGCCTCGAGCCTTGGTCTCGAACTAATGCATTTCTTCTTTTGGAGCTTGAGAACGTCATAATTCCTTTCAATTCTAGCATGCTCCTCCCCCCCCCCCCCCTTTTTAAGGAGGTCCTTATACGCCAATAGCCTTCGAGTATCCATCATCTTCGATAATTATGTACTGTCTTTCAGGATCTTTTTCAGGCCGGAGTTCCTTCATCGTATGTGTCACGACCCAGCCCCGTGGGCCGCGACTGGCGCCCTACTTGGGCACCCGGACAGACAAACATACCAAATTCACATATCCAATTATCAAACCCAAACTTAGCTCAAATTTCATAATATCCATTTTAAACATAATTTAAATCAAAACTTGTCTTAAGCGGTCGCGCACGCAAAAATATCATATCAGAACAAAACGGAGCGGCGGAATGCACATCGCCGGTAATATGTTCAAATATAAACATAAGGGCCATTTTGGCCACCATAACAGACGGACCGCATTAAGACGCAAGTCGAAAACAAACAGACACATATAGGACCCTCGACCCACATATATGACTACAGGCCTCTGCAAATCCAGAACGAAAACATGTGACGGGACAGGGCCCCGCCATACCCAAATAGTCAGATATACAGAAGTATATGTACAGCAAAAGACATATATACCAAACTGTGGGCTCCGGATGAAAGGGAGCACTCCGAAATAGCAGAAAGTGGAGCCTACAGTGGTGGATCACTGGTGTCTGTACCTGCGGGCATGAAACGCAGTCCCCGAAGAAAGGGGGTCAGTACGAAAGATGTACTGAGTATGTAAAGCATAGAGTACAGAAATATAAGTCACAACTGAAACAAACAGGATACAAAAAGGGAAATACTGGATAGTATATCAAACCTGTACTGAAAACATATATACATAATGCAAATAAAATCATGCAAAAGCTCAGGAACGTGGTCACCACTCCGACGCTGGTGCCACACACAGCATAACACCAGAAAGTTCAAATCTCCGTACATCCCCGAACACACATATCATCATAACATATCACCTGCCATATCACAACATAACTCCAAACGGAACCGGCCCTATGGCGAGGTCTCGGGAACCGTAACACAGCATACGACCGAATTTATCATAGCGCGCACGAACCATAACCGGCCCGGGAACCGGTGAACGAAATCATAATAAGGGCATGAGCGGAGTCGTGAGCAACAATGCAATTTATATATATCAAAACACCTTTTGAAACTTGATAAAATCATATGTTAACTTACTAGTCAAAGTAGTTCGAGCTATTAGCCAATATGGGGTTAGTCTCACAAAAATATTTCCCAAAATGGTATTTATGGTTCAAAATATAATTTAGAATATCGTGGCAATCAAAACATTATTTTACGATAGCCAAATTCATAATCAAGAGTCCATTGCCGACATTATGCAAAAACGAGCCCAATAGAGCAAACAAAGGAATCTCGGGGTTAGCGGGCCCACCTCGGGTCGAGTCGAGGTGGCGGACATGAATCACGGACATTTGGGGTCTATGGAATCATACATAGGAGTTTCGAAGCGATTCGATTACATTTACTAAAGTTTCGGACATTTGATCACTTTTCAACAAAATATGAGTTTTATAGTTCAATTCAATTGATTGAATGTTTCTCGATTTCCAATTCGGATTTTCATGAACAGGATTGCCTCCGGGGCTCAAAAATTGACCTAGTATATCTAGGACATGCCAAAAGAAGGAATGGGATAGCCTTACATACCTTATATGCGTCTTACGCCCGTCAAAACTCAAATCCCGTTTCGCTCAGAATCTACAAATGGTCAAAGTTACCAATTAGGAATTTCAAGATCACAAGAATTCATCTAACTATGTATTTGTCTACCGAAATTTCGGCAGCACTTCCCCTATACATATAACATCCCCGAGACTTAGCTCGGCTCAATAACAACAACAACAACAACCCAACCATACCAAATGAATCAAGAATCACAACAAAATAGGTTCTAGCATCAATATTCTTCCTTTTTACATAAGGCAACAACTTCCATTCAAACTACACAATATCAAACTAATATCAACATTCCCATATTCATTAACTAATTCAAGATTATTCAATCATAATTCAATAGCATTTCAACCAATATTCAAGGATTCAAACAATTCCGCCAATTCCATATTCTATCCGAAACTTCAACGAATACAACAACACTAACAACTCGCATTGTTTTCTTCCAAATTCATCAACAACAATAATGATTCACATTCTAGAACTCTACTTTCATAATTATATAAAAATTATATAAAAATCATATAATTTTCCATAACAAACCACAACCATTTTCAATGTCGACTCGATTCATTAAACCCTTATTCACGTCCCAAATGCAACAACGACGCAACTAACAGACTAAACAGAATTTAATCCATCACTTTCCATGGCACCATACTACACACGGCCACACACCCACTTACACACCCACACGGCCAAGCACACACACACCACAATTTCATGATTTTCATGCACTTCTAACCACTATAACATATATACTTTTTCCATAACATAAAAGATAAATTTTTTACCTTTTTCTTCAATTTCTTCACTTGCCACCAAAATACTTTCTTGCCACGAAAATTGTACCACGTTAAAGAGGGTCTCGAGCTTAGTAGGAATACAAGAAAATTTTGATTTTTGGACCAAAAGTTGAAGAGCAAAAATTTTTCCTTTTCTTTTCTTCAATGGCCGAATGGCCTTTTATTTTTTTCTCTCCATTTTTGTGTTCTTGAACCTTCTTAAAATGAAAGAATTGTAGCTCATCTCCTTATTTAACACATGGTTAATATTTCCCGTGGGCTTGGGCCTTCAATGGCCGGCCACTCTATTCTTTTTTTGGGCCAAATTCCTCTTTTATTTTTTTGAGCCCAAATAATTATGGATCCTATTTTTTTTTTTTTGTAATTCCCGAAACTAATTTCCAAAATTCCAATTTTTCCCTTATCCTTCCTCCGTATTTCCGCATCAATATTTTTCATGAATATCACACATATATGAAATAAAATCAAATATAGCCCTCATTTCCTATAAAGCAAGATTGTTTCGAATTTTCCAAACACACAAAGACACGGGATATAACATTCTCCCCTCCTTTAGAACATTCGTCCTCGAATGTTAAATTAGCCTTATAGGGTCCGACAAACATTTCGGGGAGTTTCTTTTTAAGAGTAGCACATATCAATTACTCACCAACCAAGATAACAAATTTAGAAATTCAAATTACCAGTAGGTATAAAGAACAAGTGAGGATACTTCTTCTTCATTTCGTCCTCTGCTCTCTCCAGGTTATTTCTCCTCTGTTATTGTTCCGCCGTAAGACCTTAACAGAGGGTATGTCCCTGGTACGCAACCTCCTCACCCAACAATCCAGAATAGCTACAGGTCATTCTCCGTAAGATAATTCCTCCATCATCTGAATATCTTCTACAGGAAATATTCTGGAAGGGTCACCAACACATTTACGGAGCACGGGTACATGAAATACCGGGTGTACTGCCTCCAGATCGGATGATAAGTCTAGCTCATAGGCGACCTCGCCTATCTTCCGAATAATCTGACACGGCCCGATATACCGCGGACTAAACTTACCCTTCTTACCAAATCTCATTATCCCCTTCATGGCGACACTTCCAGAAATACCCAGTCCCCAATCTGGAACTCTAACGATCGACGTCGCATATCTGTAGGTAATTTCTGTCGACACCGGGCAGTCAATAACCATTCCCGAGTGAGTTTTACCCTATCGACTGTTTGCTGGACCAGTCAACTTTGTTTCACCCACATCGAACCAATCAATCAGAAATCTGTACCTTCTACCATATAAAGCCTCATACGGTGCCACCTAGATGCTGGAGTGATAACTATTATTGTAAGCAAATTTAATAAGCGGCAATTGATCATCCCAGTTACCTCTAAAATCAATAACACGGGCCCGCAGCGTATCTTCCAGTGTCTGAATAGTACGCTCGGCCTGTCCGTCAGACTGAGGATGAATTTCTGCGTTAAGACTCACCTGAGTCCCCAATCCTCCCTGGAACGATCTCCAGAATTTCGCTGTAAACTGAGCACCTCTGTCAGTGATTATAAGTACAGGGATTTCCGTGAAGTCTTGCTATCTCCTTAATATACTATCTGTCATAATCCTCGGCCGAATATGTAGTCCCGACCGGAAGAAAATGGGCTGATTTCGTCAATTAATCAACGATAACTCAAATAGAATCGTACCTGCGTGGAGTGTACAGTAAACCTATAATGAAGTCTATATTAATCATTTCTCATTTCCGAACTGGGATTTCCATTTCCTGTAGTAATCCGCCGGGCTTTTGATGCTCGATCTTGACTTGCTGACAATTTGGGCATTGGCTAGCGACTCTGCAGTGTCCCTTTTCATACCGTCCCATCAGTACAAACATTTAAGCTTATGGTATATTTTCGTTGAGTCAGGATAAACAAAATACCGAGCATTATGTGCTTCGCCCATAATTGGTCGTCGCAGCCCTGCGTCAGGCACACATAATCTGCCTCTGTATAATAATACCCATCAGGTGAGACCTCAAACTGGGTCCTTTCCTTAACAAGGGTTGTATCTCTATATACTGTACCAGAATAGGGCCCTCAGGCCGACTCTATTTTACCTTTTCCATAGTTGATGATTCAGCAATTTCTCGAACCGAAATCTCAGTATCTCTAGAATCTGAACGGACGTTGAGGCCAGTTAATCGATAAATTTCACTAATCAATTCTTTCTTATCAGACTGTACATCAGTCGAACTGCCCATGGACTTGTGGCTAAGTACGTCATCTACCACATTGGTTTTTCTAGGGTGATACAGAATATCGACGTCATAATCTTTCAATAATTCAACCCATCTTCCTTACCGCAAATTCAGCTCCTTTTTCTTAAAACATACTGGAGGCACTTATGGTCCGTATAAATATCAACGTGGACCCCATGCAAGTGATGCCGCCATATCTCTAAAACATGAATCATCGCAGCTAATTCCAGGTCAAAAGCGAAATAATTTCTCTCGTGCGGTCTGGACTGTCGGGGAACATAGACTATAATCCGACCATGCTGTACTAATGCAAAACCTGTCCCAATACCGGAAGCATCATAATAAATAACTTGCCCGTCTACCCCTTTAGGAAGAACTAGGACTGGAGCTGTAATTAATTTTTCCTTCAGTAACAGGAAACTGCATTCAAAAGTACTGGTTCACTAAAATTCCACTGCCTTCTGAGTTAGCTTCGATAATAGTGTCGTAGCAGACACAAAGTTCTCCACAAATCTTCTGTGATATCTGGCCAATCTCAAAAATTATATACCTCAGTCGATGTTGAAGGCCTAGGCCAATTCTTTACTACTTGATCTTCTGTGTGTCAATTGTTTCCGTTTATACGTGCTTTACTTTCATCCGCTTCCCCCTTTGGGGTTATACTCATACCATATCCATGTCTTTTCTTTCTAATCTATAACTTGATTTTCTTCGTATAAGACCTTAACAAAATCACGAAACGATGAAAACTCTCGACTATATAGTACAAAATCTTATCCGATAGCTGGCACTCAAATAATGTAATTAACATAGCGGTTTATCTTATCTTATCTTTTAATAATCCTATCCTTTCTTCATACCCGTTCCTTATCCGTCGTTCTGTTTTTCTCGATATCCGAATTATTTGATATTCACGTGATTCATCATTCCATACCATCGGTTTTCCTTTGGCCTGCATTGTTACATTCTAGTTCGTTTCCGCAAATAATTTCGTGCTTTGCCCGTCGCCTCTTTTAGAAGTTCTGCTTAATTACGTTCCTTACTTTTCACTTCTCTGGCATTTTGACCTTCTTATCTTCCACTCAATTACTCTCTTTTCTTTCCAAATATCGTTGTATTAGAATCTTCCAATCTCAACCGGTAGCAAAATAAACATCAGTTTATTTCGTAACATCTGTACCGTACCTTTCGCTTTGTCTCATAAATTCTGTTCGGGTAATGTCTCCCATATATTACGACATCGGCTATTAGAGTTTACCAATCGATCGACATAGTCATAAATGGGGCCCTACACATACACACACATATATATATATATATATATATATATCACTGCCATTTCTTTTACAAGACATCTTCAATCACCTGCTCAAACTTACTCTAATTCCGGAGCTGCGTTGTTCTTTCTCCCTTTTTTTTTTTTACCAATCTAATTCGCCTCAGCTCACGCGACCCTTGTGAAGTTTCTAACCACTCCATATACTCTAATTTTCTTTTAGGTTACCCCAATTTCCTATTCGTCCCTTATATCTATATTCGTGAAAATATTTGTATTTCCCAGGGGGTCACCCATCCCAGATTTGCTTTGGCCCTGGCACGCTTAACCATAAAACTTTAATGTATTTAGACACGTTAAGGCCGGTATAATTGCGTCAATTACCCCGCACAGCCTTTGTCACATGATTTAAGACAAGTCGGGGTCTTAACAACCTTCAGAACATTCTCGTAGTGGGTCCCGCCCCGATCTAGAGAGGATTCTTTTACTTTTCTGACTATATAATCACCGTGTCGCCCCCTGTAAATCCTCAATATTTTCCCTCATGCATATACATATATAATTTTAGACAGCCCACAAATTTAAGTTTTCATCCCACAAATTCCATCTCAAATTAGTCGATGAGAGCTGATAAAATGTTACTGTAAGGCATTCTCCAACCACCAGCAAAAGAAAACTAATGTCCGACGAACATCGCGGAATCTTTTAGTACGTAATTCACATACTTACCTCCATATAAATTTTTTTTTTAAGTCGTGAGCGAACCATTTAATTCCCAACTGCCTGTCATACATTTAGTATTCTTCAAATGAATCGAAACTTAATCGTTGGGCATTTTTTCCCTCCAACATAGGATTTTCTAAAGCAAAATGGGGTTGGAACATATTCTGGTCCGTTTAAATAAGTTGCGAATTGCTACTCATATAGGTTTCCTCGAAATAAAATTTCCCAAATAAGGATGAGGCTTCTCACGAATGACATGGAGGGTATCTATTGAACTTTAGGCCAACATAATAGATTTACCCTATCGGTATCGACTTTCAAGACATATTAAGAATTTATATCTTATTTTCCTGTTTATATTTCTGGAAAAATTTGGGCAGAGGTTCCCCTGTATTTCTTACTGTCCCAAAACCTGTACGCAGGAAATACCAACCATGCCTCACAGGGCCAACACACATACGTATATACACATCATATTACATCGTATCGTAGCCACACAGGGCTAACAATTTCAAGTAAAATTATGAGATGTCGAGACTTACTTCACATGCCTAACTCAAACGGCATCGGAGGCACTTTCCTGTTTGCTTTCCCTTTCAATTTTCAACTTCAGATTTCAATTGTACTTCAAAATACCTTACCCAGCATACATCTTTCATACCATTGCTTACCTGTATACTGTGTAGCTTCAAATATCATCAGTCACTGTCTTACGTCGATACCGTTCTCCAGCTGAAATTAAGGGTTAGTAAAAGGAATTTCATTTCTTATGGCTGACTCTATCGCACGATCTAAGATCCAAAGAAAGGTAACACCCTAAATGTCCTGTAGCCTCCTGTTTATAGATGTGGTGCACAACACACCGATAAACAAGAATCTACGAGACACGGCCTGTAGACATTCCGAGGACAAACCGCTCTGATACCACTTTTGTCACGACCCAGCCCCGTGGGCCGCGACTGGCGCCCTACTTGGGCACCCGGACAGACAAACATACCAAATTCACATATCCAATTATCAAACCCAAACTTAGCTCAAATTTCATAATATCCATTTTAAACATAATTTAAATCAAAACTTGTCTTAAGCGGTCGCGCACGCAAAAATATCATATCAGAACAAAACGGAGCGGCGGAATGCACATCGCCGGTAATATGTACAAATATAAACATAAGGGCCATTTTGGCCACCATAACAGACGGACCGCATTAAGACGCAAGTCGAAAACAAACAGACACATATAGGACCCTCGACCCACATATATGACTACAGGCCTCTGCAAATCCAGAACGAAAACATGTGACGGGACAGGGCCCCGCCATACCCCAATAGTCAGATATACAGAAGTATATGTACAGCAAAAGACTTATATACCAAACTGTGGGCTCCGGATGAAAGGGAGCACTCCGAAATAGCAGAAAGTGGAGCCTACAGTGGTGGATCACTGGTGTCTGTACCTGCGGGCATGAAACGCAGTCCCCGAAGAAAGGGGGTCAGTACGAAAGATGTACTGAGTATGTAAAGCATAGAGTACAGAAATATAAGTCACAACTGAAACAAACAGGATACAAAAGGGGAAATACTGGATAGTATATCAAACCTGTACTGAAAACATATATACATAATGCAAATAAAATCATGCAAAAGCTCAGGAACGTGGTCACCACTCCGACGCTGGTGCCACACACAGCATAACACCAGAAAGTTCAAATCTCCGTACATCCCCGAACACACATATCATCATGACATATCACCTGCCATATCACAACATAACTCCAAACGGAACCGGCCCTATGGCGAGGTCTCGGGAACCGTAACACAGCATACGACCGAATTTATCATAGCGCGCACGAACCATAACCGGCCCGGGAACCGGTGAACGAAATCATAATAAGGGCATGAGCGGAGTCGTGAGCAACAATGCAATTTATATATATCAAAACACCTTTTGAAACTTGATAAAATCATATGTTAACTCATTAGTCAAAGTAGTTCGAGCTATTAGCCAATATGGGGTTAGTCTCACAAAAATATTTCCCAAAATGGTATTTATGGTTCAAAATATAATTTAGAATATCGTGGCAATCAAAACATTAATTTACGATAGCCAAATTCATAATCAAGAGTCCATTGCCAACATTATGCAAAAACGAGCCCAATAGAGCAAACAAAGGAATCTCTGGGTTAGCGGGCCCACCTCGGGTCGAGTCGAGGTGGCGGACATGAATCACGGACATTTGGGGTCTATGGAATCATACATAGGAGTTTCGAAGCGATTCGATTACATTTACTAAAGTTTCGGACATTTGATCACTTTTCAACAAAATATGAGTTTTATAGTTCAATTCAATTGATTGAATGTTTCTCGATTTCCAATTCGGATTTTCATGAACAGGATTGCCTCCGGGGCTAAAAAATTGACCTAGTATATCTAGGACATGCCAAAAGAAGGAATGGGATAGCCTTACATACCTTATATGCGTCTTACGCCCGTCAAAACGCAAATCCCGTTTCGCTCAGAATCTACAAATGGTCAAAGTTACCAATTAGGAATTTCAAGATCACAAGAATTTATCTAACTATGTATTTGTCTACCGAAATTTCGGCAGCACTTCCCCTATACATATAACATCCCCGAGACTTAGCTCGGCTCAATAACAACAACAACAACAACCCAACCATACCAAATGAATCAAGAATCACAACAAAATAGGTTCTAGCATCAATATTCTTCCTTTTTACATAAGGCAACAACTTCCATTCAAACTCCACAATATCAAACTAATATCAACATTCCCATATTCATTAACTAATTCAAGATTATTCAATCATAATTCAATAGCATTTCAACCAATATTCAAGGATTCAAACAATTCCGCCAATTCCATATTCTATCCGAAACTTCAACGAATACAACAACACTACCAACTCGCATTGTTTTCTTCCAAATTCATCAACAACAATAATGATTCACATATCCAATTATCAAACCCAAACTTAGCTCAAATTTCATAATATCCATTTTAAACATAATTTAAATCAAAACTTGTCTTAATCGGTCGCGCACGCAAAAATCTCTTATCAGAACAAAACGGAGCGGCGGAATGCACATCGCCGGTAATATGTACAAATATAAACATAAGGGCCATTTTGGCCACCATAACAGACGGACCGCATTAAGACGCAAGTCGAAAACAAACAGACACATATAGGACCCTCGACCCACATATATGACTACATGCCTCTGCAACTCCAGAACGAAAACATGTGACGGGACAGGGCCCCGCCGTACCCAAATAGTCAGATATACAGAAGTATATGTACAGCAAAAGACATATATACCAAATTGTGGGCACCGGATGAAAGGGAGTACTCCGAAATAGCAGAAAGTGGAGCCTACAGTGGTGGATCACCGGTGTCTGTACCTGCGGGCATGAAACGCAGTCCCCGAAGAAAGGGGGTCAGTACGAAAGATGTACTGAGTATGTAAAGCATAGAGTACAGAAATATAAGTCACAACTAAAACAAACAGGATACAAAAGGGGAAATACAGGATAGTATATCAAACATGTACTGAAAACATATATACATAATGCAGATAAAATCATGCAAAAGCTCAGAAACGTGGTCACCACTCCGACGCTGGTGCCACACACAGCATAAAACCAGAAAGTTCAAATCTCCGTACATCCCTGAACACACATATCATCATAACATATCACCTGCCATATCACAGCATAACTCCAAACGGAACCCGGCCCTATGGCGAGGTCTCGGGAACCGTAACACAGCATACGGCCGAATTTATCATAGCGCGCACGAACCATAACCGGCCCAGGAACCGGTGAACGAAATCATAATAAGGGCACGAGCGGAGTCGTGAGCAACAATGCAATTTATATATATCAAAACACCTTTTGAAACTTGATAAAATCATATGTTAACTCATTAGTCAAAGTAGTTCGAGCTATTAGCCAATATGGGGTTAGTCTCACAAAAATATTTCCCAAAATGGTATTTATGGTTCAAAATATAATTTAGAATATCGTGGCAATCAAAACATTATTTTACGATAGCCAAATTCATAATCAAGAGTCCATTGCCGACATTATGCAAAAACGAGCCCAATAGAGCAAACAAAGGAATCTCTGGGTTAGCGGGCCCACCTCGGGTCGAGTCGAGGTGGCGGACATGAATCACGGACATTTGGGGTCTATGGAATCATACATAGGAGTTTCGAAGCGATTCGATTACATTTACTAAAGTTTCGGACATTTGATCACTTTTCAACAAAATATGAGTTTTATAGTTCAATTCAATTGATTGAATGTTTCTCGATTTCCAATTCGGATTTTCATGAACAGGATTGCCTCCGGGGCTCAAAAATTGACCTAGTATATCTAGGACATGCCAAAAGAAGGAATGGGATAGCCTTACATACCTTATATGCGTCTTACTCCCGTCAAAACTCAAATCCCGTTTCGCTCAGAATCTACAAATGATCAAAGTTACCAATTAGGAATTTCAAGATCACAAGAATTCATCTAACTATGTATTTGTCTACCGAAATTTCGGCAGCACTTCCCCTATACATATAACATCCCCGAGACTTAGCTCGGCTCAATAACAACAACAACAACAACCCAACCATACCAAATGAATCAAGAATCACAACAAAATAGGTTCTAGCATCAATATTCTTCCTTTCTACATAAGGCAACAACTTCCATTCAAACTCCACAATATCAAACTAATATCAACATTCCCATATTCATTAACTAATTCAAGATTATTCAATCATAATTCAATAGCATTTCAACCAATATTCAAGGATTCAAACAATTCCGCCAATTCCATATTCTATCCGAAACTTCAACGAATACAACACTACCAACTCGCATTGTTTTCTTCCAAATTCATCAACAACAATAATGATTCACATTCTAGAACTCTACTTTCATAATTATATAAAAACTATATAAAAATCGTATAATTCTCCATAACAAACGACAACCATTTTCAATGCCGACTCGATTCATTAAACCCTTATTCACGTCCCAAATGCAACAACGATGCAACTAACAGACTAAACAGAATTTAATCCATCACTTTCCATGGCACCATACTACACACGGCCACACACCCACTTACACACCCACACGGCCAAGCACACACACACCACAATTTCATGATTTTCATGCACTTCTAACCACTATAACATATATACTTTTTCCATAACATAAAAGATAAATTTTTTACCTTTTTCTTCAATTTCTTCACTTGCCACCAAAATACTTTCTTGCCACGAAAATTGTACCACGTTAAAAAGGGTCTCGAGCTTAGTAGGAATACAAGAAAATTTTAATTTTTGGACCAAAAGTTGAAGAGCAAAAATTTTTCCTTTTCTTTTCTTCAATGGCCGAATGGCCTTTTATTTTTTTCTCTCCATTTTTGTGTTCTTGAACCTTCTTAAAATGAAAGAATTGTAGCTCATCTCCTTATTTAACACATGGTTAATATTTCCCATGGGCTTGGGCCTTCAATGGCCGGCCACTCTATTCTTTTTTTGGGCCAAATTCCTCTTTTATTCTTTTGAGCCCAAATAATTATGGATCCTATTTTTATTTTTTTTGTAATTCCCGAAACTAATTTCCAAAATTCCAATTTTGCCCTTAGCCTTCCTCCGTATTTCCGCATCAATATTTTTCATGAATATCACACATATATGAAATAAAATCAAATATAGCCCTCATTTCCTATAAAGCAAGATTGTTTCGAATTTTCCAAACACACAAAGACACGGGATATAACAGTATGTTTGACTTATCTATCTTCTTGCTAGTTATGGTCTTGTATTTAATCGGAATACTTATAAGGGTCAGGTCAAATTTCGATGCCTTATTTACTGTCTTTCCATATCTCAGTCTTTTGTGAACCGACGAGCTAATAGGGACATCGGGATTCACTGGGTCCTTTACGAAGTGTTCGATTATACCTTACTCTTTTACCCCTCATCTTTCTTCCCGACTTTATTTATAACATCTCTAAAGTTCTTCTTGCTCTGAGTTTCCTGTTCCAATTTACTCTGTACTATACCATTAAAAGTTAATATTCCATACCCTTTCATTTCCACTACTAGTCCTTTCATTTGCTTAGCTCACTTATCCGTAATTCTCCTTAACTCCTTATTTGCATCATAGCTGCGCGTCATAATTCTTCCGGTGTTCTGCTACTTCTTATTCTTATCACGAAATCCTTACAAGTTACACGCTATTCCTTCTTCTTTTATCGAGCCTTTATCTTCCTTTCTGACACTACGACCGGTCTATCCTCCATACATGTTCCTTGTGTATCATTCTATTTCCTCTATGATCGAATCTCTACATTCTTTACAGAAGTTGTTATTCTATGTTACTGATCTCTTAATCAGCTTTGTCAGCTCATCATCCTCTTTCTCATCCTTGATGATTGATCGGTTCCCCTCAGCCAAACCGTTAGAGTATACTTCTTGCTTTCATCGTTAAGGATTTTGAATTACTCTACCCCTAATGCTCTACTTCACTCACCATGTTTTTGCGTTTAACTCTGAAGTTCATAGAATATCCTTCCCAAATTGTAAACCCGTTCTATTTCTAAATCATCTGTTAGGAGGGCTTTTCCACGTTCAAGGTGATTGTGTCAGCACAACGTGCATTTATCTCTTCGATTGCCTCTCAAGAGCTGGAAATCCTTTAACATTATTGCCAAACTTTCTTATTCTTTCTCATTTCCCTTTCCTATTCGTGGTTATTTCCCTTCAGCCCCGTTGATCAACATCTGTTCTTCTAATCCTGCACATTCATGTTCTGTCCGTGCTACCATACTTTATTCCTTTCACGTGCCTTCTTGCAAATTTTGTCCAAATAGTTATTTGCCTCGACTGTCGTCCTAAGCTCTCTTGGAAGCTCTACTTGCCCTCATTACTTACTCATTTCCTTGGTGTTATTACATTAGGACGATCCATCTCTAACCCTTTAAAGAAAATCACATTAACTTGTCCTGTAGCACTTACAACTTAAGCTTCAGTACCTTGTTCAGTCAGTATCTTTAACGTATCACAATATCGACTACCGGGCACACATACTGATTGACCACACATAACATATCATATATACCTCTCCTAACACCTTACATACAAAATATCCCCAATATTATTTTAAACTTGTCCTAGTTCTGTAGCTGTGATACGTCATTTCTCTCTTTGCTAAGTCGGTCCTTCTTATCTCTCCCAATCATCTGGAATTTCCAACCGTGAGTTTCACATGCTTCTAATTCCCCTCAAGCAATTCTATTCCCTCATCCTTCTCTTATGTCTGAACTTGTAGGACTCTTAGTATACTTCCCAGGGGGTCACCCATCCTAGTACTACTCTTGCCTAAGCACACTTAACTTCGGAGTCTTTATGGGATTCGGTGCGTTAGTGCTGGTATGATCACATCCACCCTGCTGCGTGACCTTTATCATATGATCTAAAACCAGTTGAAATCCTAATGGGTCCCAATAGAATTCTGTGATGCCTCTTCTTTCAGGTTTAAAAAACCCCTTACTCTTTTGGCTAAATTAATGCTATTTTAACCTTTAGAACTCCCAATAATAACCACCAATCGCATACATAACTACCATTCATTCTTAATTTCAAAATTCCTGATGGTGATGAAAACATCTAAATCAAAGCTACTCAAAAATACTTTGGTTATGGGTCCCCTTTAGAATTCCCGCTCATTGCTATTATGCAATAAACTGCGGTAGTTGCAGACACATACGAAACTCCAATAGAAATTCATATACCTGTAGTCAACCTGCTCCGAGCTTGGTTTGGAGGGCTATAGAGTGAAGTCTCCTCTGATAAATCTTCCTCGGTCCCTATCACAGCCTGCTAATACCTGCGGTCTTTACCTCGGAGGGCGTACCGATGATAAAGAGCCAGCTGCCAATCCCATACGCCGAACCTTATCCCTACCACATATCCATGGACAATCGCGCCTGAAATGGCCTGGCCAAGCGCAAGCATAAGAAACATTGAAACCCAAGCGACACGGTCCAAAATGTAACTTGCCACACCGAGTACACCGTGGTACAGGTAATCTCGTCTGGCTTGAATCACCCCTGTTCTGGGAATTAGGAACTCTAAAACTCTAAACTAGCCCCAAGCAAGTAGATCTATCAAACCTGGGTCCAGAAAGCTGTGGTGGAGCACTAGCTATTGAACGAGATGAGTGCCTAGAGGATTGCTGCCTCGGAGCGCCCCTAAACTCATGGTCAAACCCTGAAGACCTGGCTCTTTTCCTCCAACTCCTATTACCATGGCCCGCGTCCTGCCGCTGAGCTTGAGCGGCTACTAACTGGGTCAACAAAACGATGGCCTACCACATCTCCTGGCTTGAGGCATCTGGTGGAGGAACTGGGGGTGCTCGAGCTCAGGTTGAGACTCCCCTTTTCTCCTCTAGAGTGGACGAAATATGAGGGAACTGAAATAGGGCCTTACTCTGGGGCTCGCCCTCCTTCATATCCGTAGGCGGCTCCCATTCAGTCCTTTCTTCGACCACTATCTTGCCCTTCTGGGCTGGTGTAGCTTTTCCTTTCATTAACTTTGTTGAAAACATAAGGCACGGTTAGGGAAAAGGGAATTCTTGTATTATAGCTCTATCGCACGATCTATGAAGTAGAAAGACGGTCATCATTCCTAAATGCCCTGCAGCCTCTTGTTTATAAGTGTAGCGCGCTTCACACCCATAAACAAGACTCCACTGGACACGGCTCGTAGACACAATCTAGGACGAAACTGCTCTGATACCACTTTTGTCACAACACAACAAGTGGGCCATGACGGGTACCCGTAGCTGACTACCGAGCACCACTTATCATGCTCTCTATCATGCTTAGCCTGAACATACACCATTCTGTACACCAGACTTATCATGAAACAATCTTAAAATATCTCTCAAAACATGCGTGCATACATAGGCCCATAAGGCTACAAAATGATATACAAGGTATAGGCTAAAGAAGTCTCGTAACATATATGTCACGACCCAACCCCGTGGGCCGCGACTGGTGCCCTACTTAGGCACCCCAAACAGACTCACAAACCAGATCATCATATTAAGACTCATTCACACTTAGCATACGCTGTTCGAACTGAAAACTAATAGCAGACGTCACACAAACATTGATCGAACACTTATCTTAAGCGGTCGCCCGTGCAGAACAGTCATATCAAAATCAGAAAGGTGGCGGAATATACATCGCCCAAATGCACACACACACGTACAAACTCATGGGCCGTCTTGGCCATAGTAGCATACGGGCCGCTCAAGAACGCAAACCAGATCCACATACAAACACACCAGACCCACGACCCACAAATATGACTACAGGCCTCTAAAACAAAACAGAACATACGAACATATGACGGGACAGGGCCCCGCCGTACCCACACAGCCACAAATGTACAGAAACACACACAGCAAAAGGTATGTCCCAAAAGTTAAGCTCCGGATCAAGGGGAGCTCTCCAAAATAGCAGAATAGGTAGCCTAAACCGGAGGATCACCCAAATGAGCTTCTGTCCCTGCGGGCATGAAACGCAGCCCCCCGAAGAACAGGGGGTCAGTACGGGAGAAGTACTGAGTATGTAAAGCAGAAGGTACAGAAATCACAATCATAACTGGAGTCAGAAGGAACAAACACAAACGTCAAAGTAGCAAATCAAACCTGTACGGAAGATAAATGTACAAATGCAAATAAAAATCATGTATAGGGCTTAGGAACGTGGTCACCCCCGACGCTGGTGCCACAACACATCATACTCCAGAAGTTTTCAAATCTCCGTACAGTCTCCAGACAAATCGTATCACACACATATCACATCTTCAGAACATATCAAATGCCATATCACATCATAACTCCATAGACGGTAACCGGCCCTATGGCGAGGCCTCGGAAACCGTAACACATCATACTTCCGAATATGGTATAGCGCGCACGATCACAAAGCCGGCCCGGGTACCGACGAACGAAATCATAACGAATGGCACGAACGGAGTAGTGCAGAGACCATATGCATATTAAAATAATTTACAGGACTCAACACATAATTACATATAGGCATATACCGACGCCAGAAGGCTCGGAGTAGGAGTCAGGTCGATCAAAATTAATGTATAGAAGTTACGAAGTTCCAAACTGCAAAAACCTTTGAAAAACAATTCACAGGTCATTTTCCGAAAATCTAATATCATTCATAGTGCAAAACGTTCAATAATGGTATAGGAAATTTCAAACGGACCTTTGAGTCATAGGCAAACGATCACTTTTCATATCAGACGGAAATGAGTCAAACAAACCAAATAAGGGAAGCCTCGGGGCTTGCGGGCCCACCTTGAGTCAAATCGAGGCGGCGGACACAAATCACAGACTTTAGGCTCCATAAAGCCATCTACGAAAGTTTCGGAGAGATTCGGACACAATAGCATAAGTTATGAAGGTTTGAACATTCTTGCAACCAATTATAAGGAATATGTTTCAATTGCGCTGAATGAATAGTGCCCAAACTTGAACTCGGATTTCCAAGAGCAGAATTATCCCCAAGGGTCCGATCTTAACCTAGTATGACTAGGACATGCCAAAAGAGGAAACGGTAGGCTTTACATACCTGGATTGCGCCTTACGCTCGTCAAATCTCAATTCCCGTTTCGTCCAAAAACTGCAAATGGTCACTTTTACCAGTTACTATTCATGAAAGTTAACATCTTAATATTTGGGTTAAGCTTGGCTACCGAAATTTCGGCAGCATTTCCCCTATAAATCTAACACCCCGAGAATTTAACTTGGCTCAGAACATTCAACAACAACAACCCAACAACACCAAACAACGTCAAAGTTCACAACGAAATAGGTTCTAACATCAATGATCTTCTTTCTACATAAAATGACAACTTTCATACAAACTTTACAAGGTCAAACCAACATCAACATTATCATATTCATTTACCCATTCAAGATTATTCAAACACATTCCAACAATATTCCAAACAATATAAATGAGTTCGAATGATTCGTCGCTCTCCATATTCCATCCGAAGCGTCTACGATCACGACGAACATACTAACTCACATCGTTTCTTTCCAAATTCACTAACAACAACATCAATTTACATCCTATGATCTTACTTTCACAATTATATAAAAACTATATAATTTCGCATAATTTCCCATAATGACATACAACCAATTTCAATGCCATAATTCTTCCAACACTTCCAAATCAATGCAAACTTACATCATTTAAATTATAAGGATCATAATCATACAACTAACATATCAAACAAAACAATTTATCACCATCTCAAATTCCTCCATAGCCACGGCCAACATCCACATTTTTTTTTTCAATTCAACTCAATTCATTCAACTTTCGTTTCTAATATAGATTTCACACAACCATAACTAGAATACAACATGGAATCAACTCATCTTTGCCTACACAACACATGCCCATGCACGGCTACACACTACTTCACACAAGCATCATGCAACTTCCATGTTTTCATGATTTCTACTCATTTTCTACATTCCACAACACAATTCAAGCTTCATAAAATAAGAAATTGGATTGATTCTTACCTTTTCTTCACTTGGGGTTAGAGTTGCTTTCTTGCCACAATACTTATATCAACTTGTAGAGGGCCTTGCACTTGGTAATTATTTCACAAGAAATGGAATTTTGAATCGAGGACTTGGCTCCAAAAAAATTTTCTTTCTTTTCTTTCTTTCTTTGCCTTTCACCCGAACCCTTCTCTTTTTTTTTTTTGTTCTTGCTTTGTGTTCTTTCTTGAACCTTCTTTGGATAAACATAGATATATATATTGTCACATGGAAATTAATTCCATGGACTTGGGCCTAGGTGGTGGCCGGTTGGGCCTTCCCAAATTGGGCCTCCTTTACTTATCATTTTTGAGCCCAAGATTGTTGGTTACATGTTGTAATTCATGGGGCAAGTTTCCAAAATTCCAATTTTGCCCTTGGCCACCTTTCGTAATTCCACACCATTGCATTCATAGCTTACACATTCCTACCAAGCAAGGTCCAATTGTGGCCTTATTCATTGCAAGTCAAATTATTTCGAATCTTTCGAATAAGCTAAAATGTCGGATGTAACAATATATTACCCACACAAAAGTATCTACGAGCCTCTACTAGAGTACTCAGATCAGAAGG
Organism: Lycium barbarum; assembly: GCF_019175385.1. NCBI lineage: Eukaryota > Viridiplantae > Streptophyta > Magnoliopsida > Solanales > Solanaceae > Lycium > Lycium barbarum. The sequence continues at coordinate 59,043,062 of NC_083337.1, forward strand.
ACGGGACAGGACCCCATCTTGCCCAAATATGTACACACAAAAAATATACCGATGAGCGGCAACTCCGGAGTAGTGGAGTGCTCCTGTACAGCTGCTGGTAAGGTTCCTAGGTGTCCGGGCCATCTCTATCTCTACCTGTGTCACACCCCGACCTTACTAGGGTGTGATGGGCACCCGACCCTTACTTAGGGCCGAGCGAACCCTCGGACGCTTGCTGTACATAAAATTACGTCAAACTTTTTAAATCAAATCAGGTAAAATACATAGTAAAATTTTTCTTTTTGAAATATTCTTTTCAGAAATATTCCTTCTCGAATCTTCCAAGCGAACAAATCTGTAGTCATACACAATTCAATACACAACACAGACCAACATATCGGCTGATGGAGCCGCTTACAGACTGACACACCATACCCACGACGCTGTCTGCAAAGTCTCTAACATCATACAGAAACCATAACACGCATACCAAACCCTGACTCGGCAGTCCTCCAGGAGCAATTGGAGTTCACCACCACTGCTGAAATATCTTTTATAATGTCCTTATCTCGTCTGGGAGTACCTGCGCGGCATGAAACGCAACCCCTAAGGAACAGGGGTCAGTACGGAATATGTACTGAGTATGTAAGGCATAGAATACAGAAAGCAGAACCATAATCGAAACAAACAGTACCAAGAGTACGCATGTTATCCAGATTACCAAATTACTTGCTTCTCAGACACAGTTCATACAGACCAATACCGACCATACAAACCGACATAGACCATACCGACCAATACAGATCATACAGACCGTACAAATCATACAAAGCATAACAAAATCATACAGAGCATACAGGATGCCGACATACTTACGTTCCAGACACAGATCGCACATACCGATACCAGATGTCAGAAGGAGTGTGGCACGTACAGAACGCACAGATAAGGTCATACGTCAGACGGAGTACAGAACGTACTGAATACTCAGATGATGTCATATATCGGACGGTATACAGAACGTACTGATTACTCAGATGATGTCATATATCGAACGGAATACAGAACGTACAGATTACTCAGATAATGTCATATATCGGACGGAGTACATAACGTACAGATTACTCAGATGATGTCAGAACATACAGAATACTCAGAATCGTATGTCACATATGCGTATAACAGAACACGGCCCTGTGATAAGGGACGCGGTAAACAAAATCATCATATATAAAATTCATGTATCATATATGCATATATCAGAACCCGACCCTCCAGTGAGGGGTGCGGTAACAGAGCCCGGCCCTCTAGTACGGGACGCGGTGAACAGACAGATCATATGCCATCCTGGGCACCACCCCATATCATCATATCATCATACCATATAACAGAGCCCGGCCCGCCTATGAGGGACACGGTGAACAATGCAGAGGAATGCGCACAATAACAGAACCTGGCCCAGGACGCAGTGAATCATATCGTAGCGGACACACGAGGACATAACAGAACCTGGCCCGGGACGCAGTGAAAGATATATTGAGTCATGCATGAGCAGAGTCGTGAGAAACCACATGCATAGGAATCAAGACTCGACAGACCAGTATACTTACCGATACCTGGGGGCTCGGAACAGATTTCAGGTCAATCCGACGTAGTATGAGAAAGTTACGTGCGTTCGAAGTACAGAACGCTTTATAAGCATTTCAGAAGCCTTTTTCGGGGAATCAGAGTCATAGTCATATCAGACACCTTCAGATGTCCCTACGAATCAGATCAAATAGAGATTTTGGAACCATACTTACGTATAAGAAAATTATAGACGTCTTGATACAGAAACCTCTTCGAACATTTCAGAGCAATCCGAAATCGTATACGGAAGTTAGGGACATTAAATCTTACAGAAGTTCTCGAACCAGAATAAACATATCAGAATGCTCTTATCAGGATACTGATTTCGGAATTCTCATATCAGGATACTTATATCGGAATACTTATATCAGCATACTTACATCAGAATACTTATATCAAAATACTCATATCGACACACTAATATCAGAAGACTGATATCAAAATGCTTATATCAAGACACTTATATCAAAATACTTATATCAGAATACTTATATCAAAATACGTATATTAGAATACTTGTACCAAAATACTTATATCAAAATACTTATATCAAATACTTATATCAAGGGATGAACTAAGATCACAAACTCAGGTCAAGAAGTGAATTAGAATCATAATCAGACTCAGCATCACAGAACAGAGTTACCCCAAGGCAGCATATCACATCATACCTTACTTGGCTCTAGGACATGCCAAAGAAAGAAAGGGTAAGCCTTACATACCTGTGCCGCGACCAACTGGTTACGCTTGTGCATCCAACTTGTTTGCCTACATGCAAGAGAGTTCATCCATTCATTAGTTCCTTCGTCAAGTACTTGCCTCACCCTTTCAATACATTCATTTATATTCTGCCGAAATTTCGGCAGCATCTCCCCTGTAAATGTACCAACCCCGAGAATATGGCTCAGCCCAATTCAACAACAACCCAACCAACAACCAAGCTATGGCATCAATAATCAATTCAAGAATACATTCTAACATTAAACGCTCTTTTTACATAATCCGACAACGTTCACAATATTCCAACTAATATCAACGTTTATGCATTCGATTACTAATCCAAGACCATTCAAACAATATTCACGAATACTTTAAACAATTGACACAATTTTTCAAACAACCCAACAATGCACCATGGAACCCGAAATCTTTCAACTTCCATAGGAACCATCACAACACATTTCTTTCTTCAAACTTCACAAACTACACCAACAAACCACACTTTAACAACATTATTATCATGATTACAAGAAACTACATTTGATTCAAATTGGCTTCCAAAAACAGCCCGCAACAATTACGACACCATCTTAGATCATTAAGCTCTTATTTACATCACATAATCCACAACACAACAACCCAAGCATACTAAATAAAATCAGTTCATTCTTTGACATGCAAAACTGTCCATTTTCGGCCAGCCCTTCAACACACACATTCCATAATTTCATCCATTTTTTGCACATCACAACAACACATAATCATGGTAAATACACTGAATTCATCATTTCTACACACCACACACACACACGGCTACACACACTAATCTCAACTCCAACTTGAATCATCAAGTTCTCATTTTCATCATAGGATACTTATCAACAACAATCATATTACCATATAAAAATTATTCCATTTTTTTCCTACACAACATGTAGACACACGGCCAAGCCTCCAACATGCATGTTTTCATGCTTCTCTTCCATTTCCACACACCACAACATACACAAACCATTTATAACATATAAAAGAGGATTAATTCTTACCTTTTCCTCCCAACTTCTTTACTCAACCAAAGTGCGGAAAACAATGAAACTGATGGCCTATCTTCCGAAACAATTATACCACGTTGTAGAGGACCCTTGAATTAGTAGGAATACCACAAGAAAATAATTTTAGGAGCAAAATTTCAAGGGGCAAAAATTGGAGAGCTTGGCCGAAATGGCCATGGTTGTGGCTCCCCTTCTTTCTTTGTTTCCTTTTTCTTGAAAATTCTAGAATTAAAATGAAAATTTTGTCTTCCTTTTAAGACTTAATCATATATATATATATATGTAAGCTCCCAACATGTGAGGGGCACATGCCCCTCTCTAGAGGTTTCTTTCATTTTTTTTTTCATTTTCCTTTAAAGTTGGTCAAAGAAGACCATTTGTCTTCTTAAGCAAGTTTTGACCCCTTCTTCTCTTTAATTCACAAATAGCCCTTATAGTTAATAAAATTTGGACATGCACCATGCATGTCACACGGCCAACATGGCCATTTCATGAACTTCTTGGACCTTGCAAAATTCCCATTTTGCCCCTATTCTTTCCGCAATATTTCCATAGGCCATTTTGCGAATTTCTCTTCTTGTCCTTAGCCTCTCACAATATTTCCATACTAATAACAGTCATAAATAATATTTATAACAACTTGTGCATTAATATAATTTTGAAATTGGTTTCGCCCTTAACTTCCCACGACGACTCTGAATTATCCAAACGTACAAAATACGGGCTATAACAACCTGTTTGCATGAACACAGTGTCCATAAAAGAAATAGCGTCAGCACGAATAATGTACTGAGTATGTAAGGGCATATATGATAACATAATAAGGAAGTATAGAAAGCATAAGGAGAAAGGATAATTGTAACTGCTTGCCTCTTGAGGCGGAGTCATGCATGCTCACTTTTACCTTTAGAACATATCACAAATACATACATAAACTGTCTGAATCAATAACATCATTAGCCTGCGTTTGGGGTAATCATCTCATGCCGCCCACTAGTAGTGCTGCCCGTGCCATATAGACACGGTGTTATTATAATTATCCATAAGCCGCCCACTATGCCCACCGTAGTGGTGCTGCCCGATCGTATAGGCACAGTGTAATCATTCATAAGCAGCCCACTATGCCCACCGTAGTGGTGCTGCCTGGCCATGTAGGCGCGGTGTAATCTTCCTCACATAAGCATGCATAAGAGCCCAATCAAAAGCTATGACTCTATCGAAGTGCCGTAAGGTCGGTAACCTCCGATTGTATTATGGAATAATCATGATCGTCGTGTCTCACCTTGAAGGAACTAGCATTATGAGATGAGACTATCAGTGAAGAATAACATCAAGGGAAAACATAGAATAAGATCATAAATCTCACAAAGCGCCAATTCATACACCTTGGAATTTTCAGAAATAGAGTCATCATCCATGAATAAAATGGAGAAAATCAAGAAATAGCTCAACATTCTCATATTCACATTGAAACCATAAGCTTGGAACCTTTAAACATGAAATCATCATCATCATCATAATCGTCATAGAAAACATCTCTTCTTTGGTATCATAAGAAACTTATTAAGAATCATGAACGTCTAGCTTTTGGAGGTAAGAAGGGGATGAACACATATATGGAATCATAACTTAGGAATCATGCCTCTGAAAGAAAGGGGACTAGCCTCACATACTTGTTCGGCCTCCTATTAGCTACACTTATCCGTCTGAGCTCGTAAATCTACATTCGAGAGGATTCACACTATCGTTAGACGCATTGTCACATACTTGAGCTAACCCTTCAAATTAAACTATTCTATATTCTACCGAAAATCGGGCTACATCTCCCCTGTTTATATGCCTAGCCCGGAATCTCAATTCAACAACCAAAAATAACAACAATACCAATATTAACCATAATATTCTCAATACCAAAATACTCCATAAACATCTCATATGGTGTTTATCCCATAGTTCCACCAACAAAATTATGATACGGCTATTTAACATTTCTATCTCCGTAAATAAACCAAGATTAATATTAATAATAAGAGATTTCATAACTTTCTCCCGATAATATTGCTATATCTCCACTTTTTCCACCTTGAACTGAGCCAAACGCGTTGCTATACGATTTTGGAATCGCAACTGCACGCTATCTGGACCGGAATTCAGGAATCACACCTGGTTTAGGCTTAAAATTTGGTGTTGGGAATTTGGGGGAAACTTCTAGAATATTGGAGAGAGTTTGGGGTGTTTTGGCTGAATAAATATGGGGTAATGGTCCAGGGTCTGCCTGGACCGACTTAAAATTTGCTCAGCGCGATCGCGCCACCTTGGTGCACGTTCGCGTACAACAAATTCCTCTGCTCGGACAGTTTGTCTTAAAATTCTCATAACCTTTGATCCTGATATCGTATGAGGTCCCACGACCTATGGTTGGAAATATATTTCAATTATCTACAACTTTCATTTTTGGTGTTTTTCTAAATTCAAAACATATAATGGCGCTTTGGCTTTTTTTAAGTCAGATAATCCGAAAACGTATCCTTAAATCATCCTTTTGGAGGGCTTGTTCTCATATGTGGCTTAAGGGCCTTTCTTAAGACTTGCTCAACTTCCCATGTACTACTCATACAACTTTTCATATGTCCTTTATAAAACCCATCATGTGGGCCCCACCGTAACTTACGGTTACGAGGGCTATTCATCAAGTAATGTATTAACTAATTTACACCATACGGTCTCCAAATGTCATATATATTATTATTATTATTATTATTATTATTATTATTATTATTATTATTATTATCATATAATATAATCTTCATCTTAATCCTTGTATAACTTTCCTCTTCCTTGAGCTCTTACTAAGCCGTCTACGGTCTTGGTAACGCGAAATGTTCCGGGGTGTAACTTCTGTAGACAGTTGTATGTAGTTGGGATATCATGTAGCCTTGTCGTCTCTTATTTTTGTTGTAAAGCATATGTAGTGGCCTAGTCGGCCTGCACTATTATTCCTCAGCACGTATGTATATATATATGTTGGTTATGAGTTCTTGAGGTATATAGGTGTTAGTATAGCTCAGTTATGAACTATCTATGGGCCACCCTATTGCTCAAAGAAATCCAGGTAAAATTTTAGGGGTGCTTAGTCAATAGAGGTCGGGCACTCGTCACGACACATCGGCTTGGGTCGTGACAGATACGTAGTTTCTTGGGTCTGGTAGGATATTATAGAAGTTTCGTGGAAGGATTTTCTTCTCTTTCAACCCCAATAACCAAGCTGACTCAGAAATCAGCTAAGTTCTAGTTGACAAATTCATGTGAGAGAAGTTTTTAGATATTGAAGGACAAGTTGACCTCAGCGCCCATCTTGACTCTTCCAGAGGAACATATGGCTATGTGATATATTTTGATGCTTCAGGTATTGGGGTGGGGTGTGTATTGATGCAACATCGAAAATGCTGAAGATGCACGAGAAGAATTATCCAACCCATGATCTTGAGTTAGCTGCAGTGATTCATGCCTTGAAAATGTGGAGGCACTACTTATACGGTGTTCATGTTGATATCTATACCGACCATAAGAGCCTCCAGTACATCTTTAAGCAGAAGGACTTGAATTTACGTCAGAGGCGATGGCTAGAGTTGTTAAAGGGCTATGGCATTGATATTCTGTACCATCCTGGAAATGCTAATGTAGTAGTCGATACCCTTAGTCATAAATCCATGGGTAGCTTGTCATACGTGCAGCCAGAGAAAAGGGAGATAATCCGCGAATTTTGTCAGTTGGCTAGACTTGGAGTTCGACTGCTAGATTCGGGTGATACAGGAATTACTGGTCAGGACACAGCGGTGTCATCTTTTGTAGCCGAGATAAAGAAGCGTCAGTACGAGGACCCTATTTTAGTTCATTATCGAGATACGTCACCTCAGAAAGAAAAGACACCCTTTGTGATTACAGGGGATGTAGTACTCAAGTATTGGGGTAGGTTATGCGTTCCCGAGTACGGAGACATTAAGTACCTTACCTCATGTGTACCAAAGTATAAGTATATGTTCCTTGCAATACGATAAGGTTAGAGGTTAAACGAATCGAATCGACGGAATTGGACCGACTCAGGGAACTGGCAGGAAACAGTCCACTTTGATGGGCGGTCTACGTGTTGACGAGGCATCATTCCATGTCGTCGACACGCCGCAGCCTCTGAAGTTGCAGATGGCAGAACGATGGAGGAAGTCGACGGACGTTGACACATCGACGAGCCGTCGACCCACTCGTCGCCCCGCAGTCGATGGGACTATTTTTTCCCATTTATATATATGGAGCCGTCATATTTTTATTCCTCATTTTTTATTCCCCAAACAAGAGAAAACCCTAACATATCTCGTCTCTACATTTCCCATCAAATTAGAGGAGTTTTTGTAAGATCCGAGCCCCGTAAACTCGAGCTAGTGAAGAGAGAGTTGTTCCTAGGGTTCCACTAAAGTTGTTGAGCTTAGGAGTTGGAGTTGATGTTTTATTCTTGGATTTCTATCCCTTTAAAGGGATACAAAAGATTCTTATCTTTATTTTTGAGTTAAGTACCAAGGGTTTTAGTATTCTAAGGAGAATAAAGCATTGTTATGAGAGCGGTTAGTTATTTGAGTTAAGTTGAGGCTAGGGAGCTGCTTTGGGAGATATTTGGGGATAGAATTTATTATATTTTCATATGTAGATATTGGTATTGTTTTTGTTGTTGTTGTTGTTGATATTGGGTTGAATTTGAAATTGAGGGATTGTTACGTTTACTAAGGGGATGCCGTCCGAGATTCATTAGGTTCCTTTCGTATTTGAATTGAATAATAAGTGGGGTAAATGGTCTAATTATGGCCTATGTTATCTTAATTGTAGACTTACGAGTGTGAGAAGTAGAAGTTGGACGATTAGATACGCTTCAAGGTATGTTAAGGCTATTCCTTCTATTCTTTTGGCATGATCCTTACCACATGAACGAAAGAAGTAACCAAGCGAGTTCCAAAGACTCTACTCCTAGATGGTATAGGATTCATTATATCATTGACTTCAGGTATTTCATATCTACAGTTTCCAGAGCATCTTTTCATGAGTCCTTCATGCATATATATATATATATATATATATATATATATATATGTCACGCCCCAATTCCATGGGACGTGATGGGCACCCGACCCCACATCCGGAGCCGAGCGAACCCACAGACTCCTTTCACGCAGATAATTTTTTTTTTTTTCAAATCTTTAATCCGAATAATCATGAAATACATATTAATGTTCGTAAGTTAGACAGAATCTGTAATTATACAAAATTTAATACATAACACAAATTAACATATCGGTTGATGGAACCGCTGACAGACTGACATATCATACCCACGACACTGTCTGCAAAGTCTCTAACATAGATCCAGAAAACATATCATACCAACTCTGACTCGGCAACACTCTAGGAGCAAATGGAGCTGCCAATCCAACTGGAGCATCTTCAATCATAGCTGCTAATCATCTGGGAGTACCTGCGAGGCATGAAACGCAGCCCCCGAAGAATAGGGGGTCAGTACGGAATGTGTACTGAGTATGTAAGGCATACAACATAAGTAACAGAGCTATAACTGGAACAGACAGAACTAGCAGATAAATGCCCTACTTCGAATACCAGACACTTACCTTTCAGACTCAGCTCATACCTACCTGTCTCGTATACCAAAAGAGTACAGAAAGTAAGTCAGTCGGCCAGAGTACCCAAAAATACCTGTTTTGTAACCGCAGATCGCGTGTCCGAAGAGGTACAGAGAATACAGAGCGCACCGGTGATGTCACACGTCAGACGGAGTACAGCACATACAGAATATTCAGGTAAGATCATATATCGGACGAAAGGCCGAACGTACAGAGTAATCAGACGTCATCATACATCGAGCGGGATACAGAACGTACAGAATGTTCAGATACTGACATATATCGGACAGAGTACAGAGCGTACAGAAGGCTCAGAAGATGACATGTGTCGGACAGAATACAGAATGCATGTCAAAATCGTAAACCTCATATGTGTATGACGTGTCCCGGCCCTCCGATGAGGGACTCGGTGAATAGGATCATGTATAGCAGAATCAGATATCATATATGCAAATAGCGTGTCCTGGCCCTTTATTAAGGGACTCGGTAGATAAAATCATGCATCTCAGAATCATGTATACATAACGTGTCCCGGCCCTTTATTAAGGGACTCGGTAGATGAAATCATGCATATCAGAATCATGTATACATAACGTATCCCGGCCCTTTATTAAGGGACTCGGTAGATGAAATCATGCATATCAGAATCATGTATACATAACGTGTCCCGGCCCTCTACTGCGGGTCTCGGTGAATAACAATCATGTGCCGTCCTGGCCACCATCCCCATATCATCACATCACAATCACATACAGATAACGTGTCCCGGCCCGCAAGTACGAGGGACTCGGTGAATAGTGCAGAGAGGTTGCACGAGAACATGTCCTGGCCCGGGACTCAGTGAATCAGAATCGTATCGTGACGTACGCACGAGATCATAACGTGCCCTGGCCCGGGACTCAGTGAAAGATACATTGAGTCGCGCACGAGCAGAGTAGTGTAGAAACATATGTATGTGAAATCAGACTCGATGGATACATACGCTTACTATCCTCGGAAGATTCAGCACAAGTCTCGGATTCGTCCGAGTTAGTATTAGGAAGTCATGAACATTTAGAAAGCAGAAACCTCTTCGGACTTTTAAGCGATCCGAGATCGTACCGGAAGAACATTACTACTTACAGAACGTACTCATATCGGAATATTCGAATCAGAAAACACATATCCACACACTCATAGCAGAATGCTTATATCGGAATATTCGTATCAAAATACTTATATCAAACATTTATGTCAGAATGTTTATATCAAAATACTTATATTCGGGTACTTATTAGAACGCTTCCATCGAATTATTCAAACCAGATCATCCGTATCGGGTCACTTATATCGGACTAGTCAAATCAGAATACTCATATCGGGGTTACAGGATACTTATAGCAAACTCGAATAATTAGTCCAAAATTTCCATTGTTTAGCGAACAGAATTAATGCAAATAGTACTATACACTTAGGTCTTGAGGGATGCGGGCCCACCTCGGGTCGAGTCGGATAACGGACCTAAAAATGTGGTCATTATGTCCTAGTAGGTCATCCTTGAAGATTTCAAAACATTCTACTTTTGTTTTCAAAGGTTACGAACGCTTAACCATTTCTGGCACTAAAGTGTAACTAATTAGTTCAATTCTATTGAAGGAATAGTAACTAAATCCGATCTCGGATTTCTAGATTTAGAGTGGCCCCCGAGGCACGTAATCAAGCCTAGTACATCTAAGACATGCCAAAGAAGGAAAAGGGAAGCCTTACATACCTTTTCTGCCGCTTACGCTACTCCAAATCCCCGTCCGAAGTTCGCCAAAATCCGCAATTTGGTCATGTTTGCCAGTTACTATTCATGAGGCTTTAAAATTCCAATCTTGAATTTGTTCTTGTCTGCCGAAATTTCGGCAGCACCTCCTCTGTAACTGCACCATCCCGAGAATATGGCTCGGCCCAAATCAACATCAACAACAATCCGGGAATTCAACCCGGCCAAACTATCAACAATACCAACAATCCATACATTTAACAACATTATTGCCATCAATACAAGGAAGCATATTTGATTCACATTATCTAGCAAAACAGCCCGCACACAATTATAACTTCCATTTGAGTTGTTAAACTCTCATTTACATCATAAAACCCGCAACACAACATCAACAATCAACACAAACTACATTATGACATAAGTAGTCTTCTTTCTACATAACTCAACAACTTCCATCCAACTTCACACTATCAAACTAAGGTCAACATTTCTATATTCATTAACTAATTCAAGATTATACAAATACATTCCATTAGCATTCCATACATTATTCACGAATTCAAGTATTCCCACCAAATTCCATATTCCATCCAAACCTTCTACGAACACAACAAAGCTTCCAAATCACATTGTCTTCCCTACTAATTTATTAACAACAACCATAATTCACATTTAGAACCTTACTTCCATCATTATATAAAAATCATATAAAATTCACATAAATTCCCATAATTACATACAAGCAACTTCAACGCCAATTCAAGTCGTTAAACCCTTATTTGCATCATAAGGATCACAACAACACAACTAACAAACTAAATAAATTTAATCCACTTCCATTCCAATTCCATACACCACACGGCCAATACCTACATTTCCAACTTCAACCAAATTTATTCAACTTTCATTTCCATTACAAATCCCACATTAACCACAACTAGAATACAACATAGAATCCAACTCATCTCAACCATACCACATACCACACACACGGCCACATGCATGCATTTACGTCCACTTTGAAACTTTCCATATTTTCATAAATTCTACTCATTTCTACATTTCACAACATAAACTAAGTCTTCATAACCCATAAAAGAGAATGAAATCATACCTTTTCTTCCAAAGTTCTTCACTTGGCCAAGGTGTCAAATTGAAGAAACAAGTGCTCCTCCTTCCGAAACAATTACACCACGTTGTAGAGGAGGCTTGAACTAGTGGAAATACAACAAAAACATAATTTTTGGGAGCAAAATTTGAGGGGACAAAATTTGGAGACCATGGCCGAATGGCCATGGTTGTTTTTCTCCTTCTTTCTTTCTTCTTCCTCTCCAATTTCTTGAACTAAAATGAGGTCTTCTGTTATATATATATTCCATAATCATGTGAGAGGCACATGCCTCTCTCTAGATTTTTCCTTAACTTTTCTAGAAAAGATGACTTAATTTGTCATCTTTTTATTATTTCCTTTTTTTTTTGTCACATGGTCAATAGGGCCCTTTTTGGAATATTCATGAAACTTGGGTGAAATTTCCATTTTGCCCCTCGACTTTTCTCAGTATTACGATTTTGCCCCTAGCCTTCCACATTGTTTCCACAACCCATTTTTGCAAATTTTCCTTTTCGCCCTTAGCCTCTCACAATAATTCCATGCTAATAATAGTCATAAATAATTTTATAACGACTTGCACATTAAAATGATTTTTGAAAAGTCGTCTCGCCCTTAACTTTCCACGACGACTTCGAAATATCCAAGCGTACAAAGTGCGGGCTATAACAATATATATATATATATATATATATATATATATATATATATATATATATATAGATAGCTATTTTCTCACACCACGTCGCGCTATAGTTAGCCGGGCAGGCACGTAGATGTGCACACCACTGCAGTGGGCAGATTATGAGATTACCCCGGATGCGGGATGACATGATATATGAATCGGGCTGTACATTCCTCAGCACTAACATTTATGGATCGGGTTGTACGTTCCTCAGCACTAACAGTATATATATATATAGTATATGATTTTTAAAGAGAGCATGCATAACATACGCCGTTGAGGCACTTTCAGATATTAAGATTAGCTTTCATGTTTAAGATTTCTTTCATGATTCTTACGTATTTGTTGCTCTTATTCCTTACATACTCGGTACATTACCCGTACTGAATCCCCTATTGCTCGACGGGGGAGGGGTTGCGTTCATGCCCGCAGGTTCAGGTAGGTAGGCAGGTGGTCCAGCTCAGTAGGACTCCCACTCAGCCGTAGTTTGTGCGCTCCACATGGTTCGGAGCTACAGTTCATTTTGGTATGCTATTTTGATATGTACATATGGGTATGACAGGATCCTATTCCGTCCTTTCTACTGCTTTGTATTCTAGTAGAGATCTGTAGATAGTTGTATGTAGTTGATATGTGATGTAGCCTTGTCGGCTCGTATTCTTTTGTGTACAGCATATGTAGCGGCCTATTCGGCTAGCACTGTTCATTTCAGTATTCATATACACAAGTGGTTGTGAGATCTTGATGCATAGTTCATGGTGTTGTTCTTATAACAGTCAGTATAGCTCGGTTAAAAGTCATATATGGGCCACCCTGTTATTAAGTGATAGCCAGATATGAGTATAAGGGTGTCTGGTCAATAGAGGTCAGCCACTGATCATGACTCATCAGTTTGGGTCGTGACACCTTGTTCATTACTCCTAGGGACACAATCTGGTGTGGGGTCCCAAACAAGGTCAGTGATCATGTTAGAAGACTTATGTGAAAAATCGGGGATCAGGAGGAAAATGAAAACTACCTTTCACTAAAGAGCTTCCAAGGAGAGGATGGGTGCATAAAGAGAAAAGAATGAGCAAGACATCCTTTCATGTTTCAAATAATTAGGATGGAGCAAGGTTTTTAATTGGTGAAGAGTGGAGTCTCAACCCCAAGATGTGCAGAATAAACAAACTTGAGGAAACCTAGTCTGTCCTATCCTTCTTGTGATCACGAATCCGAGTGAGGTGACAAATTGCTTGAAGAACCAGGTTGCTGCCACTATGTAAGAAGCACTTTTTAGAAAAAGCTTTCTCCCTCCTCTATGGTTATGATAAAGGAAGAATTAAAATAAGGCAAAAAGTGTTTTTCAGTGACATCTAACACACTTTTATACTGTTATAGGTATACACACATGGATGTCTCACAACAATGTAAGAAAAGGTGACCCGGCACATTTCAGAGTTGTTGCTCGGATGACTTTTCTTTTTTAATCAAGATCAGCAAAGGAACCTGGTCTCTGCAACTCAGGTTAGTAGTCTTTTCGGCACATGTATAAAAGTGAAATTTTCATTTGAGTGCCAAGTCACCGAAACCTTTTTAAAATTCTCCTTCAGACTTTACACCTTCCTTAAGTTGACCCAAACTAGTCGTCATCTGACTCTTTCATATACACTTGATTACTTTTCCTCTCTTCATTTGAAATAGAAAATCCAAGATACCTCTTTACCCCTCCTCTCCCTCATACAAACCTAATCCATCTCTTGCTCTCAGTCTCTATCCTCTCTCCTTATTTTTCCTAGAACCAAACTTCATTATGTCTAGTGAAGGACCTATTTCTCCAGTCCCTGTTGAAACCGACCCCTCTTTCTCACCTTCCAAGGCCCAAAATCCACCTGAATCAAGCCAACCCATATCTTATCAAAAACCCCATCCTCCCATTGATCTAAAATGTGTCACCACTTCCTCAAAATCCTCTGCCTCTAGCAAATCTCTCAATAGAACTGTACCTTCTTCAACCGTACCTGTCCAACTTGAAAACCCTTACTCTGTAAGTAGTAGTCATACCGTACCTGTGTCCAGATATTTTCAAAACACAGATGAAATGGAAGAACAAGACAATGGTGTAGAAGTTACTAGTCAATCTATTGAGAATACAGGGGAGTCACATCAAGCTAAAGAAAACCTGGTCTCCCCAGATATGCATGAAGAAAAAGTTATATGATGAAGAGAAACATACTTTAGAAACAGGCTATGTCTAAAAAGGTAACTCTCCTCTCGCTAATCTCGATAAAGGAACAGAGAAGTCAGCAGACGAGTCTCCTATAAAAGTGGATAGACCTATCTCTGGGATTGGCCAAGGACAGTGTGGTATAATGGACAGTGATGCAACCCTAATGGAAGAAATCACACAAACCATGAGCACTATAGGTGATCTAGGGAGTCAAAGGCACTCAAAGAAAAGGAAGGAGAGACTTGATCCCTCAGTACTAAGAACACTAGAAACTGAATCCAGGACATCTCATGTGTGGGAAAAGACAACAGGGTTGTCGAGAAGGAACTTAGATCTGATTCTAACACCTGAACTTGTTCCTCATGATGTCATACCTCTTGCTGGGTTTTCAACAGAAAAGAGTCATGGTCAAAATTCTTGTGCTGATGAATATGATGAAGATGAGATAGCCCTTAAAATGAAGAAGAAATCAGGAGATAAAGGAACCACAGGATTTGGAGTTACTGAGAAAATCACTTTTGGTCAAACGGCACCTTGAACTAGTCAATGTAAGAAGGCTACAAAGGCAGCTCTGGAATTAGCTCTCTAGGCCAACAAAGCAAAGGGTAGAAAAAGGATCAGAAGTTCTCAGGTAAACATCCGTTTGACTGATGAAATTGAGCTAGTCGATGTGGAGACTGCAGTTCTCAATGATAACGAGGCAGTGGAAAGGGAAGAAATGAAAGATGCCCCAATTGTGAAGAAAAATTCAAAGAAAAGAAAGGGAAAAAATAACGAAGAGTCAAGTTCCCTGAAGAAGCCAAGGGTGAGCAAAGCAGTAGCTCAAAGTGAAAATGAGAGAAGAGAGAATATGAGGAGATAAAAGGTGTTGCTGGGAAGGGTTTTTGATCTAGAAATTGCTGAAAAATATGGGATGAAAGAACTGATTGGAATAATTAGATTTTAGAGTTAGAGTCATTTATTGGCTCCACCAGTGCCACGTGCCTATGAGGAACAAGTGTTTGAGTTCTTTGCAAACCGCGACTACTTTGATGATCTAAGCACCCTCATTGCATCAGTTGGCAAGACTAAATTTATGCTAACTGAAGAGACACTGGGAAACATGTTGGGAGTTCCCACTGAAGGAATAAGAACCGTTGGTGGAAAAATAGAACCTTCAAGTGACTCCAAAGCCATAATGGCTAAAAAGGGGGTAAAAGATGCGAGTACAAGGGCAACACTTAACAAGAAGGAGCTCAAACTAGAATACCAACTCACTTTTAAATTGGTCAACAAAGTGCTGCTTCCTAGGGCTGAGGGTCGTATTATTGCCTTAATTGAAGACCTGGTGCTCATAGAAGCCCTGATCAACTACCAACCCATAAATCTTCCTGCGATCATGATAAAGCACATAATTAAGGCTGTGGATACCCCAGACAGAAAACATGGGCTTCCTTATGGGTTCTTTCAAACCAAAGTATTTGAGTATTTCAAGATCAAGGCTGGCAAGGCTATCAAAGGATCTAAAAAGCCAATTTTCTCCTTGGCCACTTTAGAAGATTGTGAATGCTTAGTTAAGACAGGTGGAAGTACTTCCACAATCTCCAATCTTCTTGTGGCACAAGAAATTGCCACTACTGAACTGGAAAAGGTCAAAGCCAAGAATGCTGCTCTTCAAGGTCGGCTATCTGAGAAGGAGAAAGAGGTTGGCTCTCAAAGTGCTCTACAGGCTGCAAAAATTACAATTGGGAAGCTTAAAGCTGAAAATGAGAAGCTGACAGAGAAGGTGGACAAACTCAAGGACCAAATACTTCAAGATTAGCATATAAACAGAGAACGAGTTGACAGATTAGTCATAGCGCTGACTCAAAATCCACAAAAGCCTCAAATTCCTTAAGTGTCCAAACAAAAATCCCTTCCTATGTCTTCCTTTGATTTTTTTCTCCTGTTTCTGCGTTACAATGTTCCAGTACAGATGGCATTTTTTCTTTTATGCATTTCAGATCTGACTACTATTTTTTTTGTGGTTGTATTAAATCTTTTGGGAATTTACTCTATCTTGTGCCAAACTATGTGCTTGCTTGTATGTCATGACCCGGCTTGGGGCCGTGACGAGTACCTAGGGTCAACCACTGAACACCACTCGTTCTACTACTTATCATGTTCATCAAACGTTCTTTTATCAAAATCATCCTCAAATTATAAGAAAATCATCTTTCATTTGGAAACATAAATACTTTTATATGCACAAGCCTTTTGGTCATTAAAATAATATATATATATATATATATATACATACACAGTAGCAACCTCGTGAGACCATACAACCCACACTACATATCTACGAGCCTCTACTAGAGTACTAGACATATGGATGGGACAGGACCCCGTCGAGCCCACAACATACATATGCATATATACCAAAAGGATAATCAATGGCACCTTCAGAAAATGGAGTGCTCTTCAAGTCCGCTAACAGCTTCTACGAATCTGGATCAAGATCACCTCCCTGTCCACCTGTGGGCATGAACACAGCGTCCAAAGAAAATGGACGTCAGTACGAACATTGTACTAAGTATGAGAGGCATAAACAATAATATTACGTCAATGAAATAAAGGAAGCATCAATAAGGAACATCTGTATCTGACTGTCAAATATAAAGGAAATGATGCATGCTGGCTTACTCAAAATTATCATCATATCATATATGCATAAATGTATAAACTGCTCGTCCATATCGGATCGGTGTGATAATCATTAGCCTGCGTCCAGGCCTCCCGCGTCCGGGGTATCATCTCATGCCGCCCACTAGTGGCGTCTGCCCATGCCATCTGGCCATGGTGTATACGCTGCCCCCCTTAGCGGTGACTGCCCAGCTAAATAGGCGCGGTGTTATATCATCATCATAATATGCTCATCATAGTGCATGCATAAAGACTCTAGGATAACTATGCTTTATCGGGGTGACGTAAGGTCGTGATTCCCTGATTTCATTATGGAACACTCATTAACATCCTGCCTCACCTTGAAGGGAAAAGTATATGAGGTGAGTGTAGGCAATAAATGACATCATTATTGGGCTTATAACATAACTCTTACCTTTTGTAGCTATTCAAGAACATAAGCTCATAGTTTTCCGGAATTTAAGAGATTCATGAAGAGAGAGGAAAGTCATACTATAGGATTCATTCCATGAAAGAACGGACTAGTCTCACATACCTTTTTCATTTAACTACTCTATCGCTTGGTCGTTCTCCTTCAATGCTCGCGTTTCTACCTTAAAGAAGATTTGCATTAACATTAGTTAGTCGGCTATGAGAACATTTTGCTATTTCTAGGGGAAATTGGGCAGCATTTCCTTTGTTTCTACTACTTTTCCCACATTCTATATCAACTCCCAAACGTACATAACAATATTCACAATATCGCAACAACAATCATCAATCATCTACATTTACCACAATTCACCAATTCCCTTCAATTTCTCCACAATTATAGTTATAGCCCATTATCACATTTTCTCATACATAATACTTATTCCGTGGTCTAAGTGTCATTAATAACATATTCACAATCACAACATACTAACATTCATAATTCCTCCCAACTATTGTTCAATAATGACACTATTCAGTCATTCATGACCCATTTTCTACCTCCTTCTACAGTCTAAGTGTTTCAACTTTCAACACCTTAAATAACATGTAAATATCATAAAACTCACCTTGGATGGTGGATGAACAACCCTTGAGTGAAACTTCTCTTCTTGCACCAAAACCCTAACTTTCTTCTCTTGAGTTTTCTTGGTGTAGATGAACTTTTAATGGGTTTCATACACTTGTTTTCATGGATTTGGTGTAGTTGATCTTGGTTTTCCCTTAGTTTCTTGTGGATGAATGATGTAGAAGGTTGTAGAGGGTTCTTGGTGTGTGGAGGAGTGAGATGGAAATGAAATAAAATGAAGGAGGGGTCCTTATATCAATTCTCAAAATCAGTCCTGACCGAGATATACGGTACGATCGACGGAGCATCGATCGGATCGACGGAGCGTCGATCTGGTCGTCGAAGTCGTTAAATTTCTAGTGAGCAATCTGTCGTTTCCTTTCATTCTATGGTGATAAGGACGGTTCGTCTAACTGATCGACAGAGCGTCGACCTGTTCGTCGAATGGCCTTCGCTCTAGCTCAATTATACGGCACAATCGATGAAGCGTCGACTTGTCTGACGGTACAAAGAACGACAGTCGAACTCCCTTTTCGTAGAACTTTGGTGAAGTTTCATTTAACGAAATTTTCTCCCATGCCTTTAACTTCTTTGGAATCTTAATTAGAATTATTAAGTATCCCTTCTTACTTGTGGGGACATCATGTACACCTTTACTTAGTTAGTCCCTTCACCGCTCGACAACACAAAGTTCTGAGGTATAACATTCTTCCCCCCTTTTTGGAACATTCGTCCTCGCATGTTAAGTACTCGGGAATTTTACAAAAAATTCGCCAGAGTGTCCCGTGTAATATGGCGCTACCGTCCTGTCAGAACAACCCATAATAATTCGGCCTCACAGGGCTAAAACACAATAAAACTCTAAGAAGGACTTATGAAAGCTCCCGAAGATGGGGGATATAATATCTGAGTAATGATGGAAATAGGGGTGTTCAGATACTCTAATTATTACACTTCATTTACTGCATACATACCTTATATTGTTGGCGTTTCATCTTGAACCTCTCCTGGAGGTTGGAATAAGTGTGGATACTTGAACTTCATACTCTCTTCTGCTTCCCATGTCATCTCTTCTCGATTGTTATTCCGCTATAAGACCTTAACTGAAGCCACTTCCTTATTTCGAAGTCTTCGTACTTGCCTGTCTAAGATGGAAATGGGTACTTCTTCATATGCTAACTTTTCTGTTACTTGCACATCATCTATTGGAACAATTCTCTTGGGATCTCCAACACACTTGCGAAGCATTGAGACATGAAAAACTGGGTGAACTGATTCAAGCTCCGAAGGCAAGTCCAATTCATAGGCTACATAACCCACCTTGCAGATAATTCTATAGGGTCCAATGTAGCGGGGACTCAATTTCCTTTCTTGCCAAATCTCATCACTCCTTTCATTGGCGATACCTTCAAAAATACCCAATCATCAACCTGAAATGCCAAGTCTCGTCGGCGGTTGTCCACGTAAGGCTTTTGGAGAATTTGGGCTGTCAGAAATCGATCTCGGATCACTTTGACTTTTTCTACCGCTTGCTGAACTAATTCAGGGCCTATGAATTATACTGCTCCTATTTCGAACCATTCAATTGGGGACCTACACTTTCATCCATACAAAGCTTCATACGGGGCCATTTGGATACTTGAATGGTAGCTATTGTTATATGCAAACTCAATAAGGGGTAGGTGATCATCCCAACTACCATCGAAATCTAGCACACATGCTCAGAGCATATCTTCCAAAGTCTGAATAGTACGTTCGGCTTGTCCGTCGGTTTGCGGATGAAATGTCGTGCTGAGCCTTACTTGAGTACCCAAAACTTCCTGGAAAGATTTCCAGAACTTGGCTGTAAATTGTGCTCCTCTATCCATGATAATGGATAATGGAACACCATGAAGTCGCACAATTTCCTTGAGATACAACCTCGCATAATCTTCTGGTGAGTATGTGGTTCTGATTGGAAGAAAATGGGCTACTTTCGTGAGTCTGTCCACGATCACCCATATAGTATCATGCTTGCCTCGGGAACGAGGTAAGCCCACAATAAAATCCATATTGATCACTTCCCACTTCCAAGTAGGGATTTCCATTGCTTGCAATAATCCTCCTGGCTTCTGATGTTCGATATTTAATTGTTGGCAATTTGAACATTGGGCTAGAAATTCTGCTATGTCTCTCTTCATGCCATCCCACCAATATATCAATTTGAGATCGTGGTACATTTTTGTTGCACCTCGGTGAATAGAATACCGAGAATAATGGGCTTCTTCCAGAATTCGTCGGTGCAATTCTGCAACATTCGGAACACATAGCCTGCCTTGGTATCTAA
This sequence comes from Lycium barbarum, assembly GCF_019175385.1. Lineage (NCBI taxonomy): Eukaryota > Viridiplantae > Streptophyta > Magnoliopsida > Solanales > Solanaceae > Lycium > Lycium barbarum. The sequence goes on from NC_083337.1 coordinate 59,063,904, forward strand.
GGATCTCATCCATCGAAGTTTTAAATGGAGATCTCTCTTTTTCATGAAATGTGTCTCTATAGTGGCTCAACTGAGGATCTTCATACTGACGCTCTTTCACTTCCACATTCAGGGACGATACCATAGGATCATTAATACCAATCCCTGCACTACCGGAATCAAACACACGCACTCCAAGATTAGCTAATTGATGGAGCTCGTGAACCATCTCTTTCTTTTCTTGAGGAACTTCACATAAACTGCCCATTGATTAGCAGCTAAGCGCATCGGCCACTACATTTGCTTTTCCAGGGTGGTACAAAATATTCACATCATAATCTTTCAACAATTCTAACCACCGCCTCTGCCGCAGGTTTAACTCCTTCTGCTTGAAAATGTATTGGATATCTTTAATGTCTCCATATCTTTAATGCATGAATAACTGCAGCTAATTCGAGGTCATGATTTGGATTGTTCTTTTCATGCTTCCGCAGCTGTCTCAAAGCATAAGCAATAACTCTACCGTGTTGCATTAACACATATCCTAACCCAACACCGGAAGCATCACAGTATACCACATAACCATCTGACCCTTCTAGAAGTGTTAAGACTGGAGTTGAGGTTAATCTGTCCTTTAGCTCTTGGAAGCTGCGTTCACAAGCATCATTCCATTGAAATTTAGCTGGCTTATGGGTTAGCTTCGTCAATGGAGCTGAAATAGAGGAAAATCCTTCTACAAACCTTCTGTAGTCTCCTGCCAATCCCAGAAAACTATGAACTTCGGTAGGCGTCGTAGGCCTTGGCCAATTCTTCACAGCTTCAATTTTCTGAGTATCAACTCGAATACCGTCATCTGATATGACATGGCCCAGAAATGTTACCGAATTCAGCCAAAACTCGCACTTTGAAAATTTTGCATATAATTCTCGAGCTCGAAGAATTCCAAGTACCATACGTAAATAATCTGCATGCTCTGATTCTGTGCGATACACCAGAATATCATCAATGAATACTATCATGAATAAATCCAAGAGTGGCCTGAAAACATTATTCATCATATTCATGAACACTGTCGAGGCATTAGTCAACCCAAACGACATCACCAGGAATTCATAGTGGCCATATCTTGTTCTTAAAGCTGTTTTGGGAATATCTTCTTCTCTAACCCTCACTTGATGATAACCCGACCTCAAGTCTATTTTAGAAAACCACTTGGCACCCTGTAGTTGATCAAATAAATCATCAATCCTGGGAGAGGATATTAGTTCTTTATCGTCACCTTGTTCAACTGCCTATAATCGATGCACATTTGTAGGGAACCATTTTTTTTCTCACAAACAAGACTGGTGCTCCCCACAGCGATGAACTGGGTCTAATAAACCCGTTCTCAAGCAAACCTGTAACCACATCTTGGGAGGGCTCGAGATCCTGTCGTCCGGCTAAAGCATACACACTGGGCTGAGTGGCACATGAAGTAGACGCTCCCCCTCTGCCTTTACCTCGACCTGCTGGGATCTGGAGAGTCTGCCCTACTGGGCGCACTGAAGATGAACCCGCTTCTGATCCTGTGGTTTGAATCCCCACTCTACCGCTTGTCGACGGGCAATCTCACATCATATGCCTAACTTTGCCACAGGCATAGCAAGCATCCGAACCTTGGCGACATTGTTCGAAATGTATTCTACCGCACTGGCTGCATCGCAGTACTAAGGGTCTCCTCTGACTATAATCTTCCATGAACTGAGAATCTGAGGCCCTCGAACTCTGACTCTGTCCTGAATGAAAGGAGCGATCAAATCTCCTACCCGTAAATCGAGGAGGTGCACTAGTCACCGACTGGCCTGAATGTCTAGAATATGTCTGCATTGATCCCCCTCTATAATCACTGTCTGCCCCCATAGATCTAGCCCTCTTTCTTTGCCTTCTTTCAATATCGTGATCACCTCTTGGTGGTGGCTGTCGTTCTTCTATGTTCTAGGCATGGGCTTTTATTCGGGAAATATCCATCCCTTCTTGTAGCGAAGCCATCAAACAATCCTTGAAAAAATATGGCCCCAAGCCACTCACAAACCTGTGCACCCTATCTCCCATATCGGCCACCATAGTCGGGGCATATCTAGCCAAAGAGTTAAATTGCAGGCTATACTCCCGGGCACTCATACTTCCTTGCTTCAAATTTAGAAATATATTCGCTCTAGCTCGGCGGACCTCGGGTGGCAAATAATGGCGAATGAAAGCATCTATGAATTCTTGCCACACGGGAGGAGGCACATTTTCTTTCCTTGATGCTATCCAATTATTATACCACAATACCGCCACGTCTCGGAGTCTATAAGATGCCAAATCCATGAATTCAGTCTCAGAGGCCTGAATGATTCTCAATGTTCTCAACATCTCATCAATGAAACCTTGCGGGTCTTCATTCGGCTTTGACCCGAAGAACTCCGGAGGATTCAAGCTCATAAAATCACGAGCTCGGGTACTAGCTGACCGTTCACTTGGGCCTGCATTCTGCTGTTGTGCCTGGGCGGCAACCAACTGTGTCAATAGATGAATGGCCTCGGTCACTTATAGACCCGGAGCGACCGGTGGAGGAACTGGAGCTGAAGCTCGTCCTTGTTCTTCTACATTGGGCGGGTTAGCGGAAGTGTTAGATAGGGACTCATTATGTGACTCGCCCTCTTCTCCATTCATTGGCGGCTCTCTTTCTACCCGCCTTTTTGTCGTAGTCTTGCCCTTCTAGGGGGCTGTAGCTCTTCCCTTTGGCGGTATTTCTGAAATCAGAACACACTATTAGGGAGGATAAAATCTTATACACGGCTCTATCGTACGATTTCATAAGAAGAAAAATGGTCATTTTTCGTACATGCCCTGTAGTCTCCTGTCTATTGATGTGGCGCGCAACACACCATAAACAAGACTCTACTAGACACGGCTCGTACACACTTCCTAGGACTGAACTGCTCTAATACCACTTTTGTCATGACCCGGCTAGGGGCCGTGACGGGTACCCGGGGCTAACCACCGAGCACCAATCGTTCTACTACTTATCATGCTCATCAAACGTTCTTTTATCAAAATCATCCTCAAATTATAAGAAAATCATCTTTCATTCGGAAACATAAATTTTTTATATGCACAAGCCTTTTGGTCATTAAAATAATATATATACACATACATAGTAGCAACCTCGTGAGATCATATATCCCACACTACGTATCTACGAGCCTCTACTAGAGTACTAGACATATAGACGGGACAAGACCCCATCGAGCCCACAACATACATATGCATATATACCAAAAGGATAATCAATGGAACCTTCGAAAAATGGAGTGCTCTTCAAGTCCGCTAACAGTTTCTACGAATCTGGATCAAGATCACCTCCCTGTCCACCTGTGGGCATGAACACAGCGTCCAAAGAAAACAGATGTCAGTACGAACATTGTACTGAGTATGAGAGGCATAAACAATAATATTACGTCAATGAAATAAAAGAAGTATCAATAAGGAACATCTGTATCTAAATGTCAAATATAAAAGAAATGATGCATGCTGGCTTACTCAAAACCATCATCATATCATATATGCATAAATTTATAAACTGCCCGTCCATATCGGATCGGTGTGATAATCATTATCCTGCGTCCAGGCCTCCCGCGTCAGGGGTATCATCTCATGCCGCCCACTAGTGGTGTCTGCCCATGCCATCTGGCCATGGTGTATACACTGCCCCCCTTAGCGGTGACTGCCTGGCCAAATAGGCGCGGTGTTATATCATCATCATAATATGCTCATCATAGTGCATGCATAAAGACTCCAGGATAACTATGCTTTATCGGGGTGACGTAAGGTCGTGATTCCCCGATTTCATTATGGAGCACTCATAAAAATCCTGCCTCACCTTGAAGGGAAAAGTATATGAGGTGAGTGTAGGCAATAAATAACATCATTATTGGGCTCATAACATAACTCTTACCTTTTGTAGCTATTCAAGAACATAAGCTCATAGTTTTCCGGAATTTAAGAGATTCATGAAGTGGGAGGAAAGCCATACTATAGGATTCATTCCATGAATCAAAGGACTAGTCTCACATACCTTTTTCATTTAACTACTCTATCGCTTGGTCGTTCTCCTTCAATGCTCGCGTTTCTACCTTCAAGAAGATTTGCATTAACATTAGTTAGTCGGTTATGAGAACATTTTGCTATTTCTAGGGGAAATTGGGCAGCATTTCCTTTGTTTCTACTACTTTTCCCACATTCTATATCAACTCCCAAACGTACATAACAATATTCACAATATCGCAACAACAATCATCAATCATCTACATTTACCACAATTCGCCAATTCCCTTCAATTTCTCCACAATTATAGTTATATCCCATTATCGCGTTTTCTCATACATAATACTTATTCCGTGGTCTAAGTGTCATTAATAACATATTCACAATCACAACATACTAACATTCATAATTCCTCCCAACTATTGTTCAATAATGACACTATTCAGTCATTCATGACCCATTTTCTACCTCTTTCTACAGTCTAAGTGTTTCAACTTTCAACACCTTAAATGACATGTAAATATCATAAAACTCACCTTGGATGGTGGATGAACAACCCTTGAGTGGAAATTCTCTTCTTGCACCAAAACCCTAACTTTCTTCTCTTGAGTTTTCTTGGTGTAGATGAACTTTTAATGGGTTTCATACACTTGTTTTCATGGATTTGGTGTAGTTGATCTTAGTTTTCCCTTAGTTTCTTGTGGATGAATGATGGAGAAGGTTGTAGAGGGTTCTTGGTGTGCGAAGGAGTGAGATGGAAATGAAATATAATGAAGGAGAGGTCCTTATATCAATTCTCAAAATCAGTCCCGACCAAGATATACGGTACGATCGACGGAGCGTCGATCGGATCGAAGGAGGGTCGATCGGATCGACAGAGAGTCGATCTGGTCATTGAAGTCGTTAAATTTCCAGTGAGCAATCATTCATTTCCTTTCATTCTACGGTGAGAAGGACGGTTCGTCGAACTGATCGATGGAGCGTCGACCTGTTCGTCAAATGGCCTTCACTCTAGCTCAATTCTACGGCGCAATCGACGAAGCGTCGACTCGTTCGACGGTACAAAGAACGACCGTCGAACTCCCCTTTCACAGAACTGCTGTAAAGTTTCATTTAACGAACTTTTCTCCCTTGCCTTTAACTTCTTTGGAATCTTAATTAGAATTATTAAGTATCCCTTCTTACTTGTGGGGATATCATGTACACCTTAACTTACGTTAGTCCCTTCACCGCTCGGCAACCCAAAGTTCCGAGGTATAACATTGTATCTCTCACACCCGTGGTTATGTTGCCCGTGTGGCTCTGAGTAAGTAATGTTGAACTTCTTTTTATCGATTCTAACTATCCTTCTTGTTGATGCCAAAAGGGGGAAGATGAGAAAGAAATGTAAGGGAAGATCACATTGTGTCATATCACATTTTGAAATGCTTGAATCTGTTACGCGTCACTTGTAATATTTTTCTATGTTTCTTTCAAAAAAATGGTTTGCTTCATACGGGGAACGAGTGGGATCTAGTTCCCAAAGGGAATAGCCACAGAGGGAACGAGTGGGATCTAGCTTCTCAAGGGGAGTGCATCTAAGTTTGTCATCATCAAAAAGGGGAAAATTGATAGGTAATGTCATATTCCATGTTTTGATGAATGTCAAACTATGAAGAACCAGAATGAGACCCGGTCCTCCAGTTGCTCTCTTCATACAGTCGATAGCTACAGTGGTGTCACGACACAGCTAGGGACCGTGACGGGTACCCAGGGATAACCACCGAGCACAGCTCGTGCCATCACTTATTAAGCTTATTTAGCAATCGTTTATCCGATTCATGCTTAATTTATAATAAAATCCATTTTATTTAGAAACGAAGTGCTTTTATACATACGAGCCCTTAGGCTAGCAAAATAATATACATATATATATATATATATACATAATGACCATGCCATGAAACCACACGACCCACGTCGAGTATCTACGAGCCTCTAAGAGATGACACCTACAACTGTACACAAAAGAATCATCATAGGCACCTCCGGGACAATGGAGGGCGTCCAATCAGCTAGCAGCCTCTAAGAATCCGGAGCAAGATCTCCTCCCTGTCTACCTGTGGGCATGAACACAGCGTCCATAGAAAAAGGATGTTAGTACGAATATTGTACTGAGTATGTAAGGCAAGAATGAAATAAACAAACATAACAAAAAGATCATGAGTCATGGGACAAAGATATAACTCGCACACATGTCATAGGCAATCGTATTACTATCACATTTCACATTTTACACCATCATAGTACACCTGTTATCACGTCCCATACATCATCACGTACGTCGTCATATACATCATCACATCATAATCTGTATCGTTACCCGCGTCCGGGTAACCCTCATATGTCGCCCACTAGTGGTGATCATGCCCAGCCCTCTCGGCTCGGTGTAAACATCGCAGCCCGCATTAGCGGTGACATGCCCGGCCATATAGGCACGGTGGAATCATACGCAGCCCGCACTAGCGGTGACATGCCCGGCCATATAGGCACGGTGGAATCTTATCATCACAACATCAATCATAACACGTCATTATTATACATCTCAAACCATAGCATCATGTTATCATTTCTTAGTGTTCCATGTATCCCATAGTGTTACAAGTTAGCATTACTTATCATCTTATTGTCATAACATACAATAGCATTAAGAGCATTCATTAGGCTTTAAGACAACCATACTATGTCGGGGTGACGTAAGGTCGTGAACCCCCGATTGTATTATGAACCTTTATGAGTATCATGCCTCGCCTTGAAGGGAATAAAACATAAGGCGAGTGTTAACAATAATAGCATCATTAGCATTGTAGGAACATCATGCCACAATTTCTTGAGTCTCTAGACTCTAGCTTATTGTCATCACTATCATGCTCATAGGAGATTTAATATATAGAAGGACTCTTAAGCTTCATCTTATAGAATGATTTGTGGAAATCTTGAAGGATTCATGCCTTTTGAAAGAAGCGTTAAGCCTCACATACCTTTGTCGTTTAAACAATTTAGCGTTTGCTTATTCTCCTTCAATGTCACGCCTCTACCTTCAAAAAGAGGATTCGTACGATCGTTAGTTAACCAACCTAAGAACGAACTACTATTTCTAGAGAAAATTGGGTAGTACTTCCTTTGTTTATACTACTTTTCCCATATTCCATATCAACTCCCAATCACCCACAATAACAATCACAATATAGAAAATCACAATTATCATTCATATACAATGGTCATGATCCACCATTTCTCTTCATTTTTCCCCACATTTATGGTTTTGGGTTCGCTATCGAATTTTCCCATGTGTCACACTTATCTCATGGTATACATTTCATTTATAACATATTCATACTCACAACACACTAACATTCATGATTCAACTCAACTACCACTCACTCATTACACTATTCACTCTTGGATAACCCATTTGCTATGTTCTTCTACAATTCGGGTATCTTATCCTTCCAACACCTTAAAAAACATAAAATGGTCATGAAACTTACCTTGGATGATGGTTGAACAAGTCTTGAGTGGAGTTTCTCCTCTAGCAACAAAACCCTATCTCACCTCTTTTGGTTTTCTTTGAGGAGGATGAACTTCACTTGGGTTTCACATTCTTGTTTTCATGAACTTGGTGTGGTTGATCTTGATTTTCACTTGGATTCTTGTATTGGTAGAGTTTTGGAAGGTTCTAGAGAGATGTTGGGTCGTGGAGAGAGAAGATGAAATAAAATAAAATGAACTTGGGTCCTTATTTAAAAATTGAAATCTGTCCCGACATCATTATACGGGCCGTATAAATTAATAAGGTCCGTATAATCGACCGTAAAACTGCTCCAATGACTACCCTGTTTCTGTGTCAACTTGACGGTACATTATACGGGCCGTATAATTTTATACGGTCCGTATAATTGATCCTAAAATCATCCCTTCAGCAACCTCATTCTGCCTCATTCTGTGACTCTTTTACGGTCCATTATACGGCAGTATAATGTTATACGGTCCATATAATTGACCGTATAACCCATTAGTTCACTGAGTCTTATTCTCATCATTTCGTTCGATCTCCGATCCTTATGGAACCTTCTTAACAATTATTTAGCACCTCAATACCAGTCTAAATGACGTTGTCCCTCGTCAAAACACCATATACGTAATACCCTTCATTGGCCTAATCACTGTACGCTAGCGGGGGGGGGGGGGGGGGGGGGATTTCCAAGGTGTAACATTCTTCCCACCTTTGGAACATTCGTCCCCGAATGTTAAACACTCGGGATTCTAGAAAAGTTTTGCCAGAGTTTCCCCTGTAATTTGGCACTACCAACCTGTCACAACAACCCATAATATCATTGCCTCACGGGGCTACATTACAATATCAACATATCTATGGCCACACAAGACCCAAAGAGTAAAATAAAGCATACATACCTTATACCGTTGACGTCTCAGCTTGGATCTCCCCTGGGGGTTGGAACAAATGGGGGTACTCGGATCTCATCTTCTCTTCCGCCTCCCAAGTCATTTCTTCCCGATTGTTGTTCCGCTATAAAACTTTGACTGAAGCTACCTCTTTATTTGGATGCTTTTGCACTTGCCTATCTAAGATGACAATAGGCACCTTATCATAAGTTAGCCTTTCTGTTATCTGCACATTGTCTATCGGGACAATCTTTGTGGGATCTCCAACACACTTGCGGAGCATCGAAACATGAAAGACCGGATGGACTGATTTAAGCTCCGAAAGCAATTCCAATTCATATGCTACCTGTCCCACCTTGCGAATGACTTTGTAGGGTCCGATGTACCTAGGACTTAGCTTCCCCTTCTTGCCAAATCTCATTATCCCTTTCATTGGTGACACTTTCAAAAATACACAACGTAGCCACATGGCCCTTCTGGAAGTGTTAAAACTGGAGCTGAGGTCAACCTGTTTTTCAACTCTTGGAAACTATGTTCACAAGCATCATTCCATTGGAATTTAGCCGACTTCTGGGTTAACTTCGTCAATGGGGCTGAAATGGATGAAAAGCCCTCTACAAACCTTCTATAATAGCCTGCTAAACCCAGAAAACTACGAACTTTTGTAGGCGTCGTAGGCCTTGGCCAAGTCTTCACTGCTTCAATTTTCTGAGTGTCAACTCGAATACCGTTATTGGAAATAACATGGCCCAGAAATGTCACAGAATTCAGCCAAAACTCGCATTTCGAAAATTTTGCGTATAGCTCTCGGGCTCGGAGAATACCAAGAACGATCCTAAAATGATCTGCATATTCCGATTCCGTGCGAGAATACACCAGAATATCATCAATAAACACTATCACAAACAAGTCCAAGAGTGGCCTGAACACAATGTTCATCAAATTCATAAATACAGCCGGAGCATTAGTCAACCCGAATGACATCACTCGGAATTCATACTGGCCATATCTCGTTCTGAAGGCTGTTTTTGGAATATCCGCTTCTCTAACTCTCACTTGATGGTAGCCCGACCTCAAATCTATTTTTGAAAACCACTTGGCACCTTGCAATTGATCGAATAAATCATCAATCCTTGGGAGAGGATATCTGTTCTTTATCGTCACTTTGTTCAATTGCCTATAATCGACACACATTCGTAGAGAACCGTCTTTCTTCCTCACGAACAGGACCGGTGCTCCCCACGGTGATGAACTGGGCCTAATAAACCCTTTCTCAAGCAAATCCTTCAACTGCGTCTTTAGCACTTTCAATTCTGCCGGAGCCATTCGATAAGGAGGAATAGAAATAGGCTTGGTATCCGGCAACATATCGATGGCAAAATCAATCTCTCTTTCTGGAGGAAGACCAGGAAGTTCATCTGGAAATACGTCTGGAAACTCATTCACCACCGGAACTGACTGGAAAATTGGTGGCTTTGCCTCGGTATCATGAACCCGAACTAAGTGATAAATATAGCCCTCGGCTATCATCTTCCTTGCCTTAAGGTAGGAAATAAACCTGCCTTTCGGAGATGCTGTATTACCCTTCCATTCAAGCACGGGCTCTCCCGAAAATTAGAATCGAACCACTTTTGTGCGATAATCAACATTTGCATAACACGAAGCCAACCAATACATACCCATGATTACATCGAAATCTACCATTTCTAACTCAATCAAGTCAGCCTTGGTGTGTCGATCGCATATCACAATAACACAATTTTTGTACACTTGTCTTGCTATCACAGGATCACCAATTGGAGTGAGTACCTCAAAGGGTTTAATTGACTCGGGTTTTACCCCGATGCAACCAACAACGTATGGAGTAATATAAGAAAATGTAGAACCCGGATCTATCAACGCATACACATCACAGGAGAATATAGACAATATACCTGTGACTACATCCACAGAGGACTCGAGATCCTGTCGTCCCGCTAAAGCATATACACGGGGCTGAGTGGCACCCGAAGTAGATGCTGCCCCTCGGCCTCTGCCTCGGCCAGCTGTCATCTGAGTAGTCTGCCCTGCAGGGCGTGCTGATGAGGAACCCGCTGCTGAGCCTGTGGGCTGAACCCTACCTATACCATATCACGAGGGACAATCTCGCATCAAATGTCCAGTCTGCCCACAAACATAACAACCATCAGTGTCCTGACGACACGACCCTGAATGTAATTTGCGGCACCGACTACATCGTGGAACTGGCGGTCGTCTCTGGCTATAATCACCCCTAAACTGAGAACCCGGAGCTCTCGAGCTCTGACCCTGTCCTGACGGAAAAAGAGCGATCAAATCCCCTGTTCGCGAACCGGGGAGGCGCACTAGTTGCTGGCTGGCCTGAATGTCGGGAATAACCCTGCCTCGATCCCCCTCTATAATCACCACTTGTGCCCTTAGATATAGCCCTTTTGTTTTACCTCCTATCACTATCGCGATCGCCCCTTTGTTGTCGTTGTCGCCCCTCTAAATTCTAAGCATGGGCCTGTATCCGGGAAATGTCCATCCCGTCTTGCAAGGAAGCCGTCAGACAATCTCTAAATAAATGCGGTCCCAGACCACTCACAAATCTATGTACCCGATCTCCCATGTCGGCCACCATAGTCGGAGCATATCTAGCCAAAGAATTGAATTGCATGCTATATTCCCGGGCACTCATGCTTCCCTGTCTCAAATTCAGAAATCTATCCGCTCTAGCTCGACAGACCTCGGGTGGTAAATAGTGGCGAATGAAAGCATCTACGAATTCTTGCCAAACCGGAGGAGGCGCATTCTCCCCTCTTGATAACACCCAATTGTTATACCATAACACCGCCACATCCCGGAGTCTATAGGATGCCAACTCTACGGATTCGGTTTCGGAGGCATGGACAATCTTCAATGTCCTCAATATTTCATCAATAAAACTTTGTGGGACTTCCTCCGGCTTTGACCTAAAGAATTCCGGGGCATTTAGACTCATAAAATCACGGGCCTTTGTACTTGATGCCCGGTCACTTGAACCCATATTTTGTCGTTGTGCTTGTGCGGCAACCAATTGGGTCAATAACTGAATAGCCTCGGTCATTTGTTGACTCGAAGAAACTGGCGGAGGACTTGGAGCTGGGGCTCCTCCTTGCTCTTCCACATTAGGCGGGGTAGAAGAAGCATTTGACAAGGCCTCGTTGTGCGATTCTCCTTCCTCTATATTCATCGGAGGCTCTATTTCTGCCCGCCTCTTTGTTGTAATCTTTCCCTTCTGGGCGGCTGTAGCCTTTCCCTTTGGTGGCATTCTGAAGTCATAACACACTATTAGAGAGGATAACATCTTATACCCGGCTCTATCGCACGATTCCCTAAGAAGAAGGATGGTCATTCTTCCTAAATGCCTTGTAGCCTCCTGTTTATTGATGTGGCGCGCAACACACCATATACAAGACTCTACTAGACACGGCTCGTAGACACTTCCTAGGACCGAAATGCTCTGATACCACTTTTGTCACGACCCAGCTAGGGACCGTGACGGGTACCCGGGGCTAACCACCGAGCACTGCTCGTGCCATCACTTATTAAGCCTATTCAGCAATCATTTATCCGATTCATGCTTAATTTATAATAAAATCCATTTTATTTAGAAATGAAGTGCTTTTATATATACGAGCCCTTAGGCTAGCAAAATAATACACACATATATATATATACATAATGAACATGCCATGAAACCACATGACCCACGTCGAGTATCTACGAGCCTCTAAGAGATGACACCTACAACTGTACACAAAAGAATCATCATAGGCACCTCCGGGACAAAGGAGGGCTTCCAATCCGCTAGCAGCCTCAAAGAATCCGGAGCAAGATCTCCTCCCTGTCTACCTGTGAGCATGAACACAACGTCCATAGAAAAAGGATGTCAGTACGAATATTGTTCTGAGTATGTAAGGCAGGAATAAAATAAACAAACATAACAAAACGATCATGAGTCATGGGACAAAGATATAACCCGCACACATGTCATAGGCAATCGTATTACTATCACATTTCACATTTTACACCATCATAGTACACCTGTTATCACGTCCCATACATCATCACATCATAATCTATATCGTTACCCGCGTCCGGGTAACCCTCATATGCCGCCCACTAGTGGTGATCATGCCCGGCCCTCTCGGCTCGGTGTAAACATCGCAGCCCGTATTAGCGGTGACATGCCCGGCCATATAGGCACGGTGGAATCATACGCAGCCCGCATTAGCGGTGACATGCCCGGCCATATAGGCACGGTAGAATCTTATCATCACAACATCAATCATAACACGTCATTATTATACATCTCTAACCATAGCATCATGTTATCATTTCTTAGTGTTCCATGTATCACATAGTGTTTCAAGTTAGCATTACTTATCATCTTATTGTCATAACATAAAATAGCATTAAGAGCATTTATTAGGCTTTAAGACAACCATACTATGTCGGGGTGACGTAAGGTCGTGAACCCCCGATTGTATTATGGACATTTATGAGTATCATGCCTCGCCTTGAAGGGAATAAAACATAAGGCGAGTGTTAACAATAATAGCATCATTAGCATTGTAGGAACATCATGCCACAATTTCTTGAGTCTCTAGACTCTAGCTCATTGTCATCACTATCATGCTCATAGGGGATTTAATATATAGAAGGACTTTTAAGCTTCATCTTATAGAAGGATTTGTGGAAAGCTTGAAGGATTCATGCCTTTTGAAAGAAGAGTTAAGCCTCACATACCTTTGTGTTTAAGCAATTTAGCATTTGCTTATTCTCCTTCAATGTCACGCCTCTACCTTCAAAAAGAGGATTCGTACGATCGTTAGTTAACCAACCATAAGAACGAACTACTATTTCTAGAGAAAATTGGGCAGCACTTCCTTTGTTTATACTACTTTTCCCGTATTCCATATCAACTCCCAATCACCCACAATAACAATCACAATATAGAAAATCACAATTATCATTCATATACAATGGTCATGATCCACCATTTCTCTTCATTTTTCCCCACATTTATGGTTTTGGGTTCGCTATCGTATTTTCCCATGTATCACACTTATCTCATGGTCTACATGTCATTTATAACATATTGATACTCACAACATACTAACATTCATGATTCAACTCAACTACCACTCACTCATGACACTATTCACTCTTGGATGACCCATTTGCTATGTTCTTCTACAATTCTGGTATCTTATCCTTCCAATACCTTAAACAACATAAAATGGTCCTGAAACTTACCTTGGATGATGGTTGAACAAGTCTTGAGTGGAGTTTCTCCTCTAGCAACAAAACCCTATCTCACCTCTTTTGGTTTTCTTTGAGGAGGATGAACTTCACTTGGGTCCTGACGACACGGCCCTGAATGTAATTTGCGGCACCGACTACATCGTGGAACTGGCGGTCGTGTCTGGCTATAATCACCCCTAAACTGAGAACCTGGAGCTCTCGAGCTCTGACCCTGTCCTGACGGAAAAGAGCGATCAAATCCCCTGTTCGCGAACCGGGGAGGCGCACTAGTTGCTGGCTAGCCTGAATGTCGGGAATAATCCTGCCTTGATCCCCTTCTATAATCACTACCTGTGCCCTCAGATCTAGCCCTTTTGTTTTGCCTCCTATCACTATCGCGATCGCCTCTTTGTTGTCGTTGTCGCCCCTCTAAATTCTAAGCATGGGCCTGTATCCGGGAAATGTCCATCCCGTCTTGCAAGGAAGCAGTCAGACAATCTCTAAATAAATGCGGTCTCAGACCACTCACAAATCTATGTACCCGATATCCCATGTCGGCCACCATAGTCGGAGCATATCTAGCCAAAGAATTGAATTGCATGCTATATTCTCGGGCACTCATGCTTCCCTGGCTCAAATTCATAAATCTATCCGCTCTAGCTCGGCAGACCTCGGGTGGGAAATAGTGGCGAATGAAAGCATCTACGCACTCTTGCCAAACCGGAGGAGGTGCATTCTCCCCTCTTGATAACACCCAATTGTTGTACCATAACACCGCCACATCCCGGAGTCTATAGGATGCCCACTCCACGGATTCGGTTTCGGAGGCATGGACTGTTATAGCCCGTATTTTGTACGTTCGGATATTTCGAGGTAGTCGTGGTAAGTTAAGGACAAGACCATTTTCCAAAATTATTTTAATGTACAAGTTGTTTATGAATATTATTGGCATGAAAATATTGAGAAAGGCTAAGGGTAAAAAGGAAAATTCACAAGATGGCTCATGGTAATATTGAGGAAGGCTAGGGGCAAGAAGGACATTTCACAAAAAAATCAAGAAAGATCAAGAATGCTCCACCATGGTCGTGTGGTGTATATGGGTCCCACCCATGGCCATGTGTTCATATTTTTATTTGTAGGGCTCAAGTGTGTATATATATATATATATATATATATATATATATATATATATATATATATATATGTGGTGGAAAATAATACATATTCATTCTTTAAATCATGAAGCGTGGAGAAAAAGAGAAACGAAGAAGAAAGAAAGAGAAGCATTCGGCCACCATGGCCAAAATTTGAAGCCATGGAAATTGATCAAGAAAAATTATATTCTTCTAGTATTCCAACTAATTTGAAGGCCCTAATTAACATGGAGTGGTTGTTGGAGCAATAAAACCATTCATTCTTGCAAGGCACAACTATAGCCAAGTTGAAGAGCTAAGTGGAAAAGGTAAGGTTTGATCCTCTTTCATATGTTATGGATGGTTTGTATATGTTGTAGAGTGTAGAAATGGATGGAATCCATGGTACATGTGTGTGTTGATGTTGTGGCCGAATATAGTTGTGTTGTGTAGAACAAATGGATTGATATTGTTTAGTATTTTGATTGTTGTTGTTGTGGGAGTGTTGAAGAAGTTAATTAGACATTAGTATAGTTTCTTGTCATTATGAGAATAAAGTTGTTAATGCATAGACTATTATTATAGTTCATGAATTTGGAAGGAAAGAATGTGTTGTTGTTGGTTATGTTGAGTTGAGAAGGATTCGGGTAGTAGGTATAATTCATGAACTTGAAAGAAGGAAATGTGTCGCTATTGTTCTTGTTGAATTTGGAAGGTTTCGGGCAAAGTACTTTGTTGATTGGGTTGTTTGGAATATTATGTGAATTGTTTGAAGTATTCTTGAACCATGTTAGAATGGTTTTGGATTAATACTTGGATGAGAGATCATTGATGTTAGTTTGATTATATGTTATTGAATTGAATATAAATGAAATGTCGTTGAATTTTGTGACAAGGGTTGTTAATGTTAGAATATACTTTGGATTGATTGTTGAAGTTGTTAGTATGATTGTTGGTATTGTTGTTGATAATTTGGCTGAGTTGAATTCTCGGATTGTTGTTGATAAATTGGCCGAGTTAGATTCTCGGGGATGGTGTATTTACAAGGGAAATGCTGCCGAAATTTCGGTAGAATATAAATGAATTCATTTGAAAGACTAAGACAAGTATATGCCGATGAATCTAATGATTATGTCAATTCTCTTGAATATAGACTAGCAAGTTTGGACGAATAAGCATAGCTAATAGGACGTGGAACAGGTATGTAAGGCTTATCCTTTCTTTCTTTTGGCATGATCCCTATGAAACGAGCAAATGACGTATATGTATGATTTCAGAGAAACTCCTATTCTTAGAGCCACAAGGATGGCTAACGTTCTTGATTTCCATGAGCTATTTCGTATGATTTTGATGCGTATCTATGATGTCCGAAGTTCTATTTGATATGTTTCCGAATGGCATTCGAAAGATAATTGATATGACTAAAGTTTTGATTTTCAAATGATAGAACGTTTGATTATTCCATTGAGTCTTGGATATATTTTGATACGTACATATGGTTCCAAAAGCTCTATTTGATTTGATCCGTAACGATATCTGAAAGGTACTTGATATGATTGTTGTTTTGATTTTCCGGAAAAAAAAAGGCTTCTGAAACGCTCGTAGAAGGTTCTGTACTTCAAACGCTCATAACTTTCTTATACTAAGTCGGATTGACCCTAAACTTGTTTCTGAGCCATCTGAAGTCGATAAGTGTACGTATCTATCGAGTCTTGATTTATTTGCATATGGTTTCGCACTACTCTGTTCGTGCAAGTCTCAGTATGTCCTTCACTGCGTCCCGGGCCAGGGTATGTCCTCGTGCGTACTTCTCTGCAGTGTTCACCGCGTCCCTCTCACTTGCGGGCCGGGGCATGTTATATATGATATGATGACATTATGATATGATGACGGGGTGGTGGCCAGGATGGCATATGATGACTCTATTCACCGCGTCCCGCAAAAGAGGGTCGGGGCACGTTACATGCATATATGATACATGACATTGGCATACATGATTTCATTTACCGCGTCCCTCAATGGAGGGCCGGGGCACGCTATACGCAAATATGATATACATGATTCCATTCATCGCGTCCCTCAATGGAGGGCCGGGGCACGTTATATGCGTATATGATATGTGGTGATGACATGCATGAATTTACTCACCGCGTCCCTCACTAGAGGGCCGGGGCACGTTATAGGATATATGATATACGTTGATGGTATACATGATTTTCGTTTATGATTTACGATGACATACATGATTTTCATTTTAAAAGGCAAGTGCTTTGATGTTTTAAAAGGTCATACTTGATTCTGGTAAATCTCTGTTTCAGTTATGACTCTCTTTTCTGTATTCCATGCCTTACATGCTCAGTACATATTCCGTACTGACCCCCTTTCTTCGGGGGCTGCGTTTCATGCCGCACAGGTACACCCAAATGAGTAGAAGCCATTATAGAAGATGTTCCAGCGAAGTTGGCAAGCTCCATTTTCCCTGGAGTGTTGCCGGGTCAGAGTATTATGCTATGATATTTTGTTCGAAGTTAGAGACTTTGCAGACAGAGTCGTGGGTATAGGATGTCAGTTTTGTAAGCGGCTCCATCAGCCGTTATATCATTCTGTGTTATGTGATAAATTCTATATGATTACAGATTTTGTTTGATTTGAGAACAACGAGAAAGAATATTTCTGAAAGCTTTACTATGTGTTTCATCCTTATTTGATTTAAAAGTCCAAAGGGATTATGTGTGTACTAAGAGTCAGAGGGTTCGCTCGGCCCTAAATAAGGGTCGGGTGCCCATCACACACTAGTGAGATTAGGGTGTGACAAAGTGGTATCAAAGCAGGTCGTCCTAGGGGTTGTCTGCAAAGTCATGTCCAGTAGAGTCCTGTTTATGGTGTGAAGTCGGCCACATTTATAAACAGGAGGCTACAGGGCATCTAGGGATTGTTGACCTTCTTTCTGTCTCAGATCGTGCGATAGAGCCAAGTCATAGGAAAATGGAATTCCTTATATAAGCCTTACATACGACGGAAGAAGGTGAATGGTGATATGGAAAGCCACAAGGGTAAGTATTGATATTTTGTTCTTTACCTGAAACTGGAAGCTCTGGATGGCTGGAATGTGTCATATAACCGTATGTTCTGTGAGGTATTGTCGATATTTGCCGCGTACAGATATTGAATAGTAAGAATGGTAAAAGAGATTCTGCCAAAATGGCTAATCAGGTTATTTAGTTAGATACGCCTAACGAGAAGGAGCGTGGAAAGGAAATAGCGTAAAAGGACAATAAGTGGGATGAGTTGTTTCAGAAAGGTTATGGATTTGGTACGACATGAAAAATAATAGCGAGAATGACGATTAGTAGTCCAAAGGATTAAAATGGATAACATCCGAGGTTTAGTAAGAGCAAGGTCTATTGGAGGATTTAGAGAAAGTTGATAATCAATTTTGCTGTAGATTATTATACAAGAATGGTGAGTGGGAATCCGAACAGACTGATACCTGAGTACTATAAGTAATGGCGACGAAGGTATGTTCCCCACCATCGGGAATCCGAAAATCTGGGATAAAAGGTAACCATACTCGCAGGTGAAAGGTGAATATTGAGAATTGAAAAGGGTAAAATAGTAATTGTAAAGCAGAAAGACGTGTTGCGAGGGTGTCTCGGAATCTATAAGACTTTGACTTGTCCAAGATCATGTAATGAAGGTCATGCGGCGAAGTGGACGCGATTATATCAGCATTAATGCACCGGATTTCATCAAAGTTTCGAGGTTAAGCGTGCTAAGGTGGGAGAAATTTCAGGATGGGTGACCCCCTGGGAAGTGCGCAAGAAATTCTATGGATTTAGACATAAGAGACAAATGAGAAGCTAGAGTAGCCTTAGGGAAACTAGAGTATACGGGATGGTTGGAGACCATAAGAGGTCGCGCAGGACGAGGCAGACTAGACTGGTGAAGAGACAGAAAGTGCATCCCAGCTTTGGAGTTAGGATTAGCTTGAATAGCGTTTGGAAGTATTTTGTGGGCAAGTTGGTAGTAATTATATATATATAAATGCGTATGATATCTCATATGTGATTGTATCAGCGGGCATGTGCTGCATGTCCCAGCAACCGGTGCTACGGTATGGGAGACATCAATCGAGCAAGGGTACCGAAGTTCAAGTGACAGCAAAAATAGATGGTACAAGTGCTACAAGGTAAGCTGATGTTATTTTCACTACAGGTTAAGATTGGAAAATTCTAATACAATGATATTTGGAAAAGAAAGAAAATGAGTAAATGGAAGGCAAAGAGACCAAAATGTCGGAAGAAGGTGAGAGGTAAGAAACCTCGGTGTGTGAAACCCCTGAGAGAAACTACCGGCAAAAGCACGAGATGATTTAGGTAAAACTTCAAAGGTAGGCATGTGAAAAGGATAAAGTGCGGTCATATGGAACAAAAGAGGAATGTGTGGAGTTCGAGAACCGATTCCAATAAGTAGGGCTAAAGAAATAGTGACCACGACAAGGAATGTGAAGTATGAGAAAGAATGACTAGGCCTTGTGACGATGTGAGAAGATTTCGGCCCTTTGAAAAGTATAGAAAGGGATAAATGTGCGGCCATATTAATGTGGTTGCCTTGGGCATGAAGGGGGGCTTTATGCCGAAGGAATGACCCATGAATAGAACAAACTTGCGAGTTTAAAGTAAAACTTCACGAACTTCAGAGCCGATGCCACAAACGGCAAAAGGAGAAGAGTGTTCGAGGAGGAAGAAACCCAAGGAATGGTAAGGATGAAAGTAGGAAGAGTGTACTAACGGATTAGTCGAAGGATAGTCGAAGGAAGAAGATATCGTTTGGGAGTAAAATAATAGGAACTCGATTACGTATTGAGAGAAGAATAAGGATGATGGGACGACATTGTTGATTAGGAAATTAATGATAGGGAATGAGAGTTCATGTGAGGTCAGAAAGATTTGATCTTAGAGGAAATGGAATGAAAAAATAAAGAATGTGCATGGAATACCGCTCGGTCATAGTGTCATAAGTATAGTTAAAGGCTCAATGAGCAAGGATAGAGAGAGTATAAACTGTAAGGATTTTGTGCTAAGAGCAAAAGTAGCGGGCGCTCGAAAAACATGGATGCACAACTGTAACACTAATGCATAGTTAAGAAGACTTACCAGTATGTGAATTAAATGGATGAGAGGATTAATAGTGGGTGAAAGAGTATGGAAATGTGGACAAAATGATGATATAGACAGAATGTAAAAGAAAAACTTAGGACAAGATGTTTCGATATGTTATGCACAGGGTTGGAAAGAAAGATGAGGAATGAGGTATAAACGAAGACTCCACAAAAGGACTGTTGGCGTATAAGGAGCCCCCTTAAAGGGGGGGGGGGGGGGGAGACCATATTATATTAGGCTTAAAAAGGAATCACAATATTTTCAAGCTCCAGAGGAGGAAAACTTATTAGCTCGGGGCCAGAATTCAAAGCATATCGGCTTATCAAGAGGATACATGAAAGAAGTAGAAACGAATTGACAATGAACTGTACCATAAGGCCAACATAAAGGGAAAGGAGGGAAGACACCTTACGAGAATGCTTCATGCCAACATGAATTATGCTATGTTTATGCCATGATTTGAATCCCTCACATCGGGCAAATTGGCGCCGTACCTAAGTACGCAACGACATGTTGAAAGAGTAATAAAAAGAGCAAGAAAATGGCCACAAGCTAAGTTCACAAAGGATAATGGGGAAAATGATCAGATTCAAAAGATGTTTCGGACGAGAACGACTATTATAACGAAGTATCAACAATTAGTAGTCTGGGAATTTTTGAAAGAAAGAAAGAACGTTGTGCCTATGAATGAAATAAAAGAGTTTATCAGATACTAGAAAATAGTTCGTAGACCATTAACTATACGGAGCATGAGAATATACGTTATGAAATTATATGAACCATCAACGTGAAGTTATATCCAATTGTGATTGTAAGAAGTCCGCATCGGAGGGTCAACAAGGAATAACGATGGACGAAACGAGTGTCAATACAAAGAAATCAAAGATAAGTATACTTGTGTCGAGAAATGTGAGGAAGGAAGTAAAGAAAAAGTTATAGTAAGAACTCAAGGATGTTGCGAACTAAGAAGTTAGGTGAACTCGGATCATAAGTTACCATAAGCGCAACTGGACTGCGAAGGGTAATGAATGGCAAGGAAACAGTACGTACATATGTTTTTAGATAAATATTTGGAATGAAAGATTAAAAGGGATAGTGACAAAGACATAAAGAAACAGGGAGCGAAGAAAAGAGAACACTAAAAGCCGATGGGTATTTATAGCATGATAAGTCAGACTGCAATACTGTAGATTAGATAAAAACAGGGAATAGCCTGTGGCCATATCGAATCGTCAAGTGGAGATTACGTACCAAAGATGTGGCTTCTGTTAAGGTGTGGTGACGAAGCAATAACAGAAAAGAGATGATCTGGGGAGTACAAGGATCATGAGTTGGCACAACGGATTAGAAAACCCATGACACGGAATGAGGACTCATGTAAAGACCAAGAAGTTCGATTATAAAGGAAATAGGGTTAAAGATAAGGGATGGGCAGGAAGAAAAGGACAACTATAAAAGGACCCTCCTGAAGTATTATGACACCCCATGAGGTCAGTTGAACATTCGAGGATGAATGTTCTAAAGGGGGGGAGGATGCTATAGCCCGTATTTTGTACGTTCGGATATTTCGAGGTAGTCGTGGTAAGTTAAGGGCAAGACCATTTTCCAAAATTATTTTAATGTACAAGTTGTTTATGAATACTATTTATGAATATTATTGGCATGCAAATATTGAGAAAGGCTAAGGGTAAAAAGGGAAATTCACAAGATGGCTCATGGTAATATTGAGGAAGGCTAGGGGCAAGACGGACATTTCACAAAAAATTCAAGAAAGATCAAGAATGCTCCACCATGGCCGTGTGGTGTATATGGGTCCCACCCATGGCCATGTGTTCATATTTTTATTTGTAGGGCTCAAGTGTATATATATATATGTGTGTGTGTGTGTGTGTGTGTGTGTGTGTGTGTGTGGTGGCAAATAATACATATTCATTCTTTAAATCAAGAAGCTTGGAGAAGAAGAGAAAGGAAGAAGAAAGAAAGAGAAGCATTCGGCCACCATGGCCAAAATTTGAAGCCATGAAACTGGATCAAGAAAAATTATTTTCTTCTAGTATTCCAACTAATTTGAAGGCCCTAATTAACATGGAGTGGTTATTGGAGCAATAAAACCATTCATTCTTGCAAGGCATAACTCTAGCCAAGTTGAAGAGCTAAGTGGAAAAGGTAAGGTTTTATCCTCTTTTATATGTTATGGATGGTTTGCATATGTTGTAGAGTGTAGAAATGGATGGAATTCATGGAACATGTGTGTGTTGATGTTGTGGCCGAATATAGTTGTGTTGTGTAGAACAAATGGATTGATCTTGTTTAGTATTTGGATTGTTGTTGTTGTGGGAGTGTTGAAGAAGTTAATTTGACATTAGTATAGTTTCTTGTCATTATGAGAATAAAGTTGTTAATGCATAGACTATTATTATAGTTCATGAATTTGGAAGGAAAGAATGTGTTGTTGTTGGTTATGTTGAGTTGAGAAGGATTCGGGTAGTAGGTATAATTCATGAACTTGAAAGAAGGAAATGTGTCGCTATTGTTGGTGTTGAATATGGAAGGTTTCGGGCGAAGTAATAAGTTGATTGGGTTGTTTGTAATATTATGTGAATTGTTTGAAGTATTCTTGAACCATGTTAGAATGATTTCGGATTAATACTTGGATGAGAGATCATTGATGTTAGCTTGATTATATGTGATTGAATTGAATATAAATGAAATGTCGTTGAATTTTGTGACAAGGGTTGTTAATGTTAGAATATACTTTGGATTGATTGTTGAAGTTGTTAGTATGATTGTTGGTATTGTTGTTGATAATTTGGCCGAGTTGAATTCTCGGATTGTTGTTGATAAATTGGCCGAGTTAGATTCTCGGGGATGGTGTATTTACAGGGGAAATGCTACCGAAATTTCGGTAGAATATAAATGAATTCATTTGAAAGACTAAGACAAGTTTATGTCGATGAATCTAATGATTATGTCAATTCTCTTGAATGTAGACTAGCAAGTTTGGACGAATAAGCGTATCTAATAGGACGTGGAACAAGTATGTAAGGCTTATCCTTTATTTCTTTTGGCATGATCCCTATGAAACGAGCAAATGACGTATATGTATGATTTCAGAGAAACTCCTATTCTTAGAGCCACAAGGATGGCTAACGTTCTTGATTTCCATGAGCTATTTCATATGATTTTGATGCGTATCTATGATGTCCGAAGTTCGGTATGATATGTTTCCGAATGGCATTCTAAAGATAATTGATATGACTAAAGTTTTGATTTTCAAATGATAGCACGTTTGATTATTCCATTGAGTCTTGGATATATTTTGATACGTACATATGGTTCCAAAAGCTCTATTTGATACGATCCGTAACGATATCTGAAAGGTACTTGATATGATTGTTGCTTTGATTTTCCGAAAAAAAAGGCTTCTGAAATGCTCGTAGAAGGTTCTGTACTTCAAACGCTCATAACTTTCTTATACTAAGTCAGATTGACCCGAAACGTGTTTCTGAGCCATCAGATGTCGGTAAGTGTACGTACCCATCAAGTCTTGATTTATTTGCATATGGTTTCGCACTACTCTGTTCGTGCAAGTCTCAGAATGTCCTTCATTGCGTCTCGGGCCAGGGTATGTCCTCGTGCGTACTTCTCTGCATTGTTCACCGCGTCCCTCTCACTTGCGGGCCGAGGCATGTTATATATGATATAATGACATTATGATATGATGACGGAGTGGTGGCCAAAATGGCTTATGATGACTCTATTCACTGCGTCCCGCAAAAGAGGGTCCGGGCACGTTACATGCATATATGATACATGACATTGGCATACATGATTTCATTTACCGCATCCCTCAATGGAGGGCCGGGGCACGCTATATGCAAATATGATATACATGATTCCATTCATCGCGTCCCTCAATGGAGGGCCGGGGCACGTTATATGCATATATGATATGTGGTGATGACATGCATGAATTTACTCACCGCGTCCCTCACTAGAGGGTCGGGGCACGTCATAGGATATATGATATACGCTGATGGTATACATGATTTTCGTTTATGATTTATGATGACATACATGATTTTCATTTAAAAAGGCAAGTGCTTTCATGTTTTAAAAGGTCATACTTGATTCTGGTAAATCTCTGTTTCAGTTATGACTCTCTTTTCTGTATTCCATGCCTTACATGCTCAGTACATATTCCGTACTGACCCCCTTTCTTCGGGGGCTGCGTTTCATGCCGCGCAGGTACACCCAACTGAGTAGAAGCCATTATAGAAGATGTTCCAGCGAAGTTGGCAAGCTCCATTTGCCCTGGAGTGTTGCCGGGTTAGAGTATTATGCTATGATGTTTTGTTCAAAGTTAGAAACTTTGTAGATAGAGTCATAGGTATAGGATGTCAGTTTTGTAAGCGGCTCCATCAGCCGATATATCATTCTGTGTTATGTGATAAATTCTATATGATTACAGATTTTGTTTGATTTGAGAACAACGAGAAAGAATATTTCTGAAAGCTTTACTATGTGTTTCATCCTTATTTGATTTAAAAGTCCAAAGGGATTATGTGTGTACTAAGAGTCAGAGGGTTCGGTCGGCCCTAAATAAGGGTCGGGTGCCCATCACACCCTAGTGAGATTAGGGTATGACATGGACAATCTTCAATGTCCTCAATATTTCATCAATAAAACTTTGTGGGTCTTCCTCCGGCTTTGACCCGACGAATTCCGGGGCATTTAGACTCATAAAATCATGGGCCTTTGTACTTGCTTCCCGGTCACTTGAACCCACATTTTGTCGTTGTGCTTGTGCGGCAACTAATTGGGTCAATAACTGAATAACCTCGGTCATTTGTTGACCCGAAGCAACTGGCGGAGGAATTGGAGTTGGGGCTCCTCCTTGCTCTTCCACATTAGGCGGGGTAGAAGAAGCATTTGACAAGGCCTCGTTGTGCGATTCGCCTTCCTCTATATTCATCAGAGGCTCTCTTTCTGCCCGCCTCTTTTTTGTAATCTTACCCTTCTGGGCGGCTGTAGCCTTTCCCTTTGGCGGCATTCTGAAGTCATAACACACTATTAGAGAGGATAACATCTTATACACGGCTCTATCGCACGATTCCCTAAGAAGAAGGATAGTCATTCTTCCTAAATGCCCTGTAGCCTCCTGTTTATTGATGTGGCGCGCAACACACCATAGACAAGACTCTACTAGACACGGCTCGTAGACACTTCCTAGGACCGAACTGCTCTGATACCACTTTTGTCATGACCCAGCTAGGGACCGTGACGGGTACCCGGGGCTAACCACCGAGCACCGCTCGTGCCATCACTTATTAAGCTTATTCAGCAATCGTTTATCCAATTCATGCTTAATTTATAATAAAATCCATTTTATTTAGAAACAAAGTGCTTTTATACATACGAGCCCTTAGGCTAGCAAAATAATATACACACATATATATATACATAATGACCATGCCATGAAACCATACGACCCACGTTGAGTATCTACGAGCCTCTAAGAGATGACACCTACAAATGTACACAGAAGAATCATCATAGGCACCTCCAGGACAATGGAGGGCTTCCAATCAGCTAGCAGCCTCTAAGAATCCGGAGCAAGATCTCTTCCCTGTCAACCTATGGGCTTGAACACAGCGTCCATAGAAAAAGGACGTCAGTACGAATATTGTACTGAGTATGTAAGGCAGGAATGAAATAAACAAACATAGCAAAAAGATCATGAGTCATGGGACAAAGATATAACCCGCACACATGTCATAGGCAATCGTATTACTATCACATTTCACATTTTACACCATCATAGTACACCTGTTATCACGTCCCATACATCATCACGTACGTCGTCATGTACATCATCACATCATAATCTGTATCGTTACCCGCGTCTGGGTAACCCTCATATGCCGCCCACTAGTGGTGATCATGCCCGGCCCTCTCGGCTCGGTGTAAACATCGAAGCCCGCATTAGCAGTGACATGCCCGGCCATATAGGCACGGTGGAATCATACGCAACCCGCATTAGCGGTGACATGCCCGGCCATATAGGCACGGTGGAATCTTATCATCACAACAGCAATCATAACACGTCATTATTATACATCTCAAACCATAGCATCATGTTATCATTTCTTAGTGTTCCATGTATCCCATAGTGTTACAAGTTAGCATTACTTATCATCTTATTGTCATAACATACAATAGCATTAAGAGCATTCATTAGGATTTAAGACAACCATACTATGTCGGGGTGACGTAAGGTCGTGAACCCCCGATTGTATTATGGACATTTATGAGTATCATGCCTCGCCTTGAAGGGAATAAAACATACGGCGAGTGTTAACAATAATAGCATCATTAGCATTGTAGGAACATCATGCCATAATTTCTTGAGTCTCTAGACTCTAGCTCATTGTCATCACTATCATGCTCATAGGGGATTTAATATATATAAGTACTCTTAAGCTTCATCTTATAGAAGGATTTGTAGAAAGCTTGAAGGATTCATGCCTTTTGAAAGAAGAGTTAAGCCTCACATACCTTTTTCGTTTAAGAAATTTAGTGTTTTCTTATTCGCCTTCAATGTCACGCCTCTACCTTCAAAAAGAGGATTCGTACGATCGTTAGTTAACCAACCATAAGAACGCACTACTATTTCTAGAGAAAATTGGGCAGCACTTCCTTTGTTTATACTACTTTTCCCGTATTCCATATCAACTCCCAATCACCCACAATAACAATCACAATATAGAAAATCACAATTATCATTCATATACAATGGTCATGATCCACCATTTCTCTTCATTTTTCCCCACATTTATGGTTTTGGGTTCGCTATCGTATTTTCCCATGTATCACACTTATCTCATGGTCTACATGTCATTTATAACATATTTATACTCACAACACACTAACATTCATGGTTCAACTCAACTACCACTCACTCATGATACTATTCACTCTTGGATGACCCATTTGCTATGTTCTTCTACAATTCGGGTATCTTATCCTTCCAATACCTTAAACAACATAAATGGTCATGAAACTTACCTTGGATGATGGTTGAAAAAGTCTTGAGTGGAGTTTATCCTCTAGCAACAAAACCCTATCTCACCTCTTTTGGTTTTCTTTGAGGAGGATGAACTCCAAGGTGTAACAAGTGGTCCTCCAGTTGCTCTCCATAAAGTCAACAGCCACAGCTGTAAAGCAGCAACTGTTCACGTCATAATGGTCTAGTATAAAACCAATATGTTACAAGGTTTTTTAGGGTGTCTTGAAAAAATTTACAACAAAATCTTATCCATCACAAGGTTATTCAAGTACCATCCAAGACAAAGCTACAATAGATTGAAGGGCTCACTCGTTACAAAGGAAGATAATTCAAGTTCTCAAGCTGTTGAGTTTTGTCATTTGTGCTAAAACTGTAAACCTACTCTTCTCTTTAAAGGAAGCTGTGTGTTGGTGTCTCAAAGTCTCAAGGTTTCTGCCACAAGCTCTTAAGTGGTACACTAGGCTAGATTTAGTCCAAGTGTATTAGCATGTGGGTGGCTACAGTTAGTCATGGGTTGAATTCTCAAAAAGTGCCTTGGTACACTAGGCTAGACTGAGTCTAGGTGTATTAGTTTCCTTGGCTAGAGTTAGTCAAGTGGAGGTGCTTGCAATCGGAGTATTGCAAAGGTTGAGAGACTATGAAAGTTAGTTCCTAGGTTGCAGAAGCATTATTTTAAGGGTTGAGGGATTATGGGAGTTAATTCCTAGCTTTTGATAGAGTTGTAACATTAAGTTGCTTGTGTAGTGGAATTGAAATCCTACTGGTGTAGGTCGTGATTTTTAATCCCTTGAGCAAGGAGTTTTGTATCGTAAAATCTTGCCTTCTGTACGTACTACATTGCATAAGGGAACTGATACTTAACCTGGTTTCTTCATATCGTGTATGGTGGACGCATAGCTTGTATCAGTTATTGTTTAATTATCCTTGTTTTATGTTCGATTTGTTGATAAATGAAATGAGTTAGTGTCGAGTTATTCATTCTTTCCTACTATATGAGTTGCTTTTAGAGAAAAGGGTTCGTCTACTAGGCGGTATTGAGTAGGTACTCACACGATCCCCGATTTGGGTTGTGACAATAATTGTCGGCAAAATTTTTCGCAAGTTACGTTCAAAAGTTTACTGAAATTTGGGTCAGATGTTAGTGTGTTTTTCTCTCAATGTACTTGGAGTTATGGGGTGATCCATTCACCATATCGAAGGTCTATGAGTGTAGTTCCAAGACATTAAAAATTTCATTGATATGACATCGGGGCAGGTATATATACGCATTTTAGCCGGACTGCATAGGCAGTGTATTTGGGACCCACTTGAGGCAGTAGCCGACCTTTTAAAGCTATTTAAGCCTTTTAGCTTTGATACTTCATCATTTTTCACCCAAACCAATTCCTAAACACGCCCAAATGTTCTTTAAGATATCTCTAGCCATTCAAGAGATGATCCATAAGAAAATAACGTAAATCCTGCGTCAGAAATCCCGTGGTGCTTGTAGAACTCTTGTGGTAGTTGTTTTGAGGGTTTCTTCAAGGTGAAGTAAGCTTGGAAATGGGTTTTTCTTTCTGTTTTAAGGTTATATCATTTCTTATCATCTTTTATTTGAGATCATTTGGGTCATAGCTAGATTGTTTAGTTAAGAACTTGCAAAACGAAAGTCAAAAAACTGGATTTGAGATGTTGTAGTATGTTGAACTGTTTTGAGGCTGTTCTTGTGGTATTAGATGGCTGGAAATTGATTGAATAGCTTGAGTGTGTTGTTTTTGTTGTTTCTATATGAAGTTGAAGGAAGGAAATATGTAGAGAAGTGTTATGACGATTATGAGTTGAGCTTGTCGCTTGAAATGGTGTCCACTATATTTCCCTTAGTTGGATGTTATATTGTTTTGTTGGGTTGTTATTGTGTTTTTGAGGTGCTGGATATATGGATTAACAGTGGCATGTTATTGTTAATGTTGTGACCTTGAGGGAAGTGAAAGAAATAGGGGGACGCACTGCCCGATTTATTATAGAATGAACTTGTCGCTCCATATATGAGTGTTGAATCATTCGTTGCTTAATGCTAATGTTATTATTGTTTATTGTAGATTGAAGCTTAAAGGAGATTGTTCCTTACAATAGCAAGAACTTGGTGCTACGGTGTGTAAAGGCTGTCCCTTCCTTCCTCTTGGGCATGAACCCATAATCAATAAGAGTCAAACGAGCGTATATGAGAAGAGCAATTTATAGAGTTTCTATATCTCTGTTATTCCATCTTATTTGTGTTGAAGTTACCTATCACGACCCAACCGGAAGGCCATGACGGGAACCCGGAGCTAACCTACCGAGCACCACAAAACATACGTACATCACATAATCATACCTGAGTGGGCTATAAAGCTAACTCATAAATACCATAAACTGTATGGGACACAAGCCCAAAAGATAAATATATATCATCAAGCTGATCTCAAGTGTACAAGCTGACCAGGCTATCAAATGATAACATAACAAAACATGGACCGAGAAGGTCATCGAACATCTGACTATGAATATTTTCCTACAAGCCTCTACCAGAGTACATGACATACCGTGGCCAGGACATGGACCCTCCATTCTCGTGAAAATGCATATGCAACCATGCTGACTCACAGAGCAAGTGGAGTGCCAAGATGCTGCCTACTGAGCTGGTATCCTACTGAGAGATCTGTCAACCTGCGGGCATGAAACGTAGCACCCCCACCATAGGGACGTCAATACGAATAATGTACCGAGTATGTAAGGCAAAAATGTAACATAATAAACATATACTACAAAAAAGGATGATAAGAAGCAACCTGACACTTCCGAGCTACCGATATAAATCTAGCCTACATATATATATATATATATATACCTCTTCAAATTTTTGCGATCTCCACTATGTCTATATACCCTACCATGGCCCTAGTTAGCTATTGCCTTAACATTATCCGAACATATGTTGCGGCGTGCAGCCCATCCAAGTATGAATGCATGTGTTACGGAACGTGCAACCCAATCCAAATATGAATGTATGTGTTGCGGAACATACAACCCGATCCAACTATGAATGCATGTGTTACGAAACGTGCAACTCGATCCAAATATGAATGCATGTGTTACGGAACGTGCAACCTGAACCAAATATGAATGCATGTGTGCCTCTCTATACTCTCATGTGCTTAACTACATATATGTACAATACTGTGTATCTGACCTACTTATCATCCTGGTGCTATCTGCCCAACTAATTAGTGGTAACTGCCCGATCGGCTGTAGCATTGTGGTAAATATAATCAACATCATAACCAGACCTCTATGAGTAATCTCTATGCACTTCTCATGGTAATCACTTATCCGTTAATGCCTACATGATCACATAACTTATGAGAACATTTCTGGGCCATTAAGACTTCTTCTCGATTAACCAAACCTTAGTCAATTCCTGGCTGCATCATGAGCCTATCTTCTAGCAATAAGTACCTTATTAGGGATCTTATAACTAGCATACTATTCATGTCTTACAAAACATTCCTTGAGAACATATTTCTGAATTCATCGTAGTGACGTAAGGTCGTTATACCTCTGATTTCCATTATGAAGCTAACATCATTGGCATATCTCAGCTTTAAGGAACAATAATCATAAGATGAGACCAACACCTATAATATCATAAGAACATCAAGAACCATAGGCTTCTAGTATTTCTAGGAATAGGGACATTATGGATATCATGTGAATGGGTGTGTATCAATAAGATCATGCCATAAGAAAGAAAGTGTTATATCCCGCATTTTCAGAGCATGAGCGTGACACGTGCTTCCTAAAAAAAAAATTGATTGACAATCATGTTATTGCTACATAATATAAACTCACATTGATAGTGTTGTATCCCGTATTTTTGAACGTCGGATTATTTGTAAGCTGAGGTGGGGCCCACACGTCAAGATTTTTTTTTGGAACATGTGACAAGTTATATGAATCACATATGTAAAGTTAAACACAACTCATGAAGGACCCTTGGGCCAAATCAAAGTGGAAGCCCTCCAAACGAATATTTTTAAGAAAACGTTTTCGGGTTACCACATATTGAGGGGCAAAAACGGTATTATAAGTTTGGAATTTGGAAACATACCAAGAAATAGAAGTTGTAGATAATTGAATTAGCTTTCCAACCATAGGTCGTGGGTTCCCAGGTGACGTCGGTACAAGGAGATATGGACATTTTAAGGTCGAAAGGTCAGTGGGCTAGGCCAACTCGGGGCCAACCGGGTTAGGCCCATGACAAATAAAAAAAAAAAAAGAGAACAAGCAAGGCCCAACCCATAGGGTGGCCGGCCATGGCTAGAAAAATCCAAGCCCAAGTAGAATTAATCATGTGATAAATGAATAAAAGGCCACTTAATCATCCAAAAATCCCATAGAACCTTCAAGACAAATTGAGAAGGAGGAAACAAAAGAAAACAAGAGAAGCAAAGACAAGGCCATTCGGCCAAGGTTCCAAATTTTTGCCCTTTGGAATTTTGTTCCAAAAATTATTTTCTTGTTGTATTCCTACTAATTCAAGGGTCCTCTACAACGTGGTGTCGTTGTTTCGGAAGAAAGGACACGTGTTTCATCAATTTAGCACCTTGGACAAGTGAAGAACTTAGGAGAAAAAGGTAAGAATTAATCCCTTTTTATTATGTTATGAAGGTTTGTTTATGTTGTAGTATGTAGAAATGAGTAGAATTTATGCAACTATGAAAGTTTGCATGTTGGGTGTGCATATGTGCATGTTGCCGTGTGTGTGTGTTAATGTATAGGTGAGGTGGGTTGAATTTTATGTAGTATTCTAGTTGTGATTAGGGTGGACTTTTTATTGGAAATGAAAGTGGAATGAAATTGGTTGAAGTTGGAAATGGATGTTAGCTGTGTGGTGTAGGGAGGTAGAATGGAAATGGATTAATTTTGTTTAGCATGTTAGTTGTGTTGTTGTGACCCTTATAATGTAAATGAAGGTTTAATGGTTTAAGTTGGCATTGAAATTGATTGTAGAAGATTATGTCATTTTAGTATGATTTTATAATATTATGGAAATGAAGTTGTTAAAGTGTGGATTGTTGTTGTTGATTATGAATTTGAAGGTAGAAAATGCGTCATGATAGTTTTGTCGCGTATGTAGGAATTCGGGTGGAATATGGAATTGATGGAATTGTTGAATATTGCATGGATTGCTTGGAGTGTTCATGGCCTATGTTTGAATGACCTTAAATTAGTACATGAATATGGAAATGTTGATATTGATTTGAAAGGGCAAAGTTGGATTGGAAGTTGTTGCACTATTTAGAAAAGAAAACAATTTATGTTAGAATGTGTTTCTAATAGATTGTTGATACTATTGGCATTGTTGTTGGTATGGTTGTTGATATTTGAGCCAAGTTAAATCTCGGGGATGTTGTATGTATAGGGGAGATGCTGCCCAAATTTCTGTAGACAAGTATTAGTTAAGATTGAATTCTTAAAGCCTTATGATTAATATTTGGTAAATGTGACCAATTGTAGATTTTGGACAAAACGGGATTTGAATTTGGATAAGCGTAAAAGGCGAGTAAGGTATGTAAAGCTTTACCCTTCCTTCTCTTGGCATGTCTTAGATGTAATAGGCTTGGATACGAGCCTTGGGGACGACTCTACTCTTAGGAATCCATGCCTAAATTTGCCCCTTTTTCATTCAGTAGAATTGAATTAACATGTTATGAATAGTTGGAAAAAAATTGTCTAAACATCTAGAACTTGCACAAATAGGACCCGACTACCTTAAAACTCTCACAAGTGACGTCATGGAATGTAACATACGTAAATTATGTACGCCACCTCATTTGACCCGAGGTGGGCCCACTATTCCTGGATTTTTCGTTACTATTCTGTTTGACTTATTTTGGAGTAAAATTTAAAGAAAACTCTTGGCTACTCTTCTAACTACTATACGACAGTTGTTTGAATTATTTCGTTAGGTCCCATAACTTATTTTGAAATATGGAAACGATTTCAGAAAGCTTATTTTGACATAAACCATTGTGACATCCGAAAGGCATACACTATGATTACCGCTCAATTTCTTTTATATGGGTTGTCATCTAAGTTATGCTATTGAGTCTCCGTAAATGTGTTATATTTTATATTGCATTAGTTCTCACTAATCCATTCGTGGATGCCTCAATGTTTCCTTCACTGAGCCCGGGTCAGGATATGTTATCACGCGTATTCCACTGTATTGTTCGCCGTGCCTCGATGTGAGGGGGCAGGTATGACACGTACATGGGTTCTAGAGTTATGCTGTGCCATGTACACATATTCTGACATTCAATGATATGATATGATATGTGCACATTCTGATATTTGATATGATATGGCCATCTGATATGTTATGGAGATATTCCCTACTCTGTAGTTATGCTGTGTTGTGGCGCCAGTGACGGGGTGGCGACCACGTTCTGTTCACCGAGTCCCATAATGGGGCCGGATATGGCATATGTTTTGACATGCATTGATAGTTCTGTCCACCGCGTCTCTCACGGAATGGCCGGGATCGGTTATACGCACATATACGATATACGATTCTGATATGCACGGTTTGTGTTTGGAAAGTAAGTTCTCTGGCGTTCTGTATCCTCTGTACTTCTTCGGACCTATGATATTGATATACATGATCTGTGTCTGGAAAAATAAGTATTCTGACATTCTGGATCCGTACTTCTTCTGACATACGACTTCGGCTTATGTGATCTGTGTTTGGGAAACAATCATTCTGATATTCTGAGTCTGCACTTTTCTGACATATGACATCTGCTTACGTGATTAGTGATCGGGAAATAGCGCTTTGATAATCTGGATAATGTATTTACCTTTGTACTATTGATCCGGTATGTTCTGTTTTCTGTATTTCATGCTTTACATACTCAGTACATATTCCGTACTGACCCCTCTTCTTCGGGGGCTGCGTTTCATGCCGCGCAGGTACACCCAGATGATGTGGAGTTATTATAGAGGATGTTCCAGCAGAGTTGGCAAGCTCCATTTGTTCCTGGGGTGCCACCGAGTCAGAGTTTGTATGTGTGCTTCTTCTGGATTGATGTTAGAGACTTTGCAGACAGAGTCGTGGGTATAGTATGTCAGTTGTGTAAGCGGCTTCGTCAGCCGCTATGCCATTATGTATTATGTATTAAATTCTATATGATCACAGATTCTGTTTGATTTGGAAAGCATCGAAAAGAATATTTTGAGAAGTTATTATGTATTTTATCTTTATTTGATTTTAAAAGTCTAATAAGAATTTGTATGTCCCGAAGGTCTGTGGGTTCGGTCGGCTCCGTATGTGGGGCCGGGTGCCCATCACACCCTAGTGGAAATAGGGTGTGACAAAGTGGTATCAGAGCAGGTTTGTCCTAGGGGTTGTCTGCAAAGTCGTGTCCAGTAGAGTCCTGTTTATGGTGTGAAGCGCGCCACATTTATAAACAGTAGGCTACGGGGCATCTAAGGATTGTTGACCTTCTTTCTGTCATAGATCGTGCGATAGAGCCAAGTCATAGGCAGACGGAACTCCTTATATGGGCCTTACATACGACGGAAGGAAGTAAGTGACGATATGGAAAGTTATAAAAATAAACCTTGGCATATTTGTTCCGCTACCTGGAACTGGAAGCTTTGGATGGTTGGCATGCGTTAAATAACCGTATGTTCTGTGAGGTATCATCGGTATTTGCTGTGTGCAGAATTAGGATATTTAGTTAGATACGTCTAATAGGGGGAAAGGTGATTGTGAGAAAGACGGTTAGCAGTCGGAAAGATCGAAACGGATGATATTGGATGCTTAGAAGAAGCAAAGTCTGCTGGAGGATTTAGAGAAGCCGACAAACGGTTTTGCGGCAAATTATTACGTAGGGGCAGTGAGTGGAGGTCCAAATAGGATAATACCCGAAGTACCTATGAGTGATGGCGACGAAGGTATATTTGCTGTTATTGAGAATCTGGGAGTTTAGGACGAAAGATGAATATTGCGGACTGAAAAGGAGTAAAATAGTAATTATTAAAAGAAGGACGTGTTACGAAAAAGTCTCGAATTCTGTAAGACTTCGACTGGTTCCAGACTGTGTAATGGAGGTCATGTGGCGAAGCGGGCACGAATATACGGGTATTTGAGCATCGTATTTCATCCGAGTTCCAAGGTTAAGCGTGCTAGGACCAGAGAAATTCTGGGATGGGTGACCCCCTGGGAAGTGCATTAAAGGTTCCATAAATTTAGATATATGAGACAAATAGGAAAAATTAGGATAACCTAAAGGAATTAGAATATGCGGAATGGTTAGAAACATTAATGAGGTTGGTCACGAAGATAAGTAAAGCCTAGTGACGAAGTGGCCAAAAATATGACATGATTTATGTGACTAGAATACACGGGTTAAGTGTGAAAAGAAAAGCGAGCTATGGAATGAATGAAAAAGGCTATATGTTGACGGAAACAATAGTAAGAATAGGAAAAGGAAGATCAATAGGTTATGTTGGGCCAAAGCTTTAAGGGATGCTTCCCACGCCATTCATAAGAGGCATTATTCTTATTAGGGAAAATCTTGCTTTGAAGCGAATTCGCAATTCGTCTAAACGGGCTAAAATAGCTTTAGAAGGAGTCCTATAGTGACGGGCAATAACGTCTGGTGATAGAGCGTTACCATATTGGAGGAGTGTAAAACATACAGCGAGTGGTTGTAACCTAAGCAGTCCGTTCACTACTCAAGGATAAATCTGAAGGTAAATCATGCAAATCAAGCACTAGGGTGTCCCGTGGTGCTTGCCAGACTCTAGTTCCTTTTGATGGTGATTGACGAATGTTTTCTGATAACAGCTTATTAAATTGTGATCAACTAATTGGAAAGGGAATTCGTGGAAAAAAATATAGGTGTAACTAATTGACTATGAGTGTGGGATAAAAAGGGGAATATATATATGTAGTTATGGACTGAAGAGGTAGTACAACAAAGGGTTATAAAACAAGACCATTACTAAGACAAAGTTAGTACGAATTCGAGTAAGATTGTGAGTTAACAAGGAGTATACAGAAGGAGTGAGAGAACATGAAGCATAAGGGAGTGCTACATACTACGTATATATGACCTTACCTCGGAAGCAGTGAAATCCATAAGAGACGAGAATTGGGAATTTACGAAATAATGGATATGCTATAAGTTTATTAGAGGGAACAGACAGCATTCATTGGGAACAAGATGGTGTTATAAGAAAGCTTGGAATATTTATCGTCAAAATATAAATTCTACGGAATGAAGAGTTTGAAACGACTATACGCACCAACTAACTATTGACGGGAATTAATGGAATGTGTCTTTGATATGTTGTTGCTACAAGGACATTACTCAAGCACTAACCGTCAGACTAGATTTGTATGAAGTATTGAGAGTTTTATCGCCTCTTGGTTGCGCTAGGATTTTATACAGGGATAATCTAAGCTATAGGTGACATAAAGAGAGACAGAAAGTACGCCACAGCTCTGGAATTAGGATAGGCTTGAATAGCGTTTGGAGGTATTTTGTGGGCTAGTTGGTAATAATTATATATGTATGTATGAATGCGTACGACATCCCATATGTGATCGTATCGGCGGACATGGGAGTCCCAGCAACTGGCACTACGGTGTAGAAGGTATTAATTGAGTAAGGGCACCGAAGTTTAAATGACAACAGGAATAAATGGTGCAAGTGCTATAAGGCAAGTTGTTATTACTCTCACTACAGGCTAAGACTGGAAAGGTTATAATACAACGATATTTGAAAAAAAATGAAAAAGAGTGAGTAGATGGAAGACAAAGAGACCAAAATGTCAGAAAAAGGTAAGGAATTCCGGTAAGGGAAGCCCGAGAGAAGTTATCGGCAAAGTACGAGATTATTTGAATAACAATTCGGAGATAGGCCTATGAAAAAGATAAGATGCGGTCATATGGAGCAAAAGACGAACGTGTGAGGTTCGAGAACCAATTTCAAAAAATAGTGGGACTAAAGAAATAGTGACTACGACAAGGAATGTGAAGTAAGAAAAAGAACGATAAAGCCGTGTGACGATGACAGTAGATTTGGCATATAAAGGGACAATATGCAGTCGCGTTAATGTGATTACCTCGAATGTAAAAGTGTTTGCCTGGAAGGATGATCTAGAAATGAAACAGATTTGCGAGCCTAAGTGAAAATTTCGTAAACTTCAGAATCGATGCCACAAATGGCAAAATCAGAAAAGTATTCGAGGATGGAAGGCACCTTAAGAGAACACCAAAAGCCGATGGATATTTATATCATGATAAGCGAGGCTGCAATACTGTAGATTAGATAAAAAACAAGGAATAGCCTGTGGCCATATCGGATCGTCAAGTGGAGATTATGTACCAAAGATGTGGCTTTTGTTAAGGTATTGTGACGAAACAATAACAGAGAAGAGATGACTTGGGAAGGACAAGGATACTAACTTGGTATGGTGGGTTAGAAAACCCATGACACGGAATAAGGATTCACGTAAAGACCGAGAAGTTTGATTATAAAGGAAAATATGGTAGAAGATAAGGAATGGGCATGAAGAGAAGGATAACTAGAAGAGGGACCCCCCCCCCCCCCGGAAGTGTTATAAGATCCCATAAGGGCAGCTGAACATTCGAGGACGAATGTTTTAAAGGGGGGGGGGGGAGGATGTTATATCCTGTATTTTTGAACAAGCAAGGCCCAACCCATAGGGTGGCCGGCCATGGCTAGAAAAATCCAAGCCCAAGTAGAATTAATCATGTGATAAAAGAATAAAAGGCCACTTAATCATCCAAAAATCCCATAGAACCTTCAAGACAAATTGAGAAGGAGGAAACAAAAGAAAACAAGAGAAGCAAAGACAAGGCCATTCGGCCAAGGCTCCAAATTTTTGCCCTTTGGAATTTTGTTCCAAAAATTATTTTCTTGTTATATTCCTACTAATTCAAGGGTCCTCTACAACGTGGTGTAGTTGTTTCGGAAGAAAGGACACTTGTTTCATCAATTTAGCACCTTGGACAAGTGAAGAACTTAGGAGAAAAATGTAAGAATTAATCCCTTTTTATTATGTTATGAAGGTTTGTTTATGTTGTAGTATGTAGAAATGAGTAGAATTTATGGAAATATGGAAGTTTGCATGTTGGGTGTGCATATGTGCATGTCGCCGTGTGTGTGTGTTAATGTACAGGTGAGGTGGGTTGAATTTTATGTAGTATTCTAGTTGTGATTAGGGTGGACTTTTTATTGGAAATGAAAGTGGAATGAAATTGGTTGAAGTTGGAAATGCGTGTTAGCCGTGTGGTGTAGGGAGGTAGAATGGAAATGGATTAATTTTGTTTAGTATGTTAGTTGTGTTGTTGTGACCCTTATAATGTAAATGAAGGTTTAATGGTTTAAGTTGGCATTGAAATTGATTGTAGAAGATTATGTCATTTTAGTATGATTTTATAATATTATGGAAATGAAGTTGTTAAAGTGTGGATTGTTGTTGTTGATTATGAATTTGAAGGTAGAAAATGCGTCATGATAGTTTTGTCGCGTATGTAGGAATTCGGGTGGAATATGGAATTGATGGAATTGTTGAATATTGCATGGATTGTTTGGAGTTTTCATGGCCTATGTTTGAATGATCTTAAATTAGTACATGAATATGGAAATGTTGATATTGATTTGAAAGGGCAAAGTTGGATTGGAAGTTGTTGCACTATTTAGAAAAGAAAACAATTTATGTTAGAATGTGTTTCTAATAGATTGTTGATACTATTGGCATTGTTGTTGGTATGGTTGTTGATATTTGAG
Source organism: Lycium barbarum (assembly GCF_019175385.1). Classification (NCBI taxonomy): domain Eukaryota; kingdom Viridiplantae; phylum Streptophyta; class Magnoliopsida; order Solanales; family Solanaceae; genus Lycium; species Lycium barbarum. The sequence goes on from NC_083337.1 coordinate 59,102,896, forward strand.
CCGAGTTAAATCTCGGGGATGTTGTATGTATAGGAGAGATGCTGCCCAAATTTTTGTAGACAAGTATTGGTTAAGATTGAATTCTTAAAGCCTTATGATTAATATTTGGTAAATGTGACAGGTTGTAGATTTTGGACAAAACGGGATTTGAATTTGGATAAGTGTAAAAGGCGAGTAAGGTATGTAAAGCTTTACCCTTCCTTCTCTTGGCATGTCTTAGATGTGATAGGCTTGGATACGAGCCTTGGGGACGACTCTACTCTTAGGAATCCGCGCCTAAATTTGCCCCTTTTTCATTCAGTAGAATTGAATTAACATGTTATGAATAGTTGGAAAAAAATTGTCTAAACATCTAGAACTTGCACAAATAGGACCCGACTACCTTAAAACTCTCACATGTGACGTCATGGAATGTAACATACGTAAATTATGTACGCCACCTCATTTGACCCGAGGTGGGCCCACTATTCCTGGATTTTTCGTTACTATTCCGTTTGACTTATTTTGGAGTAAAATTTAAAGGAAACTCTTGGATACTCTTCTAACTACTATACGACAGTTGTTTGAATTATTTCGTTAGGTCCCATAACTTATTTTGAAATATGGAAACGATTTCAGAAAGCTTATTTTGACATAAACCATTGTGACATCTGAAAGGCATACACTATGACTACCGCTCAATTTATTTTATATGGGTTGTCATCTAAGTTATGCTATTGAGTCTCCGTAAATGTGTTATATTTTATATTGCATTAGTTTCTCACTACTCCATTCGTGGATGCCTCAATGTTTCCTTCACTGAGCCCGGGCCAGGATATGTTATCACGCGTATTCCACTGCATTGTTCGTCGTGCCTCGATGTGAGGGGGCAGGTATGACACGTACATGGGTTCTGGAGTTATGCTGTGCCAGGTACACATATTCTGACATTCGATGATATGATATGATATGTGCACATTCTGATATTTGATATTATATGGCCATCTGATATGTTATGGAGATATTCCCTACTATGGAGTTATGCTGTGTTGTGGCGCCAGTGACGGGGTGGCGACCACGTTCTGTTCACCGAGTCCCATAATGGGGCCGGATATGGCATATGTTTTGACATGCATTGATAGTTCTGTCCACCGCGTCCCTCATGGAAGGGCCGGGATCTGTTATACGCACATATACGATATACGATTCTGATATGCACGGTTTGTGTTTGGAAAGTAAGTTCTCTGGCGTTCTGTATCCTCTGTACATCTTCTGACCTATGATATTGATATACATGATCTGTGTCTGGAAAAACAAGTATTCTGACATTCTGGATCCGTACTTCTTCTGACATACGACTTCGGCTTATGTGATCTGTGTTTGGGAAACAATCATTCTGATATTCTGAGTCTGCACTTTTCTGACATATGACATCTGCTTACGTGATTAGTGATCGGGAAATAGCGCTTTGATAATCTGGATAATGTATTTACCTTTGTACTATTGATCCGGTATGTTCTGTTTTCTGTATTTCATGCTTTACATACTTAGTACATATTCCGTACTGACCCCTCTTCTACGGGGGCTGCGTTTCATGCCGCGTAGGTACACCCAGGTGATGTGGATTTATTATAGAGGATGTTCCAGCAAAGTTGGCAAGCTCCATTTGTTCCTGGGGTGCCACCGAGTCAGAGTTTGTATGTGTGCTTCTTCTGGATTGATGTTAGAGACTTTGCAGACAGAGCCGTGGGTATAGTATGTCAGTTGTGTAAGCGGCTTCGTTAGTCGCTATGCCATTCTGTATTATGTATTAAATTCTATATGATCACAGATTCGGCTTGATTTGGAAAGCATCGAAAAGAATATTTTGAGAAGTTATTATGTATTTTATCTTTATTTGATTTTAAAAGTCTAATAAGATTTTGTTTGTCCCGAAGGTCTGTGGGTTCGCTCGGCTCCGGATGTGTGGCCGGGTGCCCATCACACCCTAGTGGAAATAGGGTGTGACAGAAAGGGACAACCTTAACATACCATGCTGCTTACCTAACCACTCAAAGTCTACCTTCCGAGCCTGCAAATCTACATCCAAGATGATTCATACCGTATACTTGAAAAACATTAGCCACACCAACTTACTCCAAAACTTATTCACCACAACTTCATCTAGAAGCAAGAACCAACACTTTCTATGAACTAGTTTAGTGTAAATCTTGTTGAATTCTTGATCTAAGGGGTTATAAGTGCTTAGGACGCGACCTCTCAGAGCTTATGTTAATTTACTCACAACGCCAACGACGCGAAAATATTTGAGGTGTAACATTACTCCTCGTCGAGAGTCTATATTCAGTTAGAGTGATATCATCTCTTGTTGAGAAACAGAGAGTATATCATGCATATCATTTATAGCATCATTACATACATTTGCCTTCGGGGCTATGCATTCATCATCATATACATTTGCCTTTGGGGCTATGCAATTGCTTTTGGGGCTATACAGCTATGCGCATTGCCTTTGGGCCTAAACAGAGATACAGTTTCCCTTCGGAGCTATTTACATTTGCCTTCGAGCCTATATAGATATGCGCATTGCTCTTGGAGATACAGAGGTACAGTTAGGCTTCGAGGCTATACAGAGATACAGTTTGCCTTTGGGGCTATTTACAATTGTCGTCGGGGCTATACATTGTCTTCGGGCCATTCACGTTGTACTTACACACCAGACCCCACTTGAGGCTGGACAATTTATTTTCAGTATTGTATGCATGACATGAGACAGATACATGTAGATATGTTTCTAGATTATTATTGACTCCTCAGTTTACATTCAATATATCATGTATCCGAGTTCAGTTTCAGTTATTCAGTTGCCTTACATACTCGGTATATTATTTTGTATTGACGTCCCTTTTCCTGGGGGTGTTGTATTTCATGCCTACAGGTCCTGACAGATAGATAGACAGGCCTCCATAGTAGATGGTGCCGAGTATCAGCTAGATTGGTGAGCACCATTTCATCCAGAGTTACCAAGTCTACAGTTGGAGTCATTTGCATATACAAACCTGATGGGTAGGCTAGGGACCTGTCCCGACCACAGTACATTTATGTTTTTCTTAGAGGCTTGTAGACTTGTCTTGTATGTACAATATGTCAGCATGGTGGCCTTGTATATATTTGTTTTAGGTTTTGTTGTTTGTAGATATGCATAGTGGCCTTGTCAGTCTGCATAGGTGCTTATGTACCTGTTGGGGTGATACCATTTCAGTTATATAGTTGCCTTCTACAAATTATCTAGGTTACGGCCTTGTCGGCCTAAGATAATATACTTGTGTTACAGATTGGCATTGTCGGCCCAGATTGTTGTGTGTGTTCAGGTTATACGAGTTACAGTTTGTACACTCGGGGTCAAGTAAGGCATCGGGTGCCGGCCTCGCCTCCCATGTCTTGGGGCGTGACACCTTGTGTTGTTAAAGGCAGGAGTGGTGAGATTCTTTGAGTGTAAAATCCTACTTGTGTGATACACGAGTGCTGAGGGACACTACTTGCATGATAAACTTAAGGGTGTGATTCTTTTTATGAGGTCCTTCTGTTTCTAACAATATTTTGTTTGTAATTAAGTAATTTTCAGGTCTTTGGAAGGTCATGGCTACATCCATGAATACCAAAAGAAAGGAAGTAGACAAACAAATTAAAGGAAGAAATGAAGATACCTTTTACAAGGAGTTACGAAAACTCTATGAAACGATGAAGAAAGCAAATGAAGAGTGGGATGAAAGAAAGAAGAAACAACATAATTCCACAAGAACATCTTCAAACTAACCTTCATCTAATGAGGGGGAGCTGAAGCGCAAGGTACATAAAAAGAAGGACAAAAGGGACACATCAAGTGCTTGTAGAAAATAAAAAATCAGAGTTGATGATAAAAGTCCTCCAAAAGATAGAAGAGAAATTATTGGCAGGTATGTGGGTCCTTATGATACTTCAAATAGCATATTCTTCCAAGGAAATCAAGAGAGTGTTTCTTCATCAGTTGGATCTTTTTTCAATCTAAAAAAATGTGAGGATGAGAGACAATATAAAAAGAAGAAAATAAAGGGTGAGAAACTTGACAACTCAAGAGAATAAAAATGAGAGGAAGTGACGAGTGAAACAGTAAGTTGGCAAGAACAAGAAATGAGTGGCATAATTGAGTGTAGTGACTTCGTGGGGTAAATTAGAGAATGAACAAGTGCACTTGAGAGATTAGGGAAAAGAAGAGATTAAAACAATTAAGTGCATAAGTGTGAAATACTCTTGTTCAAGCTCTAACAAATTAACTCATTCTTTTTCTAGTATTTGTGCTCCCTATGTGCAAGTTATTAAAGAAGAATCACTTGAAGAGTTGGAAAAACAACTGAAGGGAAAATATATCTTCAAAGAAGATTTGAAATGTGAAAAGGCCGATGATCCGTGTGTAACAACCCGTTTGACCGTTATTGCTTTTCAATGCTTTTGACCCTTTCTCGAGCTTGTTTAGCTCACCTTTGACCCGAAAGGACTGTTGACATGCTTCCCGAGGTTTTTGGATATGATTTGGGTGATTTTGTGGGAAATTTGGGTCATGACAAGTTAGTATCAGAGCCCTAGGTTACCCTATCTATAATACAAGAGCGTGTCTAGTAGAGTCTTGTGGATCGGTACGATGAGCTCCGTACTTATCTGCGAGAGGCTACAGGACATTTAGGAACTTCACATTCTTTCATTCCTTCATGCTATTTTATTCTAATTGGTATCTGGAACAATTGAATCAGTTTCTGACTCATATATCTTCTCTCACAGAAGGTGAGGACTCGAGCCATGATAGCCAGAGATCAGGTGTCGGAGCTCGCAGCTGCGGCTGGCACCAGTGGACGAGCGATAGTTAGAGGATGCGGTTAAGCTAGAGGCCGCGGGGCTACACCAGCCAGGGGTAGGGCTCATGCGGTTGGGCAGCGGCATGCGAGATCTCCATCTCCAATGCTTGAGCCTGAGGTTTAGCCAGCTTGAGACCAGGCTGTAGGGGATGATGTGGCCCCTGCATGAGAACACCCTAAGGCCACTTCCGATCAGATGGTGCAGGACACTATGGCTCGCATTCTACTTCATTTGGATACCCAGCAGGCTGCCACTGGTACTACTTCTCTGGGTGGAGGATCATAGACTAAAGTTGGGGCACAAACCCCCGAGCAGAGGCAAACTCATGCAGCGCACCCTTCTGCGGCTATGGCTCCACACACGGATGCAATGTCGGCCCCGGGAGATGATCTTAGACCTATGGCAGGCCCTGTTATGACTTTGATAGATGAGGAGCTAGTAAGGAGGTTCAGGAAGATGGACCCGTTGAGATTCGTTGGTATTTCTAGAGAGGATGCATATGAGTTTATATTAGACATGCACGAGTTATTGCACAGGATGGGGATTTTTGAGACCCACAGGGTTGACTGTGAGTCATACCATTTTCGTGGAAACGTGAAGACCTGGTGGAGGTACTTCTTTTCTAGCAGACTAGAGGGTTCTCCTCTACTTACTTAGACATAGTTTCATCGGGCCTTCTTGGAGAAGTATGTGCCCCGAGCCTTGAGAGAGGCACGTAGAGATTAGTTCCTTCACTTGCAGTAGAGGGGATTATTTGTCGATGCTTATGTGACTCGCTTCTATCATCTGGCTAGTTATTCAGCACCCTTGATTCCTACTAAGCCCGAAAGGATTCGACGATTTATTGGTGGGCTCGTTACTACTCTTTAGATTCCATGCCTTTAGCTTGAGGCCATGGGTGTTTCCTTGCAGTCTATTGTTGAGCATGCGTCATTAGTTGAGGCTTCCAGGGCCCGCTCACTTAGAGGAGTTAGTGAGAAGAGACAGCGATAGTTTGGGGGTTATAGTGGTTCCAGCTCGAGGGGAGCCGAACAACCTTTGAGGTAGTATCAGTAATATTCTGGCCGCCCTGTACAGTCAGCATTGCAGGCTTCTTCTATCGGGCCATCCAGACAGAGAGTCTCTGAGAGCTCATTTTCTCGACCAGTACACAGAGTTGCTTCGGCTGGGTCTTCAGTTTTGGTTCATCAGGCTTCGCCTTCTAGAGCTTGTTTTATGTGTGGAGCACCTGGTTATTTTGCTTGAGAGAGTCCACGATCCAGGTAGGGTCATACGCCCCAGAGGACTTCGGTATCTTCAGGCAGCTAAGGTGGTGTTTCTGTCACGACCCAACAAGAGGGCATTGACGGGCACTCAGAGCTATCCAACCGGGTACCTCAGAACGTACATCTCATAGTCATACCTGCGTGGGCGATGAAGCTAACGCATAAATGTCATAACTGGAAGCGACACATACCCAAAAAATATATATATATATATATATATATATATATATATATATATATATATATATATATATATATATATATTAATGTACATCATCAAACAGTGGCCATATATACGAGCCGACATAGCTATCAAATGATACAACACAATATGGACCGAAAGGTCACAGAACAACTAACTGTACATATCTGTCTACAAGCCTTTAGATGGAGTACCTAACATAATAAGGACGAGACAGGACCCCGTCATGCCCAAATGTACACAAAAAGATCATACCAAGCTGAGCTGTAACTTTGGAACAAGTAGAGTGCTCCTGTACCAACCCTGAGATGGCAGCCTAAGAATCTATACCATCTCCCTATCTACCTACGATCATAAACGCATCATCCACAAACAAAAGGACATCCGTACGAACAAAGTATTGAGTATGTAAGGCATAAGTGTAACATAAGAGAGACATGAGAAACTATAAGGCAAGTGAATGCAACCTGTATATCTGAACCGTCCCTACGAGTGAATCATATATATAATTACTGTGCAACAGAACTACCATTGAGGGCAGATAATAACCATAAATTTTGTGCATGCATGCATGAGGTCGTACATATATAAATATATATGAATATATAATGCCTGTCAAGCTTCTATGGGCATCCCATTGTATCATATCGTATCGTACCGGCATCTGTGAGCATCATCGCCATCATCATCATCATCATCATATGACCAGCTGATCAGGTGGTAGTGCGTATATAACGCCGTCACCTTTCCCATATACAATATATATATATATATATATATATATATATACATATATATATATATATATATATACATATGCATATACAGACCTATGACCCCTCAAGCACTATACCGCATATAGTGCTTGAGGGGTCATAGGTCTGTATATGCATATGTGTGTGTATATATATATATATATATATATGTATATAAATGCAATGCAGTGCAAGACATGCTAAGAGTACAAATAACTCTAAAGATTATACTGAATCTAAAGGAAGACTTTCTGAAGATACGTTATGGAACATGAATCAAATGAGTCATCCTTAACTCTAAGAGTAGAACCATTATGGATTAACATTACGTGTACGTTCGGTTCACAAGGATCATGCCAAAATAAAGAAAGGGATAGCCTTACATACCTTCTCATCTCCTTAACTACTTAATGCCTATCCTCCCGAACATGCAAATCTACATTCAAGATAATTCATACCAAGGTCAAGCCATTGAAACTCTCATATGGTCAACTAAACTAATAAATGAGCTAATCGAAATTCGGGCAGCATTTCTTTTATACCTGCTACTCCCACCAATCTTCTAAAAAACACCCAAACATCAATAACAATTTCAACAATTCCATAATCAAGAGATTATATTCAAATTACACTTACACCAATCCAAAACTTCTTTTCAAATTCCATTCATAGTCAACAACTACAACACAATACTTTATGACCCTTCCTACCATGATTCTCTTCACCTTTATGACTTACTAATCTCCAATCAACTCAATATAAGTAATAAAGGGATGAACATACCTTATACTTGAGGAACTTCAACCCACACAATCTTACTTCAGAACCAAATCCACCACAACTTCAACTAAAAGCAAGAACAATCATCTTCCCTGAACTAGCTTAGGTTTAAAAGCTTGATCCTTACTTGACTTAGCTTAAGATTTTTATGGAGGATTTAGGATGGTTGAGAGATCTTGAAGGGTCTTGAAAAATCTCGTTTTTGGTAAAAAAATATGACCCGAAGTCGCAGCCCCCTTTATTTATAACAAAGAAAAAATTTCCACCGCCTCAACTCCGACAGTCAACTCGACGTACGTCGATCTCCTCAACGATCGTCAAGTGATGGTTTCAAAGTGCCTGACTAGAGCTGACTCTCTGATGGTGGTTTGACGGTGGAAATTGATGGACCGTCGACCTTTTACGGTCAGTCAAAATGGGCATCGAGTTGCCCTGTTATCACACTTAGTTTCTTTTGATTCGTTCAGCCTCCAATCTTCCGGATACTTGCTGGACATAACTTAAACTCTCATACACATAGAATGAACATGTAGAATCTCTTATGACCTTGACGAAAAATTCACTTTCTAACTCCACATCGGCTAACTTACGGCGAAACTCAACGTATAAAGTATGGGGTGTAACATTTTCCCCTCTTTAGGAACATTCGTCCTCGAATGTTAGACTCTTATGGGTCTTACAAAAAATTTGGCAGAGTCTCCCCTATAACTGTACCACTACCATCCTATCATAACAACCTAAAATACACAACGCCTCACAGGGCCACAACGAATAATAACAATAATAGCCTCACATGACCTGAAATCATAAGAAAGGAAACATTACACACCTGAAGACAATGGTGTCTCTGTCTGAATCTCCTCTGGGCGCGGAAACATGTGCGGATATCTGGACCTCATATCTTCTTCAGCTTCCCAAGTAATTTCCTCAACATTCCTGTTCCTCCAAAGAACCTTAACTGATGCTACATCTTTATTTCTCAATCTTCAAACTTATCTGTGGAGAATGGCAATGGGAACCTATTCATATGATACTTGCTCGGTAACATGAACATCATCTACGGGTATAACTCTGGAAGGGTCTCCAATACACTTACGAAGCATGGATACGTGAACGACTGGATGGACTGATTCTAGCTCTAGAGGTAGATCTAACTCATAGGCCACTTGGCCCACTCTATGCACAATCCTGTAAGGTCCAACGTACCGAGGACTAAGGTTACCCTTCTTTCCAAATCTCATGATGCCTTTCATGGGTGACACCTTCAGAAATACCCATTCATCAATATGGAATTCTAAGTCTCATCGGCGATTATCTACATAAGACTTCTGACGACTCGGGGCTGCCAATAATCAATCATGTATAAGCTTGACCTTCTCCACTGCTTGTTGGATCAAGTCTGGCCCTACTAACTTAGTCTCCCCCACTTCGAACCATCCAATTAGTGATCTACACTTCCGGCCATATAGAGGCTCATACGGGGCTATCTGGATACTGGAATGATAACTGTTATCATAAGGGGCAAATGATCATCCCAGCTACCTCTGAAGTCAAACACACATACCCGTAGCATATCCTCGAGGGTCTGGATAGTACGCTCAGCTTGTCCGTCTATCTGAGGGTGAAATGTCATGCTAAGACTCACCTGAGCCCCTAAACCCTTCTAGAAAGACCTCCAAAAATTAGCTGTAAACTGTGCACCCCTGTCGGAGATGATGGATACCTGAACACCATGAAGTCAGACTTTCTCCTTAATATAAAGCTTCACGTAATCCTCGGTTGAGTAACTAATCCAAACTAGCAGAAAATGGGCTGATTTAGTAAGTCTATGAACAATCACCCATATGGAATCAAACTTACGCTAGGAACGAGGAATGCCTGTAATGAAATCCATATTAATATCCTCCCATTTCCATATTGGATTTTCAATAGCTTGCAATAACCCACCTGGTTTTTGATCTTCAATCATCACCTATTGGCAATTAGGACACTGGGCCACGAACTCTGCTACGTCTTTCTTCATTTCATCCCACCAATAGATTTTCTTAATATCATGATATATCTTCATCGTGCCCGGATGAATATAATAACCAGAACAATAAGTCTCCCCCATAATCGGACGACGTAATCCTGCAACATCAGGAACACACAGTCTGTCTCGATATTTGAGAACTCCATCTGCAGAAATCTTGAATGGTGACTTTTTCTTCCGAGGAGATGTATCTCTAGAATGAACTAACATGGGGATCCTCGTACTGGCGCTCCTTCACCTCAACTACTAAAGATGGAACTGCCGTATCATGAATAGTAATTCCTGTATCGCCCGAGTCCAATAATCAAACTCCTAGGCTAGCTAACTGCTGGAGCTCACGAGCCATGTCCCTTTTCTCTGGGTGGACATCACATAAACTACCCATAGATTTGTGGCTAAGAGCATCATCTACTACGTTCTTATTTCCAGGATGATATAAGATGCTAACATCATATTTTAATTACTCTAACTATCGCCTCTATCGCCAATTCAACTCCTTCTGCTTGAAAAAGTACTGGAGACTCTTATGGTCTGTATAAATATCTACATGAACACTATACAAGTAATGCCTCCACATCTTCAATTCATGAATCACTGCAGCTAACTCAAGATCATGTGTTGGATAGTTTTTCTCATGCTTCCTTACCTGCCTTGAAGCGTAAGCAATAACTTTGCTGTGCTGCATCAATACACAACCTGGCCCAACACCTGAGGCATCACAATAAATAACATAGCCCTTCGATCCTTCTGGAAGTGTTAGAATCGTGGCTGAAGTCAATCTATTCTTTAACCCCAGAAAGCTTCACTCACAAGCATCCATCCACAGGAACTTAGCTAATTTATGAGTCAGCTTTGTCAGCGGTTCAGAAATAGAAGAAAACCCTCCTACGAATCTACTGTAATATCTAGCTAAACCCAGAAAACTACGAACTTCCGTGGGTGTTATGGATCTCGGCCAAGTCTTCACAGCTTCAATCTTTTGTTTATCCACCCGAATACCATTAGCCAAAATAATGTGCCCCACAAAATTCACAGAATTCAACCAGAACTCACATTTAGAGAACTTTGCATACAACTCTCGGGCCTGAAGAACTTTAAGGACAGTGCGTAAATGATCCGCATGCTTTGCCTCTGATTGAGATTCTACCAGAATATCATCGATAAACACAATCACAAACAGATCTAGGAAAGGCCTGAATACATTGTTCATTAAGTCCATGAATACGAGCGGTGCATTACTCAGCCTGAACGACTTTAACTGAAACTTGAAATGACCATATCTAGTTCTGAAGGCTGTCTTCGAAATATCCCTCTCCATGACCCTCACTTGGCGATACCTAGATCTCAATCTATCTTTGAGAACCATTTAGCGCCCTGCAACTAATCCAACAAATCATCAATCCTGGGGAGTGGATATTTAATCTTTATCGTTACCTCATTCAGCTGCCTGTAATCGATACACATCCGTAATGAGCCATCTTTCTTTATTACAAACAACACAGGTGCTCCCTACGGTGAGAACTAGGCCTGATAAAGCCTTTCTCAAGAAAATCCTTCGGTTGTTCCTTCAACTCCCTCAATTCTGCAGGTGCCATTCTATAAGGAGGAATATATATTGGCTTAGTATCTGGTAACACATCAATGGAAAAATCGATTTCCCATTCTTGTGGAAGGCCTGGAAGCTTGTTCGAAAACACATCTAGAAATTCATTTACTACTGGAACAATTTGAAGAGTTGGCGGCTTCGCTGCTGTATCCTGAACCCGTACTAGATGATAAATGCAACTTTTAGCAATCATCTTTCTTGCATTGAGATAGGAAATAAATCTACCTCTCGGCGATGTTGTATTACCCTTCTCCTCTAGAACTGGCTCTCCTGGAAACTGAAATCGAACCGTCTTCGTTCTGCAATTAACATTAGCATAATAAGAGGCCAACCAATCCATACCCATAATATCATCAAAATCTACCATATCTAACTCGATCAAATCTGCCATCGTATGACGGTTACAGACTATAACCACACAACTTCTATATACCCATCTAGCTATCACTGGGTCACCAACGGTTGCAGACACCTCAAAAGGTTTGATTGACTCGGGTTTCACCGCATGCGGACTAGCAATAAAAGGAGTAACATACGAGAATGTAGAACCCAAATCAATCAATGCATATACATCATGAGTAGATATTGATAGTATACCTGTAACCACATCAGGTGAAGACTCAAGATCCTGTCGACCCACTAATACATAGACGAGGTTCTGAGGACCGCTCGAATTAGACAATCTACCTCTACCTCTACTGCGACCGGATGGTGTCTGAGGACTCTGTCCAGGAGGGCGTATATATGCCAAAGATACCACTGCAGACCCTGTCAGCTGAACTACACTTCCAACGACTCCCACAGGGCAAACTCGCAAAATATAGCCGGGCCGACCACAAGTATGACAAACATTTAAACTCAAATGGCACTACTCAGCATGTAACTTACTGCACTGGGTGCATCGCAGTAAAGATGGCTTTATCTGACTGGTACCACTCCTGATCTGGGAATTGGAAGCCCTGGAACTATGAGCTGGCTCAAAATGAGCGGGTCGATCAAACCTGGGTCTTGGAAACTGTGGAGGCACACAAGCTGCTGAATAGGCTGAGCGCCTGGAGAACTGCTACCTCAGAACACCTCTGGACTCACTAGCAAATCCCAAAGATCTGACCCTCTTACTTGACCCCCGTCATACTCACGTTCAACCCTCCACTGCTGTTGGTGCTACTCAAGATTTTGAGCATGCACCTGAATGCGGGAAATATCCATACCTGTCTGAAGTGAAGCTGTCAAGTAATCATCAATCATATATAGCCCCAATCTACTCATAAATCTGTAAACACGATCTCCCATGTTAGCTACCATAGTCGGATCATACCTAGCCAATCAATTAAAATGAAGGCTATTCCCCCGAGAACTTACGTTCCCTATCGAATTTTTGGCAGCAAATAATTTTCAAGAAAGGCATCTACAAATTCCTGTAAAGTAGGTGGAGGTACATTACCCCCCCCCCCCCCCCCCCCGCGAAGATATCCAGGTATCATACAAATGAAAAACCACATTCCGTAATCTGTAAAAAGCCAACTCTACCGACTCAGTATCCGAAGCATGCATCACCCGTAACGTCCTCAGCATCCCATCTATAAAATTCTATGGGTCCTCATTTGGCTTCAACCTAAAGAATTCTGGACGGTCTTGTTATATCCCGTATTTTTGAACGTCGGATTATTTACTAAGGTGGGGCCCACACATCCAGATTTTTTTTGGAACATCTGAAAAGTCATATGAATCACATACGTGGAGTTAAACACAACTCAAGAAGGACCCTTGGGCCAAATCAAAGTGGAAGCCCTCCAAACGAATATTTTTAAGAAAACGTTTTCGGGTAACCTGACTTCGAGGAGCCAAAACGGTATTATAAGTTCGGAATTTCAAAAATTACCAAGAAATATAAGTTGTAGATAATTGAAGTAGCTTTCCAACCATAGGTCGTGGGTTCCCAGGTGACGTCGGTACAAGGAGATATGGACGGGGTAAGGTCGAAAGGTCAGTGGGCTAGGCCCAACTCGGGCCCAACCGGGTTAGGCCCATGACCCATCTTATTTAAGTAACATTTCAGCGTTTCCCCCCTCATTTTTCACACCTAAACATCCAGAAATTTCTGGAGGAAAAGAGAGAAAATATCCTAGAGAGAAAAATCAATTTTTGACCAAAATCCGAGCCCCGAATTCCGAAGCCCATGAAGAGAAAAGTGTTGTACGTCGCGTTGTCTTCAATTTGAGCTAAAAATCAACCAAGGAGGAGAGTGATAACGTGGTGGCTACCTACTTAAGGTAATATGAAGGTTCCTTTTCATTGTTAACAAGTTTATTTAAAGATTTAACGGATTAGGACGGAAGAAATGGCGATATAAATTCGTTTGTCGGTGTTGATGTGGTAGCCGTATAGGGTGTTGTTTTGGTGGGGCATGATGAGCTAATTTTATTTAGTATTTTGATTGTTGTTGTGTTGTGGAATGTAGATAGGAAAAGAATTCATGAAAGATTGGTTGGTAAGTTGTTATGGGGAATTTTGTGATTTTATGGAAGATTTATGTAATGATGAAAATGAAATTGTTGAGGTGCAAATTATGATTATTGTTGATGAAATTGGAAGATGGAAATGTGTTATGAATATGTATGTTGAAGATTAGAAGTTTCGTATGGATTATGGTTTTGATGGAAAGTTTGTATATTTTGTATATCGTGTGAATAGCTTGTAGAAATGATATGAAATGCTTCCGAATCGTATTGTAATGATCTTGATTAATAATGAATGTGAAAACATTGAGGTTGGTTTGGAAATATGACGTTGGAAATGAAAGTTATTGTACTATGTTGGAAAGAGGACTAGTTATGCTATGTTGGGTTTTGTGGTGATTGTTATTGTTGTTGGTTTGGTTATTGATGTTGGAGCCGAGTTAAATCTCGGGGATGTTATATGTATAGGGGAGATGCTGCCCAAATATTTGTAGACAAGTGATGAGTTAAAGATTTGAATGCTAAAAGTCTTACTATTGACAATGGGTAAACATGATCATTTGTAGATTTTGGGCGAAACGGGAATTGAAATTGAGCGAGCCTAAGGCGCAGCTAAGGTATGTAAGGCTTACCCCCTCTTTCTCTTGGCATGTCCTAGATGTGATAGGCTATTGCTCGAGCCTCGGGGATGACTCTACTCTTAGAAATCCGAGCTTATATTTAACCCTTTTTCATTCAGTATAATTGAATTGATTATATTATGTTTAGTGAAAAGGTAGTTTGAACATACGCAACTTCCACCAACGGTACTGGATTACCCTGAAACATTCGTAGATGACCGTATAAGACCAAATGTTTATAGTTTTACGTATGTCACCTCGACTTGACCCAAGGTGGGCCCACAACCCCCGAGACCTATTTGTATTGTTTTATTTGCCCTATTTTCGTATGATAATTAAGAGAAACTTTGGCTAATGTTCCGAGTTTGCTATAAGTATCTAGTAACTCAGATATAAGTATTCTGACTCGACTATCCTGATATGAACACTCCGATACGAACGTTCTGATCCGAATATTTTGATATAAGCATTCTGATGTAAATATTCCGATATAAGTATTTTGATATAAGCACCCAATATATAAATAATCCGATATAAATATTCTGATATAAGTATTCTGAGTTAGGTATACTGGTATGAGTGTCTGGTATAAGTGTTCTGATACGGGTATTCCGATATAAGTATTCCGCTATGAAGATCTAGATATGAGTCTTCTGATCCGAGTATTCTGATATGAGTATTCTTTGTAAGCCTTAATGTCTTTATGTACGATCTCGGATCGCTTAGAAGTCCGAAGAGGTTTCTGTATTTCAAATGCTCATAACTTCCTGATATTAACTAGGAAGAACCCGAAACTCGTTTCTGAGCCTTCGAATGTCGGCAAATGTACCTATTCATTGAGTCTGGATTTATGTGCATATGGTTTCTCATGACTCTGCTCGTGCATGACTTAATGTCTCTTTCACTACGTCCCGGGCCAGGTTCTGTTATCGTGCCCTTCTTCTGCTTCGTGCATGACTTAATGTCTCTTTCACTGCGTCCCGGGCCAAGTTCTGTTACCGTGCGTTTCCTCTGCATTGTTCACCGCGCCCCTCGGTGGGAGAGCCGGGTTCTATTATCTGTATATGATGATATGGGGATGGCGGCCAGGATGGCATATGATTCTGTTCACCGCTTCTCTTCCCAGAGGGCTGGGTTCTGTTACCGCGTCCCTTATCACAGGGCCGGGATCTGTTATCTGCTATCTGCATATGTACATATTGACACATGATTTTGACATATGATGATTCTGTTACCGCGTCCCTTATCACAGGGCCGGGATCTGTTATCTGTGAAGATGTTACATGATTCCGATATGCATAATTTGTGTCCGGAAAGTAAGCACTCTGAGTATTTTGTACGTTCTGCGTTTCGTCCGATATATGACATCATCTGAGTATTCTGTACGTTCTGTATTCCGTCCGATATATGACACTATCTGAGCATTCTGTACGTTCTGTATTCCGTCCGATATATGACATCATCTGAGTATTCTGTACGTTCTGTATTCTGTCCGATATATGACATCACCTGAGCATTCGGTACGTTCGGTACTCCATTCTGTATTCTGTATTTTCTGCACCTCTTCGGACAAGCGATCTGTAATTGTAGAATAAGTATTTTGGTACTTTGGCTAAAACACTTACCTTCTGTACTTCCACTGACATGTGAAACAGGTATGCATGCTTTGTGTCTGAAAAATAATAAGCGTCTGGTACTCTGAATACTGTACTTATTTGTTAGTTCTATCTGTCTCAGTTACGGTTCTGTTTCTTTGTAATGCATGCCTTACATACTCAGTACATATTCCGTACTGACCCCCTGTCTTCGGGGGCTGCGTTCCATGCCGCGCAGGTACTCCCAGCTGAGTTGAAGCCAGTATAGAAGATATTCCAGTGCAGATGGCAAGCCCCTTTTGTTCCCGGAGTGCTGCCGAGTTAGAGTTTGTATGTTATGCTTTCTGGACTTATGTTAGAGACTTTGCAGACAGCGTCGTGGGTATTAGTTGTCAGTCTGTAAGTGGCTCCGTCAGCCGATATGTCGGTCTGTGTTATGTATTGAATTTTGTATGACTATAGATTTGTTCGGCTTGGAAGCTACGAAAAAGAATATTTCTTAAAAAAAATAAAATTATTATGTGCTTTAACTTATTTGTTTTAAAAAGTTTGACGTGATTTTATGTGCAGCAAGAGTCTGAGGGTTCGCTAGGCCCTAAGTAAGGGTCGGGTGCCCATCACACCCTAGCAAGATCGGGGTGTGACAAAGTGGTATCAGAGCAGGTCTGTCCTAGGGGTTGTCGGCAAAGTCGTGTCCAACAGAATCTTGTTTATGGTGTGTAGCGCGCCACATTCATAAACAGGAGGCTACGGGGCATTTAGGGGTTGTTAACCTTCTTTCTGTCTCAGATCGTGCGATAGAGCCAAGTCATAGGAAATGAGATTCCTTATGTGAGCCCTACATACGACGGCATAAGATGGGAAATGATATGAAAAGCCATGTTTGCTCCGTTATCTGGTAATTGGAAGTTCCGAATGGTTGGAATGTGATATATGACTGTATGTTCTGTGAGATATTATAGATATTCGCCATGTGCAGATTCTGAATAGCAGAAATGGTAAAGGAGATTGTTATGTAAGAATAGTGAGTAAGAGCCCGGGACGGGCCGATACCCGATATATTCGTAAGTAACGGCGACGAGGGTATGTTCGCCACCATTGGGAATCTGGAAGCCCAGGAGCAGGCAATAATTATACACATAAGTAAAAAGTGTACATTAGGAATCAAAAAAGGGCAAAATAGTAAATGTACAACGAAGGACGTGTTCCGAGAATGTCTCGGGATCTGTGAGACCTCGACTCGCCCTGGATCATGTAGTAAAGGCCATATGAGAAAATACACGCGATTATATCGGCGTTAAGGCACCGCATTCCGCCAACATTTCGAGGTTAAGCGTGCTAACCTGGGAGCAATTTCAGGATGGGTGACCCCCTGGGAAGTATGCAAGAATTCCATCTATTCTGACATAAGAGACAAATGAAGGGTTAGAATAGCCTGAGTGAAACTAGACTATACGAGATAGTTGGAGACCACAAAAGGCTACGTAGCACGCGACAGGCTCAATTAGAGAAGAAACAGAAAGTATGTAACGGTTCTGAAATTTAGATAGGCTTGAATGGCGTTTGGAGATATTTTGTGGGCTAGATGGTAATAAATAAATATATATGTATGTATGAATGCGTAGGATATCCCACATGTGCTTGTACCGGTGGACATGTGTGTCCCAGCGACCGGTGTTACGGTATGAAAGGCACCAATCGATGTAAGAGTATCGAAGTCCGAGTGATAGAAAAGGTAAATGGGACGAGTGCTACGAGATGAGGTGCTATTATTTTCACCACAGATTAAGATTGGAAATTTTAGCACAACAATATTGGGAAAGGAAAGTGTGGGTAAGTGGAAGACAAAGAGACCAAAATGTCGGAAAAAGGTAAGAAATCCTGGTAAGGGAAGTCCGAGAGAAATTATTGGCAAGGTACGAGATTATTTAAATAAGAATTCGAAGATAGGTAAATAAAAAGGGACAATATGCAGTTGCGTTAATGTGATTACCTCGGACGTAAAAAAAAAAAAAATGTTCTCCTGAAAGGATGATCTAGGAATGAAATAGATTTGTGAGCTTAAAGTGAAAATTTCGTAAACTTCAGAGTCGATGCCACAAATGGCAAAATTAGAAAAGTGTTCGAGGAGGAAGAAACCCCAGGAAGGACAAGGATACTAACTTGGTATGGTGGGTTAGAAAATCCATGACACGGAATAAGGATTCACGCAAAGACCGGGAAGATTGATTATAAAGGAAAATATGGTAGAAATTAAGAAATGGGCATGAAGAGAAGGATAACTAGAAGGGAAACCCCCCAAAGTGATATAAGATCCCATAAGGGCAGCTGAACATTCGAGGACGAATGTTTTAAAGGGGGGGAGGATGTTATATCCCGTATTTTTGAACGTCGGATTATTTGCTAAGGTGGGGCCCACACATCGAGATTTTTTTTGGAACATCTGAAAAGTCATATGAATCACATACGTGGAGCTAAACACAACTCAAGAAGGACCCTTGGGCCAAATCAAAGTGGAAGCCCTCCAAACGAATATTTTTAAGAAAACGTTTTCGGGTAACCTGACTTCGAGGAGCCAAAACGGTATTATAAGATCGGAATTTGGAAAATTACCAAGTAATATAAGTTATAGATAATTGAAGTAGCTTTCCAACCATAGGTCGTGGGTTCCCAGGTGACGTCGGTACAAGGAGATATGGACGGGTTAAGGTCGAAAGGTCAGTGGGCTAGGCCCAATTCGGGCCCAACCGGGTTAGGCCCATGACCCATCTTATTTAAGTAACATTTCAGCGTTTCCCCCCTCATTTTTCACACCTAAACATCCAGAAATTTCTGGAGGAAAAGAGAGAAAATATCCTAGAGAGAAAAATAAATTTTTGACCAAAATCCGAGCCCCGAATTTCGAAGCCCATGAAGAAAAAAGTGTTGTACGTCGCGTTGTCTTCAATTTGAGCTAAATATCAACCAAGGAGGAGAGTGATAACGTGGTGGCTACCTACTTAAGGTAATATGAAGGTTCCTTTTCATTGTTAACAAGTTTATTTAAAGATTTAACGGATTAGGACGGAAGAAATAGCGATATAAATTCGTTTGTCGGTGTTGATGTGGTAGCCGTATAGGGGGCTGTTTTGGTGGGGCATGATGAGCTAATTTTATTTAGCATTTTGATTGTTGTTGTGTTGTGGAATGTAGATAGGAAAAGAATTCATGAAAGATTGGTTGGTAAGTTGTTATGGGGAATTTTGTGATTTTATGGAAGATTTATGTAATGATGAAAATGAAATTGTTGAGGTGCAAATTATGATTATTGTTGATGAAATTGGAAGATGGAAATGTGTTATGAATATGTATGTTGAAGATTAGAAGTTTCGTATGGATTATGGTTTTGGTGGAAAGTTTGTATATTTTGTATATCGTGTGAATAGCTTGTAGAAATGATATGAAATGCTTCCAAATCGTATTGTAATGATCTTGATTAGTAATGAATGTGAAAACATTGAGGTTGGTTTGGAAATATGACGTTGGAAATGAAAGTTATTGTACTATGTTGGAAAGAGGACTAGTTATGCTATGTTGGGTTTTGTGGTGATTGTTATTGTTGTTGGTTTGGTTATTGATGTTGGAGCCGAGTTAAATCTCGGGGATGTTATATGTATAGGGGAGATGCTGCCCAAATTTTTGTAGACAAGTGATGAGTTAAAGATTTGAATGTTATAAGTCTTACTATTGACAATGGGTAAACATGATCATTTGTAGATTTTGGGCGAAACGGGAATTGAAATTGAGCGAGCGTAAGGCGCAGCTAAGGTATGTAAGGCTTACCCCCTCTTTCTCTTGGCATGTCCTAGATGTGATAGGCTATGACTCGAGCCTCGGGGATGACTCTACTCTTAGAAATCCGAGCTTATATTTAACCCTTTTTCATTCAGTATAATTGAATTGATTATATTATGTTTAGTGAAAAGGTAGTTTGAACATACGCAACTTCCACCAACGGAACTGGATTACCCTGAAACTTTCGTAGATGACCGTATAAGACCAAATGTTTATAGTTTTACGTATGTCACCTCGACTTGACCCAAGGTGGGCCCACAACCCCCGAGACCTATTTGTATTGTTTTATTTGCCCTATTTTCGTATGATAATTAAGAGAAACTTTGGTTAATGTTCCGAGTTTGCTATAAGTTTCTAGTAACTCAGATATAAGTATTCTGACTCGACTATCCTGATATGAACACTCCGATACGAACGTTCTGATCCGAATATTTTGATATAAGCATTCTGATGTAAATATTCCGATATAAGTATTTTGATATAAGCACCCAATATATAAATAATTTGATATAAATATTCTGATATAAGTATTCTGAGTTAGGTATACTGGTACGAGTGTCTGGTATAAGTGTTCTGATACGGGTATTGCGATATAAGTATTCCGATATAAGTATTCGGCTATGAAGATCTAGATATGAGTCTTCTGATCCGAGTATTCTGATATGAGTATTCTTTGTAAGCCTTAATGTTTTTATGTACGATCTCGGATCGCTTAGAAGTCCGAAGAGGTTTCTGTATTTCAAATGCTCATAACTTCCTGATACTAACTAGGAAGAACCCGAAACTCGTTTCTGAGCCTTCGAATGTCGGCAAGTGTACCTATTCATTGAGTCTGGATTTATGTGCATATGGTTTCTCATGACTCTGCTCGTGCATGACTTAATGTCTCTTTCACTGCGTCCCGGGCCAGGTTCTGTTATCGTGCCCTTCTTCTGTTTCGTGCATGACTTAATGTCTCTTTCACTGCGTCCCGGGCCAGGTTCTGTTACCGTGCGTTTCCTCTGCATTGTTCACCGCGCCCCTCGGTGGGAGAGCCGGGTTCTGTTATCTGTATATGATGATATGGGGATGGCGGTCAGGATGGCATATGATTCTGTTCACCGCGTCTCTTCCCAGAGGGCCGAGTTCTGTTACCGCGTCCCTTATCACAGGGCCGGGATCTGTTATCTGCTATCTGCATATGTACATATTGACACATGATTTTGACATATGATGATTCTGTTACCGCGTCCCTTATCACAGGGCCGGGATCTGTTATCTGTGAAGATGTTACATGATTCCGATATGCATAATTTATGTCCGGAAAGTAAGCACTCTGAGTATTCTGTACGTTCTGTGTTTCGTCCGATATATGACATCATCTGAGTATTCTGTACGTTCTGTATTCTGTCCGATATATGACATCATCTGAGTATTCTGTACGTTCTGTATTCTGTCCGATATATGACATCACCTGAGCATTCGGTACGTTCGGTACTCCGTTCTGTATTCTGTATTTTCTGCACCTCTCCGGACAAGCGATCTGTAATTGTAGAATAAGTATTTTGGTACTTTGGCTAAAACACTTACCTTCTGTACTTCCACTGACATGTGAAACAGGTATGCATGCTTTGTGTCTGAAAAATAATAAGTGTCTGGTACTCTGAATACTGTACTTATTTGTTAGTTCTATCTGTCTCAGCTACGGTTCTGTTTCTTTGTAATGCATGCCTTACATACTCAGTACATATTCCGTTCTGACCCTCTGTCTTCGGGGGCTGCGTTCCATGCCGCGCAGGTACTCCCAGCTGAGTTGAAGCCAGTATAGAAGATATTCCAGTGCAGATGGCAAGCCCCTTTTGTTCCCGGAGTGCTGCCGAGTTAGAGTTTGTATGTTATGCTTTCTGGACTTATGTTAGAGACTTTGCAGACATCGTCGTGGGTATTAGCTGTCAGTCTGTAAGCGGCTCCGTCAGCCGATATGTCGGTCTGTGTTATGTATTGAATTTTGTATGACTTTAGATTTGTTCGGCTTGGAAGCTACGAAAAAGAATATTTCTGAAAAAAAAAATTATTATGTGCTTTAACTTATTTTTTTAAAAAGTTTGACGTGATTTTATGTGCAGCAAGAGTCTGAGGGTTCGCTCGGCCCTAAGTAAGGGTCGGGTGCCCATCACACCCTAGCAAGATCGGGGTGTGACAAAGTATTATCAGAGCAGGCCTGTCCTAGGGGTTGTCTGCAAAGTCGTGTCCAATAGAATCTTGTTTATGGTGTGTAGCGCGCCACATTCATAAACAGGAGGCTACGGGGCATTTAGGGGTTGTTGACCTTCTTTCTGTCTCAGATCGTGCGATAGAGCCAAGTCATAGGAAATGAGATTCCTTATGTGAGCCCTACATACGACGGCATAAGATGGGAAATGATATGAAAAGCCATGTTTGCTCCGTTATCTGGAAATTGGAAGTTCCGAATGGTTGGAATGTGATATATGACTGTATGTTCTGTGAGATATTATAGATATTCGCCATGTGCAGATTCTGAATAGCAGAAATGGTAAAGGAGATTGTTATGTAAGAATAGTGAGTAAGAGCCCGGGACGGGCCGATACCCGAGATATTCGTAAGTAACGGCGACGAGGGTATGTTCGCCACCATCGGGAATCTGGAAGCCCAGGAGCAGGCAATAATTATACACATAAGTGAAAAGTGTACATTAGGAATCAAAAAAGGGCAAAATAGTAAATGTACAACGAAGGACGTGTTCCGAGAATGTCTCGGGATCTGTGAGACCTCGACTCGCCCTGGATCATGTAGTAAAGGCCATATGAGAAAATAGACGCGATTATATCGGCGTTAAGGCACCGAATTCCGCCAACATTTCGAGGTTAAGCGTGCTAACCTGGGAGCAATTGCAGGATGGGTGACCCCCTGGGAAGTATGCAAGAATTCCATCTATTCTGACATAAGAGACAAATGAAGGGTTAAAATAGCCTGAGTGAAACTAGACTATACGAGATGGTTGGAGACCACAAAAGGCTACGTAGCACGCGACAGGCTCAATTAGAGAAGAAACAGAAAGTATGTAACGGTTCTGAAATTTAGATAGGCTTGAATGGCGTTTGGAGATATTTTGTGGGCTAGATGGTAATAAATAAATATATATGTATGTATGAATGCGTAGGATATCCCACATGTGCTTGTACCGGTGGACATGTGTGTCCCAGCGACCGGTGTTACGGTATGAAAGGCACCAATCGATGTAAGATTATCGAAGTCCGAGTGATAGAAAAGGTAAATGGTACGAGTGCTACGAGATGAGGTGCTATTATTTTCACCACAGATTAAGATTGGAAATTTTAGCACAACAATATTGGGAAAGGAAAGTGTGGGTAAGTGGAAGACAAGGAGACCAAAATGTCGGAAAAAGGTAAGAAATCCTGGTAAGGGAAGTCCGAGAGAAATTATTGGCAAGGTACGAGATTATTTAAATAAGAATTTGAAGATAGGCAAATAAAAAGTGGCAATATGCAGTTGCTTTAATGTGATTACCTCGGACGTAAAAAAAAAATGTTCACCTGAAAGGATGATCTAGGAATGAAATAGATTTGTGAGCTTAAAGTGAAAATTTCGCAAACTTCAGAGTCGATGCCACAAATGGCAAAATCAGAAAAGTGTTCGAGGAGGAAGAAACCCAAGGAAGGACAAGGATACTAACTTGGTATGGTGGGTTAGAAAACCCATGACACGGAATAAGGATTCACGCAAAGACCGAGAAGATTGATTATAAAGGAAAATATGGTAGAAATTAAGAAATGGGCATGAAGAGAAGGATAACTAGAAGGGAAACCCCCCAAAGTGATATAAGATCCCATAAGGGCAGCTGAACATTCGAGGACGAATGTTTTAAAGGGGGGGAGGATGTTATATCCTGTATTTTTTAACGTCGGATTATTTGCTAAGGTGGGGCCCACACATCGAGATTTTTTTTGGAACATCTGAAAAGTCATACGAATCACATACGTGGAGTTAAACACAACTCAAGAAGGACGCTTGGGCCAAATCAAAGTGGAAGCCCTCCAAACGAATATTTTTAAGAAACCGTTTTCGGGTAACCTGACTTCGAGGAGCCAAAACGGTATTATAAGTTCGGAATTTGGAAAATTACCAAGTAATATAAGTTGTAGATAACTGAAGTAGCTTTCCAACCATAGGTCGTGGGTTCCCAGGTGACGTCGGTACAAGGAGATATGGACGTTTTAAGGTCGAAAGGTCAGTGGGCTAGGCCCAACTCGGGCCCAACCGGGTTCGGCCCATGACCCATCTTATTTAAGTAACATTTCAGCGTTTCCCCCCTCATTTTTCACACCTAAACATCCATAAAATTCTGGAGGAAAAGAGAGAAAATATCCTAGAGAGAAAAATAAATTTTTGACCAAAATCCGAGCCCCGAATTCCGAAGCCCATGAAGAGAAAAGTGTTGTACGTCGCGTTGTCTTCAATTTGAGCTAAAAATCTACCAAGGAGGAGAGTGATAACGTGGTGGCTACCTACTTAAGGTAATATGAAGGTTCCTTTTCATTGTTAACAAGTTTATTTAAAGATTTAACGGATTAGGACGGAAGAAATAGCGATATAAATTCGTTTGTCGGTGTTGATGTGGTAGACGTATAGGGGGCTGTTGTGGTGGGGCATGATGAGCTAATTTTATTTAGTATTTTGATTGTTGTGTTGTGGAATGTAGAAAGGAAAAGAATTCATGAAAGATTGGTTGGTAAGTTGTTATGGGGAATTTTGTGATTTTATGGAAGATTTATGTAATGATGAAAATGAAATTGTTGAGGTGCAAATTATGATTATTGTTGATGAAATTGGAAGATGGAAATGTGTTATGAATATGTATGTTGAAGATTAGAAGTTTCGTATAGATTATGGTTTTGGTGGAAAGTTTGTATATTTTGTATATCGTGTGAATAGCTTGTAGAAATGATATGAAATGCTTCCAAATTGTATTGAAATGATCTTGATTAGTAATGAATGTGAAAACATTGAGGTTGGTTTGGAAATATGACGTTGGAAATGAAAGTTATTGTACTATGTTGGAAAGAGGACTAGTTATGCTATGTTGTGTTTTGTGGTGATTGTTATTGTTGTTGGTTAGGTTATTGATGTTGGAGCCGAGTTAAATCTCGGGGATGTTATATGTATAGGGGAGATGCTGCCCAAATTTATGTAGACAAGTGATGAGTTAAAGATTTGAATGCTAAAAGTCTTACTATTGACAATGGGTAAACATGATCATTTGTAGATTTTGGGCGAAACGGGAATTGAAATTAAGCGAGCGTAAGGCGCAGCTACGGTATGTAAGGCTTACCCCCTCTTTCTCTTGGCATGTACTAGATGTGATAGGCTATGACTCGAGCCTCGGGGATGACTCTACTCTTAGAAATCCGAGCTTATATTTAACCCTTTTTCATTCAGTATAATTGAATTGATTATATTATGTTTAGTGAAAAGGTAGTTTGAACATACGCAACTTCCACCAACGGAACTGGATTACCCTGAAACTTTCGTAGATGACCGTATAAGACCAAATGTTTATAGTTTTACGTATGTCACCTCGACTTGACCCAAGGTGGGCCCACAACCCCCGAGACCTATTTGTATTGTTTTATTTGCCCTATTTCCGTATGATAATTAAGAGAAACTTTGGCTAATGTTCCGAGTTTGCTATAAGTATCTAGTAACTCAGATATAAGTATTCTGACTCGACTATCCTGATATGAACACTCCGATACAAACGTTCTGATCCGAATATTTTGATATAAGCATTCTGATGTAAATATTCCGATATAAGTATTTTGATATAAGCACCCAATATATAAATAATCCAATATAAATATTCTGATATAAGTATTCTGAGTTAGGTATACTGGTACGAGTGTCTGGTATAAGTGTTCTGATACGGGTATTCCGATATAAGTATTCCGATATAAGTATTCGGCTATGAAGATCTAGATATGAGTCTTCTGATCTGAGTATTCTGATATGAGTATTCTTTGTAAGCCTTGATGTTTTTATGTACGATCTCAGATCGCTTAGAAGTCTGAAGAGGTTTCTGTATTTCAATTGCTCATAACTTCCTGATACTAACTAGTAAGAACCCGAAACTCGTTTCTGAGCCTTCGAATGTCGGCAAGTGTACCTATTTATTGAGTCTGGATTTATGTGCATATGGTTTCTCATGACTCTTCTTGTGCATGACTTAATGTCTCTTTCACTGCGTCCAGGGCCAGGTTATGTTATCGTGCCCTTCTTCTGTTTCGTGCATGACTTAATGTCTCTTTCACTGCGTCCCGGGCCAGGTTCTGTTACCGTGCGTTTCCTCTGCATTGTTCACCGCGCCCCTCGGTGGGAGAGCCGGGTTCTGTTATCTGTATATGATGATATAGGGATGGCGGCCAGGATGGCATATGATTCTGTTCACCGCGTCTCTTCCCAGAGGGCCGGGTTCTGTTACCGCGTCCCTTATCACAGGGCCGGGATCTGTTATCTGCTATCTGTATATGTACATATTGACACATGATTTTGACATATGATGATTCTGTTACCGCGTCCCTTATCACAGGGCTGGGATCTGTTATCTGTGAAGATGTTACATGATTCCGATATGCATAATTTGTGTCCGGAAAGTAAGCACTCTGAGTATTCTGTACGTTCTGTGTTTCGTCCGATATATGACATCATCTGAGTATTCTGTACGTTCTGTATTCCGTACGATATATGACACTATCTGAGCATTCTATACGTTCTGTATTCCGTCCGATATATGACATCATCTGAGTATTCTGTACGTTCTATATTCTGTCCGATATATGACATCACCTGAGCATTCGGTACGTTCGGTATTTCGTTCTGTATTCTGTATTTTCTGCACCTCTTCGGACAAGCGATCTGTAATTGTAGAATAAGTATTTTGGTACTTTGGCTAAAACACTTACCTTCTGTACTTCCACTGACATGTGAAACAGGTATGCATGCTTTGTGTCTGAAAAATAATAAGCGTCTGGTACTCTGAATACTGTACTTATTTGTTAGTTCTATCTGTCTGAGTTACGGTTCTGTTTCTTTGTAATGCATGCCTTACATACTCAGTACATATTCCGTACTGACCCCCTGTATTCGGGGGCTGCGTTCCATGCCGCGCAGGTACTCCCAGCTGAGTTGAAGCCAGTATAGAAGATATTCCAGTGCAGATGGCAAGCCCCTTTTGATCCCGGAGTGCTGCCGAGTTAGAGTTTGTATGTTATACTTTCTGGACTTATGTTAGAGACTTTGCAGATAGCGTCGTGGGTATTAGTTGTCAGTCTGTAAGCGGCTCCGTCAGCCGATATGTCGGTCTGTGTTATGTATTGAATTTTGTATGACTTTAGATTTGTTCGGCTTGGAAGCTACGAAAAAGAATATTTCTGAAAAAAAAATATTATGTGCTTTAACTTATTTGTTTTAAAAAGTTTGACGTGATTTTATGTGCAGCAAGAGTCTGACGGTTCGCTCGGCCCTAAGTAAGGGTCGGGTGCCCATCACACCCTAGCAAGATCGGGGTGTGACAGGTCTAAATTAATAAAATCTCAAACTCTAGGACTAACATCCCTAGCATCTTAACCCGTACCCTAACGCTGGGCCTGGGTGGCTATTAACTAGGTTAACAACTGAATAGCCTATCACATCTCCTAACCTAAGGCATTTGATGGAGGAACTGGGGGTGCTGGAGCTGGAGCTGGGGATGGAGCTCCTCTAGAGTGGGTGGAGTATAGGAGGATCGAGATGGAACCTCATTCTGGGACTCTCCCTCTTCAATATCTATAGGCGGTACCCATCCAGTCCTCTTACCTACCACTGACTTGCCTTTCTAGGCGGCTGATACTTTCCACGTCACAGAGATTGTTGAAATCATAGCATATTGTCTGAAAAGGGGAATTCTTATAACATAGCTCTATCGCATGATCTAAGATGAAAAAGAAAGGTTAATCATTCCTAAATGTCTTGCAACCCCCGGTTTATAAGTGTGGCATGCTTTACACCTATATATAAGACTCTACTGGACACAGCTCATAGACAAACCCTAGGACAAATTACTCTGATACCACTTTGTCATGACCCAACAAGAGGGCCATGACAAGGACCCGAAGCTAGCCTACT
The DNA here is from genome assembly GCF_019175385.1 of Lycium barbarum. Classification (NCBI taxonomy): domain Eukaryota; kingdom Viridiplantae; phylum Streptophyta; class Magnoliopsida; order Solanales; family Solanaceae; genus Lycium; species Lycium barbarum. Next base: position 59,131,091 of record NC_083337.1, read on the forward strand.
GAGTACCTCAAACCGTACATCTCATAGTCATATCTGAATGGGCGATGAAGCTAACTCATAAATATCATAATTCGAAGGGACACATGCCCATATATACAAGCCGACATGGATGTCAAATGATACAACACAATATGGACCGAAAGGTCACAGAACAACTAACTGTACATATCTGTCTATGAGCCTCTACATAGAGTACATAACATAATACGGACAGCACAGGACCCCGCCATGCCCAAATGTACACAAAAAGATCATAGCAAGCTGAGCTACAACTCCGGAACAAGTGGAGTGCTCCTGTACCAACGCTGAGATGGTAGCCCAAGAATCTGTACCGTCTCCCTACCTACCTACGGGCATGAACGCAATATCCACAAATAAAAAGACGTCAGTACGGACAAAGTACAGAGTATGTAAGGCATAAGAGCAACACAAGAGAGACATAAGAAACTTTAAGGTAAGTGAATGCAACCTACATGTCTAAACTGTCCCTACGAGTGATTCATATATATAGTTACTGTGCATCAGAACTACCTCTGAGGGTTGATGATATGCATAAATTCTGTGCATGCATGCATGAGGTTATACATATATAAATATATATGTGTATATAGTGTTTGTCAAGCCTCTATGGGCATCCCATCATATCATATTGTATCATCCTCTCTGGGCATCATCACCATTATCATCATCATCATTATATGACCAGCTGATCAGGTGGTAGTGCGTATATAACGCTTTTACCTTTCCCATATCCCATACACACACACACACAAATATATATATATATATATATATATATATATATATATATATATATATATATATATATATATATATATATATATATTACAATGCAATGTAAGACATGATAAGAGTGCAAATAACTCTAAAGATTATACTGAATCTGAAGGAAGACGTTCTGAAGATACGTTATGGAACACGAATCAAATGATTCATCCTTAACTCTAAGAGTAGAACCATTATGTATTAACGTTACGTGTACACTCGGTTCACAATGATCATGCCAAAAGAAAGAAAGGGATATCCTTACATACCTTGTCGTCTCCTTAACTACTTAATGCCTATCCTCTCAAACCTGAAAATCTACATTCAAGATAATTCATGTGAAGGTCAGGCCATTGAAACTCTCATATGGTCAACCAAACCAATAAATGAGCTGATCGAAATTGGGGCAACATTTCATTTATACCTTCTGCTCCCACCAATCTTCTAAACAACGCCCAAACATAAATAACAATGTCAACAATTCCATAATAAAGAGATTATATTCAAATTACACTCACACCAACCTAAAACTTCCTTTCAAATTCCATTCATAGTCAACAACTACAACACAATACTTTATGACCCTTCCTACCATGATTCTTTTCACCTTTATGACTTACTAATCTCCAATCAACTCAATATAAGTAATAAAGTGAAGAACATACCTTATACCTGAGGAACTTCAACACGCACAATCTTTCTTCAAAACCAAATCCACCACAACTTCAACTAAAAGCAAGAACAATCATCTTTCATGAACTAGCTTAGGGTTTTAAAGCTTGATCTTCACTTGAATTAGCTTAAGATGTTTATGGAGGATTTGTTATCCTTGAGAGAGCTTGAAGTTTCTAGAAAAATCTGGTTTTTGGTAAGAAATATTTCCCCAAGTCATGGCCCCTTTTATTTATAACAAAGAGAAAATTTCCACCGCCTCAACTCGACGGGCCGTCAATCAGCTCGACGACCGTCGAGTCATGGCGTCAAACTGCCTGATCATAGCTGACTCTATGATGATGGTTTGATGGTGGAAATTGAGTGACCGTCGACCTTTGACGGTCCGTCAAAATAGGCGTCGAGTTGCCCAGTTGTCACACTCATTTTCTTTTGATTCGTTCAGCCTCAAATCTTCCCGATATTTGCTGGACATAAGTAAAAATCTTATACACATAGAATGAACATGTATAATCTCTTATGACTTTGACAAAAATTTCACTTTCTAACTCCACGTCGGCTAACTTACGGCGAAACTCAATGTATAAATTACGGGGTGTAACAGCTTCTTCGAAGGGCGGTGCTCAATCAGGCCACAGTGGTTCATAGACTGCTAGGCCTGGGTCCCAGTCAAATAGAGATGGATCCCAGAGTTTGAGAGGTTGATCACAGTCTGGCAATGGTGGGGCCCAGTTTTATTCATTCCCTGGTAGACCCAAGGCGGAGGCCTTAGATGGGGTCATTTCAGGTAATGTTTCTGTCCGACATAGAGCAGCTTCTATGTTATTTGATCATGGATTCGCTTATTCATATGTGTCTGCATATCATGTTATTGGTTGGGACTTGACTTGTGATAGCATAGCCGTACCTATTCATGTGTCTACTCCAGTTAGAGATTCTATTATGGTTGATTAAGTCTATCGGTCGTGCTCGGTTACTTTTATGGGATACGACACATAGGTAGACTTGATGATACTTGATATAGTGGATTTTGATATTATTTTTTGTGTGAATTAGCTTTCTCCTTATCATGCGATCTTGGGCTGTTATGCCAAGACAGTCACTTTAGCCATGCCAGGCATTCCCAGACTTGAGTGGAAGGGTAATCCTAGTCCTGCTTCGACGAGGATTATTTCCTTTCTTAAGGCAAATAAATTAGTCAACAAGGGGTGTTTAGCTTATCTGGCTCATGTGTGTGACACTATTATTACATCTCCAGCCCTTGAGCCCGTTCCCATTGTGATCGAGTTCACGGAGGTATTTTCGTCCTATCTACTGGGTATGCCACTCGATCGGGATATAGACTTTTGTATTGACTTGGAGCTAGGCACCCGCCCTATTTCTATTTCGCCATATCGGATAGCACCCGCTGAGTTGAGAGAGCTTAAGGAGCAGTTGCAAAATTTATTGAGCAAGGGATTCATTAGACCGAGTGTCTCCCCTTGGGGTGCTCCTGTGTTGTTCGTGTAGAAGAAATATGTATATGAGGATGTGCATCTATTATCATTAGTTGAACAAGGTTAATATTCATAACGAGTACCCTATGCCCCGTGTTGGTGATTTATTTAACCAGCTTTAGGGTTCTTCAGTGTTCTCGAAGATTGACTTGTGTTCAGGCTACCATCAGCTGAAGATCAGGGTCGAGGATACTCCAAAAATAACTTTTCGGACGAGATATGGGCATTATGAGTTTCTGGTGATGTCATTTGGGCTTACCAATACCCCGACTGCATTCATGACTTTGATGAACGTCATCTTTAGGCCATTCCTTAACTCTTTTGTGATTGTGCTTATTGATGATATCTTGGTTTATTCCAAGAGTAGAAAGGAGCATGTGACCCATCTTGGCACTGTGCTTGGGTTGTTAAAAAAGAATAGTTTGTTTGCTAAGTTTTCGAAGTGTGAGTTTTGGTTAGAGTTTGTGGCGTTCTTTGGCCACGTTGTGTCTAAGGACGGGATCATGCTGGATCCTAAGAAGATTGAGGCTGTGAGGGATTGGGCGAGGCCTACTACTGTGACCGAGGTCCGTAGTTTCGTGGGTTTGGATAGTTGCTACCATTGATTTGTGAAGGGTTCTGCTACTATTACTTCGTCGTTCACATTAACCCAGAAGGATGTTCCATTCCAGTGGTCCGATCATTGTAAGAAGAGCTTTCAAAAGCTCAAGACCCTTTTGACTTCATCCCCGATTCTAGCATTACCTGTGGAGGGTAAGGATTTCTCTGTCTATTGTGATGCATCCCGTGTGGGTTTGGGTGCTGTTTTGGTACAGGAAGGTAGTGTTGTAGCCTATGCTTCCCCTCAGTTGAAGAACCATTAGAAGAATTACCCTACCCATGATTTGGAATTGCTAGCTGTGGTATTCACTTTGAAGAGCTAGAGGCATTACTTGTATGGCATCCATTGTGAGGTTTTCACCGATCACTATAGCCTTCAGCACGTGTTTAACCAGAAAATTCTTAATTCCGAGCAGCATCGATGGATGGTGCTCCTGAAAGACTATGACATCTCTATTCTTTACCATCAAGGGAAAGGCAATGTTGTTGTTGATGCCTAGATTTGCAAGGCCACGAGTATGGGGAGTTTAGCCCGTTTGGTTGTTTTCGAGCATCCATTGACCATGGAGGTTCATACTTTGGCCAACATCTTCGTTCGTCTTGATATTTCGATCCCAGACAAAGTCTTAGCTTTTGTTGAGGTGAAATCGTCCTGAGGATGCTTAGTTGAGCAAGCTTCGAGATATGGTTCTGAGGGGAGAGGCCAAAGAGGCCATGATTGATTCTGAGGGTACTTTGAGGATTAAGGGGTACGTGTGCGTTCCTCGTGTAGGTGAATTTATTTATTTTATTTTGACTGGGGCCCATAGCTATCGATATTCCATTCATCCAGGGGTGACTAAGATGTATCGTGATTTGAGGCAGCATTACTGGTGGCGTCGCATGAAGAGGGATATAGCAGATTTTGTGGCTAAGTGTGGGAATTATCAGCAAGTTAAGTATAAGCATCATTGACCCGGTGGTGTACTTCAGAGGTTGCCCATTCCATAGTAGATATGGGAGAGGATTGCCATGGATTTGTTTGTGGGTCTTCTGAAGACCCTGGGTAAGTTAGATCCGATTTGGGTGATAGTTGATCGGTTGACTAATTCCGCTCGTTTTATTCCAGTTCAGGTTTCTTATACCACGAAAATATTAGCCAAGTTGTACATTCGTGAAACTATGAGATTGCCAAGTCAATCTCTCTTTCTGGAGGAAGACCTGGAAGTTCATCTGAAAATACATCCGGAAATTCATTCACTACCGGAACGGATTGGAAAGTTGGTGACTTTGCTTCGGTGTCATGAACTCGGACTAGATGATAAATGTAGCCTTTGGCTATCATCTTTCTTGCCTTGAGGTAGGTAATAAACCTACCTTTTGGAGAGGCCGTATTACTCTTCCATTCAACCTGGCCTTCCCCAGAAATTGGAATCGAACTATTTTCGTTCGACAATCCACATTAGCATAACATGATGCCAAAAAGTCCATACCCATGATCACATCGAAATCTAGCATTTCCAGCTCAATTAAATCAGCTTTGGTCTGGCGATTGCATATCACAAGCACATAGTTTTTATACACTTGTCTAGCTATCACGGGATCACCACCTGGAGTAGTTACTTCAAAAGGTTTGATTGGCTCAGGTTTCACCCCAATACGACCAGTAACATATGGAGTAATATAGGAGAAAGTAGAACCCGGATCTATCAAGGCATGTACATCATGGGAAAATATGCATAATGTACCTGTAACCACATTTGGGCAGGGCTCGAGATCCTGTCGTCCGGCTAAAGCATACACACGGGGCTGAGTGGCACCTGAAGTAGACGCTCCCCCTCTGCCTTTACCTGGACTTGCTGGGATTTGGGGAGTCTGCCCTACTGGGCGCACTGAAGATAAACCCGCTTCTGATCCTGTGGGCTGAATCCCCACTCTACCGCTCGTCGACGGGAAATCTCTCATCATATGCCCAACTTTGCCACAGGCATAGCAAGCATCCGAACATTGGCGACATTGTCCGGAATGTATTCTACCGCACTGGCTGCATCGCGGTACTGAGGGTCTCCTCTGACTATAATCTTCCATGAACTGAGAATCTGAGGCCCTCGAACTCTGACTCTGTCCTGAATGAAAGGAGCGATCAAATCTCCTACCCGTAAATCGAGGAGGTGCACTAGTCACAGACTGGCCTGAATATCTAGAATATGTCTGCATTGATCCCTCTCTATAATCACTGCCTGCCCCCATAGATCTAGCCCTCTTGCTTTGCCTTCTTTCAATATCGTGATCACCTCTTGGTGGTGGCTGTCGTTCTTCTAAGTTCTAGGCATGGGCTTGTATTCGGTAAATATCTATCCCTTCTGGTAGCGAAGCCGTCAAACAATCCTTGAACAAATGTGGCCCCAAGCCACTCACAAACCTGTGCACCCTATCTCCCATATCGGCCACCATAGTCGGGGCATATCTAGCCAAAGAGTTAAATTGCAAGGCTATACTCCCGAGCACTCATACTTCCTTGCTTCAAATTTAGAAATCTATCCGCTCTAGCTCGGCGGACCTCGGGTGGCAAATAATGGCGAATGAAAGCATCTACGAATTCTTGCCACACGGGAGGAGGCGCATTTTCTCTCCTTGATGCTATCAAATTATTATACCACAATACCACCACGTCTCGGAGTCTATAAGATGCCAACTCCACGGATTCAGTCTCAGAGGCCTGAATGATTCTCAATGTTCTCAACATCTCATCAATGAAACCTTGCGGGTCTTCATCTGGCTTAGACCCGAAGAACTCCGGTGGATTCAAGCTCATAAAATCACGGGCTCGGGTACTAGCTGATGGATCACTTGGGCCCGCATTCTACCGCTGTGCCTGGGCGGCAACCAACTGTGTCAATAGATGAATGGCCTCGGTCACTTGTTGACCCGGAGCGACCGGTGGAGGAACTGGAGCTGAAGCTCGTCCTTGTTCTTCTACATTGGGCGGGGTAGAGGAAGTGTTAGATAGGGACTCATTATGTGACTCGCCCTCTTCTCCATTCATTGGCGGCTCTCTTTCTACCCGCCTTTTTGTCGTAGTCTTGCCCTTCTAGGCGGCTGTAGCTCTTCCCTTTGGCAGTATTTCTGAAATCACAACACACTATTAGGGAGGATAAAATCTTATACATGGCTCTATCGCACGATCTCATAAGAAGAAAAATGGTCATTTTTCCTCCATGCCCTGTAGTCTCCTGTTTATTGATGTGGCGCGCAACACACCATAAACAAGACTCTACTAGACACGACTCGGAAACATAAATACTTTTATATGCACAAGCCTTTTGGTCATTAAAATAATATATATATATATATATATATATATATATATATATATATATATATATATATATATATATATATATATATATACATAGACAGTAGCAACCTCGTGAGACCATACAACCCACACTAGGTATCTACGAGCCTCTACTAGTGTACTAGACATATGGACGGGACAGGACCCCATCGAGCCCACAACATACATATACATATATACCAAAAGGATAATCAATGGCACCTTCGGAAAATGGAGTGCTCTTCAAGTCCGCTAACAGCTTCTACGAATCTGGATCAAGATCACCTCCCTGTCCACCTGTGGGCATGAACACAGCGTCCAAGGAAAACGGACGTCAGTATGAACATTGTACTGAGTATGAGAGGCATAAACAATAATATTACGTCAATGAAATAAAGGAAGCATCAATAAGGAACATCTGTATCTGACAGTCAAATATAAAGGAAATGATGCATGCTAGCTTACTCAAAATCATCATCATATCATATATGCATAAATGTATAAACTGCCCATCCATATCGGATCGGTGTGATAATCATTAGCCTACGTCCAGGCCTCCCGCGTCCGAGGTATCATCTCATGCCGCCCACTAGTGGTGACTGCCCATGCCATCTGGCCATGGTGTATACGCTGCCCCCCTTAGCGGTGACTGCCCGGCCAAATAGGCGCGGTGTTATATCATCAGCATAATATGCTCATCATTGTGCATGCATAAAGACTCCAGGATAACTATGCTTTATCGGGGTGACGTAAGGTCGTGATTCCCCGATTTCATTATGGAGCACTCATTAACATTCTACCTCACCTTGAAGGGAAAAGTATATGAGGTGAGTGTAGGCAATAAATGACATCATTATTGGGCTCATAACATAACTCTTACCTTGTGTAGCTATTCAAGAGCATAAGCTCATAGTTTTCCAGAATTTAAGAGATTCATGAAGAGGGAGGAAAGTCATAGTATAGGATTCACTCCATGAAAGAAAGGACTAGTCTCACATACCTTTGTCTTTTAACTACTCTATCGCTTGGTCGTTCTCCTTCGATGCTCGCGTTTCTACATTCAAGAAGATTCGCATTAACATTAGTTAGTCGGCTATGACAACATTTTGCTATTTCTAGGGGAAATTGGGCAGCATTTCCTTTGTTTCTACTACTTTTCCCACATTCTATATCAACTCCCAAACGTACATAACAATATTCACAATATCGCAACAACAATCATCAATCATCTACATTTACCACAATTCACCAATTCCCTTCAATTTCTCCATAATTACAGTTATAGCCCATTATCGCGTTTTCTCATAAATAATACTTATTCCGTGGTCTAAGTGTCATTAATAACATATTCACAATCACAACATACTAACATTCATAATTCCTCTCAACCATTGTTCAATAATGACACTATTCAGTCATTCATGACCCATTTTCTACCTCTTTCTACAGTCTAAGTGTTTCAACTTTCAACACCTTAAATGACATGTAAATACCATAAACCTCACCTTGGATGGTGGATGAACAACCCTTGAGTGGAACTTCTCTTCTTGCACCAAAACCCTAACTTTCTTCTCTTGAGTTTTCTTGGTGTAGATGAACTTTTAATGGGTTTCATACACTTGTTTTCATGGATTTGGTGTAGTTGATCTTGGTTTTCCCTTAGTTTCTTGTGGATGAATGATGGAGAAGGTTGTAGAGGGTTTTTGGTGTGTGGAGGAGTGAGATGGAAATGAAATAAAATGAAGGAGGGGTCCTTATATCAATTCTCAAAATCAGTCCCGACCGAGATATACGGTACGATCAATGGAGCGTCGATCGGATCGACGGAGCATCGATCTGGTCATTGAAGTCGTTAAATTTCCAGTGAGCAATCTGTCATTTCATTTCATTCTACGGTGAGAAGGACGGTTCGTCGAACTGATCGATGGAGAGTCGACCTGTTCGTCAAATGGCCTTCGCTCTAGCTCAATTCTACGGCGGAATCGACGAAGCGTCAACTCGTTCGACGGTACAAAGAACGACCGTCGAACTCCCCTTTCACAGAACTGCGGTGAATTTTCATTTAACGAAATTTTCTCCCTTGCCCTTAACTTCGTTGGAATCTTAATTTGAATTATTAAGTATCCCTTCTTACTTGTGGGGACATCATGTACACCTTAACTTACGTTAGTCCCTTCACCGCTCGGCAACCCAAAGTTTCGAGGTATAGCATTGTATCTCTCACACCCGTGGTTATGTTGCCCGTGTGGCTCTGAGTAAGTAATGTTGAACTTCTTTTTATCGATTCTAACTGTCCTTCTTGCTGATGCCAAAAGGGGGAAGATGAGAAAGAAATGTAAGGGAAGATCACATTGTGTCATATCACATTTTGAAATGCTTGAATCTGTTACGCGTCACTTGTAATATTTTGCTATGTTTCTTTCAAAAAAATGGTCTGCTTCACAGGGGGAACGAGTGGGATCTAGTTCCCAAAGGGAATAGCCACAGAGGGAACGAGTAGGATCTAGCTTCTCAAGGGGAGTGCATCTATGTTTGTCATCATCAAAAAGGGGAAAATTGATAGGTAATGTCATATTTCATATTTTGATGATTGTCAAACTATGAAAAACCAGAATGAGACCCGATCCTCTAGTTGCTCTCTTCATACAGTCGACTGGTGTCACGACCAAGCTAGGGACTGTGACGGGTACCCGGGGCTAACCACCAAGCACCGCTCGTGCCATCACTTATTAAGCTTATCCAGCAATCGTTTATCCGATTCATGCTTAATTTATAATAAAATCCATTTTATTTAGAAACGAAGTTCTTTTATACATACGAGCCCTTAGGCTAGCAAAATAATATACACATATATATATACATAATGACCATGCCATGAAACCACACGACCCACGTCGAGTATCTATGAGCCTCCAAGAGATGACACCTACAACTGTACACAAAAGAATCATCATAGGCACCTCCGGGACAATGGAGGGCTTCCAATCAGCTAGCAGCCTCTAAGAATCCGGAGCAAGATCTACTCCCTGTCTACCTATGGGCATGAACACAGCATCCATAGAAAAATGACGTCACCACAAATATTGTACTGAGTATGTAAGGCAGGAATGAAATAAACAAACATAACAAAAAGATAATGAGTCATGGGACAAAGATATAACCCGCACACATGTCATAGGCAATCGTATTACTATCACATTTCACATTTTACACCAACATAGTACACCTGTTATCACGTCCCATACATCATCACGTACGTCATCATATACATCATCACATCATAATCTGTATCGTTACCCGCGTCCGGGTAACCCTCATATGCCGCCCACTAGTGGTGATCATGCCCGGCCCTCTCGGCTCGGTGTAAACATCGCAGCCCACATTAGCGGTGACATGCCCAGCCATATAGGCACGGTGGAATCATACGCAGCCCGCATTAGCGGTGACATGCCCGGCCATATAGGCGCGGTGGAATCTTATCATCACAACATCAATCATAACACGTCATTATTATACATCTCAAACCATAGCATCATGTTATCATTTCTTAGTGTTCCATGTATCCCATAGTGTTACAAGTTCACATTACTTATCATCTTATTGTCATAACATACAATAGCATTAAGAGCATTCATTAGGCTTTAAGACAACCATACTATGTCGGGGTGACGTAAGGTCGTGAATCCCCGATTGTATTATGGACATTTATGAATATCATACCTCGCCTTGAAGGGAATAAAACATAAGGCGAGTGTTAACAATAATAGCATCATTAGCATTGTAGGAACATCATGCCACAATTTCTTGAGTCTCTAGACTCTAGCTCATTGTCATCACTATCATGCTCATAGGGGATTTAATATATAGAAGGACTCTTAAGCTTCATCTTATAGAAGGATTTGTGGAAAGCTTGAAGGATTCATGCCTTTTGAAAGAAGAGTTAAGCCTCACATACCTTTGTTATTTAAGAAATTTAGCGTTTGCTTATTCTCCTTCAATGTCACGCCTCTACCTTTAAAAAGAGGATTCGTACGATCGTTAGTTAACCAACCATAAGAACGCACTACTATTTCTAGAGAAAATTGGGCAGCACTTCCTTTGTTTATACTACTTTTCCCGTATTCCATATCAACTCCCAATCACCCACAATAACAATCACAATATAGCAAATCACAATTATCATTCATATACAATGGTCTTGATCCACCATTTCTCTTCATGTTTCCCCACATTTATTGTTTTGGGTTTGCTATCGTATTTTCTGATGTATCACACTTATCTCATGGTATACATGTCATTTATAACATATTCATACTCACAACACACTAACATTCATGATGCAACTCAACTACCACTCACTCATGACACTATTCACTCTTGGATGACCCATTTGCTATGTTCTTCTACAATTCGGGTATCTTATCCTTCCAATACCTTAAACAACATAAAATGGTCATGAAACTTACCTTGGATGATGGCTGAACAAGTCTTGAGTGGAGTTTCTGCTCTAGCAACAAAACCCTGTCTCACCTCTTTTGGTTTTCTTTGAGGAGGATGAACTTCACTTGGGTTTCATACTCTTGTTTTCATGAACTTGGTGTGGTTGATCTTGATTTTCACTTGGATTCTTGTATTGGAAGAGTTTTGGAAGGTTCTAGAGAGATGTTATGTCGTGGAGAGAGAAGATGAAATAAAATAAAATGAACTTGGGTCCTTATTTAAAAATTGAAATCTGTCCCGACATCATTATACGGTCCATTACACGATCCGTATAAATTTATACGGTCCGTATAATCGACCGTAAAACTGCTCCAATGACTACCCTGTTTCTGTGTCAACTTGACGGTACATTATACGGGCCGTATAATTTTATACGATCCGTATAATTGACCGTAAAATCATCCCTTCAGCAACCTCATTCTGCCTCATTCTGTGACTCTTTTACGGTCCATTATACGGCCGTATAAATTTATACGGATCGTATAATGGACCGTATAATGATGTCGGGACAGATTTCAATTTTTAAATAAGGACCCAAGTTCATTTTATTTTATTTCATCTTCTCTCTCCACGACATAACATCAGTTCACTGAGTCTTATTCTTGTCATTTCGTTCAATCTCCGATCCTTATGGAACCTTCTTAACAATTATTTAGCACCTCAATACCAGTCTAAAGGATGTTGTCCCTCGTCAAAACACCATATATGTCATACCCTTCATTTGCCTAATCACTGTACGCTAGCGGGGGGGAAATTTCCAAGGTGTAACATTCTTCCCCCTTTGGAACATTCGTCCCCGAATGTTAAACACTCGGGATTCTAGAAAATGTTTGTCAGAGTTTCCCCTGTAATTGGGACTACCAACCTGTCACAACAACCCATAATATCATTACCTCACGGGGCTACATTACAATATCAACATATCTATGGCCACACACGACCCAAAGAGTAAAATAAAGCATACATACCTTATAGCATTGACGTCTCAGCTTGGATCTTCCCTGGGGGTTGGAACAAATGGGGGTACTCGGATCTCATCTTCTCTTCTGCCTCCCAAGTCATTTCTTCCCAATTGTTGTTCCGCCATAAAACTTTGACTGAAGCTACCTCTTTATTTAGAAGCTTTCGCACTTGCCTATCCAAGATGGCAATAGGCACCTCTTCATAAGTTAGACTTTCTGTTATCTGCACTTCGTCTATTGGGACAATCTTTGTGGGATCTCCAACACACTTGCGGACCATCGAAACATGAAAGACCGGATGGACTGATTCAAGCTCCGAAGGCAATTCCAATTCATATGCTACCTGTCCCACCTTGCGAATGACTTTGTAGGGTCCGATGTACCTAGGACTTAGCTTTCCCTTCTTCCCAAATCTCATTATCCCTTTCATTGGTGACACTTTCAAAAATACCCAATCGTCAGTTTGAAATTCCGAGTCTCGCCGGCGGTTATCCGTGTAAGACTTTTGGCGACTTTGGGCTGTCAACAACCGATCTCGAATCACCTTGACCTTTTCTACTGCTTGTTGGATCAATTCAGGGCCCACTAATTGTGCTTCTCCTATTTCGAACCATCCGATTGGAGATCTACATTTCCTTCCATATAACGCTTCATACGGAGCCATTTATATACTAGAATGGTAGTTGTTGTTATATGCAAGCTCAATTAATGGCAAATGATCATCCCAACTACCACCGAAATCCAACACACACGCCCGTAGCATATCTTCTAATGTTTGAATGGTACGCTCAGCTGTCATACCCCGACTTTACTAGGGTGTGATGGGCACCCGACCCCATATCTGGAGCCGCGCGAACCCGCTGACTCTTGTTACATATAGAAACTCTTGAATCGGTAAGGAAAGAAATACATAGTAAGCTCTCCAATATGTATATATCTTTGTTTTTCATAAGTAAACTCTGACATCATATAAGGCTCGTGACATAAGACATAATAACATATCGGCTGCTGAAGCCGCTTACAGACTGACAACTCAATACCCATTGCTTTGTCTGCAAAGTCTATAACATAGAACAAAACATCATAGCATATACTTGGACCTGGCAATCCTCCGGGACAAATGGAGTTAGCCATCTCCGCTGGAACATCTTCAGTAAGGTCTTCTAATCATCTAGGAGTACCTGCGCGGCATGAACGCAGCCCCCGAAGAAGAGGGGTCAGTACGAGCAATGTACTGAGTATGTAAAGCATGGATAGTAACATAATAAAGGAATATACAGAATGAATAATGACAGAATAGACATATGGAGCTTATCCTGGGACAGATGTAACCTGTACATATGATTGCCTTTCTGCAGATGTCATGCATGTTTAGTTTCTTTTTCAGAAAAACGGTGTTTCTTATTTACATATACAGAAAACAAAACATTTCAGAAAACGATGTCCTTCCTTTACATTCACAGACGCCGAGTACATCGGCTCTCCCACCCCCCTCCCCAACAGTGTCCCAACATATTATATATATATATATATATATATATATATATATATATATATATATATATATATATATATATCAGAAATACAGACGCCGTATCCGGCTCTCCCATATCCCGCGTCCGGGACGAAATCCAGCTGAATCAGGTGGTGATATAACAGTGGCCCTTCCCCTTTCCCATATACATATACATATACATATTCACATTCATATTCATATGTCATACAATTGGCATGCATGAGAGCCCAAAGAAAGTCATGTGTCCATCGGAGTGACGTAAGGTCGAAACCCTCCGATTACATTATGGAATAATCGGGTCACTTGTCTCACCTTGAAGGAACGATAATTATATGGCGAGACTATCGACGGAAAATAGCTTTAAGAGGAGACACAGAATAAGATCATTGGCATTATAACCGTCAATTCATATGCTTTGAAGTCTTGTAGAAACTAGTACAACACTTTCATATTCACATTGGATTCTTAGCTCAAGACTCTTATTCGTGGAATCATTCTTGTCGTACTTATCATAGGCATATTCTCTTTTCTGACGTCATCGTTATCATTATCGTCATAGAAGTATTCTCGTTGGGATAGGTACAGTACTTGTCATTTGGTAATGGAATAAGGATCGAAAGTTTCTTTTGGATTCAGCTTCAACGTAAGTCAAGCGGAACATTAAGGTAAATCCGGGAACAGTGGGCCCACCTCGGATCAAATGAGGCGGCGTACCAAATTTACATATATTACATGTCCCGGCATTACTTGTGAGGTTTTAGGGTAGTTGGGTCCTATTTATGTGAGTTCTAGAGGTTTAGGAAATTCTTCCAACATTTTGCACACTTTTTAATTCAATTCTACTGATTGAAAAAGGAGAAACTTTAGATGCGGATTCTGGAGGGTAGAAGGGTCCCCGAGGTTCTTAACCAACATATTACATCTAAGACATGCCATAGAAAGAAGGGTAAAGCCTTACATACCTCTTTCCGCTCCTTATGCTACTCCGAATTCAAGTTGCAAATCCGCCAAAATCTACAATTTGGTCATGTTTACCAAACATTGGTTAGTGCATTTAGGAGTTGATTCTTTAAAGCAACACTTTGTCTGCCGAAATTTCGGCAGCATTTCCCCTGTAAATACTCCATCCCACCAAGTTCAACTTGGCCAATTCTAATCAACAACAATCCCGGGAATTCAACCCGGCCAAACTATCAACAATACCAACAATTCATAATAACAATATCAATAACCAATCCCAAACGCATTCTAACATTAATAACTCCTTCCTATATAATTCGACGATATTCCACTTTCATTCAAATCAACCGCATACGATCAAACCAACATCAATATTCATACACTCAAGTACTAATCCAAAACATTTAGACAAGATTCAAGGACACTTCGGACAAACCACAAAGTGTTCAAATCAGCCCATCCAATACACAAGCCAATCCGAAGTCTTCCAAGTCCAAGAAAACATCAACAATACATTCCTTTTCTTCCAAATTTATCAACTACACTAACAATCCATAATTTAGCAACATTAATCTTACAAATGCAAGAAACCATATTAAGATCACATCAGGTACCAAAACAACCCACATGATTTCAACCTCACTTTGAACCATTAAGCCTTCATTTTACAACATAGAATCTACAAAACAACAACCCAAACATACTAAATAAAATTAATTCATTCCTTGACACACAAAACAGTCCATTTTCGGCCAGCCCTTCAACACACAATTCCCATGATTTTTCATTCGTTCCTTCACACTACAACACATTCAAACACGCTAAATACAATTCATTCTTCATTCCTACACACTACTTACATACACACGGCCAACACTTCCACATGATTAATTTCATTAATTGCTTTCATTCCCACATACCACAACATGTACAAACCATCCATAAAACACATAAAGAAGATCAAACCTCACCTTTTTCCTTCAACTTTTCTAATCGGCTAGACTTGTTCATAACCACAACGAACGATTTTCTTGCTCCAACAACCGCTCCATGTTGATGAGGACCTTCCAATTGATATGAGAGCTAGAAGAAACAAATTTTTCATGACCATTTAATGGGGCTGGTTCGGCCAGCCCCTCCTAGCCGTTTTTCTCCTTTTTTTTTTTTTTTTTTTTTTTTTGTTGTTGTTCTTGTTCTTGCTTGTCTTAAATTAGAAGACCACTTATATATATATATATATATATATATATATATATGTCTCTAATCATGTGAGGGGCACATGCCCCTCTCTAGAGAATTCTCTCATTTTCTTGAATTTTCTCAAAAATGAATAAAGAAGACTAAGTGTCTTCTTATGTAAGTCTTAGCCCACACACTTATACTTCTATACAATTAGTCCTCATTTAATAAAATATAGTACACACCACCCACTACACGGCCATAATGGCCTTTTCTTGATTTTTCTCAAAGTTGTGAAATTCCCATTTTGCCCCTCGACTTTCCTCCATATTACTATTTTGCCCCTAGCCTTCCATATTATTTCCATGAACCATTTTGCGAATTTCTCTTTTTGCCCTTAGCCTCTCACAATATTTCCATACTAATAATAGTCGTAAATAGTATTCACGACAACTCGTATATTAAAATAATTTTTGATAATGGTCTCGCCTTTAACTTTCCTCGACTTTCTTGAATTATCCAAATACACGAAATACGGGATATAACATCAGCCTTCCCATCAGTTTGTGGATGAAATGGCGTGCTAAACTTCACTTGCGTGCCCAGACCTTCTAGAAAAGACTTCCAGAACTTAGCTGTAAACTGTGCTCCTCTATCCGTGATAATAGACAATGGAATACCATGAAGTCGCACAATTTTCTTGAGATACAGCCTTGCATAGTCTTCTGCTGAGTACGTGGTTCTAACTGGAAGAAAATGGGCTGCTTTTTTCAATCTATCCATGATCACCCATATAGAATCATATTTACCACGGGAACGAGGTAATC
Organism: Lycium barbarum; assembly: GCF_019175385.1. NCBI lineage: Eukaryota > Viridiplantae > Streptophyta > Magnoliopsida > Solanales > Solanaceae > Lycium > Lycium barbarum. Next base: position 59,147,905 of record NC_083337.1, read on the forward strand.
CCATGATGAAATCCATGTTAATAACTTCCCATTTCCAAGTGGGTATTTCTATCGCTTGCAATAAGCCTCATGACTTTTGATGTTCTACTTTTACTTGTTGGCAATTTGGACATTGTGCTACAAATTCTGCTATGTATCTCTTCATGCCATCCCACCAATACATCATCTTGAGATCATGATACATTTTGGTTGAACCCGGGTGAATAGAATATCGAGAGCAATGTGCCTCTTCTAGAATTCGTCGGCGCAATTCCGCCACATTCGGCACACACAACCTGCCTCGGTATCTAAGAATTCCATCACTAGAAACTTCAAATGCAGACTTTTCCTTTCCATGCGACGCGTCTCTATAATGACATAACTGAGGATCTTCATACTGCCGTTCCTTCACTTCCAGATCCAAGCACGAAATTGTGGAATCTTTGATACTAATACCTGCATCACCTGAATCAATTACACGCACTCCAAGATTATCCAATCGATGAAGTTCTTGAACCATCTCTTTCCTTTCGAGAGGGATTTCACATAAACTGCCCATTGATCGGCGACTAAGTGCATCGGCTACTACATTCGCCTTCCCGGGGTGGTATAAAATGTTAACATCATAATTTTTTAATAATTCTAACCACCACCTCTCCCGCAGGTTCAACTCCCTTTGCTTGAAAATGTACTGGAGGCTCTTGTGATCTGTATAGATATTAACATGCACACCATACAAATAATGCCTCCATATTTTCAGGGCATGAATAACTGCAGCCAATTCAAGATCATGCGTCGGATAGTTCTTTTCATGTTTGCGCAATTGTCTCGAAGCATATGCAATAACTTTACCATGCTGCATCAACACGCATCCTAATCCCACACCGGAAGCATCACAATACACAACGTAGCCATCTGGCCCTTCAGGAAGTGTTAAAACTGGAGCTGAGGTCAACCTGTTTTTCATCTCTTGGAAACTACGTTCACAAGCGTCATTCCATTGGAGTTTAGCCGACTTCTGGGTTAACTTCATCAATGGGACTGAAATGGATGAAAAGCCCTCTACAAACCTTCTATAATAGCCCGCTAAACCAAGAAAACTACGAACTTCTGTAGGCGTCGTAGGCCTTGGCCAAGTCTTCACTGCTTCAATTTTCTGAGTGTCGACTCGAATACCGTCATTTGAAATAACATGGCCTAGAAATGTCACAGAATTCAGCCAAAACTCGCATTTCAAAAATTTTGCATATAGCTCTCGGGCTCGGAGAATACCAAGAACGATCCTCAAATGATCTGCGTGTTCCGATTCCGTGCGAGAATACACCAGAATATCATCCATAAACACTATCACAAACAAGTCCAAGAGTGGCCTGAACACATTGTTCATCAAATTCATAAATACAGCCGGAGCATTAGTCAACCCGAATGACATCACTCGGAATTCATAGTGGCCATATCTCTTTCTGAAGGCTGTTTTTGGAATATCCGCTTCCCTAACTCTCACTTGATGGTAGCCCGACCTCAAATCTAGTTTTGAAAACCACTTGGCACTTTGCAATTGATCGAATAAATCATCAATCCTTGGGAGACGATATCTGTTCTTTATCGTCACTTTGTTCAGTTGCCTATAATCGATACACATTCGTAGAGAACCGTCTTTCTTCCTCACGAACAGGACCGGTGCTCCCCACGGTGAAGAACTGGGCCTAATAAACCCTTTCTCGAGCAAATCCTTCAACTGTGTCTTTAGCTCTTTCAATTCTGCTAGAGCCATTCGATAAGGAGGAATAGAAATAGGCTTGGTATCCGGCAACACATCGATGGAAAAATCAATCTCTCTTTCTGGAGGAAGACCTGGAAGTTCATCTGGAAATACGTCTGGAAACTCATTCACCACCGGAATTGACAGGAAAAATTGGTGGCTTTGCCTCGGTATCATGAACCCAAACTAAGTGATAAATATAGACCTTGGCTATCATCTTCCTTTCATTAAGGTAGGAAATAAACCTGCTTTTCGGAGATGCTGTATTACCCTGCCATTCAAGCATGGGCTCTCTCGGAAATTGGAATCGAACCACTTTTGTGCGACAATCAATATTTGCATAACACGAAGCCAACCAATCCATACCCATGATTACATCGAAATCCACCATTTCTAACTCAATCAAGTCAACCTTGGTCTGTCGATCGCATATCACAATAACATAATTTTTGTACACTTGTCTTGCTATCACAGGATCACCAACTAGAGTGAGTACCTCAAAGGGTTTAATTGACTCGGGTTTTACCCCGATGCAACCAGCAACATATGGAGTAATATAAGAAAATTTAGAACCCGGTTCTATCAACGCATACACATCACGGGAGAATATAGACAATATACCTGTGACTACATCCGGAGAGGACTCGAGATCCTGTCGTCCCGCTAAAGCATATAGACGGGGCTGAGTGGCACCCGAAGTAGATGCTGCCCCTCGACCTCAGCCTCGGCCTGCTGTCATCTGAGTAGTCTGCCTTGCGGGGCGTGCTGATGAGGAACCCGCTGCTGAGCCTGTGGGCTAAACCCCACCTATACCATATCGCGAGGGACAATCTCGCATCAAATGTCCAGTCTGCCCACAAACATAACAACCATCAGTGTCCTGACGACACGACCCTGAATGTAATTTGCGGCACCGACTACATCGTGGAACTGGCGATCGTCTCTGCCTGTAATCACCCCTAAACTGAGAACCCGGAGCTCTGACCCTGTCCTGACGGAAAAGAGCGATCAAATCCCCTATCCGCGAACTGGGGAGGCGCACTAGTCATTGGCTGGCCTGAATGTTGGGAATAAGCCTGCCTCGATCCCCCTCTATAATCACCACCTGTGCCCTCAGATCTAGCCCTTTTGTTTTGCCTCCTATCACTGTCGCGATCGCCTCTTTGTTGTCGTTGTCGCTCCTCTAAATTCTGAGCATGGGCCTGTATCCGAGAAATATCCATCCCGACTTACAAGGAAGCCACCAGACAATCTCTAAATAAATGCGGTCCCAGACCACTCACAAATCTATGTACCCGATCTCCCATGTCGGCCACCATAGTCGGAGCATATCTAGCCAAAGAATTGAATTGCATGCTATATTCCCGGGCACTCATGCTTCCCTGTCTCAAATTCAGAAATCTATCCGCTCTAGCTCGGCGGACCTCAGGTGGCAAATAGTGGCGAATGAAAGCATCTACGAACTCTTGCCAAACCGGAGGAGGCACATTCTCCCCTCTTGATAACACCCAATTGTTGTACCATAACACCGCCACATCCCGGAGTCTATAGGATGCCAACTCCACGGATTCGGTTTCGGAGGCATGGACAATCTTCAATGTCCTCAATATTTCATCAATAAAACTTTGTGGGTCTTCCTCAGCCTTTGACCCGAAGAATTTCGGGGAATTTAGACTCATAAAATCACGGGCCTTTGTACTTGCTGCCCGGTCACTTGAACCCACATTTTGTCGTTGTGCTTGTGCGGCAACCAATTGGGTCAATAACTGAATAGCCTCAGTCATTTGTTGACCCGAAGCAACTGGCGGAGGAATTGGAGCTGGGGATCCTCCTTGTTCTTCCACATTAGGCGGGGTAGAAGAAGCATTTGACAAGGCCTCGTTGTGCGATTCGCCTTCCTCTATATTCATCGGAGGCTCTCTTTCTGCCCGCCTCTTTGTTGTAATCTTGCCCTTCTGGGCGGCTGTAGCCATTCCCTTTGGCGGCATTTTGAAGTCATAACACACTATTAGAGAGGATAACATCTTATACACGGCTCTATCGCACGTTTCCCTAAGAAGAAGATGGTCATTCTTCCTAAATGCCCTGTAGCCTCCTGTTTATTGATGTGGCGCGCAACACACCATAAACAAGACTCTACTAGACACGGCTCGTAGACACTTCCTAGGACCGAACTGCTCTGATACCACTTTTGTCACGACCCAGCTAGGGACCGTGACGGGTACCCGGGGCTAATCACCGAGCACCGCTCGTGCCATCACTTATTAAGCTTATACAGCAATCATTTATCCGATTCATGCTTAATTTATAATAAAATCCTTTTTATTTAGAAACGAAGTGCTTTTATACATACGAGCCCTTAGGCTAGCAAAATAATATAAACATATATATATACATAATGACCATGCCATGAAACCACACGACCCACGTCGAGTATCTACGAGCCTCTAAGAGATGACACCTACAACTGTACACAAAAGAATCATCATAGGCACCTCCGGGACAATGGAGGGCTTCCAATCAGCTAGCAGCCTCTAAGAATCCGGAGCAAGATCTCATCCCTGTCTACCTGTGGGCATGAACACATCGTCCATAGAAAAAGGACGTCAGTACGAATATTGTACTGAGTATGTAAGGCAGGAATTAAATAAACAAACATAACAAAAAGATCATGAGTCATGAGACAAAGATATAACCCGCACACATGTCATAGGCAATCGTATTACTATCACATTTCACATTTTACACCATTATAGTACACCTGGTATCACGTCCCATACATCATCACGTACGTCGTCATATACATCATCACATCATAATCTGTATTGTTACTCGCGTCCGGGTAACCCTCATATGCCGCCCACTAGTGGTGATCATGCCCGGCCCTCTCGGCTCGGTATAAACATCGCAGCCCGCATTAGCGGTGACATGCCCGACCATATAGGCACGGTGGAATCATACGCAGCCCGCATTAGCGGTGACATGCCCGACCATATAGGCACGGTGGAATCTTATCATCACAACATTAATCATAACACGTCATTATTATACATCTCAAACCATAGCATCGTGTTATCATTTCTTAGTGTTCCATGTATCCCATAGTGTTACAAGTTAGCATTACTTATCATCTTATTGTCATAACATACAATAGCATTAAGAGCATTCATTAGGCTTTAAGACAACCATACTATGTCCGGGTGACGTAAGGTCGTGAACCCCCGATTGTATTATAGACATTGATGAGTATCATGCCTCGCCTTGAAGGGAATAAAACATAAGGCGAGTGCTAACAATAATAGAATCATTAGCCTTGTAGGAACATCATGCCACAATTTCTTAAGTCTCTAGACTCTAACTCATTGTCATCATTATCATGCTCATAGGGGATTTAATATATAAAAGGACTCTTAAGCTTCATCTTATAGAAGGATTTGTGGAAAGCTTGAAGGATTCATGCCTTTTGAAAGAAGAGTTAAACCTCACATACCTTTGTCGTTTAAGCAATTTAGCGTTTGCTTATTCTCCTTCAATGTCACGCCTCTACCTTCAAAAATAGGATTCGTACGATCGTTAGTTAACCAACCATAAGAACGCACTACTATTTCTAGAGAAAATTGGGCAGCACTTCCTTTGTTTATACTACTTTTCCCGTATTCCATATCAACTCCCAATCACCCACAATAACAATCACAATATAGCAAATCATAATTATCATTCATATACAATGGTCATGATCCACCATTTCTCTTCATATTTCCCCACATTTATGGTTTTGGGTTCGCTATCATATTTTCCCATGTATCACACTTATCTCATGGTCTACATGTCATTTATAACATATTCATACTCACAACACACTAACATTCATGATTCAACTCAAGTACCACTCACTCATGACACTATTCACTCTTGGATGACCCATTTGCTATGTTCTTCTACAATTCGGGTATCTTATCCTTCCAATACCTTAAACAACATAAAATGGTCATGAAACTTACCTTTGATGATGGTTGAAAAAGTCTTGAGTGGAGTTTCTCCTCTAGCAACAAAACCCTGTCTCACCTCTTTTGGTTTTCTTTGAGGAGGATGAATTTCACTTGGGTTTCACACTCTTGTTTTCATGAACTTGGTGTGGTTGATCTTGATTTTCACTTGGATTCTTGTATTGGAAGAGTTTTGGAAGGTTCTAGAGAGATGTTGGGTCGTGGAGAAAGAAGATGAAATAAAATAAAATGAAAATGGGTCCTTATTTAAAAATTGAAATCTGTCCCGACATCATTACACGGTCCATTATACGGTCCGTATAAATTTATACGGTCCGTATAATCGTCCGTAAAACCGCTCCAATGACTACCCTGTTTTTGTGTCAACTTGACGGTACATTATACGGGCCGTATAATTTTATACGGTCCGTATAATTGACCGTAAAATCATCCCTTCAGCAACCTCATTCTGCCTCATTCTGTGACTCTTTTACGGTCCATTATACGGCCGTATAATGTTATACGATCCGTATAATTGACCGTATAACCCATTAGTTCACTGAGTCTTATTCTCGTTATTTCGTTCGATCTCCGATCCTTATGGAACCTTCTTAACAATTATTTAGCACCTCAATACCAGTCTAAAGGACCTTGTCCCTCGTCAAAAAGCCATATACGTCATACCCTTCATTGGCCTAATCACTGTACGCTAGCGGGGGGGGGGGGGGGAAATTTCCAAGGTGTAACAAGTGGTCCTCCAGTTGCTCTTCCGTAAAGTCAACAGCCACAGCTGTAAAGCAGCACCTGTTCACGTCATAACAGTCTAGTATGAAACCAATATGTTACAAGGTTTTTTAGGGTTTCTTGAAAAAATTTACAACAAAAGCTTATTCATCACAAGGTTATTCAAGTACCATCCAAGACAAAGCTACAACAGATTGAAGGGCTCACTCGTTACAAAGGAAGATAATTCAAGTTCTCAAGCTGTTGAGTTTTGTCATTTGTGCTAAAACTGTAAACCTACTCTTCTCTTTAAAGGAAGCTGTGTGTAGGTGTCTCAAAGTCTCAAGGTTTCTTCCACAAGCTCTTAAGTGGTACACTAGGCTAGATTTAGTCCAAGTGTATTAGCATGTGGGTGGCTACAGTTGGTCATGGGTTGAATTCTCAAAAGGTGCCTTTGATTGGTACACTAGGCTAGAGTGAGTCTATGTCACACCCCGACCTTTCTAGGGTGTGATGGGCACCCGACCCCATATCTGGAGCCGAGCGAACCCGCTGACTCCTATTACATAAATAAACTCTGGAATCAATTCAGAATAAAATGCATAGTAAGCTCTCAATTTTTTTTTTGAGAGTGTATCATCATATGGAATGCGTGACATGAAATGTAATAACATATTGACAGGCGAAGCCGTCTACAAAGCTGACGCTCTATACCCACGACTCTGTCTGCAAAGTCTCTAACTGCAATCGGAAACCATGGCACATATACACTGACTCGGCTACACTCCCGGGCTAACTGGAGCTCGCCAACTTCGCTGGAACATCTTCTATAAGGGCCTCAGCTCATCTGGGTGTACCTGCGCGGCATGAAACGCAGCCCCCAAAGAAGAGGGGTCAGTACGAGCAATGTACTGAGTATGTAAGGCATGAACGACAATACAAGGAGAGGTACCAGTGGAGATAATCACAAAGGAATCATATGGCATCCTGTCAGCCATAGTAGATACCACAGCAGGTGCGTATCGGGCCAATGAGTCGAACTCCATACTGTACTCTCGGACGCTGCGGCCCCTCTGTCTCAGTAATAAGAATCTGTCAGCCTTGGCCCGCTGTAACTCCGGAGGCAAAAAATGGCTAAGAAAAGCCTGAGAAAAATCATCCCAAACTGCTGGGGGAGCGCCGTCCCCTCTAGATAACTCCCATGACTCGTACCAATTTGCCGCCACATCATACAACCGGTACGAGGCCAACGCAACTGACTCTGTCTCGGAAGCATTAATCAGCCGTAAAGTGCGCCGCATCTTCCTGATAAACTCCTCAGGATCCTCCTCGGGCTTTGTCCCGAAGAACCCTGGAGGGCCACAAGTCAAGAACTCACGAGCTCTCGAACTGTCACGCCTATATGCTCGGTCACCTCCCAATCCGTGCCCCTGAACCTGTCCCGCCACAAGTCTGGTCAATAGCTGGACTGCCTCTCTCATAGTCTGATCCTCAGTCCCTGGCCGTGGAGCTGGAGGCTCAGGTACTGGAATCTCGGGAGCTGGTGGTGGAGCCGCCCCTCGACCTGCAGCTGCTGCTGCTCCAATCTCCTCTACATGTGGCGGTGTGGAAGAGCCCTCTGCCGGGGGCAAAATATCAGGAGCAATATGTGCATGGGCCCTGGTAACCCTCTGGGCCTGACTAGTCTCTCCCACAGCTGCTGCCTTGGCCTTTTGGGCCGCTGTCGTCTTTTTTGGAGGCATAACTGCAAATGTAACAATTCGTAAGGGAGGAGTCATCCTGATAAAACAGCTCTATCGCACGATCTAAGACAGAAAGAAGGGTAGTATCCTAAATGCTCTGTAGCCTCCTGTTTATAGGTGTGGTGCATAACACACCGATAAACAAGACTCTACTAGACACGGTCTGTAGACATTCCGAGGACGAACCGCTCCTATACCACTTTTGTCACGGCCTACGGGGTTGGGTCGTGACATATTACAACAACAAACAACATACTTCATATAATTAATTCAATCCTCTCACACAACACAACACATATACAGGGCCAACACTACTCCATACGGCTACCATTCCAACATATTATATTCATGGTTTTTCATTCATTTTACATTATGGATTTCACCATAGAACAATTAAACTTCTAAATAAAATCATTTCATCTTGTCTACACAATACTACACATATTCGGCCATACAACAACATTATACACATCTTTATGAATTTCACCCATTTCTTGACATTACAATCACAACCAACATGCTAAATACTCTTAATCCATTCTTCCTACACAACACACCACATGCACCACACGGCCACATCTCTATATGCATGTTTTCATGTTTTTCATCCCTTTTACATTATAGAATTCATAACACAACAATCAAATTACTAAATAATATTAATTCATCATTTCAGTCCAACACCACATATATTCGGCCAACATACAACTCACCACAACTTCATGAACTTCCTTCATCTACACACTCCACAACATACACAATCATCTATAACATATGATAATAAGGTTTAAACCTTACCTTAGCACTAGTTCCTTTTCCCGGCTAGAACCTCCTTTTTGCGAAACGAATAATTCACTTGTTCCAACGAATACTCCACGTTGTAGAGAACCTTCCACTTAGTATAAAAGCTTGAAAGAAATAATTTTTCTTGATCAAATCTCCCATGGCCATGCTTGGCCATACCTTGGCCGAACCCTCTCTCTTTCTTTCCCTTTTTTTTTTGTTGTTCTTTCTTTCTCTCTAATTTAATTATGAAGACCTCTTATGTATATATATATATATATAGGTCTTCCATCACTTATCCATATTTGCAATTTAGTCCCCCAATTATGGTCACATGCCCCATTTCTTTCTTTTCTAGAATTCTCTCCCTTTTTCTTGATGTTTCTTTTCTTTTCTTGATTTTTCCTCACTTGGTCAAAGAAAACCAAGTGTCTTCTTTCATACACTTTAGTCCATCTATATTTACACTTTGCCCCCTTCACATATAAAATGGCCACATGCTCCTTTCTTTACTTACTTACTTATTTATTTATTTATTTTTATTTTTTCTAGAATTTTCTTGAACTTTGTGAAATTACCATTTTACCCCTAGCCTTCCATAATATCACCATGGTTCTATTTTGGGAATTTCCTTTTTCTCCCTCAACCTTTCTTAATATTTCCATAATACTAATGTTGTGAATAATATTTATAACCCACTTGTTCATTGAAATACATTTGGAAGATGGTCATTCCCTTAACTTCGTTATGATTGCCTTGGAATATCCGAACGTATAAAATACGGGATATAACATCCTCCCCCCCTTTATAACATTCGTCCTCGAATGTTCAACCGATCTTATGGGGTGTCATAATACTTCGGGAGGATCTCTTTTGTGGTCGTCCTTTCCTTCAGGCTCACTCCTTATCCTTTACGTTATTTCTTTTATAATCGTACTTCTCGGTTTTTTTTTACATGAATCTTCTTCCCGTGTCATGGGTTTTCTAATTTGTTGAGCCAACGTATTATCCTTGTCTTTCTCCGATCGTCTCTTTTCTGTTACTGTTTCATGACCATATCTTAACAAAAGCCACACCTTTAGATTCTTACTACAACTCTTCTTTAGTCTCTTTTCGTGTCTCTCGATACAGGTATACTTGTCTTTGACTTCATGTGGTGGTGCTCATTTCGTTCATCATTATTCCTTGTAAGCCTAATATGGCCTCCCCCCCTTTAAGGGGTCCCTTATATGCCAATAGGCCTTTCACTTGCTTAGCTCTCTTGCTCGTAATTCTTCCTTGACTACGTGTTCGTATTGTAGCTGTGCATCCATATTTCTTAAGCGTTCTGCTACTTTTTCTCTCAGCACAGAACCCTTACAACTTTCACTCTCCCTATCCTTTTCTATCCAACCTCTAGGCATATTACTATAGCTACATACTTGTCTTTTTTTTTTTTTTTTTTTTTTTTTTTTTTACAAATCTTTCACCTCAACACCATCACCATCCTGAGCATTCTTTCCCTTACTTCACATTCCTCTACCCTGGTCACCATTCTCTTAGACCTATTTGTTGAAATCAACTCTCAACCTCCCCACATTTCTCCTTGTTTCCTTTTACCTCACTCTATCTCCTCTCACATGCCTACTTGAATTTTCATCCTAATGGTCTTGTACTTTTACCATCAATTTCTCGCGGGGGTTTCACCCACTAAGGTTTTCTTAACTTTCACCTTTTCCAATATTTAAGCTTTCTATCTTTCATTTACTCACTCTCTTTATTTTCCGAGTATCGTTATACTAGAATTTCCAACCTCAACCTATAGTAAAATAATAACAGCTCACTCGCAGCACTTGTACCATTTACTCTCGCTATTACTCGGGCTTCGATTTTCTTTACTCTATTAACGCTTTTTATACCGTAGCTTCGGTTGCTGGAACACACATGCCCACCGATACAATCATATATGGGACACGCTACACCTTTATACATATATATATATTTTTACTATCAACTAGCCCACAACTTACTTCCAAACGCTGTTCAAGCCTAGCCTAATTCCAGGGCTATGATGCATTTTCTGTCTCTTTACCGAGCTAGTCTGCCTCGTCCTGCGCGTCTTCCTATGGTCTCCACCCATCCCGTATATCCTAGTTTTCCTTAGACTACCCTAGCTTTTCATTTGTCCCTTATGTCTCAATTTATAGAATTTCCTGCCAACTTCCCAGGGGGTCACCCATCATGAAATTGCTCCCACCTGAGCACGCTTAACCCAAAAGCTTCACTGAAATTCGGTGCCTTAATGCCGATATTTTCGCGTCAGCTTCTTCACATGACCTTTATTACATGTTTTGGAGCGAGTCGAGGTTTCACAGGCTCCAAGGCACTTTCGTAACGCATCCTTTTTTCACAATTACGGTTTTACCCTTTTGGTTCCCGATGTTCATCTTCCGCCTGTGTGTATGGCTACCTCCTGTCCTGGACTTCCAGATTCCCGATGATAGCGACCCCACCTTCGTCGCCACGTCCAAATCCATAACTTTCTAAACCAACGCATTTCACTTATTGCCTATTTACAGTATTTCCTTTCCATGCTTCCTCCTGTGGGGCGTACCCGTCCTGGCCGAACCTCCTTTACCCTTCCTACTATTCAAAATCTGTATGCGGCCAATGTCATCAATGCCTCATAAAACGTACGACTACATGGCACATCCCCGCCATCCAGTACTTCCAGTTCAGGTAACAGAACAATTATGTCAGGACTTACCTCTATAAGCTTCCACAGCCTCGTTTGCTTCCTTTCGTTGTACGTATAGCTCGTATGGGGAAATCTTATTCCTTATGACTTGGCTCTATCGCACGATTTAAGATTGAAAGAAGGTCAACAATTCCTAAATGCCCCGCAGCCTCTTGTTTATAAATGTGGCCAGCTTCACACTCATAAACAGGACTCTACTGGACACGACTTTGCAGACAACCCCTTAGACCGACCTACTCTGATACCACTTTGTCACACCCCGACCTTACTAGGGTGTGATGGGCACCCGACCCTATATCTGGAGCCGAGCGAACCCGCTGACTCTTATTAAATAAATAAACTCTGGAATCAATTCAGAATAAAATGCATAGTAAGCTCTCAATTTTTTTTTTTTGGAGAGTGTATCATCATATGGAACGCGTGACATGAAACGTAATAACATATTGACAGGCGAAGCCGTCTACAAAGCTGACGCTTTATACCCACGACTCTGTCTGCAAAGTCTCTAACTGCAATCGGAAACCATGGCACATATACACTAACTCGGCTACACTCCCGGGCTAACTGGAGCTCGCCAACTTCGCTGGAACATCTTCTATAAGGGCCTCAGCTCATCTGGGTGTACCTGCGCGGCATGAAACGCAGCCCCCGAAGATGAGGGGTCAGTACGAGCAATGTACTGAATATGTAAGGCATGAACGACAATACAAGGAGAGGTACCAGTGGAGATAATCACAAAGGAATCATATGGCATCTTATATGGAACATATCATGTCATACCATATCGTGTCATATCATATCATGTCATATTATGTCATATCGTATCATATCATGTCATATCATAGCATATCATGTCGTATCATATCATATCATGTCATATCATATCATATCGTATCTTGTCGTATCATATCATATCATGTCATATCATATCATATCATAGGGAGTCATATAGTACGTCATAGGCTTATTGAGATACCTGTACATATGAATGCCACTTAGGGCGGAAACCATGCATGCTTATCGGGTCATATCATATCATAGCACCGAACAAGTCGGCTCGCCCACATTGCGCCGAAATATGTCGGCTCGCCCATATATCCCGCGTCCGGGCATCCCGCGTCAGGGATGATAATGCCAGCTGACCAGGTGGAGATGAAACATGTGTCCCTTCCCCATATCCCCATATACATGTATCCCTTCCCCCCTCCCATATACATATATAGCATGCATGAGAGCCCAAGGAAAGTCATGTGTCTATCGGAGTGACGTATGGTCGGTAACCTCCGATTGTATTATGGAATCATCATGGTCGTCATGTCACGCCTTGAAGGAACAATTATAAGGCGAGACTATCAATGAAGAACATTATCTCGGGAAAACATAAAAGAGGATCATAACATATTACTTCATATACTTTAAAACCTTCAAAATAGTCATTATCCAAAAGTAGCTTAACATTTCATATCGTCGTATTCATGGTAAGAACATATCCTTGGCATATTCATCATAGACACTTTCTCATGTCTGGCTTCATTATTGTCATCATAACTCCGTAGTCGTTGTTTTAGTTATAAAAACTTTCAAAAACGTAAAACTTGGATTTTGGAGAAAAATGTATATTTTGGAAAACATTTATAACTTTTGGAAAGGAAATCATGGTTTGAATTCATAACTTCTAGCTTTTGAAAACAAGGACGTTATGGGGAACATTTATAAGACTACATCATAGGATTCATGCCATAGAAAGAAAAGGGCTTAGCCTTAGCATACCTACGCCGCGCCTTACTAGCTACGCTTATTCGTCCAACTTGTTAATCTACATTCAAAGGAGTTCACACATTCGTTAGATCCTTTGTCATATACTTGCCTTAACCTTTCAAACATATTCATTTATATTCTGCCAAAATTTCGGCAGCATCTCCCCTGTAAATACACCACCCCCGAGATTCTAACTCGGCCAAATTTAACAACAACAATCCGAGAATGGAACTCGGCCAAACCAACAACAATATTAGCAATGTATTCTAGCAACATTCCAACATTTAATTAAATTCAATTCACATAATCTTTCAACGACTCAATCCACATATTACTTTGCCCGAAACCGTCCAATTCAACAACAACCATGCATGTCATCATCATTCATGTATGCTAACTTCAACAACGACCTCCATTCTTCATCACATAATCCATAACAACGACAACTAGAATGTCAAATAACATCAATTTACCTTAGCTTACCAAAATGCCTATTATTTGACCATAACCACTTCCTACATATTTTCATGCATTTTCATCCATCTTTTCTATATATTATGTCACGACCCAACCCCGTAGGCCGTGACTAGTGCCCGATCTGGGCACTCAAACACATTCTAGTATATAGCAGAAGCCGACAAGGCTTTATTTCCAATTTAGATAATTTCCAGAAAAATTTCGGCAGAGTTTCCTTTGTTTTACGGACTATCCCATATACCCTGCACGCAGAAAATACCAACAAAGGCCACACAGGGCCAACAAGCAACATTTAACTATATGCGGACCGGCCGCGGCGGCGAATGGGATCGCCCAAACACAACATGAGCACACAACTGTACAGAAAGACCCCAACCCACAAACATGTCCACAGACCTCTAAACAGACCGACAGAATCATATGACGGGACAGGGCCCCGCCGTACCCATGAACGAGAATATACATATATAGAAGTGACAGACTGTACCAAAAGATGGCTCTGAATAAAAGAGCGCTCCAAATGGCAGAAAAGATATCCTAGATGGACGGATCCGCAAACCTGTCGTCGGTACCTGCGCGGCATGAAAACGCATCCCCCGAAGAAAGGGGGTCAGTACGAAATATGTAAAGCCTGAATTACAGAAACAGAATCATAACTGGTACAGAACGTACAGAAAGCTAGCAGAAAATCCAAAGTATCCAATACATACTTTCAAAACATGCAGAGTGTATACAGAAACATATGTCATATCAAATCCGGCCCCTGCCAAGGGACTCGGCAGACCGAATGTGGCCACCCTCCCGACGCTGGTGCCACAACATAGAAGAATCAGAATGGGGCATAACCCCGTCACATAATATATCATATCAGATGGCCATAGCAAATCATATCAGAACAAGCGTACATGGCACAGAATACTCCACAAACCCATGTACGCGTATACCTGCCCCCTCACATCGAGGCACGACGAACAATGCAAAGGATCACGCTTGACAACATATCCTGGCCCGGGCCTCAGTGTGGGAAACATTGGGGCATCCACGAATGGAATAGTGAGAGAATAATGCAATTTAAAATATCATAAATGTTTTAATAAACTCGATGAGGCATATCAAAGACAAACCGATCCAATGAAGTCGAACGGGAACATAATAAACGAGTTTCGGATATCATAATGAATTACAGAAGTATAACCTTTCTGAAATCGTTCCTAGTGTCAAAACAATTTATTGGACTCAATGGAATATTTAAAACAATGTTTGTTAGGTAATTAGAATAGTAGTCAAAGTGTTTCTTTTAAGAACTATTCGAAAAGAAGGCTTAAGTACATTAAGGGCAAAACCGGGAATAGCGGGCCCACCTCGGGACAAACAAGGCGGCGGGCTCAAATTATGCCCTTTTAAGCTTATGGGGTCACCTAAAAAGGTTCTACGGACATTCTATAGCTTCCCAAGTAATTTAGAGAAAGTTTGCATAATTTCAGGGAAAGCACACCAAATGGGCTCAATCTTACTGAAGGAAAAAGCGAGATTTTCAATTGCGGATTCCGAGGGGCAAAAAGTCTTCCGAGGCCCGAATCCGATTCTACTACACTTAGGCATGCCAAAAGAAGGATCGGGTTAGCTTTACATACCTTTTGAGCTTTTTAAGTCTATCCAAGCTCACTTCCCGTTTCGTCAAAAATCTGCAAATGGTCACATTTACCAGTTGTGAGTTATGGATGCCATGATTTCAACTTAATGCATGTTTGTCTACCGAAATTTCGGCAGCACCTCTCCTATATATAGCACCCCCGAGAATTTAACTCGGCTCAAAATCATTAACAACAACCCAAACAACAACATTAACATCAACAACGAACATTAGAAACACAATATGGCACAACTAGTTCTACTTGCCGACAATTGCCATAACCTTTATTCCAACCCAAACTTTCAAACTAATATCAATGATTTCACATTCATTAACAATCAAGATCATCACAATATAGTTTTAGAAACATTTCATATCGTTTTCCTTAAGTTATACACTCGATATACATAATATATAACTTTCCGTCAAAGTCATAACTTGTGCAAAACATCAAACCTTTGGCATACAACTTCATAACAAGCTTCCAACTTCTAAACTCATCAATGATCATCACAATTACACACTAAACAACTTAATTCATTTCTATCCCAAGCCAAACACACCCTACGGCCATATGCCTATTTTATCAATATCAATTAAATTCATCCAACTCTCAATTCCCATATGCATTTCATCACAATCACAACTAGAATATAACATGAATTCAACACATTATAACCACACCATACACACATGCCCACGGCTACAAGCCATATTCCAAACCCACTTTGCAAACTTCCATTTTTCCATACAATCAACACATTTCTATATACTACAACACAAACAAGCCTTCATAACACAAAGATAAGGGAGAAATTCTTACCTTTTCCTCAAGTCTTCTTCACTTGGAGGTATGATCACTTTGATGATTCTAATGCTTCTCCCTCCAAACCAACTATACCAAGTTACAAAGGGACCTTGAATTAGTGGAAATCCAACAAGAGAAAATTTTTTAGAACAATATTTTTGGTAGCCAATTTTTCCTCCCAAACCCGAGACCTTCTTTCTCTTCTTCTATTTTTGCTCTTGTTTATCTTGTTTCATACTTATCATAAGTCTTCTAATGTATATATTATAAAGACTTGGTCACATGACCAAGAAATGGGCTTGGACCAAGGCCATTATATCCGGCCAAGCAACCCTCTTTGGGCCTCAATTCATTTCAATTTGTTGAGCCCAATAACTTGTAAATCACATTTTGTAATTCCCGCAACTAATTTCCAAAATTCCAAAATTTACCCTTAGCCTTATCCCACACTTTCACAACAATATTTTTTCATGCACAACTCCTATGTCAAATAAAAATTAATTATAACCTTATTTCTTACAAGCCAAGAATATTTCCAAATTTTTCCAACGTGTTAAAACACGGGATATAACATCCTCCCCCCCTTTAGAACATTCGTCCTCGAATGTTAAATTTAATCTTATAGGGTTTGAAATGGCTTCGGGGGAGTTTCTGTTTATAGACCGCACATATGGTACACATTCATTATTGAAATGGAATTAAGCAAAGATTCGAGATTACCTGAGGGCACTGCGAACAAATGAGGATATTTCTTCTTCATCTCCTCTTCGGCCTCCCAGGTCATTTCCTCCCTATTATTGTTACGCCACAGCACCTTAACAGAGGCTATATCTTTGTTTCGGAGCTTTCTTACCTGGCGGTCCAAAATGGCTACGGGCTGTTCCTCGTAAGATAACTGCTCCGTCACCTGAATGTCATCCGCAGGAAATATTCTGGAATGGTCACCAATGCATTTGCGGAGCATAGATACATGGAATACCGGATGTACCGCCTCCAAATCAGATGGCAGATCTAGCTCATAGGCAACATTTCCAATTTTCCGAATAATCTGATAAGGCCCAATGTAACGCGGACTGAGCTTACCCTTTTTGCCGAACCGCATCACGCCCTTCATAGGCGATACCTTCAGAAATACCCAATCACCAACCTGGAATTCCAAAGGTCGACGCCGTTTATCCGCATATGACTTTTGTCGGCTCTGGGCTGCCAATAGTCGCTCTCGGATAAGTTTCACCTAATCTACTGCCTGCTGGATCAGATCTGGGCCAACTAATTCTATCTCGCGAATATCAAACCAGCCGATCGGTGACCTACATTTTCTGCCATATAAAGCCTCGTAAGGAGCCATCTGGATGCTGGAATGGTAACGGTTATTATAAGCAAATTCAATTAATGGCAAGTGATCCTCCCAGCTACCTCTGAAATCAATAACACAGGCCTGCAACATATCTTCAAGCGTCTGGATAGTGCGCTCGGCCTGTCCGTCACTCTGAGGATGAAAAGCTGTGCTCAGGCTCAGCTGAGTCCCTAATCCTTCCTGAAAAGATCTCCAGAAGTTCGCTGTGAACTGAGCACCTCTGTCAGTGATAATAGATATAGAAACTCCATGAAGCTTCAATATATCTTTAATATAAAGTCTGGCATAATCCTCGGCGGAATAAGTAATCTGACGGGGAGAAAATGGGCTGATTTTGTCAGCTTATCAACAATAACACAGATGGAATCATACTTCCGTGGAGTGCGAGGCAAACCTGTAATGAAGTCCATATTAATGATCTCCCACTTCCACGTCGGAATTTCCATTTCTTGCAACAGTCCACCCGGTTTTTGATGTTCAATCTTGACCTGCTGACAATTGGGACACTGGGCGACGAACTCTGCGATATCCCGTTTCATGCCATCCCACCAGTATAGGCATCTAAGATCATGGTACATCTTCGTAGACCCAGGATGGATAGAATAGCGAGCATAGCGTGCCTCGCCAATAACCTGCTGTCGTAGCCCTGCAATATCAGGCACACACAACCTGCCTCTGTATAGTAAGGTTCCGTCTGGTGTAAACTCAAACAGAGTCTTCTCCT
This sequence comes from Lycium barbarum, assembly GCF_019175385.1. Classification (NCBI taxonomy): domain Eukaryota; kingdom Viridiplantae; phylum Streptophyta; class Magnoliopsida; order Solanales; family Solanaceae; genus Lycium; species Lycium barbarum. Next base: position 59,166,374 of record NC_083337.1, read on the forward strand.
TATCATAGGCTGTGTCTCTGTACCGAGCTAAAACAGGATCTTCATATTGACGCCGCTTGATATCTTCCTTAATAGATGATTCAGAAACCCCTCGGATAGAAATTCGTGTACCTCCAGAATCGGCCAGACGAACCCCAAGATTAGCCAACTGATGAATGTCACGTACTATCTCTCTCCTGTCTGGCTGTAAATCTGCCAAGCTGCCAATAGATTTCCGGCTGAGTGCATCTGCAACAACATTAGCCTTGCCCGGATGATACAGAATATCCACGTCATAATCTTTCAGGAGCTCCAGCCACCTCCGCTGCCACAAATTAAGCTCTTTCTGCTTGAAAATATACTGGAGACTCTTATGATCTGTATAGATATCAACATGAGCGCCATATAAATAATGTCTCCATATCTTCAGGGCATGGATCACCGCTGCAAGCTCCAGATCGTGAGTAGGATAATTCTTTTCATGCTTTTTCAATTGCCGAGAAGCATAAGCTATAACTCTGCCGTGCTGCATCAATACACAGCCCAATCCCACGCCAGAAGCGTCACAATAAATAACATATCCGTCGGGTCCCTCTGGAAGAGTCAGAACTGGAGCTGAAGTCAACTTCTCTTTCAGCAACTGGAAGCTTCGTTCACATGCATCGGTCTACTGGAACTTAGCTACCTTCTGAGTTAGCCTTGTCAAAGGCGCTGAAATCGAAGCAAACGTTTCCACAAATCTCCTGTAATAGCCTGCTAACCCCAGAAAACTACGTACCTCCGTGGGCGTCGTGGGTCTGGGCCAATTCTTCACGGCCTCAATCTTCTGTGTATCCACCCGGACACCATCAGCTGCAATAATATGTCCCAAGAATGCCACTGAAGCCAGCCAGAATTCACATTTAGAAAATTTTGCATATAATTTCTGATGCCGAAGTACCCCTAATACCGCTCTCAGATGATCTGCGTGCTCTGCCTCGGACCGAGAATAGACCAGAATGTCATCGATAAATACAATTACGAACATATCCAAGAATGGCCTGAATACCCGGTTCATTAGATCCATGAATACCGCAGGTGCATTAGTTAACCCAAATGACATAACTCTGAATTCATAATGCCCATATCTGGTCCGGAATGCTGTCTTAGGAATATCGGCCTCTCGTACCCGTACCTGATGATAGCCAGACCGAAGATCTATCTTCGAAAAATATTTGGCGCCCTGCAACTGATCAAACAAATCGTCAATTCTGGGGAGGGGGTATTTATTCTTTATGGTTACCTTATTCAGCTGCCGATAATCAATACATATACGCAGCGACCCGTCTTTCTTACGCACAAATAATACCGGAGCTCCCCAGGGCGAAGTACTGGGTCTAATGAAGCCTTTTTCTAACAGATCCTTCAACTGCTCTTTCAGTTCTTTCAATTCTGCCGGTGCCATTCTGTACGGGGGAATAGATATAGGCTGAGTATCTGGAAGCAAATAAATAGTAAAATCTATCTGCCGCTCTGGAGGAAGGCCTGGAAGCTCATCTGGGAACACGTCTGGAAATTCATTAACCACGGGAACTGACTAAAGAATCGGCGTTACTGCTGTCAAGTCTTGTACCCGAACCAGATGATAAATATAACCTTTTCTGATCATTTTCTTCGCCTTAAGGTATGAAATAAACTTACCTTTCGGCGATGCTCTATTACCGGCCCATTCTATAACTGGCTCCCCGGGAAACTGGAAACGAACTACCTTATTTTGGCAGTCAACATTAGCATAACAGGAGGCTAGCCAGTCCATTCCCATAATAACATCAAATTAAATCATATATGATCGGCCTTAGTGTCTCGGCCATATACAGTTACAGAATAGTCTTTATATACCTGTTTCGCTACAATAAAGTCCCCAATCGGTGTGGCTACCTCAAACGGCTCTATAGGTTCAGACGTTATACCAATTTTACTGGCAACCAGAGGCGAAATATATGACAAAGACAAACCTGGATCAATCAATGCATACACAGACCGAGAGAAAACCAATAATGTACCTGTAACGACATTAGGCGATGCCTCCTGGTCCTGGCGGCTGGCCAAAGCATAAATGCGGTTCGAAGGACCGCTAGTACCAGAAGCTCCACCACGACATCTGCCGCGACCCGCCGGTGCTGACGTACCCGACCCAGTAGGGCGCATAGCCACTGATGAAGATGATGACCCGGCGGCTGATCCGGTAGGCTGCGCTGCACCGCCCGAACTACCCTTATACGGGCAATCTCTCACAGAATGGCCCTGACGGCAACAAGAAAAACATGCACCGGTGGCCCTGTTGCACTCTCCTGGATGGTATCTGCCACAATAAGAACACTGAGGCCTAGGTGGCCTCGTCTGACCAGAACCCCTATCTGACCGCGAACCTGAAGCCCTGGAGCTCTGACCTGCTCCTGAATAACCTGGGGTATCAAATCTGCGACCTGTAGGATGTGGAGGTGCGCTCTGTGCCGGCTGGGATAGATGTCTGCTAGGCGGCTGCGGCTGCTGAGGCTTTCTGCCCCGAAAATCTCCCGAATGCCCAGATGATCTGGCCCTCTTGGGCTGTCTCCGATCCTGACTCCTATCGGGCTGATGACCCCTGTGCCGGTCCTCCATGCCCTGGGCGTGCGCCTGAATACGGGCAATATCCATATCGGGCTGAGCGGCCAATACCAAGCAACTGTCGACAAAATACCGGTCCAGCCCATAATATACATGTGCATCCTGTCAGCCATAGTAGATACCACAGCAGGTGCGTATCGGGCCAATGAGTTGAACTCTAAACTGTACTCTTGGACGCTGCGGCCCCTCTATCTCAGTAATAAGAATCTGTCAGCCTTGGCCCGCCGTAACTTCGGAGGCAGAAAATGGCTAAGAAAAGCCTGAGAAAAATCATCCCAAACTGCTAGGGGAGTGCCGTCCCCTCTAGATAACTCCCATGACTCGTACCAATTAGCCGCCACATCATACAACCGGTACGAGGCCAACGCAACTGACTCTGTCTCGGAAGCATTAATCAGCCGTAAAGTGCGCCGCATCTTCCTGATAAACTCCTCAGGATCCTCCTCGGGCTTTGTCCCGAAGAACTCTGGAGGGCCACAAGTCAAGAACTCATGAGCTCTCGAACTATCACGCCTATATGCTCGGTCACCTCCCAATCCGTGCCCCTGAACCTGTCCCGCCACAAGTCTGGTCAATAGCTGGACTGCCTCTCTCATAGTCTGATCCTCAGTCCCTGGCCATGGAGCTGGAGGCTCAGGTACTGGAATCTCGGGAGCTGGCGGTGGAGCCGCCCCTCGAACTGCAGTTGCTGCTGCTCCAATCTCCTCTACATGTGGCGGTGTGGAAGAGCCCTCTGCCGGGGGCAAAATATCAGGAGCAATATATGCACGGGCCCTGGTAACCCTCTGGGCCTGACTAGTCTCTCCCACAGCTGCTGCCTTGGCCTTTTGGGCCGCTGTCGCCTTTTTTGGAGGCATAACTGCAAATGTAACAATTCGTTAGGGAGGAGTCATCCTGATAACACAGCTCTATCGCACGATCTAAGACAGAAAGAAGGGTAGTATCCTAAATGCCCTGTAGCCTCCTGTTTATAGGTGTGGTGCACAACACACCGATAAACAAGACTCTACTAGACACGGTCTGTATACATTCCGCGGACGAACCGCTCTGATACCACCTTTGTCACGGCCTACGGGCTTGGGTCGTGACATATTACAACAACAAACAACATACTTCATATAATTAATTCAATCCTCTCACAAGACACAACACATATACACGGCCAACACTACTCCATACGGCTACCATTCCAACATATTATATTCATGGTTTTTCATTCATTTTACATAATGGATTTCACCATACAACAATTAAACTTCTAAATAAAATCATTTCATCTTGTCTACACAATACTACACATATTCGGCCATACAACAACATTATACACATCTTTATGAATTTCACCCATTTCTTGACATTACAATCACAACCAACATACTAAATACTCTTAATCCATTCTTCCTACACAACACACCACATGCACCACACGGCCACATCTCTATATGCATGTTTTCATGTTTTTCATCCCTTTTACATTATAGAATTCATAACACAACAATCAAATTATTAAATAATATTAATTCATCATTTCAGTCCAACACCACATATATTCGGCCAACATACAACTCACCACAACTTCATGAACTTCCTTCATCTACACACTCCACAACATACACAATCATCTATAACATATGAAAATAAGGTTTAAACCGTACCTTAGCACTAGTTCCTTTTCCCGGCTAGAACCTCATTTTTGCGAAACGAATGATTCACTTGTTCCAACGAATACTCCACGTTGTAGAGAACCTTCCACTTAGTATAAAAGCTTGAAAGAAATAATTTTTCTTGATCAAATCTCCCATGGCCATGCTTGGCCATACCTTGGCCGAACCCTCTCTCTTTCTTTCCCTTTATTTTTTTGTTGTTCTTTCTTTCTCTCTAATTTAATTATGAAGACCTCTTATGTATATATATATATATATATAGGTCTTCCATCACTTATCCATATTTGCAATTTAGTCCCCCAATTATGGTCACATGCCCAATTTCTTTCTTTTCTAGAATTCTCTCCCTTTTTCTTGATGTTTCTTTTCTTTTCTTGATTTTTCCTCACTTGGTCAAAGAAGACCAAGTGTCTTCTTTCATACACTTTAGTCCATCTATATTTACACTTTGCCCCCTTCACATATAAAATGGCCACATGCTCCTTTCTTTACTTACTTACTTATTTATTTATTTATTTTTATTTTTTCTAGAATTTTCTTGAACTTTGTGAAATTACCATTTTACCCCTAGCCTTCCATAATATCACCATGGTTCTATTTTGCGAATTTCCTTTTTCGCCCTCAACCTTTCTTAATATTTCCATAATACTAATGTTGTGAATAATATTTATAACCCACTTGTTCATTGAAATACATTTGGAAGATGGTCATTCCCTTAACTTCGTTACGACTGCCTTGGAATATCCGAACGTATAAAATACGGGATATAACAGTCTAGGTGTATTAGTTTCCTTGGCTAGAGTTAGTCAAGTGGAGGTGCTTGCAATCAGAGTATTGCAAAGGTTGAGAGACTATGAAAGTTAGTTCCTAGGTTGCAGAAGCATTATTGTAAGGGTTGAGGGATTATGGGAGTTAATTCCTAGCTTTTGATAGAGTTGTAACATTAAGTTGCTCGTGTAGTGGAATTGAAATCCTACTGGTGTAGGTCGTGATTTTTAATCCCTTGAGCAAGGAGTTTTCTATAGTAAAATCTTGCCTTCTGTACGTACTACATTGCATAAGGGAACTGGTACTCAACCAAGTCTCTTCATATCGTGTATGGTGGACGCATAGCTTGTATCAGTTATTGTATAATTATCCTTGTTTTATGTTCGATTTGTTGATAAATGAAATGAGTTAGTGTCGAGTTATTCATTCTTTCCTACTATATGAGTTGGTTTTGGAGAAAAGGGTTCGTCTACTAGGCGGTATTGAGTAGGTACTCGCACGATCCCCGATTTGGGTCGTGACAATAAAAGTCGGCAAAAGTTTTCGCAAGTAACGTTCATAAGTTTACTGAAATTTGGATCAGATGTTAGTGTGTTTTTCTCTTAATGTACTTGGATTTATGGGGTGATCCATCCACCATATCGAAGGTCTATGAGTGTAGTTCCAAGACATTAAAAATTTCATTGATACGACATCGGGGTAGGTATATATACGCATTTTAGCGGGACTGTACAGGCAGTGTATTTGGGACCCACTTGAGGCAGTAGCCGACCTTTTAAGGCTATTTAAGCCTTTCAGCTTTTCTACTTCATCATTTTTTACCCAAACCAATAAACACGCCCAAATTTTCTTTAAGATATCTCTAGCCATTCAAGAGATGATCCATAAGAAAACAACGTAAATCCTGCGTCAGAAATCCCGTGGTGCTTGTAGAACTCTTGTCGTAGTTGTTTTGAGGGTTTCTTCAAGGTGAAGTAAGTTTGGAATTGGGTTTCTCTTTCTGTTTTAAGGTTAGATCATTTCTTATCATCTTTTATTTGACATCATTTGGGTCATAGCTAGATTGTTTTGTTGAGAACTTGCAAAATGAAAGTCAAAAACTGGATTTGAGATGTTGTAGTATGTTGAACTATTTTGAGGCTGTTCTTGTGGTATTAGATGGCTGGAAATTGATTGAATGGCTTGAGTATGTTGTTTTTGTTGTTTCCATGTGAAGTTGAAGGAAGGAAATATGTAGAGAAGTGTTATGACGATTATGAGTTGAGCTTGTCGCTTGAAATGGTGTCCACTATATTTCCCTTAGTTAGATGTTATATTGTTTTGTTAGGTTGTTATTGTGTTTTTGAGGTGCTGGATATATGGATTAATAGTGGCATGTTATTGTTAATGTTGTGACCTTGAGGGAAGTGAAAGAAATAGGGGGACGCACTGCCCGATTTATTATAGAATGAACTTGTCGCTCCATATATGAGTGTTGAATCATTCGTTGCTTAATGCTAATGTTATTATTGTTTATTGTAGATTGAAGCTTAAAGGAGATTGTTCCTTACAATAGCAAGAACTTGGTGCTACGGTGTGTAAAGGTTGTCCCTTCCTTCCTCTTGGGCATGAACCCATAATCAATAAGAGTCAAACGAGCGTATACGAGAAAAGCAATTTATAGAGTTTCTATATCTCTGTTATTCCATCTTATTTGTGTTGAAGTTACCTATCACGACCCAACCGGAGGGCCATGACGGGAACCCGAAGCTAACCTACCGAGCACCACAAAACATACGTACATCACATAATCACACGTGAGTGGGCTATAAAGCTAACTCATAAATACCATAAACTGTATGGGACACAAGCCCAAAAGATAAATATATATCATCAAGCTGATCTCAATTATACAAGCTGACCAGGCTATCAAATGATAACATAACAAAACATGGAGCGAGAAGGTCATGGAACATCTGACTATGAATATTTTCCTACAAGCCTCTACCAGAGTACATGACATACCGTGGCCAGGACATGGCCCCTCCATTCCCGTGCAAATGCATATGCAACCATGCTGACTCACAGAGCAGGTGGAGTGCCAAGACGCTGCCTGCTGAGCTGGTATCCTACTGAGAGATCTGTCAACCTGTATCTTAAGACCTGCGGGCATGAAACGTAGCACCCCCACCATAGGGACGTCAATACGAATAATGTACCGAGTATGTAAGGCAAAAATGTAACATAATAAACATATACTACAAAAAAGGATGATAAGAAGCAACCTGACACTTCTGAGCTACCGATATAAATCTAGCCTACATATATATATTTATATATATATACCTCTTCAAATTTGTGCAATCTCCACTATGTATATATACCCTACCATGGCCCTAGTTAGCTATTGCCATAACATTATCCGAACATATGTTGCGGCATGCAGCCCATCCAAATATGAATGCATGTGTTGCGGAACGTGCAACCCAATCCAAATATGAATGCATGTGTTGCGGAACATACAACCCGATCCAACTATGAATGCATGTGTTACGAAACGTGCAACTCGATCCAAATATGAATGCATGTGTTACGGAACGTGCAACCTGAACCAAATATGAATGCTTGTGTGCCTCTCTATACTCTCATGTGATTAACTACATCTATGTACAATACTGTGTATCTGACCTACTTATCATCCTGGTGCTATCTGCCCAACTGATCAGTGGTAACCGCCCGATCGGCTGTAGCATGGTGGTAAATATAATCAACATCATAACCAGACCTCTATGCACTTCTCATGGTAATCACTTATCCGTTAATGGCTACATGATCACATAAGACTTATAAGAACATTTCAGGGCCATTAAGACTTTTTCTCGATTAACTAAACCTTAGTCAATTCCTGGCTGCATCATGAGCCTATCTTCTAGCAATAAGTACCTCATTAGGGATCTTATAACTAGCATACTATTCATGTCTTACAAAACATTCCTTGAGAACATATTTCTGAATTCATCGTAGTGACGTAAGGTCGTTATACCTCCGATTTCGATTATGAAGCTAACATCATTGGCATATCTCACCTTGAAGGAACAATAATCATATGATGAGACCAACACCAATAATATCATAAGAACATCAAGAACCATAGGATTCTAGTATTTCTAGGAATAGGGACATTATGGATATCATGTGAATGGGTGTGTATCAATAAGATCATGCCATAAGAAAGAAAGGGACAACCTTAACATACCATGCTTCTTACTTAACCACTCAAAGTCTACCTTCCGAGCCTGCAAATCTAAATCCAAGATGATTCATACAACAATCAGGCCATAGGAACACTTACACACTCAAACATAGCTAGTTAATGAGTTAACGGAATTTAGACAACATTTTCCCTATATTATCTACTATGAACCAATTCCAAAACAGCTCTCAAACACCAATAACTACATCAATAATAACATAATCAATATACTACATAACAAACATAGACAAATCTATCCTAGACTTCCTTCGAAAATCAGTTCATAAGCCAACAACATCAACATGTCAAACTATGACATTTATACTATGTTTTCCTTCACTTTAAACAATTAAAATCCTCCAAAAACAACTCAATATCAAAGTCAATATGAAGAACATACCTTATACTTGAAAAACTTTAGCCACACCAACTTACTCCAAAGCTTATTCACCACAACTTCATCTAGAAGCAAGGACCAACACTTTCTACGAACTAGTTTAGTATAAATCTTGTTGAATTCTTGATCTAAGGGGTTATAAGTGTTTAGGAGATGTATATGGAGGCTTCTATAGCTCAAAGGAAGTGTAAATGATGATAAAAATTGAGAGAATGGGGTATTTATACCCTTGAAAATCGGCTCCACCGCCTCCCAAGTACGAGGCGTTTTTTTTTGTACAGAACACACATTTTTGTACTGGATGTATCTCATCCCTTACTTGTCAGAATTACGATCTGTCAGTTGCATTGGAAAGAAAACATGATTAACTTGAGTCTACATAGGCTATGCATTCCATAAATCCTCATATTCTATGAGATATTCCTTCCTCAAGTTGGACAAAAAATTTCCTCTCCAAAATTCTGCCAAGTTTCCAAAATTTTGACAAATTTAATTTCCTTCGATTTGTTTAATCCCGAAACATTTAGACTTTTTGTTGGGAATTTTTAGGAGTATTCCTTAACCTTATAAGGGTTCCATGACCTCTCAGGGCTTATGTTAATTTACTCACAACGCCAACGACACGAAAACTTTTGAGGTGTAACATTACTCCTCGTCGAGAGTCTATATTCAGTTAGAGTGATATCATATCTAGTTGAGAAACAGAGAGTATATCATGCATATCATTTATAGCATCATTACATACATTTGCCTTTGGGGCTATGCATTCATCATCATATACATTTGCCTTTGGGGCTATGCAATTGCTTTTGGGGCTATACAGCTATGCGCATTGCCTTTGGGCCTAAACAGAGATACAGTTTCCCTTCGGAGCTATTTACATTTGCCTTCGAGCCTATATAGATATGCGCATTGCTCTTGGAGATACAGAGGTACAGTTAGGCTTCGAGGCTATACAGAGATACAGTTTGCCTTTGGGGCTATTTACAATTGTCGTCGGGGCTATACATTGTCTTCGGGCCATTCACGTTGCACTTACACACCAGACCCCACTTGAGGCTGGACAATTTATTTTCAGTATTGTATGCATGACATGAGAAAGAGACATGTAGATATGTTTCTAAATTATTATTGACTCCTCAATTTACATTCAATATATCATGTATCCGAGTTCAGTTTCAGTTATTCAGTTGCCTTACATACTCGGTATATTGTTTTGTATTGACGTCCCTTTTCCTGGGGGTGTTGTATTTCATGCCTATAGGTCCTGACAGATATATAGACAGGCCTCCACAATAGATGGTGCCGAGTATCAGCTAGATTAGTGAGCACCATTTCATCCGGAGTTACCAAGTCTACAGTTGGAGTCATTTGCATATACAGACCTGATAGGTAGGCTAGGGACCTGTCCTGACCACAGTACATTTATTTTTTCTTAGAGGCTTGTAGACTTGTCTTGTATGTACAATATGTCAGCATGGTGGCCTTGTATATATTTGTTTTAGGTTTTATTGTTGTAGATATACATAGTGGCCTTGTCAGTCTGCATAGGTGCTTATACACATGTTGGGGTGATACCATTTCAGTTATATAGTTGCCTTCTACAAATTATCTAGGTTATGGCCTTGTCGGCCTAAGATAATATACTTGTGTTACAGATTGGCATTGTCGGCCCAGATTGTTGTGTGTGTTCAGGTTATACGAGTTACAGTTTGTACACTCGGGGTCAAGTAAGGCATCGGGTGCTGGCCTCGCCTCCCCTGTCTTGGGGCGTGACACCTTGTGTTGTTAAAGGCAGGAGTGGTGAGATTCTTTGAGTGTAAAATCCTACTTGTGTGATACGCGAGTGCTGAGAGACACTACTTGCATGATAAACTTAAGGGTGTGATTCTTTTTATGAGGTCCTTTTGTTTCTAACAATATTTTGTTTATAATTAAGTAATTTTCAGGTCTTTGGAAGGTCATGGCTACATCCATAAATACCAAAAGAAAGGAAGTAGACAAACAAATTAAAGGAAGAGATGAAGATACCTTTTACAAGGAGTTACGAAAACTCTATGAAATGATGAAGAAAGCAAATGAAAAGTGGGATGAAAGAAAGAAGAAACAACATAATTCCACAAGAACATCTTCAAACTAACCTTCATCTAATGAGGGGGAGCTGAAGCGCAAGGTACATAAAAAGAAGGACAAAAGGGACACATCAAGTGCTTGTAGAGAATAAAAAATCAGAGTTGATGATAGAAGTCCTCCAAAAGATAGAAGAGAAATTATTGGCAAGTATGTGGGTGCTTATGATACTTCAAGTAGCATATTCTTCCAAGGAAATAAAGGGAGTGTTTCTTCATCAGTTGGATCTTTTTTCAATCTAAAAAAAAGTGAGGATGAGAGACAATAAAAAAAAAGAAAATAAAGGGTGAGAAACTTGACAACTCAAGAGAATAAAAATGAGAGGAAGTGACGAGTGAAACAGTAAGTTGGCAAGAACAAGAAATGAGTGGCATAATTGAGTGTAGTGACTCCGTGGGGTAAAATAGAGAATGAACAAGTGCACTTGAGAGATTAGGGAAAAGAATAGATTAAAACAATTAAATGCATAAGTGTGAAATACTCTTGTTCAAGCTCTAACAAATTAACTCATTCTTTTTCTAGTATTTGTGCTCCCTATGTGCAAGTTATTACAGAAGAATCACTTGAAGAGTTGGAAAAACTACTGAAGGGAAAATATATCTTCAAAGAAGATTTGAAATGTGAAAAGGCAGATGATCCGTGTGTAACAACCCGTTTGATCGTTATTGCTTTTTCAATGCTTTTGACCTTTTCTCGAGCTTGTTTAGCTCACCTTTGACCCGAAAGGACTGTTGACATGCTTCCCGAGGTCTTTGGATATGATTTGGGTGATTTTGTGGGAAATTTGGGTCATGACAAGTTGGTATCAGAGCCCTAGGTTACCCTATCTATAATACAAGAGTCTTGTGGATCGGTACGATGAGCTCCGTACTTATCTGCGAGAGGCTACAGGACATTTAGGAACTTCACATTCTTTCATTCCTTCATGCTATTTTATTCTAATTGGTATCTGGAACAATTGAATCAGTATCTGACTCATATATCTTCTCTCACAGAAGGTGAGGACTCGAGCCATGATAGCCAGAGATCAGGTGTTGGAGCTCGCAGCTGTGGCTGGCACCAGCGGACGAGCGATAGTTAGAGGATGAGGTCAAGCTAGAGGCCGCGGGGCTACACCAGCCAGGGGTAGGGCTCATGCGGTTGGGCAGCGGCATGCGAGATCTCCATCTCCAATGCTTGAGCCTGAGGTTCAGGCGGCTTGAGACCAGGCTGTAGGGGATGATGTGGCCCCTGCACGAGCACACCCTAAGGCCACTTCAGATCAGATGGTTCAGGACACTATGGCTCGCATTCTACTTCATTTGGATACCCAGTAGGCTGCCACTGGTACTACTTCTCCGGGTGGAGGATCATAGACTAAAGTTGGGGCACAGACCCCCGAGCAGAGGCAAACTTATGCAGCGCACCCTTCTGTGGATGTGGCTCCACACACGGATACAGTGTCAGCCCCGGGAGATGATCTTAGACCTATGGCAGGCCCTGTTATGACTTCGATAGATCAGGAGCTAGTAAAGAGGTTCAGGAAGATGGACCCGTTGAGATTCGTTGGTATTTCTAGAGAGGATGCATATGAGTTTATATTAGACATGCACGAGTTATTGAACAGGATGGGGATTTTTGAGACCCACATGGTTGACTGTGAGTCATACCATTTTCGTGGAAACGTGAAGACCTGGTGGAGGTACTTCTTTTCTAGCAGACTAGAGGGTTCTCCTCTACTTACTTAGACATAGTTTCATCGGGCCTTCTTGGAGAAGTATGTGCCCCGAGCCTTGAGAGAGGCATGTAGAGATTAGTTCCTTCACTTACAGTAGAGGGGATTATTTGTCGATGCTTATGTGACTCGCTTCTATCATCTGGCTCGTTATTCAGCACCCCTGATTCCTACTAAGCCCGAAAGGATTCGACGATTTATTGGTGGGCTCGTTACTACTCTTTAGATTCCATACCTTTAGCTTGAGGCCATGGGTGTTTCATTGCAGTCTATTGTTGAGCATGCATCATTAGTTGAGGCTGCCAGGGCCCCTCACTTAAAGGGGTTAGTGAGAAGAGACAGCGACAGTTTGGGGGTTATAGTGGTTCCAGCTCGAGGGGAGCCGGACAACCTTTGAGGTAGTATCAGTAATATTCTGGCCGCCCTGTACAGTCAGCATTACAGGCTTCTTCGATTGGGCCATCCAGACAGAGAGTCTTTGAGAGCTCATTTTCTCGACCAGTACACAGAGTTCCTTCAGCTGGGTCTTCAGTTTTGGTTCATCAGGCTTCGCCTTCTAGAGCTTGTTTTATGTGTGGAGCACCTGGCTATTTTGCTTGAGAGTGTCCACGATCCAGGTAGGGTCATACGCCCCAGAGGACTTTGGTATCTTCAGGCAGCTGAGGTGGTGTTTCTGTCACAACCCAACAAGAGGGCATTGATAGGCACTCAGAGCTAGCCAATCGAATACCTCAGAACGTACATCTCATAGTCATACCTGCGTGGGCGAAGAACCTAACGCATAAATGTCATAACTGGAAGCGACACATACCCAATATATATATATATATATATATATATATATATATATATATTAATGTACATCATCAAACTGTGGCCATATATACGAGCCGACATAGTTGTCAAATGATACAACACAATATGGACCGAAAGGTCACAGAACAACTAAATGTATATACAGACCTATGACCCCTCAAGCACTATACGCGCATATAGTGCTTGAGGGGTCATAGGTCTGTATATGCATATGTGTATATATATATATATATATATATATATATATATATATATATATATATATATATATAAATGCAATGCAGTGCAGGACATGCTAAGAGTACAAATAACTCTAAAGATTATACTGAATCTAAAGGAAGACTTTCTGAAGATACGTTTTGGAACATGAATCAAATGAGTCATCCTTAACTCTAAGAGTAGAACCATTATGGATTAACATTACGTGTACGTTCGGTTCACAAGGATCATGCCAAAATAAAGAAAGGGATAGCCTTACATACCTTCTCGTCTCCTTAACTACTTAATGCCTATCCTCCCGAACATGTAAATCTACATTCAAGATAATTCATACCAAGGTCAAGCCATTGAAACTCTCATATGGTAAACTAAACTAATAAATGAGCTAATCGAAATTCGGGCAGCATTTCTTTTATACCTGCTACTCCCACCAATCTTCTAAAAAACACCCAAACATCAATAACAATTTCAACAATTCCATAATCAAGAGATTATATTCAAATTACACTTACACCAATCCAAAAATTCTTTTCAAATTCCATTCATAGTCAACAACTACAACACAATACTTTATGACCCTTCCTACCATGATTCTCTTCACCTTTATGACTTACTAATCTCCAATCAACTCAATATAAGTAATAAAGGGATGAACATACCTTATACTTGAGGAACTTTAACCCACACAATCTTACTTCAAAACCAAATCCACCACAACTTCAACTAAAAGCAAGAACAATCATCTTCCATGAACTAGCTAAGGTTTTAAAGCTTGATCCTTACTTGACTTAGCTTAAGATTTTTATGGAGGATTTAGGATGGTTGAGAGATCTTGCAGGGTCTTGAAAAATCTGGTTTTTGGTAAAAAAATACGACCCGAAGTCGCGGCCCCCTTTATTTATAACAAAGAGAAAATTTCCACCGCCTCAACTCCGATAGTCAACTCGACGTACGTCGATCTCCTCAACGATCGTCAGGTGGTGGTTTCAAACTGCCTGACTAGAGCTGACTCTCTGATGGTGATTTGACGGTGGAAATTGATGGACCGTCGACCTTCTACGATCAGTCAAAATGGGCATCGAGTTGCCCAGTTATCACACTTAGTTTCTTTTGATTCGTTCAGCCTCCAATCTTCCGGATACTTGCTGGACATAACTTAAACTCTCATACACATAGAATGAACATGTAGAATCTCTTATGACCTTGACGAAAAATTCACTTTCTAACTCCACATCGGCTAACTTACGGCGAAACTCAACGTATAAAGTACGGGGTGTAACATTTTCCCCTCTTTAGGAACATTCGTCCTCGAATGTTAGACTCTTATGGGTCTTACAAAAAAATTGGCAGAGTCTCCTCTATAACTGTACCACTACCATCCTATCATAACAACCTAAAATACACAACGCCTTATAGGGCAACAACGAATAATAACAATAATGGCCTCACATGACCTGAAATCAAAAGAAAGGAAACATTACACACCTGAAGACAATGGTGTCTCTGTCTGAATCTCCTCTGGGCGCGGAAACATGTTCGGATATCTGGACCTCATATCTTCTTCAGCTTCCCAAGTAATTTCCTCAACATTCCTGTTCCTCCAAAGAACCTTAACTGATGCTACATCTTTATTTCTCAATCTTCAAACTTATCTGTCGAGAATGGCAATGGGAACCTATTAATATGATAGTTGCTCGGTAACCTGAACATCATCTACGGGTATAACTCTAGAAGGGTCTCCAATACACTTACAAAGCATGGATACGTGAACGACTGGATGGACTGATTCTAGCTCTAGAGGTAGATCTAACTCATAGGCCACTTGGCCTACTCTATGCACAATCCTGTAAGGTCCAATGTACCGAGGACTAAGGTTACCCTTCTTTCCAAATCTCATGATGCCTTTCATGGGTGACACCTTCAGAAATACCCATTCATCAATATGGAATTCTAAGTCTCATCGGCGATTATCTGCATAAGACTTCTGACGACTCGGGGCTGCCAATAATCAATCATGTATAAGCTTGACCTTCTCCACTGCTTGTTGGATCAAGTCTGGCCCTACTAACTTAGTCTCCCCCACTTCGAACCATCCAATTAGTGATCTACACTTCTGGCCATATAGAGGCTCATACGGGGCTATCTGGATACTGGAATGATAATTTTTATCATAAGGGGCAAATGATCATCCCAGCTACCTCTGAAGTCAAACACACATGCCCGTAGCATATCCTTGAGGGTCTGGATAGTACGCTCAGCTTGTTCGTCTATCTGAGGGTGAAATGTCATGCTAAGACTCACCTGAACCCCTAAACCCTCGTAGAAAGGCCTCCAAAAATTAGCTGTAAACTGTGCACCCCTTTCGGAGATGATGGATACCTGAACACCATGAAGTCAGACTATCTCCTTAATATAAAGCTTCGCGTAATCCTCGGTTGAGTAAGTAATCCAAACTAGCAGAAAATGGGCTGATTTAGTAAGTCTATGAACAATCACCCATATGAAATCAAACTTACGCTAGGAACGAGGAAAGCCTGTAATGAAATCCATATTAATATCTTCCCATTTCCATATTGGATTTTTAATAGCTTGCAATAACCCACCAGGTTTTTGATCTTCAATCATCACCTATTGGCAATTAGGACACTGGGCCACGAACTCTGCTACGTCTTTCTTCATTTCATCCCACCAATAGATTTTCTTAATATCATGATATATCTTCATCGTCCCCGGATGAATATAATAACCAGAACAATAAGTATCCCCCATAATCTGACGACGTAATCCTGCAACATCAGGAACACACAGTCTGCCTCGATATTTGAGAACTCCATCTGCAGAAATCTTGAATGGTGACTTTTTCTCCCAAGGAGATGTATCTCTAGAATGAACTAACATGGGGATCCTCGTACTGGCGCTCCTTCACCTCAACTACTAAAGATGGAACTGCCGCATCATGAATAGTAATTCCCGTATCGCCCGAGTCCAATAATCAAACTCCTAGGCTAGCTAACTGCTGGAGCTCACGAGCCATGTCCCTTTACTCTGGCTGGACATCACATAAACTACCCATCGATTTGTGGCTAAGAGCATCATCTACTACGTTCTTATTTCCAGGATGATATAAGATGCTAACATCATAATCTTTTAATTACTCTAACCATCGCCTCTATCGCAAATTCAACTCCTTCTGCTTGAAAAAATACTGGAGACTCTTATGGTCTGTATAAATATCTACATGAACACTATACAAGTAATGCCTCCACATCTTCAATTCATGAATCACTGCAGCTAACTCTAGATCATGTGTTGGATAGTTTTTCTCATACTTCCTCACCTGCCTTGAAGCGTAAGCAATAACTTTGCCGTGCTGCATCAATACACAACCTGGCCGAACACCTGAGGCATCACAATAAATAACATAGCCCTTCGATCCTTCTGGAAGTGTTAGAATCGTGGATGAAGTCAATCTATTCTTTAACCCCAGAAAACTTCACTCACAAACATCCATCCATAGGAACTTAGCTAATTTATGAGTCAGCTTTGTCAACGGTTCAGAAATAGAAGAAAACCCTCCTACGAATCTACTGTAATATCTAGCTAAACCCAGAAAACTACGAACCTCCGTGGGTGTTATGGATCTCGGCCAAGTCTTCACAGCTTCAATCTTCTGTTTAACCACCCGAATACCATAGCCAAAATAATGTGCCCCACAAAATTCACAGAATTCAACCAGAACTCACATTTAAAGAACTTTGCATACAACTCTCGGGCCTGAAGAACTTTAAGGACAGTGTGTAAATGATCTGCATGCTTTGCCTCTGATCGAGAGTCTACCAGAATATCATCGATAAACACAATCACAAACAGATCTAGGAAAGGCCTGAATACACTGTTCATTAAGTCCATGAATACAGCCAGTGCATTAATCAGCCTGAACGACTTTAACTGAAACTTGAAATGACCATATCTAGTTCTGAGGGTTGTCTTCGAAATATCCCTCTCCATGACCCTCACTTGGTGATACCTTGATCTCAAATCTATCTTTGAGAACCATTTAGCGCCCTGCAACTGATCCAACAAATCATCAATCCTGGGGAGTGGATACTTAATCTTTATCGTTACCTGATTCAGCTGCCTGTAATCGATACACATCCGTAATGAGCCATCTTTCTTTCTTACAAACAACACAGGTGCTCCCTACGGTGAGAACTAGGCCTGATAAAGCCTTTCTCAAGAAAATCCTTTGGTTGTTCCTTCAACTCCGTCATGTCACACCCCAGTCCTGGTAGGGCATGACGGGCACCCGACTCTCATCAGAGTCGAGCGAACCCTTAGACATTCGCTCTATCAAAACCTGTCATTTCAAAAACTTTTTTAAAACATGAAACTTTTCACATAGAGATCATTATCCTTATAACGATCATGTAAACTTTCAATCAAATAAGTACTTTAACCCAATTGAAATCATCTAAAATACATGCTCTTTTAACGTACACAAATGGTTCAACTGACATCACCCTGTCGACATCTCGACAAACGTACCACAGGACGCTGTCTGCAAAGTCTCTAATATAGACGAGATAGCATAACGTAAGTACTCTGACTCGACAACACTCCGGAAGGAAATGGAGCTCACCAATTCAGCTGGAACATCTTCTAGCAATATCCTCTACTCATCTGTATGCACCTGCGCGGCATGAAACGCAGCCCCCGAAGAAAGGGGGTCAGTACGGAATATGTAAAGCATTAATGAATCATAGCACAAGGAGGGCGCAGCAGTAAACCAATTTAGAAATCAAACTGTAAGTAACCTGGAACAGCATTCTGAACTAAATCCTGTGGCCTTTACCCAAATTCTAGCATGCACAATATAAATATAGCATACGCAAATTCTAGAATACACAATATAAATTTAGTATCACAATAGTCCCTTCGGACGGCCGCTTCCGGCATAAGAATGATGATGGCCCTTTCGGGCATGTCGCTTCCGGCATAATAACAATGATGGCCCCTTCGGGCATATCGGTCCAGACATAATAATAATGATGGCCACTTCGGGCATGCCGGTCCGACATAATAATAATGATGGGCCCTTCGGGCATGCCGGTCCCGACATAATAATAATGATGGCCCTATCGGGCATGCCGGTCCGACAAAATAATAATGATGGCCCATTCGGGCATGGCGGTCCCGACATAATAATAATGATGGCCCCTTCGGGTATGTCGGTCCGACATAATAATAATGATGGCCCCTTCGGGCATGCCGCTTCCGGCATAATAATAATGATGATGGAATCAACACAACTTAATCCACGAATATCAACACAAAGAAATGATGTTATGGAGTGTAAACATAAATTGTAAATGAAACGAACTAGTAAAATTTCGCACCCCTTTCGGAGTGGTTTTGAAAATCTAAATAGTAAAACCTCGCACCCCCTTCGGAGTGGTTTTGAAAATCCAATTAGTAAAATCTCGCATCCCCTTCGGAGTGGTTTTGAAAATCCAATTAGTAAAATCTCGCACCCCCTTCTGAGTGGTTTTGAAAATCTAATTTTATGTTTCCTTTAGTATAAAACTAATTTTCTCGAAATCGTTAGTAAAACCATATGCATATAAATCAGTTTTTAGGACTCAATCGATAAGTACACTAATCGACACTTGAAGGATCATGAACACGTTTTGAGTCAATTCGAGTTAGCACAAGAAAGTTAGGAACGTTATTCATTATAGAAACCTCTACAAACATTTCCAAAACTGTTATATTCCGTGTTTTCACACATTTGAAAAAAATTTTGATAATATTGGATTTTTGAGATATAAGGTCAAATTTGATATTTTGTTGAACATAAGAGTTATGCATGAAAGAATAGAATCATGAAAGCGTGGGACAAGGCTAAGGGTAATTTTGGAATTTTGGAAATTAGTTTCGGGAATTACAAAATACGATCCACACCTTGTTGGGCTTGAAAAATGTGAAGCAAAAATGAGGCCCATTTTCTTAAGGTGTGGCCGGCCAAAGTGAGGCCCAAGCCCACCAAGTGTATTAAATTTCCATGTGCTAAATTATTATAAGGGGGTATTATTATATATAGTCATATTTATCTATTAGATGACTTAGAATAGCAAGCAAGAACAAGAGCAAGAGATAGGGGTGCTCTCGGCTTGGAGGAAAAAATTTGACCATCCAAAATCTTGTTCCTAAATTTTTTCTTTTGGTGAATTTCTACTAAGTTTAGTACCCTTATTAACTTGGTGTAGTTGGGTTGGAGAAAGAAGGTCTTATTTCATCAAAGTGAACACAAGTCCAAGTGAAGAAAACTTGAAGAAAAGGTAAGAATTTCTACCTTTTATTTGTGTTATGAAGTTTTGATTGTGTTGTAGTTTATGGAAATGTGTTGATTGTATGAAGAAATAGAAGTTTGCAAAGTGGGTGTGTGTGTGGGTGTGTGGCCGTGGGTATATACTACTTATATAGCCTCTATGTGTTGAATTTATGTTATAATCTAGTCATGATTGTAATGAAATGCATATGGGAATTGAAAGTTGGATGAATTCGCACAATTTTCAAAATAATCTAACCAAAACCATTCAAACAAAACTCAAGAACACTCCAACAATTCGCACAATTTTCAAAATAATCTAACCAAAACCATTCAAACAAAACTCAAGAACACTCCAACAATTCGCACAATTTTCAAAATAATCTAACCAATATGTCATTCCACCCGAAACCTCCAAAGTGCAACAATAACAATAACAACACATTTCCTTCCTTCAAATTCATGAACTATACCAATAATTCACACACTAACAACATTATATTCCATAAATACAAGAGACTACATTCGATCCACATTGGCTTCCAAAACAACCCACAACAATTTCAACTTCAATTTGAGTCATTAAACTCTCATTTTCATCATAGAATCCATGACGACAACAACCAAAATAATAGATAGAATTAATTCATTCTTGCCATACAAAGTGGCCTATATTCGGTCACCATCCCAACACACAATTTTAATGGTTTTCATCCATTTCCACACACTACAACATGTACAAAACATTCATAACATATGAAAAAGAAGATTAGACCTTACCTTTCTCACTTCACTTCCTAATTTGGCTAAGGTTTGTAGATCACCCAAATGCATTCTTGGCTTGTTCCAATAACTACTCCCGTTAAAGAGAACGTTCCAATTGGTTGGAATACAAGAAGAATTTTTTTTTCTCAAATTTTTCTAGGTTCTTGGTCGGCCAAGTATGGCCGAATATGGCCTCTTTTTTTTCTTGAAGGTTCTCCATGTTTTCTTGATTTAAAAGATGAATATCTCTTATTTTTGTCATCAATTGTCTATATATATATATATATATATATATATATATATATAGCTTCTACCAATACAAGGTGGACACATGTCCCCTTCTCCCTCTTTCTTGAAGTTTCTTAAAATAAAGCGAGGATGAATAATATCTTGCTATGTATGCTTTGGTCCATATACATAATTAGCCTCATCAATTAAAAATGTGGACACATGCCACACGGCCACTTGTGGCTTCATGACCATAATTTTTGAATTTTTTTTCCCTTTTTACCCCTAGCCTTTCTCAATATTTCCATACCACTAATGACCAACTTGTGTATTAAAATAAAATCGGAAGGAAAATAGTAGCCTCGCCCTTAACTTATCGCGGTTATCTTGAAATATCCGAATGTACAGAATACGGGATATAACATCCTCCCCCCCTTTAGAACATTCGTCCTCGAATGTTCAACTGATCTTATGGGGTCTTATAACACTCCGGGGAGATCTCTTTTATAGCAATCGCATACAGCTCATTCTTCAATCCACATATCCGCTTTGGAAATTCAGATTACATGTAGGCATAGGGAATAAGTAGGGGTACTTCTTCTTCATCTTTTCTTCGGCTTTCCAGGTCATTTCCTCTCTATTATTATTTCGCCACGGTATCTTAACAGAAGCCACGTCTTTGGTACGCAATCTTCACTTGACGACTCAGTGTGGCTATCAGCTACTCCTTTATTCTCATGTCCGCCTCGTCCTATGCGACCTCTTAAGGTTTCCAACCATTCCGTATACTCTAATTTCCCTTAGGCTACTCTAGCTTCTCATTTGCCTCTTACGTCTAAATCTATAGGACTTTCAGTACACTTCCCAGGGGGGGTCACCCATCCTAAGATTTCTCACACCTTAGCACGCTTAACCTTGAAAATTCGATGAAATCCGGAGCATTAATGCTGATATATTCGCATCCACCTCACCGCATGACCTTCATTACATGATCTGGAGCAAGTTGAAGTCTTAACAGATTCCGAGACATTCTCGTAACACGTCTTTCTCCTTAAAAATTACTAATTTAGCCTTTTTAATTCCCAATATTCACCTTCACTTTCATCCCCCAACTTTAAATTTCAATCATATTTCAATATTCTTACCTTATCCAACATGCCTCTTCCGCACCGTTACTTACCACTGTAGATTGTAATTGCTAATGTCATTGGTCGCTTCCTTGTGTCGATGCCGTCCTTTAGCTGAAATCAAAGGTTAGTACAAGGGACTTCATTTCCTACGACTGGGCACTATCGCAGGATCTTAGATATGAAAGAAAGAATGACACCCTATTAATGTCTCGTAGCCACTTGTTTATAGATGTGGTGCATAATACACCGATAAACAAGACTCTACTAGACACGACTTTGCAGACAACCCCTAGGACGAACCGCTCTGATACCAATTTGTCACACCCCAATCCTGGTAGGGCATGACGGGCACCCGACTCTCATCAGAGTCGAGCGAACCCTTAGACATTCGCTCTATCAAAACCTGTCATTTCAAAAACTTTTTAAAAACATGAAACTTTTCACATAGAGATCATTATCCTTATAACGATCATGTAAACTTTCAATCAAATAAGTACTTTAACCCAATTGAAATCATCCAAAATACATGCTCTTTTAACGTACACAAATGGTTCAGCTGACATCACCCTGTCGACATCTCGACAAACGTACCACAGGACGCTGTTTGTAAAGTCTCTAATATAGACGCGATACCATAACGTAAGTACTCTGACTCGGCAACACTCCGGAAGGAAATGGAGCTCACCAATTCAGCTGGAACATCTTCTAGCAATATCCTCTACTTATCTGTATGCACCTGCGCGGCATGAAACGCAGCCCCCGAAGAAAGGGGGTCAGTACGGAATATGTACTGAATATGTAAAGCATTACTGAATCATAGCACAAGGAGGGTGCAGCAGCAAACCAATTTAGAAATCAAACTGTAAGTAACCTGGAACAGCATTCTGAACTAAGTCATGTGGACTTTACCCAAATTCTAGCATGCACAATATAAATACAGCATACGCAAATTCTAGAATACACAATATAAATTTAGTATCACAATAGTCCCTTCGGACGGCTGCTTCCGGCATAACAATGATGATGGCCCCTTCGGGCATGCCGCTTCTGGTATAATAATAATGATGGACCCTTCGGGCATGCCGGTCCCGACATAATAATAATGATGGCCCATTCGGGCATGCCGGTCCGACATAATAGTAATGATGGCCCCTTCGGGCATGCCGGTCCTCACATAATAATAATGATGGCCCCTTCGGGCATGTCGGTCCGACATAATAATAATGATGGCCCCTTCGGGCATGGCGGTCCCGACATAATAATAATGATGGCCCCTTTGGGCATGCCGGTCCGACATAATAATAATGATGGCCCCTTCGGGCATGCCATTTCTGGCATAATAATAATGATGATGGCGTCAACACAACTTAATCCACAAATATCAACACAAAGAAATGATGTTATGGAGTGTAAACATAAATTGTAAATGAAACGAAATAGTAAAATCTCGCACCCCCTTCGGAGTGGTTTTGAAAATCTAAATAGTAAAATCTCGCACCCCCTTCGGAGTGGTTTTGAAAATCCAAATAGTAAAATCTCGCATCCCCTTCGGAGTGGTTTTGAAAATCCAATTAGTAAAATCTCGCACCCCCTTCGAAGTGGTTTTGAAAATCTAATTTTATGTTTCCTTTAATATAAAACTAATTTTCTCGAAATCGTTAGTAAAACCATATGCATATAAATCAGTTTTTAGGACTCAATCGATAAGTACACTAATCGACACTTGGAGGATCATGAACACGTTTCGAGTCAATCCGAGTTAGCACAAAAAAGTTAGGAACGTTATTCATTATAGAAACCGCTACAAACATTTCCAAAACAATCCGAGACCATCCACGAAAGTTAGGGACATTACTACTTACATAACTCTTTTAAAAGAAAACAAGAACTCTTTATGCTTTGCTTATTATTCAATCGTACAATAAGCTCGACTATACTATGTATACTCATAACAAGAAGTGAATAAGAATCATTAGCAAGCTCGGAATCAAGAATAGAGTTACCCCAGGATACATATCATAACTTACTTAGCCTTACATACCTGCTCCACGTCCTATTAGCTACGCTTAATTGTCCAAGCTCGCTATCGCTAGTCTACATTCAAGAAGATTTACACAATTATTAGATTTGTCCTCATATAATTGTCTTAGTCCTTCAAATGAATTCATTTACAATATGCAGAAATTTCGGCAGCATCTCCCCTGTAAACACAACCATCCCCGAGAATCTAACTCGGCCAATTTATCAATCAACAATCCGAGAATTCAACTCGGCCAATTTATCAACAACAATACCAACAATCATTTAACAACATCAACAATTAATCTGAAACACATTCTAACATTACCAACTCCCTTTTACACAATTCGACGGCATTTCATTTATATTCCGTTCAACCACATATAATCAAGCTAACACCAACGGCCGCACACTCAAATACTATTCCGAAACCATTCAAACAAAACTCAAGAACACTTCAACAATTCGCAAAATTTTCAAAATAATCTAACCATTATGCCATTCCACCCGTAACCTCCAAAGTGCAACAATAATAATAACAACACATATCCTTCCTTTAAATTCATGAACTATACCAATAATTCACACACTAACAACATTATTTTCCATAAATACAAGAGACTACATTCGATCCACATTGGCTTCCAAAATAGCCCACAACAATTTCAACTTCAATTTGAATCATTAAACTCTCATTTTCATCATAGAATCCAAGACGACAACAACCAAAATACTAGATAGAATTAATTCATTCTTGCTATACAAAGTGGCCTATATTCGGCCAGCACCCCAACACACAATTTTCATGGTTTTCATCCATTTCCACACACTACAACATGTACAAAACCTTCATAACATATGAAAAAGAAGATTAGACCTTACCTTTCTCACTTCACTTCCTAATTTGGCTAGGGTTTGTAGATCACCCAAATGAATGCTTGGCTTGTTCCAATAACTACTCCACTTTAAAGAGAACGTTCCAATTGGTTGGAATATAAGAAGAATATATATGTTTTTTTTATCAAATTTTTCTAGGTTCTTGGTCGGCCAAGTATGGCCGAATATGGCCTTTTTTTTTCTTGAAGGTTCTCCAAGTTTTCCTGATTTAAAAGATGAATATCTCTTATTTTTGTCATCAA
Organism: Lycium barbarum; assembly: GCF_019175385.1. Lineage (NCBI taxonomy): Eukaryota > Viridiplantae > Streptophyta > Magnoliopsida > Solanales > Solanaceae > Lycium > Lycium barbarum. The sequence continues at coordinate 59,191,548 of NC_083337.1, forward strand.
CTGTCTATATATATATATATATATATATATATATATATATATATATATAGCTTCTACCAATACAAGGTGGACACATGTCCCCTTCTCCCTCTTTCTTGATGTTTCTTAAAATAAAGCAAGGATGAATAATATCTTGCTATGTAAGCTTTGGTCCATATACATAATTAGCCTCATCAATTAAAAATGTGGACACATGCCACACGGCCACTTGTGGCTTCATGACCATAATTTTTTAATTTTTTTTCACTTTTTACCCCTAGCCTGTCTCAATATTTCCATACCACTAACGACCAACTTGTGTATTAAAATAAAATCGGAAGGAAAATAGTAGCCTCGCCCTTAACTTATCGCGGTTACCTTGAAATATCCGAATGTATAGAATACGGGATGTAACACCTCAATTCTGCAAGCGCCATTCTATAAGGAGGAATAGATATTGGCTTAGTATCTGGTAACACATCAATGGAAAAATCGATTTCCCATTCTGGTGGAAGGCCTGGAAGCTTGTTCAGAAACACATCTAGAAATTCATTTACTACTGGAATAATTTGAAGAGTTGGCGGCTTCGCTGCTATATCCTGAACCCGTACTAGATGATAAATGCAACCTTTAGCAATTATCTTTCTTTCATTGAGATAGGAAATAAATCTACCTCTCGGCGATGTTGTATTACCCTTCTCCTCTAGAACTGGCTCTCCTGGAAACTGAAATCGAACCGTCTTCCTTCTGCAATTAACATTAGCATAATAAGAGGTCAACCAATCCATACCCATAATATCATCAAAATCTACCATATCTAACTTGATCAAATCTGCCATCGTATGACGGTTACAGACTATAACCACACAACTTCTATATACCCATCTAGCTATCACTGGGTCACCAACGATTGGAGACACCTCAAAAGGTTTGATTGACTCGGGTTTCACCCCATGCGGACTAGCAACAAAAGGAGTAACATACGATAATGTAGAACCCAAATCAATCAATGCATATACATCATGAGTAGATACTGATAGTATACCTGTAACCACATCAGGTGAAGACTCAAGATCCTGTCGACCCACTAATACATAGATGAGGTTCTGAGGACCGCTCGAATTAGACAATCCACCTCTACCTCTACTGCGACCGGATGGTGTCTGAGGACTCTGTCCAGGAGGGAGTATAGATGTCAAAGATACCACTGCAGACCCTGTCAGCTGAACTACACTTCCAACGACTCTCACAGGGCAAACTCGCAAAATATAGCCGGGCCGACCACAAGTATGACAAACATTTAAACTCAAATGGCACTACCCAGCATGTAACTTACTGCACTGGGTGCATCGATGGATTTATCTGACTGGTACCACTCCTGATCTGGGAATTGGAAGCCCTGGAACTCTGAGCTGGCTCAAAATGAGCGGGTCGATCAAACCTGGGTCCTGGAAACTGTGGAGGCACACAAGCTGCTGAATAGGCTGAGCGCCTGGAGAACTGCTACCTCGGAACACCTCTGGACTCACTAGCAAATCCCAAAGATTTGGCCCTCTTACTTTACCCCCGTCATACTTACGTTCAACCCTCCACTGCTGTTGGTGCTCTTCAAGATTCTGAGCATGCGCCTGAATGCGGGAAATATCCATACCTGTCTGAAGTGACGCTGTCAAGTAATCATCAATCATATATAGCCCCAATCTACTCATAAATCTATAAACACGATCTCCCATGTTAGCTACCATAGTCGGAGCATACCTAGCATATCAATTAAAATGAAGGCTATTCTCCCGAGAACTTATGTTCCCCGTCGAATTTTTGGCGGCAAATAATTTTGAAGGAAGGCATCTACAAATTCCTGTAACGTAGGTGGAGGTGCATTACGCCCCCCCCCCCCCCCCCCCCCCGCCCCCTCCCGCGAAGATATCCAGGTATCATACAAATGAACAACCACATTCCGTAATCTGTAAGAAGCCAACTCTACCGACTCAGTATCTGAAGCATGCATCACCCGTAACGACCTCAGCATACCATCTATAAAATTCTGTCGGTCCTCATTTGGCTTCGACCTAAAGAATTCTGGAAGGTCTAAATTAATAAAATCTCAAAATCTAGCACTAACATCCCTAGCACCTTAACCCGTACCCTAACGCTGGGCCTGGGTGGCTATTAACTAGATTAACAACTGAATAGCCTATCACATCTCCTAACCTGAGGCATTTGATGGAGGAACTGGGGGTGCTAAAGCTGGAGCTGGGGCTGGAGCTCCTCTAGAGTGGGTGGAGTATAGGAGGACCGAGATGGAACCTCATTCTGGGACTCTCCCTCTTCAATATCTATAGGCGGTACCCATCCAGTCCTCCTACCTACCACTGACTTGCCTTTCTAGGCGGCTGATACTTTCCTCGTCACAGGGATTGTTGAAATCATAGCATATTGTCAGAAAGGGGAATTCTTATAACATAGCTCTATCGCATGATCTAAGATGAAAAAGAAAGGTTAATCATTCCTAAATGTCCTGCAACCCCCGGTTTATAAGTGTGGCATGCTTTACACCCATGTATAAGACTCTACTGGACACAACTCATAGACAAACCCTAGGATAAATTACTCTGATACCAGTTTTTCACGACCCAACTAGAGGGCCATGACAAGGACCCGAAGCTAGCCTACTGAGTACCTCAAAACGTACATCTCATAGTCATATTTGAGTGGGCGATGAAGCTAACTCATAAATATCATAATTGGAAGGGACACATGCCCAAAATATTAATATATATAAATGTACATCATCAAATTGTGCCCATATATACAAGCCGACATGGATGTCAAATGATACAACACAATATGGACCGAAAGGTCACAGAACAACTAACTGTACATATCTGTCTATGAGCCTCTACATAGAGTACAGAACATAATAAGGATAGGACAGGACCCCGCCATGCCCAAATGTACACAAAAGGATCATACCAAGCTGAGCTACAACTCCGGAACAAATGGAGTGCTCCTGTACCAACGCTGAGATGGTAGCCAAAGAATCTGTACCGTCTCCCTACCTACATATGGGCATGAACGCAATATCCAAAAATAAAAAGACGTCAGTACGGACAAAGTACAGAGTATGTAAGGCATAAGAGCAACACAAGAGAGACATAAGAAACTATAAGGTAAGTAAATGCAACTTACATGTCTAAACTGTCCCTACGAGTGATTCATATATATAGTTATTGTGCATCTGAACTACCTCTGAGGGTTGATGAGATGCATAAATTCTGTGCATGCATGCATGAGGTTATACATATATAAATATATATGTGTATATAGTGTTTGTCAAGCCTCTATGGGCATCCCATCATATCATATTGTATCGTCATCTCTGGGCATCATCACCATTATCATCATCATCATTATATGACCAGCTGATCAGGTGGTAGTGCGTATATAACGCTTTCACGTTTCCCATATCCCATACACACACACACACACAAATATATATATATATATATATATATATATATATATATATATATATATATATATATATATTACAATGCAATGTAAGACATGATAAGAGTGCAAATAACTCTAAAGATTATACTGAATCTAAAGGAAGACTTTCTGAAGATACGTTATGGAACATGAATCAAATGATTCATCCTTAACTTTAAGAGTAGAACCATTATGTATTAACGTTACGTGTACGCTCGGTTCACAAGGATCATGCCAAACGAAAGATAGGGATATCCTTACATACCTTGTCGTCTCCTTAACTACTTAATGCCTATCCTCTCAAACCTGCAAATCTACATTCAAGATAATTCATGCGAAGGTCAAGCCATTGAAACTCTCATATGGTCAACCAAACCAATAAATGAGCTGATCGAAATTGGGGCCGCATTTCATTTATACCTTTCGCTCCCACCAATCTTCAAAACAACACCCAAACATAAATAACAATGTCAACAATTCCATAATAAAGAGATTATATTCAAATTACACTCACACCAACCCAAAACTTCCTTTCAAATTCCATTCATAGTCAACAACTACAACACAATACTTTATGACCTTCCTACCATGATTCTTTTCACCTTTATGACTTACTAATCTCCAATCAACTCAATGTAAGTAATAAAGTGAAGAACATACCTTATACCTGAGGAACTTCAACACGCACAATCTTTCTTCAAAACCAAATCTACCACAACTTCAACTAAAAGCAAGCACAATCATCTTTCATGAACTAACTTAGGGTTTTAAAGCTTGATCTTCACTTGAATTAGCTTAAGATGTTTATGGAGGATTTTTGATGCTTGAGAGAGCTTGAAGGTTCTAGAAAAATCTGGTTTTTGGTAAGAAATATTACCCCAAGTCATGGCCCCTTTTATTTATAACAAAGAGAAAATTTCTACCGCCTCAACTCGACGGGCCGTCAATCTGCTCGATGACCGTCGAGTCATGGCGTCAAACTGCCAGATCATAGCTGACTCTATGATGATGGTTTGATGGTTGAAATTGAGTGACCGTCGACCTTTTACAGTCCATCAAAATAGGCGTCTAGTTTCCCAGTTGTCACACTCATTTTCTTTTGATTCGTTCTGCCTCAAATCTTCCCAATACTTGCTGGACATAAGTAAAAATCTTATACACATAGAATGAACATGTATAATCTCTTATGACTTTGACAAAAATTTCACTTTCTAACTCCACGTCGGCTAACTTACAACGAAACTCAACGTATAAATTACGGGGTGTAACAGCTTCTTCGAAGGGCGATGCTCAATCAGGCCACAGTGGTTCATAGACTGCTAGGCGTGGGTCCCAGTCAAATAGAGATGGATCCCAGAGTTTGAGAGGTTGATCACAGTCTGGTCATAGTGGGGCCTAGTGTTATTCATTCCCTGGTAGACCCAAGGCGGAGGCCTTAGATGGGGTCATTTCAGGTACTGTTTCTGTCCGACATAGAGCAGCTTCTGTGTTATTTGATAATGGATTCTCTTATTCATATGTGTCTGCATATCATGTTATTGGTTGGGACTTGACTTGTCATAGCATAGCCGTACCTATTCATGTGTCTACTCCAGTTGGAGATTCTGTTATGGTTGATCGAGTCTATCGGTCGTGCTTAGTTACTTTTATAGGATACGACACATAGGTAGACTTGATGATACTTGATATAGTGGATTTCGATATTATTTTTTGTATGACTTAGCTTTCTCTTTATCATGCGATCTTTGGCTGTCATGCCAAGACAGTCACTTTAGCCATGCCAGGCATTCCCAGACTTGAGTGGAAGGGTAATCCTAGTCCTGCTTTGACGAAGATTATTTCCTTTCTTAAGGCAAAGAAATTAGTCAACAAGGGGTGTTTATCTTATCTGGCTCATGCGCGTGACACTATTATTACATCTCCGGCCCTTGAGCCCGTTCCCATTGTGATCGAGTTCACGGAGGTATTTCAGTCCAATCTACTGGGTATGCCACTCGATCGGGATATTGACTTTTGTATTGACTTGGAGCTAGGCACCCGCCCTATTTCTATTTCGCCATATCGGATAGCACCCGCTGAGTTGAGAGAGCTTAAGGAGCAGTTGCAAAATTTATTGAGCAAGGGATTCCTTAGACCGAGTGTCTCCCCTTGGGGTGCTCCTGTGTTGTTCGTGTAGAAGAAATATGTATATGAGGATGTGCATCTATTATCATCAGTTGAACAAGGTTAATATTCATAACGAGTACCCTTTGCCCCGTGTTGGTGATTTATTTAACCAGCTTCAGGGTTCTTCAGTGTTCTCGAAGATTGACTTGCGTTCAGGCTACCATCAGCTGAAGATCAGGATCGAGGATACTCCAAAAATAACTTTTCGGACGAGATATGGGCATTATGAGTTTCTGGTGATGTCATTTGGGCTTACCAATTCCCCCACTGCATTCATGACTTTGATAAAAGTAATCTTTAGGCCATTCCTTAACTCTTTTGTGATTGTGCTTATTGATGATATCTTGGTTTATTCCAAGAGTAGAAAGGAGCATGTGACTCATCTTGGTACTGTGCTTGGGTTGTTAAAAAAGAATAGTTTGTTTGCTAAGTTTTTAAGTGTGAGTTTTGGTTAGAGTCTGTGGTGTTCTTGGGCCATGTTGTGTCTAAGGACGGGATCATGGTGGATCCTAAGAAGATTGAGGCTGTGAGGGATTGGGCCAGGCCCACTACTGTGATCGAGGTCCATAGTTTTGTGGGTTTGGATAGTTGCTACCATTAATATGTGAAGGTTTCTGCTACTATTTCTTCGTCGTTCACATTAACCCAGAAGGATGTTCCATTCCAGTGGTCCGATCATTGTAAGAAGAGCTTTCAAAAGCTCAAGACCCTTTTGACTTCATCCCCCATTCTAGCATTACCTGTGGAGGGTAAGGATTTCTCTGTCTATTGTGATGCATCCCGTGTGGGTTTGGGTGCTGTTTTGATACAGGAAGGTAGTGTTATAGCTTATGCTTCGCATCAGTTGAAGAACCATTAGAAGAATTACCCTACCTATGATTTTGAATTGCTAGCTGTGGTATTCACTTTGAAGAGCTAGAGGCATTACTTGTATGGCATCCATTGTGAGGTTTTCACCCATCACTATAGCCTTCAGCACGTGTTTAACCAGAAAGTTCTTAATTCCGAGCAGCATCGATGGATGGTGCTCCTGAAAGACTATGACATCTCTATTCTTTACCATCCAGGGAAAGGCAATGTTGTTGCTGATGCCTAGATTTGCAAGGCCACGAGTATGGGGTGTTTAGCCCGTTTGGTTGTTTTCGAGCATCCATTGACAGTGGAGGTTCATACTTTGGGCAACATCTTCGTTCGTCTTGATATTTCGATCCCAGACAAAGTCTTAGCATATGTGGAGGTGAAATCGTCCTGAGGATGCTCAGGTTAGCAAGCTTCGAGATAGGGTTCTGAGGGGAGAGGCCAAAGAGGCCATGATTGATTCTGAGGGTACTTTGAGGATTAAGGGGCGCGTGTGCGTTCCTCGTGTCGGTGAATTTATTTATTTTATTTTGACTGAGGCCCATAGCTATCGATGTTCCATTCATCCAGGGGCGACTAAGATGTATCGTGATTTAAGGCAGCATTACTGGTGGCGTCGCATGAAGAGGGATATAGCAAATTTTGTGGCTAAGTGTGGGAATTATCAGCAAGTTAAGTATAAGCATCAGTGACCCGGTGGTGTACTTCAGAGGTTGCCCATTCCATAGTAGATATGGGAGAGGATTGCCATGGATTTTTTTGTGGGTCTTCAGAAGACCCTGGGTAAGTTAGATCCGATTTGGGTGATAGTTGATAGGTTGACTAATTCCGCTCGTTTTATTCCAGTTTAGGTTTCTTATACCACAAAAATATTAGCCAAGTTGTACATTCGTGAAACTATGAGATTGCCAAGTCAATCTCTCTTTCTGGAGGAAGACCTGGAAGTTCATCTGGAAATACATCCGGAAATTCATTCACTACCGAAACGGATTGGAAAGTTGGTGACTTTGCTTCGGTGTCATGAAGTCGGACTAGATGATAAGTGTAGCCTTTGGCTATCATCTTTCATGCCTTGAGGTAGGAAATAAACCTACCTTTTGGAGAGGCTGTATTACCCTTCCATTCAAGCATGGGCTTCCCCAGAAATTGGAATCGAACTATTTTCATTCGGCAATCCACATTAGCATAACATGATGCCAACAAGTCCATACCCATGATCACATCGAAATCTAGCATTTCCAGCTCAATTTAATCATCTTTGGTCTGGCGATTGCATATCATAAGCACACAGTTTTTATACACTTGTCTAGCTATCACGGGATCACCACCTGGAGTAGTTACTTCAAAAGGTTTGATTGGCTCAGGTTTCACCCCAATACGACCAACAACATATAGAGTAATATAGGAGAAAGTAGAACCCGGATCTATCAAGGCATATACATCATGGGAAAATATGCATAATGTACCTGTAACCACATCTGGGGAGGGCTCGAGATCCTGTCGTTCGGCTAAAGCATACACACGGGGCTGAGTGGCACCTGAAGTAGACGCTCCCCCTCTGCCTTTACCTCGACCTGCTGGGATCTGGGGAGTCTGCCCTACTGGGCGCACTGAAGATGAACCCGCTTCTGATCCTGTGGGCTGAATCCCCACTCTACCGCTCGTCGACGGGCAATCTCACATCATATGCCCAACTTTGCCACAGGCATAGCAAGTATCCGAACCTTGGCGACATTGTCCGGAATGTATTCTACTGCACTGGCTGCATCGCGGTACTGAGGGTCTCCTCTGACTATAATCTTCCATGAACTGAGAATCTGAGGCCCTCGAACTCTGACTCTGTCCTGAATGAAAGGAGCGATCAAATCTCCTACCCGTAAATCGAGGAGGTGCACTAGTCACAGACTGGCCTGAATATCTAGAATATGTCTGCATTGATCCCCCTCTATAATCACTGCCTGCCCCCATAGATCTAGCCCTCTTGCTTTGCCTTCTTTCAATATCGTGATCACCTCTTGGTGGTGGTTGTCATTCTTCTAAGTTCTAGGCATGGGCTTGTATTCGAGAAATATCCATCCCTTCTTGTAGCGAAGCCGTCAAACAATCCTTGAACAAATGTGGCCCCAAGCCACTCACAAACCTGTGCACCCTATCTCCCATATCGGCCACCATAGTTGGGGCATATCTAGCCAAAGAGTTAAATTGCAGGCTATACTCCCGGGCACTCATACTTCCTTGCTTCAAATTTAGAAATCTATCCGCTCTAGCACGGCGGACCTCGGGTGGCAAATAATAGTGAATGAAAGCATCTACGAATTCTTGCCACACGGGAAGAGGCGCATTTTCTCTCCTTGATGCTATCCAATTATTATACCACAATACCGCTACGTCTCGGAGTCTATAAGATGCCAACTCCACGGATTCAGTCTCAGAGGCCTGAATGATTCTCAATGTTCTCAACATCTCATCAATGAAACCTTGCGGGTCTTCATCTGTCTTTGACCCGAAGAACTCCGGAGGAGTCAAGCTTATCAAAATCACGGGCTCGGGTACTAGCTGACCGATCACGTGGGCCCACATTCTGCCGCTGTGCCTGGGCGGCAACCAACTGTGTCAATAGATGAATGGCCTCGGTCACTTGTTGACCCGGAGCGACCGGTGGAGGAACTGGAGCTGAAGCTCGTCCTTGTTCTTCTACATTGGGCGGGGTAGAGGAAGTGTTAGATAGGGACTCATTATGTGACTCGCCCTCTTCTCCATTCATTGGCGGCTCTCTTTCTACCCGCCTTTTTGTCGTAGTCTTGCCCTTCTAGGCGGCTGTAGCTCTTCCCTTTGGCGGTATTTTTGAAATCACAACACACTATTAGGGAGGATAAAATCCTATACATGGCTCTATCGCACAATCTCATAAGAAGAAAAATGGTCATTTTTCCTACATGCCCTGTAGTCTCCTGTTTATTGATGTGACGTGCAACACACCATAAACAAGACTCTACTAGACACGGCTAGTATACACTTCCTAGGACTGAACTGCTCTGATACCACTTTTGTCACGACTTGGCTAGGGGCCGTGACGGGTACCCGGGGCTAACCACCGAGCACCACTCGTTCTACTACTTATCATGCTCATCAATCGTTCTTTTATCAAAATCATCCTCAAATTATAAGAAAATCATCTTTCATTCGGAAACATAAATACTTTTATATGCACAAGCCTTTTGGTCATTAAAATTATATATATATATATATATATATATATATATATATACATATACATACACAGTAGCAACCTCGTGAGACCATACAACCCGCACTACGTATCTACGAGCCTCTACTAGAGTACTAGACATATGGACGGGACAGGACCCCATCGAGCCCACAACATACATATACATATATACCAAAAGGATAATCAATGGCACCTTCGGAAAATGGAGTGCTCTTCAAGTCCGCTAATAGCTTCTACGAATCTGGATCAAGATCACCTCCATGTCCACCTGTGGGCATGAACACAGCGTCCAAAGAAAACGGATGTCAGTACGAACATTGTACTGAGTATGAGAGGCATAAACAATAATATTACATCAATGATATAAAGGAAGCATCAATAAGGAACATCTGTATCTGACTGTCAAATATAAAGGAAATGATGCATGCTGGCTTACTCAAAATCATCATCATATCATATATGCATAAATGTATAAACTGCCCGTCCATATCAGATCGGTGTGATAATCATTAGCCTGTGTCCAGGCCTCCCGCGTCCGAGGTATCATCTCATGCCGCCCACTAGTGGTGTCTGCCCATGCCATCTGGCCATGGTGTATACGCTGCCCCCCTTAGCGGTGACTGCCCGGCCAAATAGGCGCGGTGTTTCATCATCATCACAATATGCTCATCATAGTGCATGCATAAAGACTCTAGGATAACTATGCTTTATCGGGGTGACGTAAGGTCGTGATTCCCCGATTTCATTATGGAGCACTCATTAACATTCTGCCTCACCTTGAAGGGAAAAGTATATGAGGTGAGTGTAGGCAATAAATGACATCATTATTGGGCTCATAACATAACTCTTACCTTGTGTAGCTATTCAAGAACATAAGCTCATAGTTTTCCGGAATTTAAGAGATTCATGAAGAGGGAGGAAGGTCATACTATAGGATTCATTCCATTAAAGAAAGGACTAGTCTCACATACTTTGTCGTTTAACTACTCTATCGCTTGGTCGTTCTCTTTCGATGCTCGCGTTTCTACCTTCAAGAAGATTCGCATTAACATTAGTTAGTCGGCTATGAGAACATTTTGCTATTTCTAGGGGAAATTGGGCAGCATTTCCTTTGTTTCTACTACTTTTCCCACATTCTATATCAACTCCCAAACGTACATAACAATATTCACAATATCGCAACAACAATCATCAATCATCTACATTTACCACAATTCACCAATTCCCTTCAATTTCTCCACAATTATAGTTATAGCCCATTATCACGTTTTCTCATACATAATACTTATTCCGTGGTCTAAGTGTCGATCTGGTCATTGAAGTCATTAAATTTCTAGTGAGCAATTTGTCGTTTCCTTTCATTCTACGGTGAGAAGGACGGTTCGTCGAACTGATCGAGGGAGCGTCGACCTGTTCGTCAAATGGCCTTCGCTCTAGCTCAATTCTACGGCGCAATCGACGAAGCATCGACTCATGCGACGGTACAAAGAACGACCGTCGAACTCCCCTTTCACAGAACTGCGGTGAAGTTTTATTTAACGAACTTTTCTCCCTTGCCTTTAACTTTTTTGGAATCTTAATTTGAATTATTATCCCTTCTTACTTGTGGGGACATCATGTACACCTTAACTTACGTTATTCCCTTCACCGCTCGGCAACCCAAAGTTTCGAGGTATAACATTGTATCTCTCACACCTGTGGTTATGCTGCCCGTGTGGCTCCGAGTAAGTAATGTTGAACTTCTTTTTATCGATTCTAACTGTCCTTCTTGCTGATGCCAAAAGGGGGAATATGAGAAAGAAATGTAAGTGAAGATCACATTGTGTCATAGCACATTTTGAAATGCTTGAATCTGTTACGCGTCACTTGTAATATTTTGCTATGTTTCTTTCAAAAACATGGTCTGCTTCACAGGGGAACGAGTGGGATCTAGTTCCCAAAGGGAATAGCCACAGAGGGAACGAGTGGGATCTAGCTTCTCAAGGGGAGTGCATCTAATTTTTTCATCATCAAAAAGGGGAAAATTGATAGGAAATGTCATATTCCATGTTTTGATGATTGTCAAACTATGAAGAACCAGAATGAGACCCGGTCCTCCAGTTGCTCTCTTCATAGAGTCGACAGCTACAGTGGTGTCACGACCCAGCTAGGGACCGTGACGGGTACCCGGGGCTAACCACCGAGCACCGCTCGTGCCATCACTTATTAAGCTTATTCAGCAATCGTTTATCCGATTCATACTTAATTTATAATATAATCCATTTTATTTAGAAACGAAATGCTTTTATACATACGAGCCCTTAGGCTAGCAAAATAATATACACAAATATATATAAATAATGACCATGCCATGAAACCACACGACCCACGTCGAGTATCTACAAGCCTCTAAGAGATGACACCTACAACTGTACACAAAAGAATCATCATAGGCACCTCTGGGACAATAGAGGGCTTCCAATCAGCTAGCAGCCTCTAAGAATCTGGAGCAAGATCTCCTCCCTGTCTACCTGTGGGCATGAACACATGTCCATAGAAAAAGGACGTGAGTACGAATATTGTACTGAGTATGTAAGGCAAGAATGAAATAAACAAACAAAACAAAAAGATCATGAGTCATGGGACAAAGATATAACCCGCACATATATCATAGGCAATCGTATTACTATCACATTTCACATTTTACACCATCATAGTACACCTGTTATCACGTCCCATACATCATCATGTACATCGTCATATACATCATCACATCATAATCTGTATCGTTATCCGCGTCCGGGTAAGCCTCATATGCCGCCCACTAGTGGTGATCATGCCCGACCCTCTCAGCTCGGTGTAAACATCGCAGCCCGCATTAGCGGTGACATGCCCGGCCATATAGGGACGATGGAATCATACGAAGCCCCCATTTGCGGTGACATGCCCGGCCATATAGGCACGGTGGAATCTTATTATCACAACATCAATCATAACACGTCATTATTATACATCTCAAACCATAGCATCAGGATATCATTTCTTAGTGTTCCATGTATCCCATAGTGTTACAAGTTAGCATTACTTATCATCTTATTGTCATAACATACAATAGCATTAAGAGCATTCATTAGTCTTTAAGACAACCATACTATGTCGGGGTGACGTAAGGTCGTGAACCCCCGATTGTATTATGGACATTTATGAGTATCATGCCTCGCCTTGAAGGGAATAAAACATAAGGCGAGTGTTAACAATAATAGCATCATTATCATTGTAGGAACATCATGCCACAATTTCTTGAGTCTCTAGACTCTAGCTCATTGTCATCACTATCATGCTCATAGGGGATGTAATATATAGAAGGACTCTTAAGCTTCACCTTATAGAAGGATTTGTGGAAAGCTTGAAGGATTCATGCCTTTTGAAAGAAGAGTTAAGCCTCAGATACCTTTGTCGTTTAAGCAATTTAGCGTTTGCTTATTCTCCTTCAATGTCACGCCTCTACCTTCAAAAACAGGATTCGTACGATCGTTAGTTAACCAACCATAAGAACGCACTACTATTTCTAGAGAAAATTGGGCAGCACTTCCTTTGTTTATACTACTTTTCCCGTATTCGATATCAACGCCCAATCACCCACAATAACTATCACAATATAGCAAATCACAATTATCATTCATATACAATGGTCATCATCCACCATTTCTCTTTATTTTTCCCCACATTTATGGTTTTGGGTTCGCTATCATATTTTCCCATGTATCACACTTATGTCATGGTATACATGTAATTTATAACATATTAATACTCACAACACACTAACATTCAATATTTAACTCAACTACCACTCACTCATGACACTATTTACTCTTGGATGACCCATTTGCTATGTTCTTCTACAATTCGGGTATCTTATCCTTCCAATACCTTAAACAACATAATATGGTCATGAAACTTACCTTGGATGATGGTTGAACAAGTCTTGAGTGGAGTTTCTCCTGTAGCAACAAAACCCTATCTCACTTCTTTTGGTTTTCTTTGAGGAGGATGAACTTCACTTGGGTTTCACACTCTTGTTTTCATGAACTTGGTGTGGTTGATCTTGATTTTCACTTGGATTCTTGTATTGGAAGAGTTTTGAAGGTTCTAGAGAGATGTTATATCGTGGAGAGAGAAGATGAAATAAAATAAAATGAACTTGGGTCCTTATTTAAAAATTGAAATCTGTCCCGACATCATTATACGGTACGTATAAATTTATACGGTCCGTATAATCGACCGTAAAACTGCTCCAATGACTACCCTGATCTGTGTCAACTTGACGGTACATTATACGGGCCGTATAATTTTATACGATCCGTATAATTGACCGTAAAATCTTCCCTTCAGCAACCTCATTCTTCCTCATTATGTGACTCTTTTACGGTCCATTATACGGTCGTATAATGTTATACGGTCCGTATAACCCATCAGTTCACTGAGTTTTATTCTCGTCATTTCGTTCGATCTCCGATCCTTATGGAACCTTCTTAACAATTATTTAGCACCTCAATACCAGTCTAAAGGACGTTGTCCCTCGTCAAAACACCATATACGTCATACCCTTCATTGGCCTAATCACTGTATGCTAGCGGGGGGGGGGGGGGGGGGGGGGGGGGGGGGGAATTTCCAAGGGGTAACATTCTTCCCCCCTTTGGAACATTCGTCCCCGAATGTTAAACACTTGGGATTCTAGAAAATTTTTGCCAGGGTTTCCTCTGTAATTTGGCACTACAAACCTGTCACAACAACCCATAATATCATTGCCTCATGGGGCTATATTACAATATCAACATATCTATGGCCATACACGACCCAAAGAGTAAAATAAAGCATACATACCTTATACCGTTGACGTCTCAGCTTGGATCTCCCCTGGGGGTTGGAACAAATGGGGGTACTCGGATCTCATCTTCTCTTCTGCCTCCCAAGTCAATTCTTCCCGATTGTTGTTCCTCCATAAAACTTTGATTGAACCTACCTCTTTATTTCGAAGCTTACGCACTTGCCTATCCAAGATGGTAATAGGCACCTCTAAGTATATCTTCTAAGGTTTGAATGGTATGCTCGGCCTTCCCATCAGTTTGTGGATGAAATGCCGTGCTAAACTTCACTTGCGTGCCCAGACCTTCTTGAAAAGACATCCAGAACTTAGCTGTAAATTGTGCTCCTCTATCTGTGATAATAGACAATGGAATACCATGGAGTCGCACAATTTTCTTGAGATACAACCTTGCATAGTCTTCTGCTGAGTATGTGGTTCTAACTGGAAGAAAATGGGCTTTTTTTGTCAATCTATCCACGATCACCCATATAGAATCATATTTACCACGGGAACGAGGTAATCCCACGATGAAATCCATGTTAATCACTTCCCATTTCCAAGTGGGTATTTCTATCGCTTGCAATAAGCCTCCTGGCTTTTGATGTTCTGCTTTTACTTGTTGGCAATTTGGACATTGTGCTACAAATTCTGCTATGTCTCTCTTCATGCCATCCCACCAATACATCATCTTGAGATCATGATACATTTTGGTTGAACCCGGGTGAATAGAATATCGAGAGCAATGTGCCTCTTCTAGAATTCGTCAATGCAATTCCGCCACATTCGGCACACACAACCTGCCTCGGTATCTAAGAATTCCATCACTAGAAACTTCAAATGGAGAATTTTCCTTTGCATGCGACGCGTCTCTATAATGACATAACTGAGGATCTTCATACTGCCGTTCCTTCACTTCCAGATCCAAGGACGAAATTGTGGAATCTTTGATACTAATACTTGCATCACCTGAATCAATTACACGCACTCCAAGATTAGCCAATCGATGAAGTTCTTGAACCATCTCTTTCCTTTCCAGAGGGATTTCACATAAACTGTCCATTGATCGGCGGCTAAGTGCATCGGCTACTACATTCGCCTTCCCGGGGTGGTATAAAATGTTAACATCATAATCTTTTAATAATTCTAACCACCGCCTTTGTCGCAGGTTCAACTCCATTTGCTTGAAAATGTACTGGAGGCTCTTGTGATCTGTATAGATATCAACATGCACACCATACAAATAATGCCTCCATATTTTCAGGGCATGAATAACCGCAGCCAATTCAAGATCATGCGTCGGATAGTTCTTTTCATGTTTCCGCAATTCTCTCGAAGCATATGCAATAAATTTACCATGCTACATCAACACGCATCCTAATCCCACACCGGAAGCATCACAATACACAACGTAGCCATCTGGAAGTGTTAAAACTGGAGCTGAGGTCAACCTGTTTTTCAACTCTTGGAAACTATGTTCACAAGCGTCATTCCATTGGAATTTAGCTGACTTCTGGGTTAACTTCGTCAATGGGGCTGAAATGGATGAAAAGCCCTCTACAAACCTTCTATAATAGCCTGCTAAACCCAGAAAACTACAAACTTCTGTAGGCGTCGTAGGCCTTGGCCAAGTCTTCACTGCTTCAATTTTCTGAGTGTCGACTCAAATACCGTCATTGGACATAACATGGCCCAGAAATGTCACAGAATTCAGCCAAAACTCGCATTTCAAAAATTTTGCATATAGCTCTCGGGCTCGTAGAATACCAAGAACGATCCTTAAATGATATGCGTGTTCCGATTCCGTGCGAGAATACACCAGAATATCATCAATAAACACTATCACAAACTAGTCCAAGAGTGGCCTGAACACATTGTTCATCAAATTCATAAATACAGCCGGAGCATTAGTCAACCCGAATGACATCACTCGGAATTCATAGTGGCCATATCTCGTTCTGAAGGTTGTTTTTGGAATATCCGCTTCCCTAACTCTCACTTGATGGTAGCCCGACCTCAAATCTAATTTTGAAAACCACTTGGCACCTTGCAATTGATCAAATAAATCATCAATCCTTGGGAGAGGATATCTGTTCTTTATCGTCACTTTGTTCAGTTGCCTATAATCGATAGACATTCGTAGAGAACCGTGTTTCTTCCTCACGAACAGGCCCGGTGCTCCCCACGGTGATGAACTGGGCCTAATAAACCCTTTCTCGAGCAAATCCTTCAATTGTGTCTTTAGCTCTTTCAATTCTGCCGGAGCCATTCGATAAGGAGGAATAGAAATAGGCTTGGTATCCAGCAACATATCGATGGTAAAATCAATCTCTCTTTCTGGAGGAAGACCTGGAAGTTCATCTGGAAATACGTCTGGAAACTCATTCACCACCGGAACTGACTGGAAAATTGGTGGCTTTAACTCGGTATCATGAACCTGAACTAAGTGATAAATATAGCCCTTGGCTATCATCTTCCTTGCCTTGAGGTAGAAAATAAACCTGCCTTTCGGAGATGCTGTATTACCCTGCCATTCAAGCACGGGCTCTCCCGGAAATTAGAATCGAACCACTTTTGTGCGACAATCAACATTTGCATAACAGGAAGCCAACCAATCCATACCCATGATTACATCGAAATCTACCATTTCTAACTCAATCAAGTCAGCCTTGGTCTGTCGATCGCATATCACAATAACATAATTTTTGTACACTTGTCTTGCTATCACAGGATCACCAACTGGAGTGAGTACCTCAAAGCGTTTAATTGACTCGGGTTTTACCCCGATGCAACTAGCAACGTATGGAGTAATATAAGAAAATGTAGAACCTGGATCTATCAACGCATACACATCACGGGAGAATATAGACAATATACCTGTGACTACATCCGGAGAGGACTCGAGATCCTGTCGTCCTGCTAAAGCATATACACGGGGCTAAGTGGCACCCGAAGTATATGCTGCCCCTCGGCCTCTGCCTCGGCCTGCTGTCATCTGAGTAGTCTGCCCTGCGGGGCATGCTGATGAGGAACCCGCTGCTGAGCCTTTGGGCTGAACCCCACCTATACCATATTGCGAGGGACAATCTCGCATCAAATATCCAGTCTGCCCACAAACATAACAACCATCAGTGTCCTGACGACACGGCCCTGAATGTAATTTGCGGCACCGACTACATCGTGGAACTGGCGGTCGTCTCTGGCTGTAATCACCCCCAAACTGAGAACCCGGAGCTCTCGAGCTCTGACCCTGTCCTGACAGAAAAGAGCGATCAAATCCCCTGTCCGCGAACCGGGGAGGCGCACTAGTTGCTGGCTGGCCTGAATGTCGGGAATAAGCCTGCCTCGATCCCCCTCTATAATCACCACCTGTGCCCTCAGATCTAGCCCTTTTGTTTTGCCTCCTATCACTGTCGCGATCGCCCCTTTGTTGTCTTTGTCGCCCCTCTAAATTCTGAGCATGGGCCTGTATCCGGGAAATGTCCATCCCGTCTTGCAAGGAAGCCGTCCAACAATCTCTAAATAAATGCGGTCCCAGACCACTCACAAATCTATGTACCTGATCTCCCATGTCGGCCACCATAGTCGGAGCATATCTAGCCAAAGAATTAAATTGCATGCTATATTCCCGAGCACTCATGCTTCCCTGTCTCAAATTCAGAAATCTATCCGCTCTAGCTCGACGGACCTCGGGTGGCAAATAGTGGCGAATGAAAGCATCTACGAACTCTTGCCAAACCGGAGGAGGCGCATTCTCCCCTCTTGATAACACCCAATTGTTGTACCATAACACCGCCACATCCCAGAGTCTATAGGATGCCAACTCCACGGATTCGGTTTCGGAGGCATGGACAATCTTCAATGTCCTCAATATTTCATCAATAAAACTTTGTGGGTCTTCCTCCGGCTTTGACCCGAAGAATTCTGGGGGATTTAGACTAATAAAATCACGGGCCTTTGTACTTGCTGCCCGGTCACTTGAACCAACATTTTGTCGTTGTGCTTGTGCGGCAACCAATTGGGTCAATAACTGAATAGCCTCGGTCATTTGTTGACCCGAAGCAACTGGTGGAGGAATTGGAGCTGGGGCTCCTCTTTGCTCTTCCACATTAGGCGGGGTAGAACAATCATTTGACAAGGCCTCGTTGTGTGATTCTCCTTCCTCTATATTCATCAGAGGCTCTCTTTCTACCCACCACTTTGTTGTAATCTTGCCCTTCTGGGCGGCTGTAGCCTTTCCCTTTGGCGGCATTCTGAAGTCACAACACACTATTAGAGAGGATAACATCTTTATCGCATGATTCCATAAGAAGAAGGATGGTCATTCTTCCTAAATGCCCTGTAGCCTCCTGTTTATTGATGTGGCGCGCAACACACCATAAACAAGACTCTACTAGACATGACTCGTAGTCACTTCCTAGGACCAAACTGCTCTGATACCACTTTTGTCACGACCCAGCTAGGGACTGTGATGGGTACCCGAGGCTAACCACCGAGCACCGCTCGTGCCATCACTTATTAAGCTTATTCAGCAATCGTTTATCCGATTCATGCTTAATTTATAATAAAATCCATTTTATTTAAAAACAAAGTGCTTTTATACATACAAGCCCTTAGGCTAGCAAAATAATATACACACATATATATACATAATGACCATGCCATGAAACCACACGACCCACGTCGAGTATCTACGAGCCTCTAAGAGATGACACCTACAACTGTACACAAAAGAATCATCAAAGGCACCTTCGGGACAATGGAGGGCTTCAAATCAACTAGCAGCCTCTAAGAATCTGGAGCAAGATCTAATCCCTGTCTACCTGTGGGCATGAACACAACGTCCATCGAAAAAGGACGTCAGTACAAATATTCTACTGAGTATGTAAGGCAGGAATGAAATAAACAAACATAACAGAAAGATCATGAGTCATGGGACAAAGATATAACCCGCACACATGTCATAGGCAATCGTATTACTATCACATTTCACATTTTACACCATCATAGTACACCTGTTATCACGTCCCATACATTATCACGTATGTCGTCATATACATCATCACATCATAATCTGTATCGTTACCCACGTCCGGGTAACCCTCATATGCCGCCCACTAGTGGTGATCATGCCCGGCCCTCTCGGCTCGGTGTAAACATCGCAGCCCGCAATAGCGGTGACATGCCCGGCCATATAGGCACGGTGGAATCATACGCAGCCCGCATTAGCGGTGACATGCCCGGCCATATAGGCACGGTGGAATCTTATCATCACAACATCAATCATAACACGTCATTATTATACATCTCAAACGATAGCATCATGTTATCATTTCTTAGTGTTCCATGTATCCCATAGTGTTACAAGTTAGCATTACTTATCATCTTATTGTCATAACATACAATAGCATTAAGAGCATTCATTAGGCTTTAAGACAACCATATTATGTCGGGGTGACGTAAGGTCGTGAACCCCCAATTGTATTATGGACATTTATGAGTATCATGCCTCGCCTTGAAGGGAATAAAAATAAGGCGAGTGTTAACAATAATGGCATCATTAGCATTGTAGGAACATCATGCCATAATTTCTTGAGTCTCTAGACTCTTGCTCATTGTCATCATTATCATGCTCATAGGGGATTTAACATATAGAAGGACTCTTAAGCTTCATCTTATAGAAGGATTTGTGGAAAGCTTGAAGGATTCATTCCTTTTGAATGAAGAGTTATGCCTCACATACCTTTGTCGTTTAAGAAATTTAGTGTTTGCTTATTCTCCTTCAATGTCACGCCTCTACCTTCAAAAAGAGGATTTGTACGATTATTAGTTAACAAACCATAAGAACGCACTACTATTTATAGAGAAAATGGGGCAACACTTCCTTTGTTTATACTACTTTCCCCGTATTCCATATAAACTCCCAATCACCCACAATAACAATCACAAAATAGCAAATCACAATTATCATTCATATACAATGGTCATGATCCACCATTTCTCTTCATTTTTCCCCACATTTATGGTTTTGGGTTCGCTATCGTATTTTCCCATGTATCACACTTATCTCATGGTTTACATGTCATTTATAACATATTCATACTCACAACACACTAACATTCTTGATTCAACTCAACTACCACTCACTCATGACACTATTCACTCTTGGATGACCCATTTGCTATGTTCGTCTACAATTGGGGTATCTTATCTTTCCAATACCATAAACAACATAAAATGGTCATGAAACTTACCTTGGATGATGGTTGAACAAGTCTTGTGTGGAGTTTCTCCTCTAGCGACAAAACCCTATCTCACCTCTTTTGGTTTTCTTTGAGGAGGATGAACTTCACTTGGGTTTCACACTCTTGTTTTCATGAACTTGGTGTGGTTGATGTTGATTTTCACTTGGATTCTTGTATTGGAAGAGTTTTGGAAGGTTCTAGAGAGATGTTGGGTCGTGGAGAGAGAAGATGAAATAAAATAAAATTAACTTGGGTCCTTATTTAAACATTGAAATCTGTCCCGACATCATTATACGGTCCATTATACGGTCCGTATAAATTTATAACGTTCGTATAATCGACCGTAAAACTGCTCCAATGACTACCCTATTTCTGTGTCAACTTGACGGTGCATTATACGGGCCGTAAAATCATCCCTTCAGCAACTTCATTCTGCCTCATTCTGTGACTCTTTTACGGTCCATTATACGGCTGTATAATGTTATACGGTCTGTATAATTGACCGTATAACCCATCAGTTCACTGAGTCATATTCTCGTCATTTCGTTCGATCTCCGATCCTTATAGAACCTTCTTAACAATTATTTAGCACCTCAACACTAGTCTAAAGGATGTTGTCCCTCGTCAAAACACCATATACGTCATACCCTTCATTGGCCTAATCACTGTACGCTAGCGGGGGGGAAATTTCCAAGGTGTAACAAGTGGTCCTCCAGTTGCTCTTCCGTAAAGTCAACAGCCACAGCTGTAAAGCAGCAACTGTTCACGTCATAACAGTCTAGTATAAAACCAATATGTTACAAGGTTTTTAAGGGTGTCTTGAAAAAATTTACAACAAAATCTTAGCAATCACAAGGTTATTCAAGTACCATCCAAGACAAAGCTACAACAGATTGAAGGGCTCGCTCGTTACAAAGGAAGATAATTCAAGGTCTCAAGCTGTTGAGTTTTGTCATTTGTGCTAAAACTGTAAACCTACTCTTCTCTTTAAAGGAAGTTGTGTGTAGGTGTCTCAAAGTCTCAAGGTTTCTTCCACAAGCTCTTAAGTGGTACACTAGGCTAGATTTAGTCCAAGTATATTAGCATGTGGGT
Source organism: Lycium barbarum (assembly GCF_019175385.1). Lineage (NCBI taxonomy): Eukaryota > Viridiplantae > Streptophyta > Magnoliopsida > Solanales > Solanaceae > Lycium > Lycium barbarum. Next base: position 59,213,452 of record NC_083337.1, read on the forward strand.
GGCTAGAGTTAGTCATGGGTTGAATTCTTAAAAGGTTCCTTTGATTGGTACACTAGGCTAGAGTGAGTCTAGGTGTATTAGTTTCCTTGGCTAGAGTTAGTCAAGTGGAGGTGCTTACAATCGGAGTATTGCAAAGGTTGAGAGACTATGAAAGTTAGTTCCTAGGTTGCAGAAGCATTATTGTAAGGGTTGAGGGATTATGGGAGTTAATTCCTAGCTTTTGATAGAGTTGTAACATTAAGTTGCTCGTGTAGTGGAATTGAAATCCTACTGGTGTAGGTCGTGATTTTTAATCCCTTGAGCAAGGAGTTTTCTATAGTAAAATCTTGCCTTCTGTATGTACTACATTGCATAAGGGAACTGGTACTCAACCAGGTCTCTTCATATCGTGTATGGTGGACGCATAGCTTGTATCAGTTATTGTATAAGTATCCTTGTTTTATGTTCGATTTGTTGATAAATGAAATGAGTTAGTATCGAGTTATTCATTCTTTCCTACTATATGAGTTTCTTTTGGAGAAAAGGGTTCGTCTACTAGGAGGTATTGAGTAGGTACTCGCACGATCCCCGATTTGGGTCGTGACAATAAAAGTCGGCAAAAATTTTCGCAAGTTACGTTCATTAGTTTACTGAAATTTGGGTCAGATGTTAGTGTGTTTTTCTCTCAATGTACTTGGAGTTATGGGGTGATCCATCCACCATATCGAAGGTCTATGAGTGTAGTTCCAAGACATTAAAAATTTCATTGATACGACATCGGGGTAGGTATATATACGCATTTTAGCCGGACTGCACAGGCAGTGTATTTGGGACCCACTTGAGGCAGTAGCCGACCTTTTAAGGCTATTTAATCCTTTCAGCTTTGCTACTTCATCATTTTTCACCCAAACCAATTCCCAAACACGTCCAAATGTTCTTTAAGATATCTCTAGCAATTTAAGAGATGATCCATAAGAAAATAACGTAAATCCGGAGTCAGAAATCCCGTGGTGCTTGTAGAACTCTTGTGGTAGTTGTTTTGAGGGTTTATTCAAGGTGAAGTAAGCTTGGAATTGGGTTTTTCTTTCTGTTTTAAGGTTAGATCATTTCTTATGATATTTTATTTGAGATCATTTGGGTCATAGCTAGATTGTTTGGTTGAGAACTTGCAAAACGAAAGTCAAAAACTGGATTTGAGATGTTGTAGTATGTTGAACTGTTTTGAGGCTGTTCTTGTGGTATTAGATGGCTGGAAATTGATTGAATAGCTTGAGTATGTTGTTTTTGTTGTTTCTATGTGATGTTGAATGAAGGAAATATGTAGAGAAGTGTTATGACGATTATGGGTTGAGCTTGTCTCTTGAAATGGTGTCCACTATATTTCCCTTAGTTAGATGTTGTTATATTGTTTTGTTGGGTTGTTATTGTGTTTTTGAGGTGATGGATATATGGATTAACAGTGGCATGTTATTGTTAATGTTGTGACCTTGAGGGAAGTGAAAGAAATAGGGGGACGCACTGCCCGATTTATTATAGAATGAACTTGTCGCTCCATATATGAGTGTTGAATCATTCGTTGCTTAATGCTAATGTTATTATTGTTTATTGTAGATTGAAGCTTAAAGGAGATTGTTCCTTACAATAGCAAGAACTTGGTGCTACGGTGTGTAAAGGTTGTCCCTTCCTTCCTCTTGGGCATGAACCCATAATCAATAAGAGTTAAACGAGCATATACGAGAAGAGCAATTTATAGAGTTTCTATATCTCTATTATTCCATCTTATTTGTGTTGAAGTTACCTATCACGACCCAACCGGAGGGCCATGACGGGAACCCGGAGCTAACCTACCGAGCGCCACAAAACATACGTACATCACATAATCATACCTAAGTGGGATATAAAGCTAACTCATAAATACCATAAACTGTATGGGACACAAGCCCAAAAGATATATATATATATATATATCAAGCTGATCTCAAGTATACAAGCTGACCAGGCTATCAAATGATAACATAACAAAACATGGACCGAGAAGGTCATGGAACATCTGACTATGAATATTTTCCTACAAGCCTCTACTAGAGTACATGACATACCGTGGCCAGGACATGGCCCCTCCATTCCCGTGCAAATGCATATGCAACCATGCTGACTCACAGAGCAAGTGGAGTGCCAAGACACTGCCTGCTGAGCTGGTATCCTACTGAGAGATCTGTCAACCTGTATCTTAAGACCTGTGGGCATGAAATGTAGCACCCCCACCATAGGGACGTCAATACGAATAATGTACCGAGTATGTAAGGCAAAAATGTAACATAATAAACATATACTACAAAAAAGGATGATAAGAAGCAACCTGACACTTCCGAGCTACCGATATAAATCTAGCCTATATATATATATATATATATATATATATATACCTCTTCAAATTTTTGCAATCTCCACTATGTCTATATACCCTACCATGGCCCTAGTTAGTTATTGCCATAACATTATCCGAACATATGTTGCGGCGTGCAGCCCATCCAAATATGAATGCATGTGTTTCGGAACGTGCAACCCAATCCAAATATGAATGCATGTGTTGCGGAACATACAACCCGATCCAACTATGAATGCATGTGTTACGAAACGTGCAACTCGATCCAAATATGAATGCATGTGTTACGGAACGCGCAAGCTGAACCAAATATGAATGGATGTGTGCCTCTCTATACTCTCATGTGCTTAACTACATCTATGTACAATACTGTGTATCTGACCTACTTATCATCCTGGTGCTATCTGCCCAACTGATCAGTGGTAACTGCCCGATCGGCTGTATCATGGTGGTAAATATAATCAACATCATAACCAGACCTCTATGAGTAATCTCTATGCACTTCTCTTGGTAATCACTTATCCGTTAATGCCTAAATGATCACATAAGACTTTTAAGAACATTTCTGGGCCATTAAGACTTCTTCTCGATTAAGTAAACCTTAGTCAATTCCTGGCTGCATCATGAGCCTATCTTCTAGCAATAAGTACCTCATTAGGGATCTTATAACTAGCATACTATTCATGTCTTACAAAACATTCCTTGAGAACATATTTCTGAATTCATCGTAGTGACGTAAGGTCGTTATACCTCCGATTTCCATTATGAAGCTAACATCATTGGCACATCTCACCTTGAAGGAACAATAATCGTAAGATTAGACCAACACCAATAATATCATAAGAACATCAAGAACCATAGGCTTCTAGTATTTCTAGGAATAGGGACATTATGGATATCATGTGAATGGGTGTGTATCAATAAGATCATGCCATAAGAAAGAAAGGGACAACCCTAACATACCATGCTGCTTACTTAACCACTCAAAGTCTACCTTCCGAGCCTGCAAATCTACATCCAAGATGATTCATACAACAATCGGGCCATAGGAACACTTACACACTCAAACATAGCTAGTTAATAAGTTAACGGAATTTAGACAACATTTCCCCTATATTATCTACTCTGAACCAATTCCGAAACAGCTCCCAAACACCAATAACAACATCAATAATAACATAATCAAGATACTACATAACAAACATATACAAATCTATCTTAGAATTCATTCGAAAATCAGTTCATAAGCCAACAGCATCAACATGTCAAACTATGACATTTATACTATATTTTCCTTCACTTTAAAGAATTAAAATCCTCCAAAAACAACTCAATATCAAAGTCAATATGAATAACATACCTTATACTTGAAAACTTTAGCCACACCAACTTACTCCAAAGCTTATTCACCACAACTTCATCTAGAAGCAAGAACCAACACTTTCTATGAACTAGTTTAGTGTAAATCTTGTTGAATTCTTGATCTAAGGGGTTATAAGTGTTTAGGAGATGTATATGGAGGTTTCTATAGCTCAAAGGAAGTGTAAATGGTGATAAAAATTGAGAGAATGGGGTATTTATACCCTTGAAAATCGGCTCCACCGCCTCCCAAGTACGAGGAGTTTTTTTTTTTTTTTTTTTTTTTTTGTACAGAACGCACATTTTTGTACTGGATGTATCTCATCCCTTACTTCTCAGAATTACGATCTGTCAGTTGCATTGGAAAGAAAACTCGATTAACTTGAGTCTACATAGGCTATGCATTCCATAAATCATCATATTCTAGGAGATATGCCTTCCTCTCCAAAATTCTGCCAAGTTTCCAAAATTTTGACAAATTTAATTTCCTTCGATTTGTTTAATCCCGGAACATTTAGAATTTTTGTTGGAACTTGTTAGGAGTATTCCTTAAACTTATAAGGCTTCCATGACCTCTCAGAGCTTATGTTAATTTACTCACAACGCCAACGACGCGAAAATTTTTGAGGTGTAACATTACTGCTCGTCGAGAGCCTATATTCAGTTAGAGTGATATCATATCTAGTTGAGAAACAGAGAGTATATCATGCATATCATTTATAGCATCATTACATACATTTGCCTTCGGGTCTATGCATTCATCCTCATGTACATTTGCCTTTGGGGCTAAGCAATTGCTTTTGGTGCTATACAGCTATGCGCATTGCCTTTGGGCCTAAACAGAGATATAGTTTCCCTTCGGAGCTATTTACATTTGCCTTCGAGCCTATATAGATATGCGCATTGCTCTTGGAGATACAGAGGTACAGTTAGGCTTCGAGGCTATACAGAGATATAGTTTGCCTTTGGGGCTATTTACAATTGCCGTCGGGGCTATACATTGTCTTTGGGCCATTCACGTTGCACTTACACACCAGACCCCACTTGAGGCTGGACAATTTATTTTCGGTATTGTATGTATGACATGAGACAAAGACATGTAGATGTGTTTCTAGATTATTATTGACTCCTCAGTTTACATTCAATATATCATGTATCTGAGTTTAGTTTCAGTTTCAGTTATTCAGTTGCCTTACATACTCGGTATATTGTTTGGTATTGACGTCCTTTTTCCTGGGGGTGTTGTATTTCATGCCTACAGGTCCTGACAGGTAGATAGACAGGCCTCCACAGTAGATGGTGCCGAGTATCAGCTAGATTGGTGAGCACCATTTCATCCGGAGTTACCAAGTCTACAGTTGGAGTCATTTGCATATACAGACCTGATGGGTAGGCTAGGGACCTGTCCCAACCACAGTACATTTATGTTTTTCTTAGAGGCTTGTAGACTTGTCTTGTATGTACAATAGGTCAGCATGGTGGCCTTGTATATATTTGTTTTAGGTTTTATTATTTGTAGATATGCATGGTGTTCCTTCTCAGTCTGCATAGGTGCTTATATACCTATTGGGGTGATACCATTTCAGTTATATAGTTGCCTTCTACAAATTATCTAGGTTAGGGCCTTGTTGGACTAAGATAATATACTTGTGTTATAGATTGGCATTGTCGGCCCAGATTGTTGTGTGCGTTCAGGTTTGTTATATCCCGTATTTTGTACGTTCGGATATTTCAAGATAGTCGTGGTAAGTTGAGGGCAAGACTATTTTTCAGAGTTATTTTAATATACAAGTTGTTTATTAGTATGGAAATGTTGAGAAAGGCTAAGGGTAAAAAGGGAAATTCACAAGGTGGTTCATGGTAATATTGTGGAAGGCTAGGGGCAAAAAGGGAATTTCACAAAAAATTCAAGAAGGTTCAAGACCTTCCAACTTGGTCATGTGGTGTGTGTGTGTGGGTCCCACCCATGGCTTGGCCAATTAACTCAAGCCATGAGGTGGGGCATGTGTCCACCCTCTTATAACTCAAGCCATGGCTTGGCCAATTAACTCAAGAAAACTTGGAGAAAAAAAAATGAAGGGTGTTCGGCCCTGGCTTGGCCGAACCTAGGCCATGGAAAAATTGATCAAGAAAAATTGTTTTCTTCTAGCATTCCAACCAATCGGAAGGTCCTTGTTAACATGGAGGAGTTATTGGAGCAATCAAATCATTCATTTGTGCAATATACAACCTAGCCGAGTGAGAAGACAAGTGGAGAGAGGTAAGGTTTAATCTTCTCTTTCATGTATCATGAATGATTGTGAGTGTTGTAGTATGTAGAAATGGATGAAACTCATGGAATATGGATGTAGAGGTTATGGCCGAATATAGAGTGTGTTGGTAAGATAAGATGAATTGATTCTATTTAGTAGTTTGATTGTTGTTGTTGTGGATTCCATAATAAAAATGAAGGTTGATGGTTTGAAATGAAGTTGTGATCATTGTGGGATTGTTGAAGAAATTAATGTGACACTAGCATGGTTTCTTGTATTTGTGAAGATAATGTTGTCAACGTGTGGTTGTAGATATAATGCATGAATTTGGAGGTGAGAAATGTGTTGATTTTATTGAGTTTGGAAGATTGTAAGTTGGGTGTTGTGATTGAATTAAATATAAACGGAATGCCGTCGAATTGTGTAGCAAAGGTTGTTAATGTTAGAATATATTTTGGATTGATTGTTGAAGTTGTTAATATGGTTGTTGGTATTGTTGTTGATGATTTGGCCAAGTCGAATTCTCCGGGTTGGTTGAATTACAGGGGAAATGCTGCCGAAATTTCGGCAGATTATAAATGAACTTATTTGAAAGACTAAGACAAGTGTGTGACGATGAGTCTAATGATTGTGTAAATCTTCATGAATGTAGACTAGCGATAGCGAGCTTGGACAATTAAGCGTAGCTAATAGGACGTGGAGCAGGTATGTAAGGCTTACCCTTTCTTTCTTTCTTTCTTTTGGCATGTCCTAGAGCCAAATAAGGTATGATATGCACCTTGGGGTTACTCTATTCTGTGATTCCGAGTTTGTCTATGATTCTTATTCGCTTTTTGATATGTTTTTAAAAGAGTTCTGTAAGTATTAATGTTCCTAACTTTCATAGACGGTCTCGGATTGCTTCAGAATGTTCTTAGAGGTTTCTGTAGTAAAGTGTCCATAACTTTCTTGTACAAACTTGGATTGCCTAGAAATGTGCTTATGATTCTTCAAGTGTCGTTTTGTGTACTTATCCACCGAGTCTTAAAAATTGATTTATGTGCATATAGTTTCTCACTACTCTGCTCGTGCGTGCCTCAATGTATCCTTCACTGCGTCCCGGGCCAGGGCATGTTCTCGTGCGTACTCCACTGCATTGTTCACCGCGTCCCTCACTAGTGGGCCGGGGCACGTTATATATATTTATATATATATATATATATATATATATATATATATATATATATATATATATATATATATATATATGTGATATGAGGATATGGGGGTGGTGGCCAGGATGGCATATGATGATCCTATTCACCGCGTCCCTCACTAGAGGGTCGGGGCACGTTACATGCATATATGATGATTTTATTCACTGCGTCCCTCACTAGAGGGACGGGCCACGTTATATGTATATATGATATATGATGATGACATACATGATTTTCATTTCAAAAGGCCAGTGCATTGATGTTTTTTTAAGAGTCATACTTGTTTTTGGTAAATCTCTGTTTCAGTTGTGATCCGCTTTACTGTATTTCATGCTTTACATACTCAGTACATATTCCGTACTGACCCCCTTTCTTCGAGGGTTGTATTTCATGCCACGCAGGTACACCCAGATGAGTAGAAGACATTGCCAGAAGATGTTCCAGCGGGATTGCCGAGCTCAATTTCCTTCTGGAGTGTTGCCGAGTCTGAGTATATATGTTATGAATTCTGATTGATGTTAGAGACATTGCAGACAGATTCGTGGGTATGGAATTTCAGTCTTTTAAGCGGCTCCACCAGCCGATGTGTCATTTTGCATTATGTTATAAATTCCATATGATTACAGATTTTGTTTGACTTGAGAACGACAAAAAGAATGTTTCTGAAAGCTCTTATTATGTATTTCGTTTTATCTAAGTTAGGAGTCCAAGCGAGTATGTGTGTAACAAGAGTCAGCGGGTTCGCTCGGCTCCGAATATGGGGTCGGGTGCCCATCATACCCTATCAAGATTGGGGTGTGACAAATTGGTATCAGAGCAGTTCGTTCTAGGGGTTGTCTGCAAAGTCGTGTCCAGTAGAGTCCTGTTTATGGGTGTGAAGCCGGCCACATTTATAAACAGGAGACTGCAGGGCATTTAGGGATTGTTGACCTTCTTTCTGTCTTAGATCGTGCGATAGAGCCAAGTCATAGGAAATGAGATTCCTTGCACTAACCTTTGATCTCAGCAGAAGCATAGTATCGACGGGAGAAGGTAAGTAGTGATATCGGAAGTCACAGAGGTAAGTTTTGATATTTTTGTTCTTCTATCTGGAATTGGAAGCTTTGGGTGGATGGAATGTGTCGTATAACTATATGCTCTATGAGGCATTATTGATATTTGCTGCGTACAGATTTTGAATAGTGAGAATTGTAAGGGAGACCCGGTCAGAATCTTTCAAAATCAGGTCATTTAGTTTGGTACACCTAACAGGAAGAAGTGTGGAAAGAAAATATCGTAAATAGAAAATAAGTGAGATACGTTGTTTTAGAGGATTTATGGATTCGACATGGTATGAAGAATAATTGCGAGAAAGACGATTAGCAGTCCGAAGAATTAAGATGGATAACATTCGAGGTTTAGTAAGAGCAAGGTCTGTTGGGGGACTCAGGGAAAGTCGACAATAAGTTTTGTTGTAGATTATTGTATAAAAGTGGCGAGCGGAGGTCCAAAGAGGTGGATAATCGAGTATTCATAAGTAACGGCGACGAACGTGTGTTCACTACCATCGGGGATCTAGGAATCTAGGACGAAAGGTAGTTATACACATAAGTGAAAGGTGAATATTGAGGATTGAAAAGGGTAAAATAGTAATTGTAAAGGAGAAAGACGTGTTACGAGAATGTCTTGGAATCTGTAAGACTTCGACTTGCTCCAGATCATGTAATAAAGGTCATACGGAGAGGTAGATACGATTATATCAGCATTAATGCACCGGATTTCATCAAAGTTTCGAGGTTAAGTGTGCTATGGTGAGAGAAATATTAGGATGGGTGACCCCCTGGGAAGTGTGCAAGAAATCCTATAAATTTAGACATAAGAGACAAATGAGAAGCTAGAGTAGCCTGAGGGAAACTAGAGTATACAGGATGGTTGGAGACCATGAGAGGTCGCGTAGGACGAGACAGACTAGACTGGAGAAGAGACAGAGAGTGCATCACAGCTCTGGAATTAGGATAGGCTTGAAGAGCGTTTGGAAGTATTTTGTGGGCGAGTTGGTAGTAATTATACATACATATATATATATATATATATATATATATATATATGAATGCGTATGATATCCCACATGTGATTGTATCGGTGGGCATGTGATGTGTGTCCCAGCAACCAGTGCTACGGTATGGAAGGCCTCAATCGAGTAAAGGTACCGAAGTTCAAGAGACAACAAAAATAAATGGTACCAGTGTTACAAGGTAAGCTGCTATTATTTTCACTTAAGGTTAAAATTGGAAAGTCCTAATACAACGATATTTGGAAAGGAAGGAAAGTGAGTAAATGGAAGGCAAGGAGATCAAAATGTCGGAAAAAGGGTAAAAGTAAGAAACATCAGTGAGTGAAGCCCCGAGAGAAACGACAGGCAAGGCACGAGACTACTTGGGTAAAAATTCGATGGTAGGAATGTGAAAAGGGTAGAGTGTGGTAAAATGAAACAAGAGAAGAACGTGTGGGGTTCGAGAACCGATTTCAATAAGTGGGGCTAAAAGAATAGTGACCAGGACAAGGAACGTGAAGTAAGAGAAAGAATGCTTAGGCCTTGCGACGATGTTAAGAGATTTCCAGCCTGTAAGAGGTACATAACGGGATAAGTGTATGGTAAAATTAAAGTGATTGCCTCGGACATGAAGGGGCTTGTTCCTGAAAGGATGACTTAAGAATAGAACGGATTTGCGCGTTTAAAGGAATATTTCATGAACTTCAGAGCCGATACTACAAATAACAAGAGGAGAAAAATTCTCGAGGAGTAAGGTATAATTAAGGACTTTATAAAAGGACATAGTGAATCTCGACATCTCCATGAACTAATGAGTCCAGGACACCGTTAGTCACAAAAGAAAAAGGTATGGAATGACGAAAAAGAAGGCATCGGAAGTGGATACCCTTATAAGTATTCTAGTTAAATACGAGAGTGTAAGTAGCAAAAAGATAGACAGGCCAGACTATACGATGACGGAACCCCGCCTTAAGAAGAAAGTGAAGGGCGGTAGGTAATTATCGTAGACAAGGATACTCGAGGACTGTTGCGTATAAGGAGCCCCTTAAAGGAGGGAGGGGGGGGAGAACATATTATATTAGGCTTCAAGCTCCAGAGGAGGAAAATTTATTAGCTTGGGGCCAGAGTTCAAAACATATCGGTACATCAGAAGGATACCTGAAAGAAGTAGAAACGAATTGACAATAAGTGTACCATGAGGCAGACATGAGGATGAAGAGATAGCTTATAGCCACACTGGATCGTCAAGTGAATATTGCGTACCAAAGACGTGGCTTCTGTTAAGGTGTCTTGGCGAAACAATGACAAGTAATCTAAATTTCTAAAGCGGGTATGTGGATTGAAGAATGAACTGCATGTGATAACTATAAAAGAGGGACCCTCCCGAAGAATTATAACACCCCTTGAGGCCAGTTGAACATTCGAGGACGAATGTTCTAAAGGGGAGAGGATGTAATATCCCATATTTTGTACGTTCGAATATTTAAGATAGTCGTGGTAAGTTGAGGGCAAGACTATTTTTCAGAGTTATTTTAATATACAAGTTGTTTATTAGTATGGAAATGTTGAGAAAGGCTAAGGGTAAAAAGGGAAATTCACAAGGTGGTTCAGGGTAATATTGTGGAAGGCTAGGGGCAAAAAGGGAATTTCACAAAAAATTCAAGAAGGTTCAAGACCTTCCAACTTGGTCGTGTGGTGTGTGTGTGTGGGTCCCACCCATGGCTTGGCCAATTAACTCAAGCCATGAGGTGGGGCATGTGTCCACCCTCTTATAGGCTATGCATATATATATATATATATATATATATATATATGTATATATATGAGATCTTACAAAGCAAGACAAAATTATCCATCTTCCAACTCAAGAGAACTGGGAGAAAAAAAAAATGAAGGGTGTTCGGCCATGGCTTGGCCGAACCTAGGCCATGGAAAAATTGTTCAAGAAAAATTATTTTCTTCTAGCATTCCAACCAATTGGAAGGTCCTTGTTAACATGGAGGAGTTATTGGAGCAATCAAATCATTCGTTTGTGCAATATAAAACCCTAGCCGAGTGAGAAGACAAGTGGAGAAAGGTAAGGTTTAATCTTCTCTTTCATGTATCATGAATGATTGTGAGTGTTGTAGTATGTAGAAATGGATGAAACTCATGGAATATGAATGTAGAGGTTATGGCCGAATATAGAGTGTGTTGGTAAGATAAGATGAATTGATTCTATTTAGTAGTTTGATTGTTGTTGTTGTGGATTCCATAATAAAAATGAAGGTTGATGCTTTGAAATGAAGTTGTGATCATTGTGGGATTGTTGAAGAAATTAATGTGACACTAGCATGGTTTCTTGTATTTGTGAAGATAATGTTGTCAACGTATGGTTGTAGATATAATGCATGAATTTGGAGGTGAGAAATGTGTTGATTTTATTGAGTTTGGAAGATTGTAAGTTGGGTGTTGTGATTGAATTAAATATAAACGGAATGCCGTCGAATTGTGTAGCAAAGGTTGTTAACGTTAGAATATATTTTGGATTGATTGTTGATGTTGTTAATATGGTTGTTGGTATTGTTGTTGATGATTTGGCCGAGTCGAATTCTCGGGGTTGGTTGAATTACAGGGGAAATGCTGCCGAAATTTCGGCAGATTATAAATGAACTTATTTGAAGGACTAAGACATGTGTGTGACGATGAGTCTAATGATTGTGTAAATCTTCTTGAATGTAGACTAGCGATAGAGAGCTTGGACAATTAAGCGTAGCTAATAGGACGTGGAGCAGGTATGTAAGGCTTACCCTTTCTTTCTTTCTTTTGGCATGTCCTAGAGACAAATAAGGTATGATATGCACCTTGGGGTTACTCTACTCTGTGATTCCGTGTTTGTTTATGATTCTTATTCGCTTTTTGATATGTTTTTAAAAGAGTTCTGTAAGTATTAATGTTCCTAACTTTCGTAGACGGTCTCGGATTGGTTCGGAACGTTCGTAGAGGTTTCTGTAGTAAAGTGTCCATAACTTTCTTGTACTAACTCGGATTGCCTCGAAATGTGCTTATGATTCTTCAAGTGTCGTTTTGTGTACTTATCCATCGAGTCTTAAAAATTGATTTATGTGCATATAGTTTCTCACTACTCTGCTCATGCATACCTTAATGTATCCTTCATTGCGTCCCGGGCCAGGGCATGTTCTCGTGCGTACTCCACTGCATTGTTCACCGCATCCCTCACTAGAGGGCCGGGGCACGTTATATATATGAGGATATGGGGGTGGTGGCTAGGATGACATATGATGATCCTATTCACCGTGTCCCTCACTAGAGGGCCGGGGCATGTTACATGCATATATGATGATTTTATTCACCGCGTCCCTCACTAGAGGGCCGGGGCATGTTACATGCATATATGATGATTTTATTCACCGCGTCCCTCACTAGAGGGCCGGGGCACGTTATATGTATATATGATATATGATGATGACATACATGATTTTCATTTCAAAAGGCAAGTGCATTGATGTTTTTTTAAGAGTCATACTTGTTTTTGGTAAATCTATGTTTCAGTTGTGATCCGCTTTACTGTATTTCATGCTTTACATACTCAGTACATATTCCGTACTGACCCCCTTTCTTCGGGGGCTGCGTTTCATGCGACGCAGGTACACCTAGATGAGTAGAAGACATTGCCAGAAGATGTTCCAGCGGGATTGGCGAGCTCCATTTCCTTCCGGAGTGTTGCTGAGTCTGAGTGTATATGTTATGAATTCTGATTGATGTTAGAGACTTTGCAGACAGAGTCGTGGGTATAGAATGTCAGTCTTGTAAGCGGCTCCACCAGCCGATGTGTCATTTTGCGTTATGTTATAAATTTCATATTATTACAGATTTTGTTTGACTTGAGAACGGCAAAAAGAATGTTTCTGAAAGCTCTTATTATGTATTTCGGTTTATCTGAGTTACGAGTCCAAGCGAGTATGTGTGTAATAAGAGTCAGCGGGTTCGCTCGGCTCCGAATATGGGGTCGGGTGCCCATCATACCCTATCAAGATTGGGGTGTGACAAGGTTATACGAGTTACAGTTTGTACACTCAGGGTCAAGTAAGGCATCGGGTGCCGGCCTCGCCTCCCCTGTGTTGGGGCGTGACACCTTGTGTTGTTAAAGGCAGGAGTGGTGAGATTCTTTGAGTGTAAAATCCTACTTGTGTGATACACGAGTGCTGAGAGACACTACTTGCATGATAAACTTAAGGGTGTGATTCTTTTTTTGAGGTCCTTTTGTTTCTAACAATATTTTGTTTGTAATTAAGTAATTTTCAGGTCTTTGGAAGGTCATGGCTACATCCATGAATACCAAAAGAAAGGAAGTAGACAAAAGAATTAAAGGAAGAGATGAAGATACCTTTTACAAGGAGTTACGAAAACTCTATGAAACGATGAAGAAAGCAAATGAAGAGTGGGATGAAAGAAAGAAGAAACAACATAATTCCACAAGAACATCTTCAAACTAACCTTCATCTAATGAGGGGGAGCTGAAGCGCAAGGTACATAAAAAGAAGGACAAAAGGGACACATCAAGTGCTTGTAGAAAATAAAAAATCAGAGTTGATGATAGAAGTCCTCCAAAAGATAGAAGAGAAATTATTGGCAAGTATGTGGGTGCTTATGATACTTCAAATAGAATATTCTTCCAAGGAAATGAAGGGAGTGTTTCTTCATCAGTTGGATCTTTTTTCAATCTTAAAAAAAGTGAGGATGAGAGACAATAAAAAAAGAAGAAAATAAAGGGTGAGAAACTTGACAACTCAAGAGAATAAAAATGAGAGGAAGTGACGAGTGAAACAGTAAGTTGGCAAGAACAAGAAATGAGTGGCATAATTGAGTGTAGTGACTTCGTGGGGTAAAATAGAGAATGAACAAGTGCACTTGAGAGATTAGGGAAAAGAAGAGATTAAAACAATTAAGTGCATAAGTGTTAAATACTCTTGTTCAAGCTCTAACAAATTAACTCATTCTTTTTCTAGTATTTGTGCTCCCTATATGCAAGTTATTAAAGAAGAATCACTTGAAGGGTTGGAAAAACAACTGAAGGGAAAATATATCTTCAAAGAAGATTTGAAATGTGAAAGGCCGATGATCCGTGTGTAACAACCCGTTTGATCTTTATTGCTTTTTCAATGTTTTTGACCCTTTCTCGAGCTTGTTTAGCTCACCTTTGACCCGAAAGGACTGTTGACATGCTTCCCGAGGTCTTTGGATATGATTTGGGTGATTTTGTGGGAAATTTGGGTCATGACAAGGTTGTATCAGAGCCCTAGGTTACCCGATCTATAATACAAGAGCGTGTCTAGTAGAGTCTTGTAGATCGGTACGATGAGCTCCGTACTTATCTGCGAGAGGCTACAGGACATTTAGGAACTTCACATTATTTCATTCCTTCATGCTATTTTATTCTAATTGGTATCTGGAACAATTGAATCAGTATCTGACTCATATATCTTCTCTCACAGAAGGTGAGGACTCGAGCCATGATAGCCAGAGATCAGCTGTCGGAGCTTGCAGCTACGGCTGGCACCAGCGGACGAGCGATAGTTAGGAGATGCGGTCAAGCTAGAGGCCGCGGGGCTACACCAGCTAGTTGTAGGGCTCATGCAGTTGGGCAGTGGCATGCGAGATCTCCATCTCCAAAGCTTGAGACTGAGGTTCAGCCGGCTTGAGACCAGGCTGTAGGCGATGATGTGGCCCCTGCACGAGCACACCCTAAGGCCACTTCAGATCAGATAGTTCAGGACACTAAGGCTCGCATTCTACTTCATTTGGATACCGAGCAGGCTACCACTGGTACTACTTCTCCGGGTGGAGGATCACAGACTAAAGTTGGGGCAAAGACCCCCGAGCAGAGGTAAACTCATGCAGCACACCCTTCTGCGGCTACGGCTCCACACACGGATGCAGTGTCGGCCCCTGGAGATGATCTTAGACCTATGGCAGGCCTTGTTATGACTTTGATAGATCAGGAGCTAGTAAGGAGGTTTAGAAAGATGGACCCGTTGAGATTCGTTGGTATTTCTAGAGAGGATGCATATGAGTTTATATTAGACATGCACGAGTTATTGCACAGGATGGGGATTTTTTAGACCCACAGGGTTGACTGTGAGTCATACCATTTTCGTGGAAACGTGAAGACCTGGTGGAGGTACTTCTTTTCTAGCAGACTAGAGGGTTCTCCTCTACTTACTTAGACATAGTTTCATCGGGCCTTCTTGGAGAAGTATGTGCCCCGAGCCTTGAGAGAGGCACGTAGAGATTAGTTCCTTCACTTGCAGTAGAGGGGATTATTTGTCGATGATTATGTGACTCGCTTCTATCATCTAGCTCGTTATTCAGCACCCCTGATTCCTACTAAGCCCGAAAGGATTCGACGATTTATTGGTGGGCTCGTTACTACTCTTTAGATTCCATGCCTTTAGCTTAAGGCGTGTTTCCTTGCAGTCTATTGTTGAGCATGCGTCATTAGTTGAGGCTGCTAGCGGCCGCTCACTTAGAGGGGTTAGTGAGAAGAGACAGCGACAGTTTGGGGGTTATAGTGGTTCCAAAGAAGGAAAAGGGAAGCTGGACAACCTTTGAGGTAGTATCAGTAATATTCTGGCCGCCCTGTACAATCAGCATTGCAGGCTTCTTCTATTGGGCCATCCAGACAGAGAGTCTCTGAGAGCTCATTTTCTCGACCAGTACACAGAGTTGCTTCAGCTGGGTCTTCGGTTTTGGTTCATCAGGCTTCGCCTTCTAGAGATTGTTTTATGTGTGGAGCACCTGGTTATTTTGCTTGAGAGTGTCCACGATCCAGGTAGGGTCATACTCCCCAGAGGACTTCGGTATCTTCAGGCAGCTGAGGTGGTGTTTCTGTCACGAGCCAACAAGAGGGCATTGACGGGCACTCAGAGATAGCCAATCGGGTACCTCAGAACGTACATCTCATAGTCATACCTGAGTGGGCGATGAAGCTAACGCATAAATGGCATAACTGGAAGGGACACATACCCAAAATATATATATATATTAATGTACATCATCAAACTGTGGCCATATATACGAGCCGACATAGCTGTCAAATGATAAAACACAATATGGACCGAAAGGTCACAGAACAACTAACTGTACATATCTGTCTACAAGCCTTTACATGGAGTACCTAACATAATAAGGACGAGACAGGACCCCAACATGCCAACATGTACACAAAAAGATCATACCAAGCAGAGCTGCAACTCCGGAACAAGTAGAGTGCTCCTGTACCAATGCTGAGATGGCAGCCTAAGAATCTCTACCATCTCCCTATCTACCTGCGGTCATAAACGCAGCGTCCACAAACAAAAGGACATCAGTACGAACAAAGTACTCAGTATGTAAGGCATAAGTGTAACATAAGAGAGACATGAGAAACTATAAGGCAAGTGAATGCAACCTGTATATCTGAACCGTCCCTACGAGTGAATCATATATATAATTGCTGTGCAACAGAACTACCTCTGAGGGCAGATAATAACCATAAATTTTGTGCATGCATGCATGAGGTCGTACATATATAAATATATATGCATATATAATGCCTGTCAAGCCTCTATGGGCATCCCATTGTATCATATCGTATTGTATCGACATCTGTGGGCATCATCGCCATCATCATCATCATATGACTAACTGATCATGTGGTAGTGCGTATATAACGCCTTCACCTTTCCCATATCCAATATATATATATATATATATATATATATATATATATATATATATATATATAAATGCAATGCAATTCAAGACTTGCTAAGAGTACAAATAACTCTAAAGATTATACTGAATCTAAAGGAAGACTTTCTGAAGATACGTTATGGAGCATGAATCAAATGAGTCATCCTTAACTCTAAGAGTAGAACCATTATGGATTAGCATTACGTGTACGTTCGGTTCACAAGGATCATGCCAAAATAAAGAAAGGGATAGCCTTACATACCATCTCGTCTCCTTAACTACTTAATGCCTATCTTCCCGAACATGCAAGTCTACATTCAAGATAATTCATACCAAGGTCAAGCCATTGAAACTCTCATATGGCCAACTAAACTAATAAATGAGCTAATCGAAATTCGGGCAGCATTTCTTTTATACCTGCTACTCCCACCAATCTTTTAAAAAACACCCAAACATCAATAACAATTTCAACAATTCCATAATCAAGAGATTATATTCAAATTACACTTACACCAATCCAAAACTTCCTTTCAAATTTCATTCATAGTCAACAACTACAACACAATACTTTATGACCCTTCCTACCATGATTCTCTTCACCTTTATGACTTACTAATCTCCAATCAACTCAATATAAGTAATAAAGGGATGAACATACCTTATACTTGAGGAACTTCAACCCACACAATCTTACTTCAAAACCAAATCCACCACAACTTCAACTAAAAGCAAGAACAATCATCTTCCATGAACTAGCTTAGGTTTTAAGCTTGATCCTTACTTGACTTAGCTTAAGATTTTTATGGAGGATTTAGGATGGTTGGGAGATCTTGAAGGGTCTTGAAAAATCTGGTTTTTTGTAAAATAATATGACCCGAAGTCGCGGCCCCCTTTATTTATAACAAAGAGAAAATTTCCACATCCTCAACTCCGACAGTCAACTCGACGTACGTCGATCTCCTCAACGATCGTCAAGTGGTGGTTTCAAACTGCCTGACTAGAGCTGACTCTCTGATGGTGGTTTGACGGTGGAAATTGATGGACCGTCGACCTTCTACGGTCAGTCAAAATGGGATCGAGTTACCCAGTTATCACACTTAGTTTCTTCTGATTCGTTCAGCCTCCAATCTTCCGGATACTTGCTGGACATAACTTAAACTCTCATACACAGAGAATGAACATGTAAAATCTCTTATGACCTTGACGAAAAATTCACTTTCTAACTCCACATCGACTAACTTACAGCGAAACTCAACGTATAAAGTACGGGGTGTAACATTTTCCCCTCTTTAGGAACATTCATCCTCGAATGTTAGACTCTTATGGGTCTTACAAAAAATTTGGCAGAGTCTCCCCTATAACTGTACAACTACCATCCTATCATAACAACCTAAAATACACAACGCTTCACAGGGCCACAACGAATAATAACAATAATGGCCTCACATGACCTGAAATCATAAGAAAGGAAACATTACACACCTGAAGACAATGGTGTCTCTGTCTGAATCTCCTCTAGGCGCGGAAACATGTGCGGATATCTGGACCTCATATCTTCTTCAGCTTCCTAAGTAATTTCCTCAACATTCCTGTTCCTCCAAAGAACCTTAACTGATGCTACATCTTTATTTCTCAATCTTCAAACTTGTCTTTCGAGAATGGCAATGGGAACCTATTCATATGATAGTTGCTCGGTAACCTGAACATCATCTACGGGTATAACTCTGGAAGGGTCTCAAATACACTTACGAAGCATGGATACATGAACGACTGGATGGACTGATTCTAGCTCTAGAGGTAGATCTAACTCATAGGCCACTTGACCCACTCTATGCACAATCCTGTAAGGTCCAATGTACCGAGGACTAAGGTTACCCTTCTTTCCAAATCTCATGATGCCTTTCATGGATGACACCTTCAGAAATACCCATTCATCAATATGGAATTCTAAGTCTCATCGGCGATTATCTGCATAAGACTTCTGACGACTCGGGGCTGCCAATAATCAATCATGTATAAGCTTGACCTTCTCCACTGCTTGTTGGATCAAGTCTGGCCCTACTAACTTAGTCTCCCCCACTTCGAACCGTCCAATTAGTGATCTACACTTCCGGCCATATAGAGGCTCATACGGGGCTATCTGGATACTGGAATGATAACTGTTATCATAAGGGGCAAATGATCATCCCAGCTACCTCTGAAGTCAAACACACATGCCCGTAGCATATCCTCGAAGGACTAGATAGTACGCTCAGCTTGTCCATCTATCTGAGGGTGAAATGTCGTGCTAAGACTCACCTGAGCCCCTAAACCCTTCTAGAAAGATCTCCAAAAATTAGCCGTAAACTGTGTACCCCTGTCGGAGATGATGGATACCTGAACACCATGAAGTCATACTATCTCCTTAATATAAAGCTTCGCGTAATCCTCGGTTGAGTAAGTAATCCAAACTAGCAGAAAATGGGCTGATTTAGTAAGTCTATGAACAATCACCCATATGGAATCAAACTTACGCTAGGAACGAGGAAAGCCTGTAATGAAATCTATATTAATATCCTCCCATTTCCATATTGGAATTTCAATAGCTTGCAATAACCCACCAGGTTTTTGATCTTCAATCATCACCTATTGGCAATTAGGACACTGGGCCACGAACTCTGCTACGTCTTTCTTCATTTCATCCCACCAATATATTTTCTTAATATCATGATATATCTTCATCGTCCCCGGATGAATATAATAACCAAAACAATAAGTCTCCCCCATAATCTGACGATGTAATCCTGCAACATCAGGAACACATAGTCTGCCTCGATATTTGAGAACTCCATCTGCAGAAATTTTGAATGGTGACTTTTTCTTCCGAGGAGATGTATCTCTAGAATGAACTAACATGGGGATCCTCGTACTGGCGCTCCTTCACCTCAACTACTAAAGATGGAACTGCCGCATCATAAATAGTAATTCCCGTATCGCCCGAGTCCAATAATCAAACTCCTAGGCTAGCTAACTGCTGGAGCTCACGAGCCATGTCCCTTTTCTCTGGCTGGACATCACATAAACTACCCATCGATTTGTGGATAAGAGCATCATCTACTACGTTCTTATTTCCAGGATGATATACGATGCTAACATCGTAATCTTTTAATTACTCTAACTATCGCCTCTGTCGTAAATTCAACTCCTTCTGCTTGAAGATATACTGGAGACTCTTATGGTCTGTATAAATATCTACATGAACACTATACATGTAATGCCTCCACATCTTAAATTCATGAATCACTGCAGCTAACTCTAGATCTTGTGTTGGATAGTTTTTCTCATTCTTCCTCACCTGCCTTGAAGCGTAAGCAATAACTTTGCCGTGCTGCATCAATACACAACCTGGCCCAACACCCGAGGCATCACAATAAAAAACATAGCCCTTCGATCCTTCTGGAAGTGTTAGAATCGTGGCTGAAGTCAATCTATTCTTTAACCCAGAAAATTTCACTCACAAGCATCCATCCACAAGAACTTAGCTAATTTATGAGTCAGCTTTGTCAGCGGTTCAGAAATAGAAGAAAACCCTCCTTCGAATCTACTGTAATATCTAGCTAAACCCAGAAAACTACGAACCTCCGTGGGTGTTATTGATCTCGGCCAAGTCTTCACAGCTTCAAGCTTCTGTTTATCCACCTGAATACCATTAGCCAAAATAATGTGCCCCACAAAATTCACAGAATTCAACCAGAACTCACATTTAGAGAACTTTGCATACAACTCTCGGGCCTGAAGAACTTTAAGGACAGTGCGTAAATGATCCGCATGCTTTGCCTCTGATCGAGAGTCTACCAAAATATCATCGATAAACACAATCACAAACAGATCTAGGAAAGGCCTGAATACACTGTTCATTAAGTCCATGAATACGGCCAGTGCATTACTCAGCCTGAACGACTTTAACTGAAACTTGAAATGACCATATCTAGTTCTGAAGGCTATCTTCGAAATATCCCTCTCCATGACCCTCACTTGGTGATACCTTGATCTCAAATCTATCTTTGAGAACCATTTAACGCCCTGCAACTGACCCAACAAATCATCAATCCTGGGGAGTGGATACTTAATCTTTATCGTTACCTCATTCAGCTGCCTGTATCGTTACAGACTATAACCACACAACTTCTATATACCCATCTAGCTATCACTGGGTCACCAACAGTTGGAGACACCTCAAAAGGTTTGATTAACTCGGGTTTCTATCCATGTGGACTAGCAATAAAATGAGTAACATATGACAATGTAGAACCCAAATCAATCAATGCATATACATCATGAGTAGATACTGATAGTATACTTGTAACCACATCAGGTGAAGACTCAAGATCCTGTCGACCCACTAATACATAGACGAGGTTCTGAGGACCGCTCGAATTAGACAATCCACCTCTACCTCTACTGCGACCGGATGGTGTCTGAGGACTCTGTCCAGGAGGGCGTATAGATGTCAAAGATACCACTGCAGACCCTGTCAGCTGAACTACACTTCCAACGACTCTCACTGGGAAAATTCGCAAAATATAGTCGGGCCGACCACAAGTATGACAAACATTTAAACTCAAATGGCACTACCCAGCATGTAACTTACTGCACTGGGTGCATCGTAGTAAAGATGGCTTTATCTGACTGGTACCACTCCTGATCTGGGAATTGGAAGCCCTGGAACTCTGAGCT
Organism: Lycium barbarum; assembly: GCF_019175385.1. Lineage (NCBI taxonomy): Eukaryota > Viridiplantae > Streptophyta > Magnoliopsida > Solanales > Solanaceae > Lycium > Lycium barbarum. Next base: position 59,235,106 of record NC_083337.1, read on the forward strand.
GGCTCAAAATGAGCGGGTCGATCAAACCTGGGTCCTAGAAACTCTGGAGGCACACAAGCTGCTGAATAGGCTGAGCGCCTATAGAACTGCTACCTCGGAATACTTCTGTACTCACTAGCAAATCCCAAAGATCTGGCCCTCTTACTTGACCCCCGTCATACTTACGTTCAACCCTCCACTGTTGTTGGTGCTCCTCAAGATTTTGAGCATGTGCCTGAATACGGGAAATATCCATACCTGTCTGAAGTGAAGCTTTCAAGTAATCATCAATCATATATAGCCCTAAACTACTCATAAATCTGTAAACACGATCTCCCATGTCAGCTACCATAGTCGGAGCATACCTAGCCAATCAATTAAAATGAAGGCTATTCTCCCGAGAACTTATGTTCCCCGTCGAATTTTTGGCGGCAAATAATTTTGAAGGAAGGCATCTACAAATTCCTGTAACGTAGGTGGAGGTGCATTACGCCCCTCCCCCCCCCCCGAAGATATCCAGGTATCATACAAATGAACAACCACATTCCGTAATCTGTAAGAAGCCAACTGTATCGACTTAGCATCCGAAACATGCATCACCCGTAACGTCCTCAGCATCCCATCTATAAAATTCTGTGGGTCCTCATTTGGCTTCGACCTAAAGAATTCTGGAAGGTCTAAATTAATAAAATCTCAAACTCTAGCACTAACATCCCTAGCACCTTAACCCGTAGCCTAACGCTGGGCCTGGGTGGCTATTAACTAGGTTAACAACTGAATAGCCTATCACATATCCTAACCTGAGGCATTTGATAGAGGAACTGGGGGTGCTGGAGCTGGATCTGGGGCTGGAGCTCCTCTAGAGTGGGTGGAGTATAGGAGGACCTAGATGGAACCTCATTCTGGGACTCTCACTCTTCAATATCTATAGGCGGTACCCATCCAGTCCTCTTACCTACACTTGACTTGCCTTTCTAGGCGGCTGATACTTTTCTTGTCACAGGGATTGTTGAAATCATAGCATATTGTCAGAAAAGGGGAATTCTTATAACATAGCTCTATCGCATGATCTAAGATGAAAAAGAAAGATTAATCATTCCTAAATGTCCTGCAACCCCCGATTTATAAGTGTGGCATGCTTTACACCCATGTATAAGACTCTACTTGACACAGCTCATAGACAAACCCTAGGACAAATTGCTCTGATACCACTTTGTCATGACCCAACCAGAGGGCCATGACAAGGACCCGAAGCTAGCCTACTGAGTACCTCAAAACGTACATATCATAGTCATATTTGAGTGGGTGATGAATCTAACTCATAAATATCATAATTGGAAGGGACACATGCCCAAAAGATTAATATATATAAATGTACATCATCAAATTGTGCCCATATATACAAGCCGACATGGATGTCAAATGATATTACACAATATGGACCGAAAGGTCACAGAACAACTAACTGTACATATCTGTCTATGAGCCTCTACATAGAGTACATAACATAATAAGGACAGGACAGGACCCCGCCGTGCCCAAATGTACACAAAAGGATCATACCAAGCTGAGCTACAACTCCGAAACAAGTGGAGTGCTCCTGTACCAACGCTGAGATGGTAGCCCAAGAATCTGTACGATCTCCCTACTTACCTACAGGCATGAACGCAATATCCACAAATAAAAAGACGTCAGTATGGACAAAGTACAGAGTATGTAAGGAATAAGAGCAACACAAGAGAGACATAAGAAACTATAAGGTAAGTGAATGCAACCTACATGTCTAAACTATCCCTACGAGTGATTCATATATATAGTTACTGTGCATCAAAACTACCTCTGAGGGTTGATGATATGCATAAATTCTGTGCATGCATGCATGAGGTTATACATATATAAATATATATGTGTATATAGTGTTTGTCAAGCCTCTATGGGCATCCCATCATATCATATTGTATCATCCTCTCTGGGCATCATCACCATTATCATCATCATCATCATCATCATTATATGACCAACTGATCAGGTGGTAGTGCGTATATAACGCTTTCACCTTTCCCATATCCCATACACACACATACACACACACTCACACACAAATATATATATATATATATTACAATGCAATGTAAGACATGATAAGAGTGCAAATAACTCTAAAGATTATACTGAATCTGAAGGAAGACTTTCTGAAGATACGTTATGGAATATGAATCAAATGATTCATCGTTAACTCTAAGAGTAGAACCATTATGTATTAACGTTACGTGTATGCTCGGTTCACAAGGATCATGCCAAAAGAAAGAAAGGGATATCCTTACATACCTTGTCGTCTCCTTAACTACTTAATGCCTATCCTCTGAAACCTGCAAATCTACATTCAAGATAATTCATGCAAAGGTCAAGCCATTGAAACTCTCATATGGTCAACCAAACCAATAAATGAGCTGATCGAAATTAGGGCAGCATTTCATTTATACCTTCTGCTCCCACCAATCTTCTAAACAACACCCAAACATAAATAACAATGTCAACAATTCCATAATAAAGAGATTATATTCAAATTACACTCACACCAACCTAAAACTTCCTTTCAAATTCCATTCATAGTAAATAACTACAACACAATACTTTATGACCCTTCCTACCATGATTCGTTTCACCTTTATGACTTACTAATCTCCAATCAACACAATATAAGTAATAAAGTGAAGAACATACCTTATACCTGAGGAACTTCAACACGCACAATCTTTCTTCAAAACCAAATCCACCACAACTTCAACTAAAATCAAGAACAATCATCTTCCATGAACTAGCTTAGGTTTTAAAGCTTGATGGTGGAAATTGAGTGACCGTCAACCTTTTACGGTCCGTCAAAATAGGCGTCGAGTTGCCCAGTTGTCACACTCATTTTCTTTTGATTCGTTCAGCCTCAAATCTTCCCGATACTTGCTGGACATAAGTAAAAATCTTATACACATGGAATGAACATGTATAATCTCTTATGACTTTGACAAAAATTTCACTTTCTAACTCCACGTCGGCTAACTTACGGCGAAACTCAACATATAAATTACGGGGTGTAACAGCTTCTTCGAAGGGCGGTGCTCAATCAGGCCACAGTGGTTCATAGACTACTTGGCGTGGGTCCCAGTCAAATAGAGATGGATCCCAGAGTTTGAGAGGTTGATCACAGTCTGGTCATGGTGGGGCCCAGTGTTATTCATTTCCTGGTAGACCCAAGGTGGAGGCCTTAGATGGGGTCATTTCAGGTATTGTTTCTGTCCGACATAGAGCAGCTTCTGTGTTATTTGATCATGGATTCGCTTATTCATATGTGTCTGCATATCATGTTATTGGTTGGGACTTGACTTGTGATAGCATAGTCGTACCTATTCATGTGTCTACTCTAGTTGGAGATTGTGTTATGGTTGATCGAGTCTATCGGTCATGCTCAGTTACTTTTATGGGATATGACACATAGGTAGACTTGATGATACTTGATATAGTGGATTTCGATATTATTTTTTGTATGAATTATCTTTCTCCTTATCATGCGTTCATGGGCTATCATGCCAAGACAGTCACTTTAGCCATGCCAGGCATTCCCAGACTTGAGTTGAAGGGTAATCCTAGTCCTTCTTTGACGAAGATTATTTCCTTTCTTAAGGCAAAGAAATTAGTCAACATGGGGTGTTTAGCTTGCTCATGTACGTGACACTATTATTAGTTCTCCGGCCCTTGAGCCCGTTCCCATTGTGATCGAGTTCACAGAGGTTTTTCCGTCCTATCTACTGGGTATGCCACTCGATCGGGATATTGACTTTTGTATTGACTTGGAGCTAGGCACCCGCCCTATTTCTATTTCGCCATATTGGATAGCACTCGTTGAGTTGAGAGAGCTTAAGGAGCAGTTGCAAAATTTATTGAGCAAGGGATTCATTAGACCGAGTGTCTCCCCTTAGGGTGCTCTTGTGTTGTTCGTGTAGAAGAAATATGTATATGAGGATGTGCATCTATTATCATTAGTTGAACAAGGTTAATATTCATAACGAGTACCCTATGCCCCATGTTGGTGATTTATTTAACCAGCTTCAGGGTTCTTCAGTGTTCTCGAAGATTGACTTGCGTTCAGGCTACCATCAGCTGAAGATCAGGGTTGAGGATACTCCAAAAATAACTTTTCGGACGAGATATGGGCATTATGAGTTTCTGGTGATGTCATTTGGGCTTGCCAATGCCCCGGCTTCATTCATGACTTTGATGAATGTCATCTTTAGGCCATTTCTTAACTCTTTTGTGATTGTGCTTATCGATGATATCTTGGTTTATTCCACGAGTAGAAAGGAGTATGTGATCCATCTTGGTATTGTGCTTGGGTTGTTAAAAAAGAATAGTTTGTTTGCTAAGTTTTCGAAGTGTGAGTTTTACTTAGAGTCTGTGGCGTTCTTGGGCCACGTTGTTTCTAAGGACGGGATCATGGTGGATGCTAAGAAGATTGAGGCTGTGAGGGATTGGGCGAGGCCCACTATTGTGACCGAGGTCCGTAGTTTCGTGGGTTTGGATAGTTACTACCATTGATTTGTGAAGGGTTCTGCTACTATTTCTTCGTCGTTCACATTAACCCAGATGGATGTTCCATTCCAGTGGTCCGATGATTGTAAGAAGAGCTTTCAAAAGCTCAAGACCCTTTTGACTTCATCCCCCATTCTAGCATTACCTGTGGAGGGTAAGGATTTCTCTGTCTATTGTGATGCATCCCGTGTGGGTTTGGGTGCTGTTTTGATACAAGAAGGTAGTGTTATAGCCTATGCTTCCCCTCAGTTGAAGAACCATTAGAAGAATTACCCTACCCATGATTTGGAATTGATAGCTGTGGTATTCACTTTGAAGAGCTAGAGGCATTACTTGTATGGCATCCATTGTGAGGTTTTCACCGATCACTATAGCCTTCAGCACGTGTTTAACCAGAAAGTTCTTAATTCCGAGCAACATCGATGGATGGTGCTCCTGAAAGACTATGACATCTCTATTCTTTACCATCCAGGGAAAGGCAATGTTGTTGCTGATGCCTAGATTTGCAAGGCCACGAGTATGGGAAGTCTAGCCCATTTGGTTGTTTTCGAGCATCCATTGACCATGGAGGTTCATACTTCGTCTTGATATTTAGATCCCAAACAAAGTCTTAGCTTATGTTGAGGTGAAATCGTCCTTGTTAGAGTAGATCAGGACTCATCAGTTTGAGGATGCTTAGTTGAGCAAGCTTCGAGATAGGGTTCTGAGGGGACAGGCCAAAGAGGCCATCATTGATTCTGAGGGTACTTTGAGGATTAAGGGGCGCGTGTGCGTTCCTCGTGTAGGTGAATTTATTTATTTTATTTTGACTGAGGCCCATAGCTATCGATATTCCATTCATCCAGGGGCGACTAAGATGTATCGTAATTTGAGGCAGCATTACTGGTGGCGTCGCATGAAGAGGGATATAGCAGATTTTGTGGCTAAGTGTGGGAATTATCAGCAAGTTAAGTATAAGCATCAGTGACTCGGTGGTGTACTTCAGAGGTTGCCCATTCCATAGTAGATATGGGAGAGGATTGCCATGGATTTTTTTGTGGGTCTTCCGAAGACCCTGGGTAAGTTAGATCCGATTTGGGTGATAGTTGATCGGTTGACTAATTCCGCTCGTTTTATTCCAGTTCAGGTTTCTTATACCACGAAAATATTAGCCAAGTTCTACATTTTCGTGAAACTATGAGATTGCATGGGGTTCACTTTCCATTTCTAGAGAGCTTTTCATGCTGAGTTGGGTACCCGAGTGGATATTAGTACAACTTTCCACCCTTAAATCGATGGGCAGTCCGAGCGGACCATTCAGGTGCTCGAGGATATGTTGAGGGCTTGTGTTATGGACTTTGGTGGTCATTGGGACCAGTACTTACCATTAGCAGAGTTTGCGTATAACAACAGTTATCACTCGAGTATCGACATGGCTTCTTTTGAGGCTTTATATGGTAGGAGGTATAGATCTTTGGTTGGTTGGTTTGATGTATTTGAGGTTAGACCTTGGGGTACAAATTTATTTAGAGAGTCTCTTGAGAAGGTAAAGGTCATTCATGCCAAACCTTTGGTAGCTCAGAGTCGTCAGAAGATGCTTATGGACCAAAAGGTCCAAGATTTAGAGTTCACTGTGGGTGATCAGTTTCTGTTGAATATTTCACCCATGAAGGGTGTTATGAGATTTGGGAAGAGAGGTAAGTTGAGTCCGAGGTGTATTGGGCCGTTCGAGATCCTTGATCGTGTGGGCGATGTTGCTTATGAGTTGGCCTTGCCACCAGGCTTGGCAAACGTTCATCCTATTTTTCATGTGTCTATGCTGAAGCAGTATCATGCCAATGGTACTTATATTGTTCGCTGAGACTCGGTATTTCGTGATGAGAATCTGACTTATGAGGAAGAGCCTATTGCGATTTTGGATAGGCAGGTTCGAACGTTGAGGTCTAAAGAGATAGCTTCTGTGAAAGTGCAATGGAAGCATCATCCAATTGAGGAGGCTACATGGGAGATTGAGTCCCATATGCATAGTCAATATCTTCAGTTATTTTCCGATTCAGGTACCTTCCCGTTCTTTTCCCTTGTCGCTCGAGGACGAGCAATGGTTTAATTGGTACCTGATGTAACGACCCGCTTTGTTGTTATTTCCTTTTCTATACTTTTGACCCTTTCCCGAGTTTGTTTAGCTCACCTTTGACCCGAGGGGACCGTTGACACGCTTCTCGAGGTCTTTGGATATGATTTGGTTGATTTTGTGGGAAATTTGGGTCGTGACACCGTGGAAGCAACATCAGGTGTCAGACAAAATTGAGCTTGATAATATCATATGGTATGACCTTGTTGATGATCTATTTGTAGATGCAAATGAAACTGAACTTGTATTATAATTTGATAAGGACAACTCTTTAAGTGGAGATGTAACTCAGATTTGGATTGAACATTACCTTGTTGATTATTCTTATGATGTGAACAATCTACCACACTGTGATGAAAGTTAGGGACAAAGATAAGTTGAATGAAAAAAATCCAAGGAAACTTGAGAGATGATGAATTTTGTTCAAATTGTTGATCCACTAACTCTTTCTTATTTTAGTCTTACGTATTCTTTCATGCAGAACATTAAGGATGAACCTTGTGTAAAGGATAATGACACCTCACTTGCGGAAGAAATTCTCATTGGTCAAGGTTTTAAAGTGTATGATGACCCATTGTGGGATGGTACTAAAGATGAGTTTTCAGTACATTTTTGTCAACTTTGGGATTCCAATGAAGGAAACAAAGATAATGAAGTTCCTGATGAAGATAATGAGACAAATGAAACCTTTGATGCCACATATATTGAGAAAGTTGAGCTAAATGAAGAATGTAGTGGTTCAAGTGTGGAAAATGATAAGTGCTCAGAGGTTACTAACTTCACAATATCCTTATCTTGTTTTGTAGATCCTTTTTTGAAGGTTAATCTAAACCCATTTCTCAAGAAAATTACTTTTGATCCATAGCTTGACAGTGGTGTATCTAATGGTGAGGTTAAGTTGTTTAGTAAGAGCAAATATGGTATGTTTTCTTGGTATTCATATGCTTTTGATCTACATCAAGACCTACTATTTAAAACTAATGAATTGTGTTTTTAGTGGTTGTGTTGGTAATCACATTTTTCTATTAGATGATGTTATTCTTTGATATTTAAAAGGAGTGTTTCTGCATAAAAGAACTAACTGGGTTAAATGGTTGCATAGTCACTACGTTTTGTTATTTTTACCATGTGTTGGTTGTGTTTTCTTATTTATTGTGAATGTCATGTTAGTTACAGGTAAATGTCCAGATTCGGGGAAAAATATTTTTTAAGAGGGGGAGAATGATCGCAACAGTGGAGGCTCACTTCATTAAGGAGAAATACGGCCAATGCCAAGATTCTATGGACGAATATTTTTTAAGAGGCGGAGAATAATAGCATCAAAGAAAGCTTTAATCCATTGAAGACCAGGGAATATCAAGATGCTTTAATAGGATGAAATTAACAATAAAAACATGTATTATTATCGAAGAAGAGCTCCCGCAAAATAAATCTTTTCGGGCAGCTTTACACCTATTTTGAGGCCTAAATTGAAGACCAAGAGGAGTTGGATTATGGTCTTTATCTGTCCAAAAAAGGAGCAAAGTCTACATCCCAATTAGGTGTTTCTAGAAGCTTATTTAATTCTACTTTGACTATCTTTAAAGCTTTATTGAACAAAGTATTGGTAGTCTTCTATGCACCTAGGAAATTGCCCCTTATTTAATTTAGTTTAACTGCTCCTTTGATAATTTCAAGGGGATGACAACCCTTTCTAGGCTCTTATATTAAGGGTGTTCTCTTCTTCACTGTAACTAAGTTTGATGAATATTAATACTATTAGCCTTGTGGGTTGTGGAGACCTTTGAGGTTCTCTTTAGGGTTTGCCCTTTTTGTTCTACCTTGAACTATAGCTTGGATTTTTTCAATGGTAAGATTTCTTGTTTGAGTTCCCTCCCTCCTATTCTTATTCTTCTTAATTGGTTCATTGTTTCTTTTACCACTACAAAAGGTTTCAAGTATGAAATACTCGAACTCGCATGAATCAATCCTTCCCTCTTTCTAACTTCTAATTCTAAAGTCGTCCACTATTCGTGTTGTTATCAACTCCCGCAAGCTGAGGGATGAAAGATAATCTTCATTCCCATCTTGCCAAGTAAGTATTCATTTTGTGGCCTTTTAAAAGTCTTTTTTGCAAGCCAATCAGTTGCTCCTTAGTACCTATAAACTGTTGTCTGAGCTATCTTTCTTTAAGGTTTCCCTTACAAAATGACAATTAATATTAAAGTGTCTAGCTTTGTCATGAAATATTTAATTTACAACAATTTGAATAGTAGCTTTACTATAAATGTAGCTAAAAAGCAGTTGTTATTCAACTCACTACTTTTTGAATTGTCCACAAAGCCAAGTTATTTCAGCATCAATAGTTGCCACTTCTAATTCAGCTTTAGTTAAACTTTTAGATACCATATCTTGTTTCTTGGACTTTCAAGGTATCAGGGCTTCATCAATTGTTATTGCATAATCGGTGATTGATTTCCTTATTTCTACAAACGTATCCCTATTAGAATCATAGAAAAATACTTGTTGCACTCCTTTGCTGGCATAAACAGGCCATGTCCAGGTTTAATTATTTTATACCTTAGAACTCATAATACAACTTCTTTATGAGGCCCTTTTGGTACGTGTATATGTTGGCTTAAAACTTGAACCACAACGGATAAATTAGGTCTAGTCATGGTAAGATTTAACAGTTTGCAAACTAGCCTCTGCTAAATGCTTCATTTTTCAATTGCTTATCTTCATTAACTTCTTCTCAGTAGCCTATTTCTTAACAAATTCTTCACACTCCATAGAGGTGAGCAAATGATTGAATTCAAGAGGTTAAACAACTGGATTTGCACCTCTAAATATATCTCTGATATCAACTCAAGGGCATATTTTCTTTGGCACATTGAGATCCCTTATTTAGCTCTAGAGAAATTAATTCCCAGAAAATGCTTCAACTCCTTTAGGTTTTTCTTTTTTTAATCTTATTTGTAAATGTTTCCTTACTTTTTAAATAAGCTTCAGCTTGTTAGTAGTGAACTGATGAGTAAGTCATCTACATTGACTAGTGCTATCACGAATTCAAGTTAAATTCTCCATGTAAATAGAGAGTAGTCATAGTGTCTTTGAACAAAGACTATGTCTATCAATGTTTTTGTCAACTTCAAAGTTCATTGCATGGGAGCTTGTATTGAACCATACAAAGACTTGTGCAACTTACATGTAACAAGCCATTTGGTCATTTAGGTCTTTTTACCCTTTTGCCCCTATTGACCCTTCCCTTAGCTTCGATGAGTGTATTTGACCTGCGGGCATAGATGGAACGGTACCCAAAATAGTCGGGCGAGTCTTGGTGGACTTTGAGGAATTTAGATGTTTATAAGTTTAATAAGTAAGAAAGTGTTGACCAATAGTTGACTTTTGGCTAAATTAGAGTTTTTGGGGATTCTGTCTATTTCATTAGGTCCAGAAGGTCGATTATGACTTTGTAGGTTGGTTGGTTCCATTCCCGAGGCACTCAGGGGTGTTTCGGTCCTTTGGGTGGAAAGCTTATTTTTGGCTTTTGGGGATTGACTGGGTCAAGACGATCTCTTTTGGGAATTCTGAGGGCGCGGGTGAGTTCATAGAGTGTTTTTAGAGTGGTTTGAATGTTTGATTTTTATCCGGAAGGTCTCGGATGAGTTTTGGGTTTTGGGTTGAGCTTGCTGAAAACCAGAATTTTGCTAGTTTCTAGTGTGCTGCACTTGCAGGTGTAGGGCCGTACCTGCGGACCCGCCCTACGGGATTTGGTCTGTAGGTGTGAGTATCTCTGGTAAGGGGGTTGGCCACATCTACAAACCTTCCCCTACATGTACGAACTTTCCCAAATTAAGTGAGACCGCATTTGCGGCCAATTTTCTGCAGATGCGAGCCCGCACTTGCGAGAGATGGTCTGCAGGTGTGGGATCACGGGATCAGAAATTCCCATTTAATCCAATCTTTTCCAAGTTTGAACCCCATTCTCCCTAAATCATTTCTTGGACCTAGTTGCTCGTTGGAAGGGGAAAATTGAAGGGGTTTTCAAGGTAACTCATTGGGGTAAGCTTCCAATCCTTGTTTTATGATTTCATAATGGATTAATTAAGAATTTTCTTGATGGAAACTTGTTTTGAAAGAGAATTTTGTGACTTATAAACCATAGGTTAGAAGGTGGTTTTTCTAAAGTAATCATGGATGGTTTTGGAGGGATTTCCTAGTTTTTAGCTTGATTAAGCTTGGATACACTATAGCTAAACTGTATCTATACTCAAGATATGATTTCAAAATGGATTCCCATAGATTAGTTTATGGGTTTGCTCCAAAATTGGGGGTTTTGATAAATTAATGAAATTGATGCTCATTTGGGATTAGATTTGTATGACACTTAGGGTGGTGATTGTTTAGACTTCGGGTGAACTAATTTTCCAACAAATTTTCGATTATGCCCTTGTAGGCACAGGGTCACCTTTCTAAGGTGATTTTTGAGTTGTTTGAGAAGTATAGCAATAAGGGTCTCCTTAAATTCATATACTAACGTAGAATACTAAATTGATAGACTTTGATAGTTTTGGAGCAGTTCCGAAAGGGAAGGCTCAAGTGGATTGTTTTGTGGCACCTGTTCGGCTCAAGGTAGGTTACGACTTACCTTTGTTGGACTCTGATTAGAGAATAGTATTTATTTGGTAGATGTTGACGGGGAAAGCCTAATAGGCCTTCGGGCATGGTTGTGGTGATGAACCTACTAGTTTGGTATAGATGTTGTTATGTGGGCTTGTCGCCATTTTCTAATGTGTGTGTTAGTTCATTGATCTGCTTTGTCATTTATCTCATGGAAAGGAAAGGCTGAAAGTAATGACTTGAATTGTGTTCAGCATTTTTTCCATACATTATTTGATTTTATGATGCACGTTGTTATATCTCACTTACCTCATGAAAAAGGAAGGAAAATAATAAAGCATGGAGTTTTTAGTGTTGATTCATTTATTTTTAACATTTGATACCTCACTTGTGATATGAAATAGAGATGAATAATTTGGCCGACTCGAGTTGTGATTAGCGTTTGTGGCATGCATTGTAAACTCAATGATATGAGTTGTTGATGATTTGATTCCAAGCATGACATACATCCCATATTTCATATATAATTTGATATGATATGTGATTTGAAATGATTGTGATTTAAAATGATGATAAGTGAGAGAGTGTAGCCACTGAGGTCATTGCCGAAGAGCGTAAAAGAGAGAGAGTGCCCGAGATCGGAGGTCTTTAATGGAGTGAGATGAGTGCTCGTGATCCAAGGTCATTTATCGGAGCGAGCGAGTGCTCATGTTCGAGGTCATTTGCCAGAACGAGGGTACATGGACTTCACGGGTCCACATAGGTCATGGCTTTGAGGCATTACCCTTAGCATGTGCATACGGTTTAGAGAGGAGGCCTAGGGGGCATTGAATAGCACTTGATAACATTTCACTACATTGCATCCCATTTTTATTATACTTCATATCATTGCATTGAATTCTTTGTTGGTGATTTACTTGAGTTGTTGCTTGTTTTATAAGTGATTACTTAGAAACTTGGTGAACTTGTGGATTAGAAGCTTTCCCCTAGGCTATGATCGGAGGATATAGAGATGTATTGTAATTATTACTACTGTGAACCTTCACCTGAGAAATGATATGTGACTGTACTTGACTTTTTATCTACTCTACTTGTTAATTCCTTCCTGTTTATATGCGCTATCAAATAGTTATTGGCCTATGATGCCTACGATTACTAGTGTTGTGCTCATGCTACTCTTGATGCCCTCCTTGCCGAGTGCAGAGTTTGATTGAAGTTCGTGTTAGAGACCTCGTGACTGATCCCGAGGCTATCATTAGAGCTATTTGGGTGAACTACTAGCCGTACCTGCAACCCAGTGTCTCCTCTTATGCAATCATACTTATTTCAGTGTTGAATCGGTATTTTTAATTTCAAACTATGTATTCCATTTAAAATCACTTGTACAAGTTAAGATCAGGTTTTGGGAATTTTATTAATTAAAGTTTTCTTCTGCACTTATTTACGATACTACATTTGTTGATTAATGTTTCAGTGTATTGAATTTTCGCACGTGGTTTTAAAAGAAAGTAAATTATTTGGGGATGGTTTGCCTACAGGAAGGGATAATTGTCATGACCCAACCCGATGAGTCTTGACGAGTATCTGACCACTAGCGACCAACCACCCCTATACTCATATCTGAATCTTACTGGACATCTAGGGCCTATACACTCATAAATAGGCTACATCATGAACACTGAACAATCTGTATATACATAAACATGCTAAAAGAACAGAGCAAGCCAGCTAGGCTGCTACATATATTGTACACAAAAGAATAGAAGCTAACAGGGCTATATCATCTGACTAATACATACAACTGTTTACAGACCTCTACTGGAATAAAAGCTGTAGAAAGGATGGGACAGGGCCCCATCATACCCATATGCATATACATCTCAAATGGGTGGCATACCAAAACTGACTGCAGCTCCGGATCAAATGGAGCGCACTGACCACTGCTAGATCTAGAGGTCCTACCGAGCTTGACCACCTGTCTATCTACCTGTACCTACGGGCATGAACGCAGCCTCTCGAGCAATGGGGAGTCAGTACGGATAATGTACTGAGTATGTAAGGTATAAGAACAACATATATATACAAGAATCATGAATAAAATCTGAACTCATAAGCTGAAATGACCATCTGCATGTACTTGTATGAACTAGTATCTGTATGTATCTGCATAAATCTGTGTAACCGACAATGCCACTGTGGGCGTATAATATTCATGCTCATGCCTATCAATGAAGGTCATACATCTATATATAGATGTACGTGTATAACGCCTGTTTCTCTTCTCATATCATATCGGCCTCTCTGGCGCCATCATCATATACATTATTGCGGTACGTGCAGCCTGATTGTCATATCATCATCATGGTGGTAATGTGTGTATAACACCTATCTCTCTTCTCGTACCCCACATATATCTAATATTCGCGTATATAACGCCTTTTGGTCACGGGTCACGGGTCAATGTACATAAATATATAATGAATACAATGCATGAATAAACTGTATACATAGAACTGGCGACATAAAACTGGACCCATGAATAGAAGGAACACTTATAAACGGATTACATGAAAATCAAAGAGTGAAGTACTTCTAACGCTCCTAAGAGTGGAGTAATATGGAAGCTCGCTTACTCGCTTGTTGGCTCATATCATAGGATCATGCCAAAGGAAAGAAAGGACAACCTTAACATACCTTGAAGTATATCCAATCGTCCAACTTCTACCTCTCAAACTTGCAAGTCTACAATTAAGATAACATAGGCCTTAATTAGGCTGTTTGCTTCGCTTACTAACCATCGTTAAATACATATAGAGCTTAATGAATTATGGACAACATTTCCCTTGTAAGCTCAACAACCCTTCAGCTTCCCATCAGTCCAACATTAACAACACCAACCATAACAACACTTATATAAAAATATATACTCAAATTTATACCCAATCATCTCTTAAAATAGCCTCAAGTCCCTACCTTGCCCTTCATCAACTTACCACTTCCACAAATACCTTCTCTTTACTTAAAATCACTAAAACTCTTGATAATAAACTAAAATACAAGGGTAGAAATCAATTACATACCTTGAGGGGTCTAAGATTCCAAAGATCAACTTCAACTCCAATCCTCTAAGCTTTACCACTAGAAGAAACCCTAGGAACATCTTTCTTCTTGACAAGCACGGGTTCACGGGCTCGGATCTTACCAAATCTCCACTAATAATGATGAAAAATATTGTGAGAGAAGATATTAGGGTTTTTTCTGATTTGGAATGGTGGAAAATAAGAAATAAGGTCGTGAACCAGATATTTATACTTGGATGCCAAAAAGCTACAGCGGTCCGGTTTGACCAGTGGGTCGACAACCCGTCGACATGTCGACGGTCCGTCGACGATTACTGGTGTCTCCATATTTTCTCAGGTTCAGCTCAGATCGCGTCGATTCGATTTGCTCAACTTCAAACTCAATAAACTGCCAGGAATGCTTGCTGGTACCTCTGTACACGGGGTAGGACACATTCTACCTCCAACTCAGGCTCGGGTCTCTATTCCAAAGGCATACCCGACTAGAAAACCATAGGTTCTACTACGACGAGAACGACAGGCGTAACATTCTCCCCCCCCCCCCCCCCCTCTTAGGAACATTCGTCCTCGAATGTTCAAATAATCATGGGAGAGTTTCCCCTGTACATATACCCATCCGTCCTGCACACAACAACCTAAAATAACGCCACACAGGGCCACATACTATAACATACAATACTAGGGCTTCACACGACAAATCACGATGACTAAAAATGGAATAATACCTGGGGGTGATGATGCCTCAGACTGAACCTCCTGTACTGCTGGAAACAAATGCGGGTGCTTAATCTTCATCGCTTCTTCCACTTCCTAAGTCACTTCCTCAACATTCTTATTCCTCCACCAGACTTTAACGGAGACTACATCCTTGGTCCGCAGCTGATGGACCTGTCTGTCCAATATAGCCACTGGAACCTCTTCGTATGATAACTGCTCGATCACCTAGATATCATCCACTGGTACAACTCATGAAGGATCTTCGATGCACTTATAAAGCATTGATACATGAAATACTGGATGTACAAACTCTAACTCAGAAGGCAATTCTAGCTCATATGCCACCGTGCCCACAGTACGAATGATCTTATATGGACCAATATATCGAGGGCTCAACTTACCCTTCTTGCCAAACTTCATCACTCCCTTCATAGGCGAAACTTTCAGTAACACCTAATCGCCTGTCTCATACTCTAGCTTACGTCACCGATTATACGCATAGGATTTCTGTCGACTCTGAGCTGTTAGCAATCTCTCTTTAATCACTTTCACCTTATCAACTGCTTGCTGAATTAAGTATGGAACTACTAACTGATTCTCTCCCACATCAAACCATCCTATGGGCGATCTACATCTCCGCCCATATAAGGCCTCATAAGGAGCCATCTGAATACTGGAACGGTAACTGCTGTTATATGAAAACTCAACAAGAGGAAAATAATCATCCCAGCTACCTTGGAAGTTAATCACACAAGCTCTCAACATATCCTCAAGTGTCTATATAGTACGCTCCGCCTGTCCATTTGTTTGCGGATGAAACGCAGAACTAAGACTCACCTTAGTCCCCAATACATTATGAAAAGACTTCCAGAAATTAGCTGAAAACTATGTGCCCCTATCTGAGCTAATAGCCGCGGGAACACCATGAAGTCGTACAATTTCCTTGAGATAAATCTTCGCATAATCCTCGATTGCATAAGTAGTTCTGACAGGGAGAAAGTGAACTGACTTTGTGAGCCTGTCAACTACAACCCATATGGAATCATACTTCCATGGAGTACGAGGCAAACTTGTAATGAAATACATATTAACTACCTCCCACTTCCATGATGGAATCTCCATAGCCTACAATAGACCTCCGGGCTTCTGGTGCTCTATCTTGACCTGTTGACAATTTGGACACTGGGCAACAAATTAAGCTATATCTCTTTTCGTACCATCCCACCAATAAACTTCCCTGATATCACAGTACATCTTTGTTGAGCCTGGATGAATAGAATAGCGGGAGAAATGTGCCTCCCCCATAACTTGCTGAAGGAGTCTTGCAACATTAGGAATACATAACCTACCTCGATACCTGAGTACTCCATCACCTATAATCACAAAGGGTGTCTTTTCTTTCTGAGGTGTTGTATCTCGGTAGTGAACTAAAACATGATCCTCATATTGGCGCTCCTTTATCTCTACCACCAATGATGACACCGCTGTGTCTTGAACAGTAAGTCTTGCATCACTTGAATCTATCAATCGAACTCCGAGGCTAGCTAATTGATGAACTTCATGGACCATTTCTCTTTTCTCTGGCGGCACATATGACAAGCTACCCATGGATTTACAACTAAGGGCATCGGCTACTACACTAGCTTTCCCAAGATGGTATAGAATATCCATATCATAATCCTTTAGCAACTCTAGCCATCGGCTTTGGCGTAATTTCAAGTCCTTCTGCTTAAAGATGTAATGGAGACTCTTATGGTCAGTATAAATATCAACATAGACACCGTATAAGTAGTGACTCCATATCTTCAAGGCATGAATAACTGCCACTAGCTCAAGATTATGAGTTGGATAATTCTTCTCGTGCTTCTTCAACTGTCTAGAAGCATAGGTGATAACCTTACCGTGTTGCATCAACACACAGCCCAATCCAACACCTAAAGCAGCACAATATATAACATAGCCATTTGTCCTTTCTGGAAGAGTCAAAACTGGTGCTGAAGTCAACTTATCCTTCAACGTTCGAAAACTCTGCTCACAAGCATCTGTCCATTGGAACATAGTTAATTTCTGAGTCAACTTAGTTTATGGGGCTAAAAGAGAGGAAAATCCTTCTACGAACCTTCTATAATATCCTGCCAGGGCTAAGAAGCTACGTATCTCTTTTGGTACCGTGGGCCTTGGCCAATTCTTCACGACCTTAATCTTTTGGGCATCAACTCTAATGCCTTCCTCCGAAATAATGTGACCCAGAAAAGCCACAGAGTTCAACCAGAATTCACACTTGGAAAACTTAGCATACCACTCTCTACCTCGAAGAATTCTAACCACTGTTCGTAGATGTTCTGGATGATCAGCCTCTAACAGCGAATAAACCAGAATATCATCTATAAACACAATCACAAACAAATCTAGGAAGGGTCTGAATACACGATTCACCAAATCCATTAGTACGACTGGGGCATTAGTTACCCGAATGACATAACACGGATCTCATAGTGACCATATCTAGTCCGGAATGTCGTCTTTGGAATGTCCTCTTCCTTAACCCTAACCTGGTGGTATCCTGACCTAAAGTCTATCTTCAAGAAGTATTTGGCACCTTGAACCTGATCGAATAAATCGTCGATCCTCGGGAGCGGATACTTATTCTTTACAGTCACTTTATTCAATTTCCTATAGTTAATACATATTTTCAAAGAGCCATCCTTCTTTCTTACAAATAATACTAGTGCTCCCCACTGCGAGGTACTAGGCCTAATAAAGCCCTTCTCGAGCAAATCTTTCAACTGCTCATTCAATTCTTTCAACTCTGTCGGTGTCATCCTATATGGAGGAATAGATATTGGCTAAGTGTCTGGTAATAGATCGATAGCAAAATCAATCTCTCTCTCTGGGGGAATTCTTGAAAGCTCACTTGGAAACACTTCTGGAAACTCATTAACCACAGGAACAGACTAAAGAGTCGGTGACTCTGCTTGCACATCTTGAACTCGAACTAGGTGAAAAATATACCCTTTTCTGATCATCTTCTCTGCCTTAAGGTAGGAAATAAACCTACCCCTAGGCGAAGCAGCATTGCCCTTCCACTCTAGGACTGGCTCGCTTGGGAACTGAAATCGAACCATCCTTGATGTACAATCAACATTAGCATAACAAGAAGCTAACTAGTCCATGCCCATAATGATATCAAATTCAATCATATCTAACTCAATCAAATCTGCTACGATGTGGTGGTCACAAACTAAAACAACACAGCCTGGTATACTCGCTTAGCTATAACCGGATCACCAACTGGCATAGACAGCTCAAAAGGTTTAATCAACTCGGGCTCTATCCCAAACTTGCCGGCAACAAAGGGCGTAACATGTGATAATGTGGAACCTGGATCAACCAGTGCATAGACATCATGGGAGGAAACTGATAATATACCTATAATAACATCAGGAGACGTCTCGCTATCCTGTCTACTAGCCAATGCATACACGGGGTGCTGAGGACCGCTTGAGCTGGATGCTCCACTCCTCCCTCTACCTAGCCCTGATGGCGTTAAAAAAAACTTGCCCTGAATGGCGCACTACAGAAGAAGGGTGTCACGACCCAGCTAGGGGCCATGACGGGTACCCGGGGCTAGCCACCAAGCACCACTCGTGCTACTACTCATCTTGCTCATTTAATGGTCTTTTATCGGCTTTATACTCAAATTGTAGGAAAATCATATTTTTCATGGAAACATAAATACTTTTTATATAAATTTGCCTCTCAGCCATCAAAATAATATATAGATGTAATAGCATTTCGTGAGACCATCTAACCCACACTGCACATCTACGAGCCTCTACTGGAGTACTAAACATAAGGACGGGACAAGACCCCCTCATGCCCAAAAATACATATACATGGATATACACAAAAGAATCGTCATAAGAACCTCCGAACAATGGAGTGATTTCAATCAGCTGGCGGCTACTGCTGGTCCGGGTCGAGCTCTCCTCCCTGTCTACCTGTGGGCATGATCATAACGTCCAAAGAAAACGGACGTCAGTACGAATATTGTACTGAGTATGAGAGGCGTAAACAATGAAATAGAACAATGACATAAAGGAAATATCAATATGGAACATTTATATCTAACTGTCATGTATAAAAGAATTAAGCCATGCTGTCTTACTCATACTCGTCATCATAACATGTATGCATAATGTATAAGCTGCCCGTTCATATAGGTGGGGTGTAGTAATGTATAAGCTGCCCGTCCATATCGAATCGGTGTGATAATCATAACATTAGCCTACGTTCAGGCCTCCCGCGTCCGGGGTATCATCTCATGCCGCCCACTAGTGGTGTCTGCCCTTGCCATTTGGCCATGGTGTATCGTATAGCTGCCCGCCTTAGCAGTGACTGCCCGGCCAGCTAGGCGCGGTGTTATATCATCATCATATATGCTCATCATAATAGGCTTATCGTAACATAGTTATCATAATACATGCATAAGGCGTATGGACAACTTTACTCGACCGGGGTGACGTAAGGTCGTGATCTCCCGATTTCATTAGGGAGTAATCATTGATATTCTTCCTCACCTTGAAGGGATTAGCATATAAGGTGAGTGTAAGCGATAAATTACATCTTTAACATTATAGAATCATCATGTCATATCTTCTATCTTATATAGCTATTCATAGACATAGGATCTTAGCTTTCTAGAATATAGGATCTCATGAGGAGGAAGGAAAATTATGCTATGAGATTCATGCCATTAGAAAGAAGGGACTAGCCTCACATACCTTTGACGTTTAACTAAGCTATCGTTCGCTTGTTCTCCTTCGATATCGCGTTACTACCTTCAAAAGAGAATTTGCATTTACGTTAGTTAATCGACTATAAGAACGCGCTACTATTTCTAGGGAAAATTGGGCGGCACTTCCTTTGGCTATACTACTTTCCCCATATTCTGTATCAACTACCAAACATTCATAATTCAATCCAACTATCATTTCAATTATGGCACTATTCAGATTTTATGACCCATTTACTACACTTTTCCATAATCCAAGTGTTTCAACGTTTTAATACTTTAACCATCATGAGAAGGTCATCAAACTCACCTTAGATATTGTAGGAACGAGCCTTGAGTAGCAATACTCTTCTATACCAAAAACCCTATTTCACTTCCTTTGAAATTTCTTGGTGTAGATGAACTTTGATGTGACTCTTACACTTGATTTCATGGATTTGATGTTATTGACCTTGATTTTCCTTTGGTCCTCTTGAATTCTTGTGAATGAAGTGTTTAGAGTGTTCTAGAGTCTTGTTGAGTCGTGTAGATAAGAAATGAATAAATGAGCTTAGGTTCCCTTTTAATAACCCAAAACAAGATTTTTAATGAACAGTAGTCGGGTGCACAGTGGCCGTAAATCCAGTTTACGGGCCGTATTCTTGTTTACGGTCCGTCCTTCATGACCGTATTTAAGCATATCAGAAACAGAAAGGTTTGCTGGAGTCATGGTGGTTTATGGTCACAGTTTACGGGCCGTATTTTGATTTACGGTCTGTATTCTGAGTCGTATTTAACCATTTCGTCGTTTGGCTGAAAGTTGAAGTTTTTGGAATGTTGAAGGACGATGGCAGTTTATGGTCCGTAAACCACTTTATGGGTTGTATTCTATTTTACGACCCACTGGGTCGAAGTGCAAATCTATAACTTTCTCATTTCCAAAATTCATAAATAGTCATTCCCTACTTAGTAAAACATCGCACACTCATACACTTCGTTGGTCTACTAGTTGTACGTTCACGGAGAAATTTCCGAGGTGTAACATTCTTTCCCTCTTTTGGAACATTAGTCCTAGAGTGTTAAGTCATCGGGGATTCTAGAAAAATTTTGCCAGAGTTTCCCCTGTAATTTGGCACTACCAACCTGTCACAACAACCCTCAATATCATCACCTCACCGGGCTACATCCCAACATCAACATATCTATGGCCACACACGACCAAAAGCATGAAAAATAAGCATACATACCTCATATCGTTGGCGTTTCATCTTGAATCTCCTCTGGGGGTTGGAATAAATGTGGGTACTTGGACTTCATCTTCTCTTCTGCCTCCCAAGTCATTTCTTCCCGATTGTTGTTTCGCCATAAGACTTTGACTGAAGCTACCTCTTTATTTCGGAGTCTTTCACACACTCCTGTCTAAAATAGCAATAGGCACCTCTTCATAGGTTAGCCTTTCTGTCACTTGTACATCATCTATCGGGACAATCTTTGTGGGATCTCCAATACACTTGCGGAGCATCGAAACGTGGAAGACTGGATGGACTAATTCAAGCTCCGAAACCAAATCCAGTTCATAGGCTACATGACCCACCTTGCAGATAATTTTATAGGGTCCAATGTATCTAGGACTTAGCTTCCCTTTCTTACCAAATATCATCACCCCTTTCATTGGAGATACTTTCAAAAATACCCAATCAGTAACTTGAAATTCCAAGTCTCGTCGGCGATTGTCCGCATAAGACTTTTGGCGACTTTGGGTTGTTAACAATCGATCTCAGATCACCTTAACTTTTTCCACCGCTTGTTGAATTAATTCAGGGCCTAGTAGTTGTGCTTCTCCTATTTCAAACCATCTGATTGGGGATCTACATTTCCTTCCATATAAAGTTTCATATGGAGCCATTTGAATGTTGGAATGATGACTATTATTGTATGCAAATTCGATTAGCGGTAAATGATCGTCCCAACTTCCACCGAAATCCATCACACATACTCGTAGCATATTTTCCAAGGTTTGAATATTACGCTCGGCTTGTCCTATTGGTCTGCAGATGAAATACCGTGCTAAGCTTCACTTGAGTGTCGAGACCTTCTTGGAAGGACTTCCAAAACCTGGTTGTAAACTGTGCTCCTCTATCTGTGATAATGGATAATGGAATACCATGAAGTCGCACAATTTCTTTGAGATATAACCTTGCGTAATCTTCAGCTGAGTATGTAGTCTTAACTAGGAGAAAATGGGCTGCTTTCGTCAACCTGTCCACGATCACCCATATGGAATCATACTTGCCGCGGGAACGAGGTAATCCCACAATAAAATCCATGTTAATCGCATCCTATTTCCAAGTAGGGATTTCTATTGCTTGCAATAAGCCTCCTGGCTTCTGATGTTCAATCTTTACTTGTTGACAATTTGGACACTACGCTACAAATTCGGCTATGTCTCTCTTCATGTCATCCCACCAATACATCATCTTGAGATTATGATACATTTTAGTTGCACCTGGATGAATAGAATACCGAGAACAATGTGCTTCTTCTAGAATTCGTTGGCGCAACTCTGCTACATTCGGCACACACAGCCTGCCTTGGTATCTATGAATTTCGTCCATAGAAACATCAAATGGAGATTTTTCTTTTCCATGAGATGTGTCCCTGTAACGACACAATTGAAGATCTTCATATTGCCATTCTTTCACTTCTATATCCAAAGACGAAGTTGTGGGGTCAGTGATGCCAATCCCTGCATTACCCGAATCAATCACATGCACTCCAAGATTATCTAATTGGCGGAGCTCATGAACCATCTCTTTCTTTTCCAGAGGGACTTCACATAAAATTCCCATTGATCGGCGGCTAGGCGCATCGGCTACTACATTCGCTTTTTCGGGGTGGTACAAAATGTTCACATCATAATCCTTCAATAATTCTAACCACTGCCTCTGTCGCAGGTTCAACTCCTTCTGCTTGAAAATGTATTGAAGACTTTTGTGATCTGTATAAATATCAACACGCCCACCATACAAATAGTGCCTCTATATTTTTAAGGCGTGAATAACCGCAGCCAATTCGAGATCATGAGTTGGATAATTCTTTTCATGTTTCCGTAATTGTCTCGAAGCATATGCAATAACTTTCCCATGCTGCATCAATACGCATCCTAGTCCAACACCGGAAGCATCAAAATATACCACGTAGCCATTTGTCCCTTCGGGAAGTGTTAAGACCGGAGCTGAGGTCAATCTGCCTTTCAACTCTTAGAAGCTGCGCTCACAAGCATCATTCCACTTAAATTTGGCTGATTTCTGGGTTAGCTTTGTCAATGGGGCTGAAATAGATGAAAAGCCCTCTACGAACCTTCTATAGTATCCTGCCAAACCCAGAAAACTACGATCTTCTATAGGCGTCGTAGGCCTTGGCCAAGTCTTCACAGCTTCAATTTTCTGAGTGTCGACTCGAATGCCATCATTTGAAATAACATGGCCCAGAAATGTCACAGAATTTAGCCAAAACTCGCACTTTGAAAATTTTGCATACAATTCTCGGGCTCGAAGAATGCCAAGAACAATTCGCAAATGATCTGCATGTTCCGATTCCATGCGAGAAAACACCAGAATATCATCAATAAATACTATCAAAAATAAGTCCTAGAGAGGCCTGAATAAATTATTCATCAAATTCATAAACACGGCCGGAGCGTTAGTCAGTCCAAACGACATCACTCGGAATTCATAGTGGCCATATCTCGTTCTGAAGGTTGTCTTGGGAATATCCGCTTCTCTAACTCTTACCTGATGGTAACCCGACCTCAAATCTATTTTTCAAAACCACTTAGCACCTTGCAATTGATCGAATAAGTCATCAATCCTTGGAAGAGGATACTTGTTCTTTATCGTTGTTATATCCCGTATTTTTGCATAATCGGAAATCGTGAAAATAATTAAGACTTGCATGTTATAAGGGAATAATTGATTTTAGTTAAAATGTCTATGTTGTTTATGAAAATATTGGTGTGGTAATGGGAAGGAATCCAAGGGCAAAAATTGAAATTTCGGAAATAGGTTTCGGGAATTTCAAAACGAGATTTTAACAAATTGGGCCAAGAAAAATTTGGAACAAAATTTGAAGCCCAAATGGAGGGGTGGCCGGCCAAAGGCTTGGCCCAAGCCCCATTTTAAGTGGTCATGTGATTATCACATGACCCTTAATCTAGTATATATCCATATCCCCTTTAGAATTTTCAAGAAAAGCCAATCAAAACAAAAAGAAAAATTGAAGAACACCTCAAGGGAGGCTCTCGGCCGAACCCTCTTCAAGCAAAAAAAAAAAAAATCCCAAGCCTTTGTTTCTAATCTAAAAATCGTGCCCTTCTTGTAGTTTTAACAAGTACAAGACGCTCTTCAACGTGATACAATTTATTTGGAGGAAGAATCACGTTTGCGACAAGTCGGATTTTCAAGAAAAGGTAAGAATTTTGTTACTTTAATGTTATGGAATTGGTATGAATATGGTAAGGATTAATAATAGACGAGAATCCCGTAACTTTGATGTGTGAATGAAGCCGTGTGTGTGTGTGTGTGTTTTGCATAGTGGCCGTGAGCCCTAAGAAGGAGAAAAAAGTGTGAGTTTGATCTTGTTTAGTTTGTTCAATGTGTCGTTGCGGCCTTTATGTCGTAAATGAACGTTTAAGGAATTGAATTGGCGTTGGAAAAGGATTTCGGATCATTACGGGAAAGTGTATACCTTTTGTATATTTGCGTATATCATTGTATATCTTTGATACTAAAGACGTTAAATGTGACGTATGGTTGATGTTAATGAATTTGGAATGAAACGATGAAAGTTAGAACGTTTGTCGTAATTTTGATGCTTTGGATGAAATATGGAAAGTAATGAACTTCGGGAAATTTTGTATATTGTTTGGAGTATAATTGGGTCGTGTTTGAATAGCCTTGAATGGGTGAATGAATATAATAATGTGGACATAAGTTTGGAATTGTGAAGTTTGAATGAAAGTTGCCAACTTGTGTAGTAAGGTAGAACTTTGAAGCTAGAATGATTTGATTGTGGTTTATGTTGTTTGATGATGTTTGGGTTGTTGTTGTTGGTGTATTTTGAGCCGAGCTAAGTCTCGGGGGTGTTAGATATATAGGGGAAATGCTGCCGAAATTTCGGTAGACAAAAATCAGGTTAATGGAAATTTTAAGCCTAAGAATCTCTAATTGGTAAGTTTGACCATTTGCAGATTCTGGACGAAACGGGATTTGATTTTAAGGAGAGCATAAGACGCCTATAAGGTATGTAAAGCTTCCCATTTCTTCGTTTGGCATGTCTTAGTATGTTAGGTGAATATTGGAACCCCCGGAGCAAATCTGCTCCTCGAAACCCGATCTATAAAACGGCTACTATTCAACCAATTCAATTGAAGCCTAAAGGCTCTATTTTGGCTAGAATGCAACTAAATATCCGAAACCTATGGAAATGTGATCGGGTCACTTTCAAATCATTATGTATGACCTTTTGGCCTCTGAATGTTCGTAAATTATGTTCGCCACCTCGATTTGACCCGAGGTGGGCCCGCCAGCCCCGAGACGCCCTATTTGTCCTATTGGGCTCCCTTTTTGGATGAACTTCGATATGAGATCTTCGACTTTGAAACTTTCTTCTATGAAATATGTTTTGACTATTATGATATGTTAAGTTCCGTTTGAGCCATACGTACCACTTTGGAAACAATTTGTGAGATAAACTTTCGTATGAACTAATCATTCGACTATTTTGGTTTATGAAATGACTTATGAGATTATTAAGTTTTGAAAGGCTATTTTGAAATATAAATTTGCATTTGTTTGCTCACGACTCTGCTCGTGCCTTATTTTGACTTCGTTCACCGGTTCCCGGGCCGGTTATGATTCGTGCGCCCCATGATAATTCGGCCGTATGCTGTGTTACGGTTCCTGAGGCCTCGCCATAGGGCTAGGTTCCATTTAGAGTTATGCTGTGATATGGTTGGTGATGCGATACGCTCCCATATGTATGTGTTCGGGGATGTAAGGAGATTTGAAACCTTCTGGTGTTATGCTGTGTGTGGCACCAGCGTCGGAGTGGTGACCACGTTCCTGAGCTTTGCATGATTTTGTTTGCATTATGTATATATGTTTTTGATAAAAATTTGATATACTGTTCGGCATTTCTCTCTTTTGTAATCTGTACGCTTTCAGTTGTGGCATATAGTTTTCTTGTACTCCATGCTTTACATACTCAGTACATCTTTCGTACTGACCCCCTTTCCTCGGGGGCTGCGTTTCATGACCACAGGTACAGACGCCGGTGATCCACCACTGTAGGCTCCACTTCTGCTATTCCGGAGTGCTCCTTTGATTCGGAGTCCACTTTTGGTATATATATCTTCTGCCATGTATATATTTCTGCATATCTGACTATTTGGGTACGGCGGGGCCCTGTCCCGTCATATGATTCTGTCGGTCAGTTTAGAGGTCTGTGGACATGTCTGTGGGTTATGGTCAGTCTGTATGCTTATGTGTATATGTTGTTTGGGCGATCCCATACGCCGAGGCGGCCGGTCCGCATATGTTTGCGCATTGCTTTGATTAGCCCTGTGTGGCCTCTGTTGGTGTTTGGTGTGTACAGGGTTATTCTGGTTAGTCCGAAAAACAAAGGAAACTCTGCCGAAATTTTTCTGGAAATTATCTGTATTTGGAATATAGCCTTGTCGGCTTTTGCAATATATTTGAATACGTTTGATAGATGGGTTTGGGTGCCCAGATCAGGCACTAGTCACGGCCTACGGGGTTGGGTCGTGACAAAAGTGGTATCAGAGCAGTCTGTCCTTGGAATATCTACAGGCCGTGTCTCGTAGAGTCTTGTTTATCGATGTGTTGTGCACCACATCTATAAACAGGGAACTACATGGCATTTAGGATGTTACATTCTTTGGAATCTTAGATCGTGCGATAGTGCTGTGCTATTAGAATGATTCTTATCTGACCCGTTCTTGTGTTTGCAGTGATGCCTCCGAAGAAGGCAACGGTGGCCCAGAAGGGCAAGGCAAGGATGGGAGAGACTAGTCAGGCACAGCGAGCTACCCGGGCTCGTGTCTATGATTTGCCTGAGGTTGTGCCTCGTTCTGAGGGGTCCGCTACACCACCATTGGTACAGCCTGGAGCAGGTCCTTCAGCAGCTCTAGTGGCCCGAGTACCCACTCCCGAGACTCCAGCTCCTCCGCCAGGGGCGGAGGACAGGACCCTGAGGGAGGCTGTACAGTTGCTAACCACATTGGTAGCAGGGCAGGCTCGCAGACGCGGGCGGAGGGACGATGATGATGATGCCAGGCGTGACAGCCTGCGGGTTCGAGAGTTCTTATTGTGTGGCCCTCCAGAGTTTTTCGGGTCTAAGCCCGATGAGGACCCCCATGATTTCATTCGGGGGATGCGGCGCTCACTAGACTTGGTTAGGGCTTCAGAGACCGAGTCAGTCGAATTGGCCTCGCATAGACTTCGGGATGTTGCTGCTCACTGGTATGAGACCTGGGAGTTATCTAGGGGCGAGGGTGCTTCCCTAGCTACTTGGGACGAGTTTACGACTGCTTTCACCCGCCATTTTCTGCCCCCAGAGTTGCGACGGGCGCGGGCTGATCGATTTTTACATCTGCAGCAGAGGGGTCGAAGTGTTCGTGAGTATAATCTGGAGTTTGATTCCCTGGCCCGGTATGCACCTGCCGTAGTAGCAGATATGTCCGATCGGATGCACAGATATGTTATGGGGTTGGATCGCTATTTGATCGACGGCTGTATGGCAGTGTCATTACAGACAGATATGGACATTGCCCGACTTCAGGCCTATGCGATGGGTATGGAGGACCGTCACAGGTCTGATCATTCTGGTAGAGATCGAGACAGGAGGCCGCCCAAGAGGGCTAGGTCCGCAGGTTATTCCGGGGATTCTCGAGGCGGACAGCCTCAGCAGCAGCAATCAGGCAGACAGCTACCTCCGTCCGGCCGGAGTACTCAGTCAGGCAGCCGGAGATTTGACAGTGCGGGACCGTCTGGGGCCGGTCAGAGCTCCAGAGCGGCAGGTTCACAGATGACTAGAGGTCCCAGCCAGACCAGACCACCCAGGCCCCGTTGTTCTCATTGCGGGAAGTCTCATCCTGGGGAGTGTTATCGAGCTACTGGAGCTTGTTTTTCGTGCGGTGGTCAGGGCCATTTTATGAGAGATTGTCCGTTGGCCAGCGGTTCTGGTAGTGTGGCTCAGCCGACAGGGTCAGCCGCCGGTTCATCATCTGCTCCATCTGTTGCACGCCCGGTAGGACGCGGTCGAGGCCGCGGTGGTACTTCAGGTTCTAGCGGTCCCTCGAACCGCATATATGCTTTGGCCAGCCGCCAGGATCAGGAGGCTTCGCCAAACGTCGTCACAGGTACATTACTGGTTTTCTCCAGATCTGTATATGCATTGATTGACCCTGGTTCTACTTTATCATATATTTCCCCGCTCATTGCTAGTAAAATTGGGATAGTGTCTGATCCTATAGAGCCATTTGAGGTAGCTACGCCGGTTGGGGATTTTATTGTAGCGAGACAGATCTATAGGGATTGTTCTGTGACCATTTATGATCGTAGCACTAAGGCTGATTTGGTAGAGTTGGACATGCTTGTGTTTGACGTCATTATGGGTATGGACTGGTTGTCTTCTTGTTATGCTAATATTGACTGCCAGAAAAAGGTAGTCCATTTTCAGTTTCTAGGGGAACCAATTATAGAGTTGTTCGGATCCACAGCATCGCCGAGGGGTAAGTTTATTTCATACCTCAAGGCTAAGAAGATGATCCAGAAGGGTTATATCTATCATTTTGTTCGTGTGCACGATACTGCAGCGGAGATACCTACCCTTCAGTCTGTTCCGGTCGTCAGTGAGTTTCCAGATGTATTTCCTGACGAGCTTCCTGGCCTTCCGCCTGAGCGGGAGATTGATTTTACTATAGAATTGATGCCGGATACGCAGCCTATATCTATTCCCCCGTACAGGATGGCACCGGCTGAGTTGAAAGAGTTGAAGGAGCAGCTGAAAGATTTGTTGGATAAGGGCTTTATCAGACCCAGCACATCACCCTGGGGAGCGCCGGTATTGTTTGTTAGAAAGAAAGACGGGTCACTGCGGATGTGTATCGACTACCGGCAGCTGAATAAGGTGACTATTAAGAATAAATATCCCCTCCCCCGGATTGATAACTTGTTTGATCAGCTGCAGGGTGCTAAATATTTTTCGAAGGTAGATCTGCGCTCAGGTTATCATCAGGTGCGAGTGCGGGAATCAGATATCCCGAAGACTGCTTTCAGGACCCGGTACGGGCACTATGAGTTCAGAGTTATGTCTTTCGGGCTGACTAATGCTCCAGCGGTATTTATGGATCTGATGAATCGGGTATTTCGGCCTTTTCTGGACATGTTAGTTATTGTGTTTATTGATGATATTCTGATTTACTCGCGATCAGCCGAGGAGCATTCAGATCATTTGAGGACGGTACTTGGCATTCTCCGTCAGCAGAAATTATATGCTAACTTCTCCAAATGTGAATTCTGGTTGACTTCTGTGGCATTCTTGGGCCATATTGTCGGTGCAGACGGTATTCGGGTCGATACGCAGAAGATTGAGGCTGTACAGAATTGGCCCAGGCCTACTACACCGACGGAGGTGTGCAATTTTCTGGGATTGGCCGGATATTATCGCAGGTTCGTGGAGGATTTTTCTTCTATTGCAGTACCACTGACGAGGCTCACTCAGAAAGCAGCAAAATTTCAGTGGACCGATGCCTGCGAGCGCAGCTTTCAGCTGCTGAAAGAGAGATTGGTTACGGCCCCAGTATTGGCTCTTCCAGAGGGATCAGACGGGTATGTTGTCTATTGTGTCGCCTCTGGTATTGGGATAGGTTGTGTATTGATGCAGAACGGTCGAGTCATAGCTTATGCTTCCCGGCAGCTCAGACCGCACGAGAAGAACTATCCCACTCATGATCTTGAGTTGGCCGCAGTAATTCATGCTTTGAAGATTTGGCGGCATTATTTATATGGGGTCCATGTTGATATTTATACGGACCATAAGAGTCTCCAGTATATTTTTAAGCAGAAGGAGATAAATTTGCGGCAGCGGAGATGGCTTGAGTTACTAAAGGATTACGACGTTGATATTCTGTACCATCCGGGGAAAGCCAATGTGATAGCTGATGCACTTAGCCGCAAGTCCGTAGGCAGTCTGGCTGGTGTACCATCTGATAAGAGGGATTTGGTTTGTGATATTCATCAGCTGGACAGCCTCGGAGTTCGTTTGGCGGATTCTGGAGATTCTGGGATTTCTGTTCATTCAGTTGCTGAATCATCTATTATTCAGGAGGTAAAGCAGCGCCAGTTTGAAGATCCTCTCCTGATTCAGTACAGAGATGTGGCCCTTAATAAAGCAAAGACTCAGTTTGAGATCTCGCCTGAAGGAGTATTATTATATGACGGCAGATTCTGTGTACCGGACGTTGCGGGCTTACGGCGGAAGATTATGGGCGAGGCCCATAATGCACGGTATTCTGTTCATCCTGGTTCCACTAAAATGTATCGGGATCTCAGGTGTTTGTATTGGTGGGATGGCATGAAGAAAGATATTGCTGAGTTTGTTAGTCAGTGCCCGAACTGCCAGCAAGTTAAGATCGAGCATCAGAAGCCCGGTGGATTATTACAGGAGATGGAAATTCCAGCCTGGAAATGGGAGATGATTAATATGGATTTCGTTGTTGGGTTACCGCGTACTCCACGCAGGTATGATTCTATTTGGGTTATTGTTGACAGATTGACGAAATCAGCCCATTTCCTTCCGGTTCGGACTACTTATTCGGCTGAGGACTACGCTAGATTGTACATTAGAGAGATAGTCAGACTTCACGGAGTCCCTATATCTATTATTACCGACCGAGGTGCCCAGTTTACGGCAAATTTCTGGAGGTCATTCCAGGAGGGATTAGGGACTCAGGTGAGCCTCAGTACAGCTTTTCATCCTCAGTCCGACGGGCAGGCCGAGCGCACTATTCAGACAATAGAAGATATGTTGCGGGCCTACGTTATTGATTTCAGGGGCAGCTGGGATGATCATTTGCTGCTTATTGAGTTTGCCTATAATAATAGTTATCACTCCAGCATTCAGATGGCACCGTATGAAGCTCTTTATGGCAGAAAATGCAGATCTCCTATTGGTTGGTTCGATGTGGGCGAAACCAGATTAATTGGACCAGATGTGATCCAGGAAGCAGTGGATAAAGTAAAACTTATTCGGGAGAGATTATTGGCTGCTCAAAGTCGGCAGAAAGCATATGCAAACAGATGACGTCGACCGATAGAGTTCCCGATTGGTGACTGGGTATTTCTGAAGGTGTCGCCTATGAAGGGCGTTATGAGATTCGGTAAAAAGGGTAAGTTAAGTCCGCGATACATTGGGCCATATCAGATCATTCGGAAGATAGGCGAGGTCGCCTATGAGCTAGACTTACCATCCGATTTGGAGGCAGTACACCCGGTATTTCATGTGTCCATGCTGCGAAAATGTATTGGTGATCCTTCCAGAATATTCCCAGTAGATGATATTCAAGTAACGGAGCAATTGTCTTATGAAGAGCAGCCTATAACTATTCTGGATCGACAGGTAAGGAGACTGCGCACTAAAGAAGTGCCTTATGTTAAAGTCCTATGGCGCAACGACAACCGGGAAGAGATGACCTGGGAGTCGGAGGAGGAGATGAAGAAGAAATACCCTCATTTATTCCCTGCGGCCACAGGTAATTTAAACTTTCAAGTTTGTTGTATTGATTGACGAATAAGTTATGTGTGCTAATTGTAAAGGGAGACTCCCCCGTCACATTATAAAATTAATTTAACATTCGGGGACGAATGTTCTTAAGGGGGGGGGGGAGAATGTTATATCCCGTATTTTTGCATAATCGGAAATCGTGAAAATAATTAAGACTTGCATGTTATAAGGGAATAATTGATTTTAGTTAAAATGTCTATGTTGTTTATGAAAATATTGGTGTGGTAATGTGAAGGAAGTCCAAGGGCAAAAATTGGAATTTCGGAAATAGGTTTCGGGAATTTCAAAACGAGATTTTAACAAATTGGGCCAAGAAAAATTTGGAACAAAATTTGAAGCCCAAATGGAGGGGTGGCGGGCCAAAGGCTTGGCCCAAGCCCCATTTTAAGTGGTCATGTGATTATCACATGACCCTTAATCTAGTATATATCCATATCCCCTTTAGAATTTTCAAGAAAAGCCAATCAAAAAAAAAAAATTGAAGAACACCTTAAGGGAGGCTCTCGGCCAAACCCTCTTCAAGCAAAAAAAAATAAATTCCCAAGCCTTTGTTTCTAATCTAAAAATCGTGCCCTTCTTGTAGTTGTAACAAGTACAAGACGCTCTTCAACGTGATACAATTTATTTGGAGGAAGAATCACGTTTGCGACAAGTCAGATTTTCAAGAAAAGGTAAGAATTTTGTTACTTTAATGTTATGGAATTGGTATGAATATGTTAAGGATTAATAATAGACGAGAATCCCGTAACTTTAATGTGTGAATGAAGCCGTGTGTGTGTGTGTTTTGCATAGTGGCCGTGAGCCCTAAGAAGGAGAAAGAAGTGTGAGTTTGATCTTGTTTAGTTTGTTCAATGTGTCGTTGCGGCCTTTATGTCGTAAATGAACGTTTAAGGAATTGAATTGGCGTTGGAAAAGGATTTCGGATCATTACGGGAAAGTGTATACCTTTTGTATATTTGCGTATATCATTGTATATCTTTGATACTAAAGACGTTAAATGTGACTTATGGTTGATGTTAATGAATTCGGAATGAAATGATGAAAGTTAGAACGTTTGTCGTAATTTTGATGCTTTGGATGAAATATGGAAAGTAATGAACTTCGGTAAATTTTGTATATTGTGTGGAGTATAATTGGGTCGTGTTTGAATAGCCTTGAATGGGTGAATGAATATAATAATGTGGACATAAGTTTGGAATTGTGAAGTTTGAGTGAAAGTTGCCAACTTGTGTAGTAAGGTAGAACTTTGAAGCTAGAATGATTTGATTGTGGTTTATGTTGTTTGATGATGTTTGGGTTGTTGTTGTTGGTGTATTTTGAGCCGAGCTAAGTCTCGGGGGTGTTAGATATATAGGGGAAATGCTGCCGAAATTTCGGTAGACAAAAATCAGGTTAATGGAAATTTTAAGCCTAAGAATCTCTAATTGGTAACTTTGACCATTTGCAGATTCTGGACGAAACGGGATTTGATTTTAAGGAGAGCATAAGACGCCTATAAGGTATGTAAAGCTTCCCATTTCTTCGTTTGGCATGTCTTAGTATGTTAGGTGAATATTGGAACCCCCGGAGAAATTCTGCTCCTCGAAACCCGATCTATAAAACGGCTACTATTCATCCAATTCGATTGAAGCCTAAAGGCTCTATTTTGGCTAGAATGCAACTAAATATCCGAAACCTATGGAAATGTGATCGGGTCACTTTCAAATCATTATGTATGACCTTTTGGCCTATAAATGTTCGTAAATTATGTTCGCCACCTCGATTTGACCCGAGGTGGGCCCGCCAGCCCCGAGACGCCCTATTTGTCCTATTGGGCTCCCTTTTTGGATGAACTTCGATATGAGATCTTCGACTTTGAAACTTCCCTCTATGAAATATGTTTTGACTATTATGATATGTTAAGTTCCGTTTGAGCCATACGTACCACTTTGGAAACAATTTGTGAGATAAACTTTCGTATGAACTAATCATTCGACTATTTTGGTTTATGAAATGACTTATGAGATTATTAAGTTTTGAAAGGCTATTTTGAAATATAAATTTGCATTTGTTTGCTCATGACTCCGCTCGTGCCTTATGTTGACTTCGTTCACCGGTACCCGGGCCGGTTATGATTCGTGCGCCCCATGATAATTCGGCCGTATGCTGTGTTACGGTTCCCGAGGCCTCGCCATAGGGCTGGGTTCCATTTGGAGTTATGCTGTGATATGGCTGGTGATGCGATACGCTCCCATATGTATGTGTTCGGGGATGTAAGGAGATTTGAAACCTTCTGGTGTTATGCTATGTGTGGCACCAGCGTCGGAGTGGTGACCACGTTCCTGAGCTTTGCATGATTTTGTTTGCATTATGTATATATGTTTTTGATAAACATTTGATATACTGTTCGGCATTTCTCTCTTTTGTAGTTTGTACGCTTTCAGTTGTGGCCTATATTTTTTTTGTACTCCATGCTTTACATACTCAGTACATCTTTCGTACTGACCCCCTTTCCTCGGGGGCTGCGTTTCATGACCGCAGGTACAGACGCCGGTGATCCACCACTGTAGGCTCCACTTCTGCTATTCCGGAGTGCTCATTTGATTCGGAGTCCACTTTTGGTATATATATCTTCTGCCATGTATATATTTCTGCATATCTGACTATTTGGGTACGGCGGGGCCCTGTCCCGTCATATGATTCTGTCGGTCAGTTTAGAGGTCTGTGGACATGTTTGTGGGTTATGGTCAGTCTGTATGCTTATGTGTATATGTTGTTTGGGCGATCCCATACGTCGAGGCGGCCGGTCCGCATATGTTTGTGCATTGCTTTGATTAGCCCTGTGTGGCCTCTGTTGGTGTTTGCTGTGTACAGGGTTATTCTGGTTAGTCCGAAAAACAAAGGAAACTCTGCCGAAATTTTTCTGGAAATTATCTGTATTTGGAATATATCCTTGTCGGCTTTTGCAATATATTTGAATACATTTGATAGATGGGTTTGGGTGCCCAGATCGGGCACTAGTCACGGCCTACGGGGTTGGGTCGTGACAATCGTCACTTTATTCAATTGCCTATAGTCGATACACATTCGTAGAGATTCGTCTTTCTTTCTCACGAACAAGACCGATGCTCCCCACGGCGATGAACTGGGCCTAATAAACCCCTTTTCAAGCAAGTCTTTTAACTGTGCCTTTAGCTCTTTTAATTCTGCCGGAGCCATTCGATAAGGAGGAATAGAAATAGGCTTGGTGTCCGGCAACACATCAATGGCGAAGTCAATCTCTCTCTCTGGAGGAAGACCTTGAAGTTCATCTGGAAACACATCTGGGAATTCATTCACGACCGGAACTGATTGGAAAGTTGGCGGCTTTGACTCGGTGTCATGAACCCGAACTAAATGATAAATATAACCCTTGGCTATCATCTTCCTTGCCTTAAGGTAGGAAATAAACCTACCCTTTGGAGATGCTGCATTACCCTTCCATTCAAGCACGGGCTCTCCCGGGAATTGGAATCGAACCACTTTCAATCGGCAATCAACATTAGCATAGCACGAGGCCAACCAATCCATACCCATGATTACATCAAAATCTATCATTTTCAGCTCAATAAAATCAGCTTTGGTTTGACGATCACATATCATAATGACACAATTTTTGTACACTTGCCTTGCTATCACGGGATCACCAACCGGAGTGAGTACCTCAAAAGGTTTAATTGACTCGGGTCTCACCCCAATACAACCAGCAACATATGGAGTAATATAAGAAAGAGTAGAACCTAGATCTATCAGTGCATATACATCACGGGAGAATATAGACAAAGTACCTGTGACTACATCCGGGGAGGACTCAAGATCCTGTCGTCCGGCTAAAGCATATAAACGAGGATGAGTGGCACATGAAGTAGATGCTGCCCCTCTACCTCTACCACGGCCGGCTAACATCTGGGGAATTTGTCCTACTGGGCGCACTGAGGAAGAACCAGCCGCTGAACCTGTAGGCTGGACCCCAACTCTACCACTCATCGACGGGAAATCTCTCATCATGTGCCCAACTTGGCTGCAAGTATAA
The DNA here is from genome assembly GCF_019175385.1 of Lycium barbarum. Classification (NCBI taxonomy): domain Eukaryota; kingdom Viridiplantae; phylum Streptophyta; class Magnoliopsida; order Solanales; family Solanaceae; genus Lycium; species Lycium barbarum. The sequence goes on from NC_083337.1 coordinate 59,270,865, forward strand.
CAAGCGTCCGAACCCTGATGACACTGTCCGAAATGCAATCTTTCGCACTGGCTGCATCGCGGTACTAGGGGTCTCCTCTGGCTATAATCTTCCCTGATTTGGGAATCTAGGGCCCTCGAACTCTGACCTGTCCTGAGCGGAAGGAGCGATCAAATATCCAGCCTGTAAATCGAGGAGGTGCACTGGTCACCAACTGGCCTGAGTACCTAGAATATATCTGTTTTGATCCCCCTCTATAATCACTGCCTGCTCCCATAGATCTGGCTCGTGAGCATGGGCCTTCTATCACTGTCACGATCACTTCTTTGTGGTTGTTGTCGCCCCTCTAAATTCTGAGCATGGGCCTATATTCGGGAAATATCCATCCCGTCTTGCAAGAAAGCCGTCAAGCAATCTCTGAATAAATGTGGCCCCAGGCCACTTACAAATCTATGTACCCGATCTCCCATGTCAGCCACAATAGCTGGGGCATATCTAGCCAAAGAATTAAATTGCATGCTATACTCCCGGGCACTCATATTTCCTTGCCTCAGATTTAGAAACTTGTCCGCTCTAGCTCAGCGGACCTCGGGTGGAAAATAGTGACGAATAAATGCATCCACGAATTCTTGCCAAACCGGAGGAGGCGCATTCTCTCCTCTTGATAATACCCAGTTGTTATACCATAAAACTGTCACATCCCGGAGTCTATAAGATGCCAACTCCACAGATTCAGTTTCAGAGGCATGGACAATCTTCAATGTCCTCATCACCTCATCTATAAAACCTTGTGGGTCTTCATCCGGCTTTGACCCGAAGAACTCCGGAGGATTTAGACTCATGAAATCACGGTCTTTGGTACTTCCTGCCCGATCACTTGAACTCGCATTTTGTCGTTGTGCCTGAGCGGCAACCAATTGCGTCAATAAATGAATGGCCTCAGTCATTTGTTGACCCGAAGTGACCGGTGGAGGAATTGGAGCTGGAGCTCTTTCTTGTTCTTCCACATTAGGCCGGGTAGAAGAAGTATTATACAAGGCCTCATTATGTGATTCGCCTTCTTCTATATTCATCGGAGGCTCTCTTTCTACCCGCCTCTTAGCGGTAGTCTTGCCCTTCTGGGCAGCTGTAGCCTTTCCCTTTGGCGGCATTCTGAAATCACAACACACTATTAGGGAGGATAAAGTCTTATACATGGCTCTATTTCACGATTTCATAAGAAGAAGGATGGTCATTTTTCCTAAATTCCCTGTAGCCTCTTGTTTATTGATGTGGCACGCAACACACCATAAACAAGAATCTACTAGACACGGCTCGTAGACACTTTCTAGGACTGAACCGCTTTGATAACACTATTGTCACGACCCAGCTAGGGGCCATAACGGGTACCCGGGGCTAGCCACCGAGCACCACTCGTGCTACTACTCATCTTGCTCATTTAATGGTCTTTTATCGGCTTTATACTCAAATTGTAGGAAAATCATTTTTTTCATGGAAACATAAATACTTTTTATATACATTTGCCTCTCGGCCATCAAAATAATATATACATGTTATAGCATTTCGTGAGACCATCTTACCCATACTGCGCATCTACGAGCCTCTACTGGTGTACTAAACATAAGGACGGGACAAGACCCCGTCATGCCCAGAAATACATATACATGGATATACACAAAAGAATCGTCATAAGCACCTCCGAACAAAGGAGTGCTTTCAATCAGCTGACGGCTACTGCTGGTCTGGGTCGAGCTCTCCTCCCTGTCTACCTGTGGGCATGATCACAGCGTACAAAGAAAATGGACATCAGTACGAATATTGTACTGAGTATGAGAGGCATATACAATGAAATAGAACAATGACATAAAGGAAATATCAATACGGAACATCTATATCTAACTGTCATGTATAAAAGAATTAAGCCATGCTGTCTTACTCATACTCGTCATCATATCATGTATGCATAATGTATAAGCTGCCCGCTCATATAGGTGCTGTGTAGTAATGTATAAGCTGCCCGTCCATATCGGATCGGCGTGATAATCATAACATTAGCCTGCGTCCAGGCCTCCCGCGTCCGGGGTATCATCTCATGCCGCCCACTAGTAGTGTCTGCCCATGCCATTTGGCCATGTTGTATCGTATAGCTGCCCGCCTTAGCGGTGACTGCCCGGCCAGCTAGGCGCGGTGTTATATCATAATCATACATGCTCATCATTATATGCTTATCGTAACATACTTATCATAATACATGCATAAGGCTTATGGAAACCTTTACTCGATCGGGGTGACGTAAGGTCGTGATCCCCTGATTTCATTAGGGAGTAATCATTGACATTCTGCCTCACCTTGAAGGGATTAGCATATAAGGTGAGTGTAAGCAATAAATAACATCTTTAACGCAATAGAATCATCATGTCATATCTTTTATCTTATATAGCTATTCATAGACATAGGATCTTAACTTTCTGGAATATAGGATCTCATGAGGAGGAAGGAAAATTATGCTATGAGATTCATGCCATTAGAAATAAGGGACTAGCCTCACATACCTTTGACGTTTAACTAAGCTATCATTTGCTTGTTCTCCTTCGATATCGCGTTTCTACCTTCAAATGAGAATTCGCATTTACGTTAGTTAATCGACTATAAAAACGCGCTACTATTTCTAGGGAAAATTGGGTGGCATTTCCTTTGGCTATACAACTTTCCCCATATTCTATATCCACTACCAAACATTCATAATTCAATATAACTATCATTCAATTATGGCACTATTCACATTTTATGACCCATTTACTACACTCTTCTATAATCCAAGTGTTTCAACGTTTTAATACTTCAACCATTATGAGAAGGTCATCAAACTTACCTTAGATATTGTAGGAACGAGCCTTGAGTAGCAATACTCTTCTATACCAAAAACCCTATTTCACTTCCTTTGCAATTTGTTGGTGTAGATGAACTTTGATGTGATTCTTACCCTTGATTTCATGGATTTGATGTTATTGACCTTGATTTTCCTTTGGTCCTCTTGAATTCTTGTGAATGAAGTGTTTAGAGTGTTCTAGAGACTTCTTGAGTCGTGTAGATGAGAAATGAATAAATGAGCTTAGGGTCCCTTTTAATAACTCAAAACCTGATTTTAATGAACAGTAGTCGGGTGCACAGTGGCCGTAAACCCAGTTTACGGGCCGTATTCTGGTTTACGGTCCGTCCTTCACGACCGTATTTAAGCATATTAGAAACAGAAAGGTTTGCTGGAGTCATGGTGGTTTATGGTCACAGTTTACGGGTCGTATTTCGATTTACGGTCCGTATTCTGAGTCGTATTTAACCATTTCGTCGTTGGGCAGAAAGTTGAAGTTTTTGGAATGTTGAAGGACACTGAAAATTTACGGTCCGTAAACCACTTTACAGGCCACATTCTATTTTACGACCCACTGGGTCGAAGTGCAAATCTGTAACTTTCTCATTTCCAAAATTCATAAATAGTCATTCCTTACTTAGTAAAACATCGCACACTCATACACTTCATTGGTCTACTCGTTGTACGTTCATGGAGAAATTTCCGAGGTGTAACAAAGAGCAAGCCACAGACGTTGTAGGCTGAACCATACTTGTACCAACCCTCATCGACCACTCCCTCACCCTGTGGCCTGACTGACCACAAGCATAGTAACTATCCAACCCCAATTGACACTGCCCAGCGTGTAGCCTACCACACTGAGCACACCGCGGCAAGGGTGGCCTCGCCTAGCCTGACTCTGGTAGGTATGGAGAGCTTGATACCCTGAAACTCTGGTCCGTTCCGGAATAAGAAGACCGATCAAACCTCGTACCTGAAAACCACGGAGATGGACTGCCTGCTGAATGGAAAGGATATCGGGGATACTGCTGTCTCTGTCCTCCCCTAGACTCATCCCCAATATCTAAAGATCTGGCCCTCTTGCCATGGCCCCGGTCACGGTTTGTCCTTTGCTGACACTTGTGGGCCTCCAAATTCTATGCATATGCTTGTATACCGGAGATATCCATACCTTGCTACAGTAGTCGTACACGCATGTATCAAATGTGGCCCTAGACCAACCACAAAGCGATGAACTCTGTCCTCCATCTCAGCCACCATGGCTAGGGCATATCTATCCATAGAAACAAAATATACAAAGTCCTCTTGGACGTTCATAATGCCCTGCTCAATACGCATGAACCTGTGTGCTCGGGCTCGTCGGACCTTTAGTGGTAAATAATGGCGAATAAAAGCATATGAAAACTCTCGCCAAACAGCTGGAGGGGCATTCTCGCCCCTAGATAACTCCCAAGTCTGATACCACTGTACTGCAATATCGCAGAGCCTATACGAAGCCAACTCCACAGACTCGACCTCATCCGCGTGCATAATCCTCAGGGTCTTCTTCCTACAATCAATAAAATCCTGGGGGTCCATATTTTGCTTTATCACAGAAAAATCTGAAGGACCTAACCCAAGGAAGGTCTTAACCCTTGAACTACCGGCCCTGTCTACCTGGTCGACACCAACTCCCTGCTGCTGAGCCTGGGCGGCTACTAATCTGGTCAATAACTGTATTGCATCCCGCACATCCTGGCTTGGTGCCTCCGGCTGAGGAACTGGGGCAGGTGCAGGAGGCGGAGTATGCGATGTCTCAGACGGCCCCTCACTCTGAATCTCATCCTGAGCCCTCGTAGCCTGCCGAGTGCGGCTACTGTGGCCTCACCGGTTGCTCTCTTGCCCTTTTAGGCAGCAGTAGCTTTTTTGCGGGGTATCGCTGAAATCAGAACAATTCACCAGAAACGAACGCTTAACACATGGCTCTGTCGCACAATCTAAGAGAGAAGGAATAACATCATCCTAAATGTCCTGTAGCCTCCTGTTTATAAGTATGGTGCAGAACACGCCCATAAACAAGTCTCTAGTACAGACGGTCTGTAGACAACCCTAGGACGGAACTGCTCTAATACAACTTCTGTCACGACCCAACCCGATGAGTCGTGACGAGTATCTGACCTTTAGCAACCAAACACCCCTATACTCATATCTAAATCTTACTGGACATCTAGGGCCCATACATGACTTAAAATGATCTCATAAATAGGTGACATCATGAACACTGAACAATCTATTTATACATAAACATGCTGAAACAACAGTGCAACCCAATTAGGCTACTACATATACTGTACACAAAAGAATAGAAGTCGACAGGGCTACATCATATGACTAATACATACAACTGTCTACAGACCTCTAATAGAATAAAAGTTGTAGAAAGGACAGGACAGGGCCCCGTCATACCCATATGCATATACATCTCAAAAGAGTGGCATACCAAAACTGACTGCAACTCCGGATCAAATGGAGCGCACTGACCACTGCTAGATCTAGAGGTCCAACTGAGCTTGACCACCTGTTTGTCTACCTGTACCTGCGGGCATGAACGCAGCCTCCCGAGCAACGGGGAGTCAGTGTGGATAATGTACTGAGTATGTAAGGCATAAGAACAATATATATATACAAGAATCATGAATACGATCTGAACTCATAAGCTAAAATGACTATCTGCATGTACTTGTATGAACTAGTATCTGTATGTATCTGCATAAAGCTGTGTAACCGACAATGCCACTATGGGCGCATAATATGCATGCTCATGCCTATCAATGAAGGTCATACATCTATATATAGATGTGCGTGTATAACGCATGTTTCTCCTCTCATATCATATCGGCCTCTCTGCGGCCATCATCATATACATTACTGCGGTACGTGCAACCTGATTCTCAAATCATCATCATGGTGGTAATGTGTGTATAACGCCTATCTCTCTTCTCATACCCCACATATATCTAATATTCGCGTATATAGCACCTTCTAGTCATGGATCAATGTACAGAAATATATAATGAATGCAATGCATTAATAAACTGTATACATAGAACTGGCTACATAAAACTAGACCCATGAATAGAAGGAACACTTATAAACGGGGTACATGAACATCAAAGACTGAAGTACTTCTAATGCTTCTAAGAGTGGAGTAATATGGAAGCTCGCTTACTCGCTTGTTGGCTCATATCATAGGATCATGCCAAAGGAAAGAAAGGATAGCCTTAACATATTTTGAAGTATATCCAATCATCCAACTTCTACCTCTCGAACTTGCAAGTCTACAATTAAGATAACATAGGCCTTAATTAGGCTATTTGCCTCGCTTACTAACCATCTTTAAATACACATAGAGCTTAATGAATTATGGAGAACATTTCCCTTGTGAGCTCAACAACCCTTCAACTTCCCATTCAGTCCAACATCAACCACAACAACAATAACAACACTTATATATATATAAATATATACTCAAATTTATCCCTAATCATCTCTTAAAATAGCCTCAGGTCACTACCTTGCCCTTCATCAACTTACCACTTCCACAAATACATTCTCTTTACTTAAAATCTCTAAAACTCTTGATAATAAACTCAAATACAAGGGTAGAAATCATTTACATATCTTGAGATGTCTAAGATTTCAAAGATCAACTTCAACTCCAATCCTCTAAGCTTCACAGCTTGAAGAAATCCTAGGAACAACCTTCTTCTTGACAAGCACGGGTTCATGGGCTCGGATCTTACTAAATATCTACTAATAATGATGGAAAATATTGGGAGAGAAAATATTAGGATTTTTCTGATTTGGAATGGAGGAAAATAATAAATATGGTCGTGGAGCACATATTTATACTTGGAAGGCCAAAAGCTACAGCGGTCCAGTTCGACCACCGGGTCGATAACCCGTCGACGTGTCGAAGGTCCGTCGACTTGCGACTGCAGATTTCCAGCTGCGAAACCCTGTCGATGCTGTACAAGGACGGCCCGTCGAAGATGACTGGTGTCTGTAAATTTTCTCAGGTTCGACTCAGATCGCGTCTATTCGATTTGCTCAACTTCTAACTCGGTAAACTGCCAGGAATACTGCCGGTACCTTTGTACACGGGGCAGGACACTTTCTACCTCCAACTCGGGCTCAGTCTCTATTCCAAAGGCATACCCAACTAGGAAATCATACGTTCTACTATGGTGAGATTGAGAGACGTAACAATAGTGTAGGTGCCATCATGACCCGGGAATTGGGTCATGGCAAGTTGGTATCAGAGCTCTAGGTTCACCGGTCTCACGAGTACAAGAGCAATGTCTAGTATCGTCTTGAGGAATGGTACGGAGAGGTCCATACCCATCGTCCAGAGGCTATAGTGTCGCGACCTAACCGAAGGGACATGACGGGCACCCGGTGCTAGCCCACCCGGGCGCCTCTTACCGTACCTTCATATTCACATCTAGGTGAGCCACATGGCCAACTCATGCTTTATATACATCAATAATACTATTATCGTTGGGCAATGACACATTTATATCATCATCAACAACAATGCCCATTTCCATATACACAAGCAGACAAGGCTAACAAAATAATGTACAAAATATGGGCCAACAAGGACAAAGGACGTCTAGCTATACACAACTATCTACGAGCCTCTAAATAGAGTATGTAATACTAGAGTATGTAACATCATATAGATATGACAGGACCCCGCCATGCCCCTATGTATGTACACAAAAAGAATAATACCAACAGCTATAGCTCCGGATGAAATGGAGCTCCTCTATACAGTCCCTGAACAAGTAATCTATGGATCAAGTCTGTCTCTCTGTCCACCTGCGGGCATCACGCAGCGTCCACAAACAAAAAGACGTCAGTACGAATAATGTACTGAGTATTTAAAGCATAATCAATAACATAATGAATGCATAAGAAATAACATAAGATAGACGAGTCATGAAATGAAAGAGCTAGGTATACCTTTAGCTGCGCTCGTCATATTTACTTACCCTCTTTCTAATGGGAAACTTCTATTTCATACATTCATACGTTTAGAAGTATCATACCCGACTATTGAGGTTCGGTGTCTTACATACCCGACCATGACAAGGTTCGGTGTTATACATACCTAGCCCTACCAAGGCTCAGTGTTATCCGTACCCAACTGCAGTGGTGTGCGCGTGATAGGTATCATACCCGGCTATAGATGCTCAGTGTTACATAATATCTATACATACTTATACACTTATACATACTAGTCCATAAGTATCACCAACATCATCATTATCATCATCATCGTTTTCGTTACTTCTTTCCTTGGAGGATCGACTATCATATAAAGGAGGCAATAGCATCATCAAAATATCGAGAATCATGAGCTTTAGTAATTCGAGGGATGGAGTCATTTAGAAGACATTTTGGAACCCATAATATGGTATATAGCAATGGAAGCATGCCTTAATGAAAGAAGGTTTATCCTTATATAAAGCTCGTCGTCTTCTTAACTACATAACGTTTACCATCGAAGCTTGTGAAATCTACATTTAGAAGGATTCATACCATTGTTAAGCCTTAATGATACTCTTACACCAAAACTAGAATAATTCATGATCTAACGAAAATTTGGCAGCATTTCCCCTATTTCATTGACTTCCACTATATTACAAAACAACTCCCAAACATCCACAATATCATAATCAAGCAATCACATTCCATTAAGTCTTCAAAATTCATTCTCGTGTTTAACTTATACTAACAACTTCACACCCAACCTTAGCACATTTTCATACAACGCTTCCTCATCACCATTATTACCTTTTACAACAAGAACATATCTACGTCATACTAAGAATCATGACTCAATTTAGTTTAGTACTCATAAACATCATGAAATCCATCTTTAGAACTCATCATCTACATTTCTCCTTTCATCCATGTTTTGTTACAACCAAGCATTCTTAATAACATGAAATAAGCATGAGAACTAACCTTTTATCATATAGGAACAAGCTTTGGAGAAAGATATCAACTTGTGCAAAACCCTAGCTACAATGCCCAAGTAAATGTTGAAATCTACCAACCCTATGAAGCCTTCTCGCACATGAACACTTCGATTCTTACTATTTGATCTTTGTAATCTCTTGGGTTTGAGTGAAATATATTGGGAGAAGGGTTTTTGAGCTTTGTAGAGCTTGGAGGCAATGTGGGAAACGAAAAATAAAGTGAGGGTCGGCCATGTTTATAAAATAAAAATCTGACCCGATTCGATTATACGGGCCATATAATTTATACGGTCGGTATAAATGGGACCGTATAATCTCACCAGGGGACACCCTTCTCTGGAAGGAATCTACTGACCATTACACGGGCCGTATAATTTATACGGTCCATACAAATGGGCTTACAACTGGGAATTCCGAATTTCATTCTCGTCGACTCGTTTGACTTCCAATCCTTGTGGAACCTTCTTGGCACTTATATAACACTTCATTAACCATACAATAGGCCCTATATCAGCCCCTCAAGATACTTCTAAATAAATATTAGCTCAATTATAGTGAAAAGCTTTCCGAACGCGACTTCCATTTCACTTCCTTCTGCAAACTAAACTTCACTTATTCGTATGACTTTGAAATCTTATAGTATGCACCTTAAGATATCTAATACTTCCTTTAATCTCGTATGGGTTTCATAATCACCCTAAGATTACGTTAGCCTACTCACAAGGCAACAAATCCGAAATTTTCGAGATGTAACATTCTTCCCCCCTTAGGAACATTCGTCCTCGAATGTTAGGTTCTTGGGGATTCTATAAAAATTTCGCCAGAGTTTCCCCTGCAAAATGGCACTACCATCCTGTCACAGCAACCCAAAATATACCGGCTCACAGGGCTACAACAACAACATCAATAACAATGGCCACAAACGACCAGGAAAACATCAAGGAAAACACTACATACCTAAGGAAAATGGCGTCTCTACCAGAGTCTCCTCTGGAGGTGGAAATAAATGCGCGCACCGAAACATCATGTCTTCTTCTGCTTCCCAAGTCATTTCCTCTCTATTATTATTTCTCCATAAAACTTTAACTGAAGCTACATCTTTGGTTCTAAGCCTCTGTACTTGCCTATCTAGAATAGCAATGGGAACTTCTTTGTACAATAATTGATTGGTGACATGAACATCATCTCCCGGTACAACTCTAGAAGGATCTCCAATGCACTTACGAAGCATCGACACAGGAAAAACTAGTTGAACTGACACAAAACCAGGAGGTAGATCTAATTCGTAAGCCATTTGGCCTACCTTGCATACAATCTCATAATGTCTAATATACCGAGGACTAAGCTTGACTTTTTGCCAAATCTCATGAGGCCCTTCATTGGTGACACCTTCAGGAATACCCAGTCTTTCACTTGGAACTCTAAGTCCCTTCGACGATTATCTGCATAGGACTTCTGACGACTCTGAGTTGTTAATAATGGATTTTGTATAAGCTTGACTTTCTCTATAGCTTGTTGGGCCAAGTCTGGCCCTATCAATTTAGTCTCTCCTACTTCGAACCACACAATTGGAGATCTGCACTTGCACCCGTATAAAGCCTCATATGGGGCCATTTGGATGCCAGAATGACAACTATTGTTATAGGAAAATTCAACAAGTGGTAAGTGATCATCCCAACTACCTCCAAAATCCAATATACATGCCCGTAGCATATCCTCAAGGGTCTGAATGGTGCGTTCAGCTTGTCCATCAGTCTGCGAGTGAAATGCTATGCTAAGACTCACCTGAGTCCCTAAACCTTCTTAGAAGGTATTCCAAAAATTGGCTCTAAATTGAGTCCCTCTATCAGAGATAATAGATACTGGAACAACGTGAAGTCGCACTATCTCTTTAACGTAAAGCTTTGCATAATCTTCTGCTACATATGTAGTTCTGACTCCGTAAGAAATGAGATGACTTCATGAGCTTATCTACAATCACCCATATAGAATCATACTTACGTTGAGAACAGGGTAAGCCTGAAATGAAATCCATGTTAATTACTTCCTATTTCCAAGTTGGAATTTCCATAGCTTGCAACAATCTACTAGGATTTTGGTGTTCAATTTTCACTTGCTGACAATTAAGACATTGGGCCACAAATTGCGCTATATTTTTATTCATTTCATTCCACCAATATATAGATTTAAGATCATGATATATTTTCATTGTTGCGGGGTGAACGGAATAACGGGAACGATGGGATTCTTTCAAAATCTGTTGACGTAACCCTGCGGTATCGGGAACATACAACCTACCTCAACGTCGGAGACCTCCATCCCCTGAAATATCAAAGGATGACTTCTTCTTCTAAGGGAGTGTATTTCTATAATGAACTAGCATGGGATCCTCATACTGGAGCTCTTTCACTTCAACCACTAGTGCCGAGACCGTTAAATTCTGAATGGTAGCTCCCATATTACCTGAGTCCACTACTCGAACTCCTAGGCTAGCTAATTGCTAGAGCTCTCTTTTCTCTAGCTGAACATCGCATAAACTTCCCATGGATCTACGGCTAAGAGCATCGGCCACAACGTTTACTTTCCCGGGATGATATAGGATGTTAACATCATAATCTTTCAACAACTCCAACCATCTCCTCTGGCGCAAATTCAATTCCTTCTGCTTGAAAATACACTGAAGGCTCTTATGATCCGTGTAGATATCAACATGGACACCATACAAATAATGCCTCCACATCTTCAATGCATGAATCACCGCCGCTAATTCAAGGTCATGGTCGGGTAATTTTTCTCATGTTTGCGCAACTGCCTTGAGGTGTAGGCAATAACCTTACCATGCTGCATCAATACACATCCTAATCCAACGCCCGAAGCATCACAATAGACAACGCACCCTTCTGGCCCTTCTGGTAGCATCAGGACTGGGGCAGAAGTTAACATGTTCTTTAGCTCTTGGAAACCACGTTCACAAGCATCCGCCCATTAAAATCTAGCTAATTTCTTGGTTAGCTTCGTGAGTGGTGCAGAGATAGAAGAAAAGCCTTCTACAAACCTCCTGTAATAATCTGCTAGGCCCAGAAAACTACGAACCTCTGTAGGTATTGTAGGCCTTGGCCATGTATTTACGGCCTCAATCGTTTGGATATCTACCCGAATACCATCGACTGAAATAATATGCCCCAAGAAGGTCACTGACTTCAACAAAAATTCACACTTAGAAAATTTGGCGAGTAACTCTCTAGTCTGGAGAACCTTAAGGACGGTACGCAAATGATTCGCATGTTCTACTTCGGATCGAGAATATACTAGTATATCATCAATGAACACGATAAAAAATAAGTCTAGAAAAGGCCTAAACACATTTTTCATCAAATCCATAAATACTGTCTGCGCATTAGTTAGCCCAAATGACATTACCCGGAACTCAAAATGGCTATATCTTGTTCTGAAAGCCATCTTAGGAATATCCTTCTCCCTGACTCTCACCTGATGATACCCGGATCATAAATCTATTTTTGAAAACCATTTGGCAGCCAGCAATTGATCGAATAAGTCGTCAATCCTTGGAAGCCGATATTTGTTCTTGATCGTCACCTTATTCAGTTGCCGATAGTCAATGCAAATTTGCAAGGAGCCATCTTTCTTCCTCACAAACAACACGGGTGCTCCCCATGGGGAAGAACTAGGCCTAATAAAATCTTTTTCAAGAAAGTTCTTCAATTGCTTCTTCAACTCTTTTAACTCCACAAGGGCCATCCTATAAGGAGGAATGGATATAGGTATTGTATTCGGTAGTACATCAATGGCGAAATTAATCCCCCGCTCAGGAGAGAGATCTGGAAGCTCATCCGGGAACACATCTGGAAACTCATTCACCACGGGGACAGACTGAAGAGTTGGCGTTTCGGCTTCTATATATCTTGAACCCGAACTAGATGATAAATACACCCTTTAGAAATAATTTTCCTTGCCTTGAGATAGGAAATAAACCTACCGCTTGGGGACGCTGTATTCCCTTTCCATTTCCAAATCTGGTTCTCCCGAAAACTATAAATATTTTCATTCTACAATCAACATTGGCGTAGCAAGAAGCCAACCAATCCCTACCCATTATAATATCAAAGTCCACCATTTTTAACTCATGTGAATCAACCATAGTACGATGGTCAAAAATCACAACTAACGGGTGTCGATACCTCGAAAGGTTTGGTTGACTCCGGTGTGACCTCAAATTAACCCGCAATATATGGAGTAACATATGAAAGTGTGGACCCCGGAACTATCAATGCATATACATCCTGAGAAATTACCGACAATATACCTGTAATGACATCAGGGGAAGACTCAAGATGCTGTCGTCCAGCCAAAGCATAAATACGGTGTTGAGGACCACTAGAATTGGGATCTCTCCCTCTACCTCTACCATGGCTTACTGGCACCTGTGAACCTTTCCCCATAGGGCGTATAGATGTTGATGACCCGGCTGCCGATTCTGAAGGCTAGACCCTACCCCTACCACTAATCGATGGGCAATCACGCATGATATGGCCTGGCCGACCACACGTATAGCAAACCTCTGAGCCAAGTCAACACTGGCCCTAATGTAACTTCCCGCACTGGGAACATCGTGGCACGGGTGGCCTTTCCTGACCTGAATAGCCTTTAAAATGAGAACCTGAAGCCCTAAAACTCTAACTCGGTCCGGAGTGAGTAGATCTATCAAATATCTAGCCTGTAAATCGTGGAGGCGCACTAGCCATAGAATGACCTGAATGCCTAGAAAATTGTTGTCTTTGCCCTCCTCTGAATTCACTAAATCTGAGGATCTGTTATGACTAATCGGACTCGAAGATCTAGCACTCTTGCTATACCCTCTGTCATGCTCACGCTTACTTCTTTGCTGTTGCTGGCTTTCCTCTAAATTTTGGGCATAGGCTTGAATGCTTGAAATGTCCATGTTGTCCTGAAGGGATGCAGTCAAGCATTTATCAATCAAATGTAGCCTCAAGCCACTCACAAATCGGTGCACTCGATCACCCATATCCGCTACCATGGCCGGTGAAACATATAGCCAATGAATTGAAGCGGAGACTATACCCTAAAGCACTCGTGCTTCCTTGCCTAAGATTCAAGAACTTATCGGCTTTAGCCCGCCGAACCTCTGGAGGCAGGTAATGTCTGAGGAAGGCATCCACAAATTCTTACCATACCGGGGGAGGTGCATTAACTCCTCTTGAAGCCATCCAAATCGTATACCAATGAACCGCGGCATCTCGCAATCGATAGGATGCTAGCTCCACCAATTCAATGTCTGAAGCATGCATTAACCGAAGTGTCCTTAACATCCCATCAATAAGCTCTGAGGGTCCTCATCCAGCTTTTACCCGAAGAATTTCGATGGGTTTAGGAAAATACAATCACGGCCTATTGCACTAATAACCCTATCACCTTGGCCTGTACCTTACCGCTGGGTCTGAGCGGCAATCGACTGAGTTAGTAAATGAATGGCCTCTTTCAAATCTTGGCCCAAAGCATCTGGTGGAGGAGCTAGGGCTGAGGCTCCCTCGTGCTCTTCTAAAATAGGGAATGAGTGAGAGGATTGAGATTGAGCCGCATTCTGGGACTCACCCTCCCCTATAACGGTTGGCGGTACTCTTTCGGCTAGCTTTTCTGCCACTGTCTTGCCATTTTGGGCAGTCGTAGCTTTTCTCTTTACAGGCATTTCTGAAATACATAATACACGGTTAAGGAAGGCGAAATCCTTATATCATGGCTCTATCTCACAATTAAAGCGGAAAGAAGGCCATTCATTTCTAAAAATACCTGCAGCCTCCTCTTTATAAGTGTGGCGCGAAACAGACCCATAAACAAGACTCTGCTGGACACGGCTCGCAGACACACCCTAGGACAAAAATGCTGTGATACCACTTTTGTCACGACCCAACCGGAGGGTGATGACGGGCACCCGGTGCTAGCCCACCCGGGCACCTCTTACCATACCTTCATATTCACATCTGGGTGAGCCACATGGCCTACTCATGCTTTCTATACATCAATAATACTAATCTCATTGGTCAACGACACATTTATATCATCAACAACAACATTGCCCATATCCATATACACAAGCCGACGAGGCTAACAAATTAATGTACAAAATATGG
Source organism: Lycium barbarum (assembly GCF_019175385.1). Lineage (NCBI taxonomy): Eukaryota > Viridiplantae > Streptophyta > Magnoliopsida > Solanales > Solanaceae > Lycium > Lycium barbarum. The sequence goes on from NC_083337.1 coordinate 59,285,909, forward strand.
GCCGACTAGGCCAAAGGACATCTAGCTATACACAACTGTCTACGAGCCTTTAAAGAGAGTATGTAACATCATATAGATGGGACAGCACCCCGCCATGCCCCTATGTAGCTCCGGATGAAATGGAGCTCCTCTATGCAGTCTCTAAACAAGTAATCTATAGATCAAGTCTGTCTCCTTGTCCACCTGCGGGCATGATGCAGCGTCCACAAACAAAAAGACGTCAGCACGAATAATGTGCTAAGTATGTAAAGCATAATCAATAACATAATGAAAGCATAAGAAATAACATAAGATAGACGAGTCATGAAATGAAAAAGCTAGGTATACCTTTAGCGACGTTCGTCATATTTACTTACCCTCTTTCTAATGGGAAACTTCCATTTCATACATTCATACACTTAGAAGTATCATACCCGACCATAAAGGTTCGGTGTCTTACATACCCGACCATGATAAGGTTCAGTGTTATACATACCTGGCCCTACCAAGGCTAAGTGTTATCCGTACCCAACTGCAGTTGTGTGTGCTCGATAGGTATCATACCTGGCCATAGAAGCTCGGTGATACATAATAGCCATACATACTAGTCCATAAGTATCACCAACATCATCATCATCATCATTTTCATTACTTCTTTCCTTGGAGGATTGACTATCATATAAAGGAGGCTATAGCATCGTGAAAATATCGAGAATCATGAACTTTAGTAATTCTAGGGATAAAGTCATTTAGACGAAATTGTGGAACACATAAGATGTTATATAGCAAAGGAAGCATACCTTAATGAAAGAAGGGTTAGCCTTACATACCTCGTCGTCTTCTTAACTACTTAACGTTCACCGTCGAAGCTTGTGAAATCTACATTTAGAAGGATTCATACCATGGTTTAGCCTTAATGATACTCTTATACCCAAACTAGAATAATTCAAGATCTAACGAAAATTGGGCAGCATTTCCCCTATTTCATCAACTTCCACTATATTACAAAATAACTCCTAAACATCCACAGTATCATAATCAAGCAATCACATCCCATTAAGTCTTCAAAATTCATTCTCGTGTTTAACTTATACCAACAACTTCATGTCACGACCCAACCGGAGGGCCGCGACGGGCACCCGGTGCTAACCCACCCGGGCACCTCATATCATACTTTCACATTTACTTCTAGGTGAGCCACATAGCTAATTCATACTTTCCATCCGTTATTCATACTAATCCCATTGGGAAACGATACATATATATATATATATATATATATATATATATATATATATATATATATATATATATATATCACCATCAATAACAATGCCCGTATCAATGTACATAAGCCGACGAGGCTAACAAAATGATATACAAGTGACTAGCCGACAAGGCTAAATACATCTAACCATATACACATGTCTACGAGCCTCTAAGAAGAGTATGTCATATCATATAGGCGGGACAGGACCCCGCTATGCCCATAAATATGTACACAAAAGAATAAATACCAAAAGTTGTAGCTCCGCTATGTAGTCCCTGAGTAATAAAGCTATGGATCAAGCCTGTCTCCCTGGCCGCTTGCGGCCATGACGCAGTGTCCACAAACAAAAGGACGTCAGTACGAAGAATGTACTGAGTATGCAAAGCATGGTCAATATCATTATGAAAGCATAATAGACAACATAAGAAATAGCATAGGATGGGAGATAGTAGTATCATCGTCATAAACACTTACTTGATTTTGATAGGGACTTTCCATTTCTAATGCATGATTGTGTACATACATCCGTATCCGTTTCCGTATTCATTTACATTTCGTATCCATTTTCGTATTCATATACATACCATTTACATAGCATACCCGACCATGAAGGTTCGGTGTTTCACATACCTGGCCCTACCAAGGCTCAGGATCATACATACCTGGCCCTACTAAGGCTCAAGGTTGTCCGTACCCAACTGCAGTGGTGCACACGCAATATAAATATATTCTACCCGGCCATATAAGCTCGGGGTTTCATAACAGCCATACATAGGCACATACACATAAAAGCCCATAAGCATCTTTAGCATCATTACTATCGTCGTTCATTACATCTATCCCTAGAGGCTTACTCATCATAGGACGAATTTAGTACAATCGTAACATATCGAGAATCATGAGCTTAGTAGCTCTTAAAGATAGAATCATTTGGAGGACATCATAGGCTTATAGAAGATTAGATATTTAGCCAAGGAACCATTCCTTATGAAAGAAGGGTTAGCCTTGCATACCTTGCCATTCAACTATTCTATCACTTGCACGTTCTCCTTCAATGCTCACGTCTTCATTAGAGTTATACTATCATGTTACATCCGACGTTTTTGCTTATTCGAAAATTCATGATAAATTGACTTGTGATGAATAAGGCCACAATTGGACCTTACTTGGTATGAATGTGTAGGCTATGAATATGATGGTGTGGAATTACGAAAGGAGGCCAAGGGCAAAATTGGAATTTTGAAAATTTTCCTTATGGATTACAATATGTAGCCAGCAATTTGGACTCAAAAAATGATGATAAAATGAGGCCCAATAAGGGAGCCCAACCGGTCATGTCATGAAAAATGGCCCAAGTCCATAAGTTAATTAAGTAATATTATATAATGATCCATATCCAAAGAACATTCAAGAAAAACACAAAGCAAGAACAAAGAAAAAGAAAGAGGGGAGTTCGGGTAAGAGAGGAGAAAAGAAAGAAAAGAAAGAAAAATTTTGGAGCCTAATCCTTGGTTTAAAAATCAAATTCTTGTGGGAATATTACTAAGTGCAAAGTCCTCTACAACTTGGTACAATTAGTTTGGCAAGAGGACAACTTTGTAGCAAGTGGAAAACTTGAAGAAAAGGTAAGGATTTTACCATTTTCATGCCATGAAATATATGTATATATGTTGTGGTGTGTGGAAATGAATGAAAAGTATGAAAATTTTGTGTGTTGGAAGTGCTTGTGTTTGGGCCGTGAGTATGCTTATATTACATGTCTTTGATGATTTGAATTCATGTTGTAATTTAGTTGTAGTATGGTGGAAATTGTATTAGAAATGAAAGTGGAATGAATTAATGGAAGTTGGAGAATATTGTATGTGGACGTGTGGTATGGTATTGGTGGTGGAATATGAATTTACTCTTGTTAGTGTGCTAAGTGTGTTATGGTGAAGTGAATGGAAAGATAACAATCTTTATTGTCATGGAAAAGTGGTTATTAAGTTGTTGTAGGAAAATATGCAACTTTGTTATGGTTTATGTAAAAATGGAAATGAAAGTCTCAAGAGGTAAATTATGATTATTGTTGATGAATTTGGAAGATGGAAATATATAATTAACTTGTATGTTGAAAGTTAGGAAAAATTGGACAAGTAGTGGCTTAATGGAAAGTTGGTATGTTTTGCATATCTTGTGTATATTGTGTGGTAATGGTATGATATGCCTCCGACGTATGTTGTAATGATATTGATGGACGATGAATATGAGAATAATAAGTTTGGGTTGGAAATGTAAGGTTGAAACGCAAAATGTTTCGTTATGTCGGAAGGATGGCTAGTGATGCCATATCGTATGTTTAATGCATATTGTTGTTATTGATGCTATTTCTGGGTTGTTGTGATGATGAATTGAGCCGAGCTAAGTCTCGGGGATGTCTTATATACAGAGGAAATGCTGCCGAAATTTCGGTAGGCAAGTCTGTGTTAAGTTGAATTATTGAAAAGTTTGAAACTAACAAATGGTAAACTTGACCATTTCAAGATTTTGGACGAAATTGAAGTCGACGCCAAGCGAGCGTAAGGCGCTATTGAGGTATGTGAAGCATTTCCCTTTGTTCCTAGGCATGTTCTGGATCTGATAGGCTCGGTCGCGAGCCTTATGTACAACTCTGTTCCCCGGAATTCGAGACGGAAAACCGCTCCAATTCCTTCAATTCAATTGAAGCTATTTTCTTACAAATTGCCTTTAAAGTGAGTTTTTGTACAAAACTTCCCTAAACGGAGTCGGAACACTTCCAAACGATTATGGATGACCTCATAAGGTCTATTAGCAATAATTTACATATGTTGCCTCGAGTTGGTCCGAGGCGGGCCCGCAAGGCCCGATATCTTCTGTAAAAAACTTTAAATACTTCCGTTTTGTCCGATTTTCTCAGAAACCATCTGGATTATTATTTTGGTTATGATATGACTATTTTTATGCAATTCTTACAAAATGACTTCTGAACATCTGAGAATCTGATTCTGATAATAATCTGTCGTGCCTTCCCAAGTAGGATATAGGCGCGTACTATGCATACTATCTGGATACTCTGATTTTGACTCGCCGTTTGGCACCCTTCAGTTTGATTGAGTCTGTATGTTGAGTCTGTATGTAAGTAGTTTCTCATTTATCGGTTCGTGTCTGTCTCAATGCATTCCTTCACTGCGTCCCGGGCCAGGTTCTGTTATCATGCATATTTCTCTGCATTGTTCACCGCGTCCCTCGGCGTGCGGGCCAGGATCTGTATGTCTGTATGATATTATGATCTGTGTATTGGGATGGCGGCTAGGATGGCATATGATCTGATCTGATTCTGTCTGTCCACCGCGTCCCGTACTAAGAGGGTCGGGTTCTGTTACCGCGCCCCCAGACAGGGCCGGGATCTGTATGAATGTATGCGTGTGCCATCTGTATTTATTTAAGCACATGCCTCTGTATGATTCTGTATGACTCTGTACTACTCTGCATGCATAATTCTGTCCGACATACTTCTGTCTGTCCGTCTGAATTACGAATATGTCTGTATGTCCGTATGGGTTCTGATTCTGTATGTCCGTAGGGATTCTGATTCTGTATGTCCGTATGGATTTTTATTCGATACGCCCGTATGGACTTCGATTCTGTACGTCTGTATGGATACTGATTCTGCTCGTCTGTCCGTATTATGATTCCATCTGTCTGTCCGAACCATGATTCTGTTTATCGGTATGAACCACGACTCTGTATGTCTGTATGGATCATGACTCTGTCCGTCCGTCTGATTTATGGGTCTGTCCGTTATATTCCTGTGACTCCGGTTCGGACTATGTTTATATCTGCTATGTTTCTGCTTTACATACTCGGTACATTTTTCGTACTGACCCCCGCTCTTCGGGGGCTGCGCTACATGCCCGCAGGTACAGACGCACCAGGTGATACGCCGCCAGCGTAGGTTTCTAACTCTGCTGTTTGAAGAGCTCCTTCGATCCGGAGCATATACTTTTGGTATATATCTTCTGTTCTTCCGTATGTTCTGTATGTATGGAAATTCTGGGTACGGCGGGGCCCTGTCCCGTCATATGATTCTGTATGTCTGTAGAGGCCTGTAGATAGATGTGTGGGTTACGGGTTTCGTCGGTATGTTAGCCTTATCGGCTTATATGTAAATGTCTGTATGTTTAGGTATGTATATATATATATATATGTATGTTTGCGCGCGTGCCGTATTTGTATCGACCTACTTCTGTAACTTCTGTTAAAAAAAAAAATTCGTATGATTCGAAAGTCGGTCGGGTAGGTATGTACGGGTACCCAGTTAGGGTACCAGTCGCGGCCCACGGGGTTGGGTCGTGACAAAAGTGGTATCAGAGCGGTTAGTCCTCGGTATGTCTACAGGCCGTGTCTAGTAGAGTCTTGTTTATCGATGTGTTGTGCACCACATCTATAAACAGGAAGCTACAGGGCATTTAGGATGTTACCCTTCTTTGGATTCTTAGATCGTGCGATAGAACTGTATTAGTAAGATGATCCTCTCCTAACGATCTGCTATGTTTTAGTGATGCCTCCGAAGAAGGCAACAGCTGCCCAGAAGGGCAAGGCGAGGATAGAGGCAGGAGAGACCAGCCGGGCCCCGAGGGTTACCAGGGCCAGTGTGCAGCCTGCACTTGAGGATGTGCCCCCGTCGTCTGGATCTGTTACACCCCCCTTGCCGGAGGATATCAGAGCAGCAGAAGCTGCTGATCGGGAGACGGCTCCACCGCAAGCTCCTGAGGTTCCAGTGCCCGAGCCTCCAGCTCCACAGGCAGGGGCGGAGGGTAGGGCCATGCGAGATGCGGGTCAGTTATTGACCACATTGATGGCGGAGCAGGTTCGCAGGCATGGATTTGGGGGTGGTCGTGTGGACAGGTATGAGAGCTCCAGGGCTCGTGAGTTTTTGACATGTAATCCTCCAGAATTCTCCGGGACAAAACCTGAGGAGGACCCCAGGAGTTCATTAGAAAGATGGAGAGTACAATACGATAGATTAAGGCTTCGCCGATTGAGTCTGTGGAGTTGGCTTCGTATCGATTATATGAGGTGGCGGCAAATTGGTATGAGTCTTGGCAGCTCTCCAGGGGTGACGATGCTCCCCCAGTGGTATGGGCCGAGTTTACTGAGGCCTTTCTTGATCATTTTCTACCACCAGAGCTACGGAGAGCTAGGGTTGATCGGTTCATGAACCTGAGACAGAATGGTAGAAGTGTTCGCGAGTACAGCCTAGAGTTCGACTCACTGGCTAGGTATGCGCCCGCCATAATAGCCGAGATGGCCGATAGGGTGCACAGGTATGTGATGGGACTAGACCCTTATCTGATTGACGGTTGCTTGGCCATGGCTTCTCAGCCAGGGATGCATGTAGCCCGGGTACAGGCATACGTCGAGGGCATGGAGGACCGACGTAGGGAGCGTCAGCCTGATAGGGGTTACGACAGGGGCCGGCCTAAGAGAGCCAGATCGGCTGGATATTCAAGGGGATTTCAGGGTGAGCCTTCCCAGCTGCAGGGTAACAGGTATTCGTCCGAGCCAGCCTACAGTACACCCCCACAGTTCACGGGACAGAGCTCCAGAGTCCCAGGCCCACAGGTGAGCAGAGGTCCCGGTCAGTCGAGGCCACCCATACCCCCATGTTCTTAATGTGGGAGACCCCACCCGGGGGAGTGTTATCGCGCTACGGGCGCTTGTTATTTTTGTGGGAGCCCAGACCATAGAGTCAGAGAGTGCCCGCTTAAGGGCAGTTCAGGTTCAGCCTGGCCTGCTGGGTCCGTTGCAGGCTCATCTTCTCCTTCGGCGGCCATACGCCCCACGGGGCGAGGAGCACCGACACCAGGACCAGCGCCAGCGGGTCGTGGCAGAGGACGTGGTGCAGCTTCTGGTTACAGCGGTCCTTCGAACCGCGTGTTTGCTTTAACCGGCCGGCAGGACCCAGGAGCGTCTGCGAGCGCACGCCCAGGTACGCCAGCGATTCTTTTTGAGAGATGTATGTATGCATAAGTCTGTATTTTGTTGCATTACGTGATCTTATACTTCTGGGTATTAGAAATAGTAAGGTAAATGTTAACTTGGTAAGTACCAAGATTCAGAAAGGCAATATGGTAATCGTATGACTTAGCCGGGGGTGGGACCCGCTACAAAAAATTTTCGAAAATTTGCTAAGACCCCGATTTGCTCTAAAATTACGCGACAAAGGTCGTGCGGGGCGATCGACGAAATTATATCAGCCCTAACGCGTCGAAATGCATGAAAGTTTTGGAGTTAAGCGTGCTCAAGCCAGAGCAATTCTGGGATGGGTGACCCCCTGGGAAGTAATGCAAAGTTTTGCACAAGTGTAGGTATGATGGATATAAATGAAAAGTTTGGGGAAATCTAAAGGAAAAGAGAATGTGTGGAGTAATTAGTGCCTTTACAAAAGCCACACAGACCGACACGGAATTAAATGGGCAAAAAGAAAAGGGTACAACCCCGCTCGGGAAATTGAGCGAATTCGAATAACAGTCAGAGACGTTCGCCAGTAAGATAGTAGTAAATATATGTGTATGTGTGTATGTGTATGTGTATGTGCGTATGTATGATTTTCGTCTGGTACCCATATGGATTGAAAGCCGAGTCCCGGCAACTAACATCGTGATCGGCGAAAGGTTTTACTAAACCGAATACATGAAACGAAGCGGGGGTGAGGGCACAGATGCTGTCAAGGACTAGAAAAACCCCTATCCCATTATAACTCAATCTGGTATGACGATTTCTGAAAAGGAAAATGAGTATGGATGGTAGGAATGACGAAAGATAAGAAATGCGAATAAGCGGAATCTTTGAAAGAGTCGATAAGCGACACGCTAGACGATTTGTATGATAACTTGGCTAACCAGGTTACCAATAAAGGAATTTTCCATAAATCACTGGAGCCTTACTAAGAGTGATCTGATTCGGCTTCAGATTCTATCTGTTATACTTCTGCACTTCCGATTCTGCTATGGCTCTGTCTATTACGCCTCTATGCTTCTGAACTCGATTATGTTCCCACCTGATAAATCTTTGTACATCCGATTCTGAATATGTTTCTGGTCGACATACTTCTGTATGATTGATTCTGAATACGTTTCTGTCTGACATATCTCTGTACGATTAACTCTGATTACGAATCTGTCTGACATACATCTGTACCCCTGACTTTTACTACGAATCCGTCCGCCATGGTTTAGTACGTCTACCTCCGATTACGAATCCGTCCGATATGCTTCTACGCGTTCGGTTCTAGTTCTGAATCTGTTGGTATGAAGTGTCTAGTATGAAGTGGGATTACGAAAACGTGGTAGGGATCTCAGGAGTGTAACAAGAAATGATATGGACTATAATGTCTGGAAAGCGTTTGTCTGTTACAAGAATATAGCTTATGGTTTGATGATTATGTGGGGTATGAGAAAATATATTATGAAGGCATTTGAATCAGTAATGTGAAAAATTACCCCATAATGTTGGTAAAGAAGCCATGCCGGAAAGTCAGTAAAGGACGACTATAAAGAGAACCCTCCCGAAGTAGTATGACGCCCCATAAGGTCAATTTAACATTCGAGGACGAATGTTTTAAAGGGGGGGAGGATGTTACATCCGACGTTTTTGCTTATTCGAAAATTCAAGATAAATTGACTTGTGATGAATAAGGCCACAATTGGACCTTACTTGGTATGAATGTGTAGGCTATGAATATGATGGTGTGGAATTACGAAAGGAGGCCAAAGGCAAAATTGGAATTTTGGAAATTTGCCTTATGGATTACAATATGTAGCCAGCAATTTGGACTCAAAAAATGATGATAAAATGAGGCCCAATAAGGGAGCCCAACCGGCCATGTCATGAAAAATGGCCCAAGTCCATAAGTTAATTAAGTAATATTATATAATGATCCATATCCAAAGAACATTCAAGAAAAACACAAAGCAAGAACAAAGAAAAAGAAAGAGGGGAGTTCGGGTAAGAGAGGAGAAAAGAAAGAAAAGAAAGAAAAATTTTGGAGCCTAATCCTTGGTTTAAAAATCAAATTCTTGTGGGAATATTACTAAGTGCAAAGTCCTCTACAACTTGGTACAATTAGTTTGGCAAGAGGACAACTTTGTAGCAAGTGGAAAACTTGAAGAAAAGGTAAGGATTTTACCATTTTCATGCCATGAAATATATGTATATATGTTGTGGTGTGTGGAAATGAATGAAAAGTATGAAAATTTTGTGTGTTGGAAGTGCTTGTGTTTGGGCCGTGAGTATGCTTATATTACATGTCTTTGATGATTTGAATTCATGTTGTAATTTAGTTGTAGTATGGTGGAAATTGTATTAGAAATGAAAGTGGAATGAATTAATGGAAGTTGGAGAATATTGTATGTGGCCGTGTGGTATGGTATTGGTGGCGGAATATGAATTTAATCTTGTTAGTGTGTTAAGTGTGTTATGGTGAAGTGAATGGAAAGATAACAATCTTTATTGTCATGGAAAAGTGGTTATTAAGTTGTTGTAGGAAAATATGCAACTTTGTTATGGTTTATGTAAAAATGGAAATGAAAGTCTCAAGAGGTAAATTATGATTATTGTTGATGAATTTGGAAGATGGAAATGTATAATTAACTTGTATGTTGAAAGTTAGGAAATATTGGACAAGTAGTGGCTTAATGGAAAGTTGGTATGTTTTGCATATCTTGTGTATATTGTGTGGAAATGGTATGATATGCCTCCGACGTATGTTGTAATGATTTTGATGGACGATAAATATGAGAATAATAAGTTTGGGTTGGAAATGTAAGGTTGAAACGCAAAATGTTTCGTTATGTCGGAAGGATGGCTAGTGATGCCATATCGTATGTTTAATGCATATTGTTGTTATTGATGCTATTTCTGGGTTGTTGTGATGATGAATTCAGCCGAGCTAAGTCTCGGGGATGTCTTATATACAGAGGAAATGCTGCCGAAATTTCGGTAGGCAAGTCTGTGTTAAGTTGAATTATTGAAAAGTTTGAAACTAACAAATGGTAAACATGACAATTTCTAGATTTTGGACGAAATTGAAGTCGACGCCAAGCGAGCGTAAGGCGCTATCAAGGTATGTGAAGCATTTCCCTTTGTTCCTAGGCATGTTCTGGATGTGATAGGCTCCGCCGCGAGCCTTATGTACGACTCCGTTCCCCGGAATTCGAGACGGAAAACCGCTCCAATTCCTTCAATTCAATTGAAGCTATTTTCTTACAAATTGCCTTTAAAGTGAGTTTTTGTACAAAACTTCCCTAAACGGAGTCGGAACACTTCCAAACGATTATGGATGACCTCATAAGGTCTATTAGCAATAATTTACATATGTTGCCTCGAGTTGGTCCGAGGCGGGCCCGCAAGGCCCGATATCTTCTGTAAAAAACTTTAAATACTTCCGTTTTGTCCGATTTTCTCAGAAACCATCTGGATTATTATTTTGGTTATGATATGACTATTTTTATGCAATTCTTACAAAATGACTTCTGAACATCTGAGAATCTGATTCTGATAATAATCTGTCGTGCCTTCCCAAGTAGGATATAGGCGCGTACTATGCATACTATCTGGATACTCTGATTTTTGACTCGCCGTTTGGCACCCTTCAGTTTGATTGAGTCTGTATGTAAGTAGTTTCTCATTTATCGGTTCGTGTCTGTCTCAATGCATTCCTTCACTGCGTCCCGGGCCAGGTTCTGTTATCGTGCATATTTCTCTGCATTGTTCACCGCGTCCCTCGGCGTGCGGGCCGGGATCTGTATGTCTGTATGATATTATGACCTATGTATGGGGATGGCGGCCAGGATGGCATATGATCTGATCTGATTCTGTCTGTCCACCGCATCCCGTACTAAGAGGGCCGGGTTCTGTTACCGCGCCCCCAGACAGGGCCGGGATCTGTATGAATGTATGCGTGTGCCATCTGTATTTATTTAAGCACATGCCTCTGTATGATTCTGTATGACTCTGTACTACTCTGCATGCACAATTCTGTCCGACATACTTCTGTCTGTCCGTCTGAATTACGAATATGTCTGTATGTCCGTATGGGTTCTGATTCTGTATGTCCGTAGGGATTCTGATTCTGTATGTCCGTATGGATTTTTATTCGATACGCCCGTATGGACTTCGATTCTGTACGTCTGTATGGATACTGATTCTGCTCGTCTGTCCGTATTATGATTCCGTCTGTCTGTCCGAACCATGATTCTGTTTATCTGTATGAACTACGACTCTGTATGTCTGTCTGGATCATGACTCTGTCCGTCCGTCTGATTTATGGGTCTGTCCGTTATATTGCTGTGACTCCGGTTCAGACTATGTTTATATCTGCTATGTTTCTGCTTTACATACTCGGTACATTTTTCGTACTGACCCCCGCTCTTCGGGGGCTGCGCTATATGCCCGCAGGTACAGACGCACCAGGTGATACGCCGCCAGCGTAGGTTTCTGACTCTGCTGTTTGAAGAGCTCCTTCGATCCGGAGCATATACTTTTGGTATATATCTTCTGTTCTTCCGTATGTTCTGTATGTGTGGAAATTCTGGGTACGGCGGGGCCCTGTCCCGTCATATGATTCTGTATGTCTGTAGAGGCCTGTAGATAGATGTGTGGGTTACGGGTTTCGTCGGTATGTTAGCCTTATCGGCTTATATGTAAATGTCTGTATGTTCAGGTATGTATATATATATATGTATGTTTGCGCGCGTGCCGTATTTTTATCGACCTACTTCTGTAACTTCTGTTAAAAAAGAAATCCGTATGATTCGAAAGTCGGTTGGGTAGGTATGTACGGGTACCCAGTTAGGGTACCAGTCGCGGCCCACGGGGTTGGGTCGTGACATATCATTAGAAAATCGATAGCTTAGCATACATGACTAAAGCTAGAGAAAATTGGACAGAATCTCCTTTATTTATACGACTCCATATCATATATCAACTCCCAAACATCAATAATAACATTCACAACATCATACAAATGGTCTTTAGTCACCTACATTATCCTTACTTCTCAATTCACTTCCAATCATCCATATCCATAGTTATAGCACACTATTACATTCGCTCATATGAAATGTTTATCCCATGTTCTTAATATCATTTATAACATGATTATAACCATAACATATCAAGAATGATTACTCAACCCAAGCTACTACTCACAAACATCACTATTCTCACATTCAAGACCCATTTTCTATATTCTTCTACAATCCAAGTCTTTCAATGTCTCAATACCTTAAACGACATGGAAAATACCATAAAACTTACCTTAGATGGTGTAGGAATGAACCTTGAGTGGAAATACTTCACTTGAACCAAAACCCTAGTTCACCTCAAATGGAATCTTTTGTGGTCCTCTAACCCTTGGAAGCTTTCTAACACATAAACACTTAATTCTAGTCTTTTGATCTTTGTGTTCTCTTGAACTTGAGTGGAATTGCTTAGAAAAGTGTTTTGAGCTCTCAATACTTGTAGAAGATTAAAAATGAAGTAAAAGGACCCAAGGCATCTATTTATACAAAAACAAAAAATCTGCCCGTCGGGTACTATACGGACACTTATACGGTCCGTATAGTATTGTACGGTCCGTATAAGTGGCCGTGGTTCACCAAACATAAAATCATCTACCTGCTGGGAGTTATACGCACCCCTTATACGGACCGTATAAGTGGTCGTATAACTCCACCTCTCTGAAATGCTTTCCGTCATTTCGTTCGATCTCCAATCCTTATGGGACCTTCTTGACACTTTTTTATCCCCTCACTAACAATATAAGGGACATTATAACTCTCCTTCAAAACATCATTAAGTTTCCATTAACTTGCTACTCGTAAATCCTTTCTGATACCTATCGTATGCCTTGCCTCCTCTTGGCAAACTTTCTTCTCTTACCTCGAACGTCTTTGAAATCTCAATTAGGGTCATCAAATGTCATTCCTTACATATTGCAATATCATATACTTCGTGCTCTTCGTTGGTCTATTCACTGCGCATTAACAGAAAATTTTTCGAGGTGTAACATTCTTCCCCCCTTAAGAACATTCGTCCTCGATTGTTAAGTCCTCGGGGATTCTATAAAAATTTCGCCAGAGTTTCCCCTGTAATATGGCACTACCATCCTATCACAACAACCCATAATAACAATGCCTCACAGGGCCACAACATAATAGCAATAGAGTTTGGCCACACACTACCCAAATGCATTAAAAAAAGGAAGCATACATACCTCATGATCTTGATGTCTCATCTTGGATCTCTTCTAGGGGCTGAAATAAGTGCGGGTACTTGGAGTTCATATTTTCTTCCGCTTCCCATGTCATTTCCTCTCAGTTATTATTTCTCCACAAAACCTTAACTGAGACCACTTCTTTGTTTCAAAGCCTCCGTACTTGCCTATCTAATATGTCAATGGGTACCTCTTCATAAGTCAACTTTTCTGTCACCTGAACATCATTTAGTGGTACGATCCTAGTAGGATCTCCGACACATTTTCGAAGCATCGAAGCATGGAAAACTGGGTGAACTGACTCCAAATCAGAAGGTAGATCTATCTTGTAAGACACTTTGCCTACCTTGCGCACAATCTTATAAGGCCTAATGTACCGGAGACTAAGCTTCCCCTTTTTGTCAAATCTCATAACGCCCTTCATTGGTGACACTATTAAGAATACCCAATCTTTAACTTGGAACTATAAATCCCTTCGACGATTATCAGCATAGGACTTTTGACGACTTTGGGCTGTCAATAACCGACCTTGTATGAGCTTAACTTTCTCTGTGGCTTGCTGGACTAAGTCTAACTCTATCAATGTAGTCTCTCCTGCTTCAAACCACCCAATTGGGAATCTACACATTCCCCATATAAAACCTCATATGGAGCCATATGGATGCTAGAATGATAACTATTATTATAAGTAAATTCAATAAGTTGTAAGTGATCATCCCAATTACCTCCAAAATCTAACATACATGCCCGTAACATATCTTCAAGAGTCTGAATGGTACGTTCGCTTGTCCATTAGTCTGCGGATGAAATGCAGTGCTAAGGCTCACATGAGTCCCCAAACCCTCTTGGAAGGACTTCCAAAAATTAGCTGTAAACTGAGTGCCTCTATCAGAGATGATAGATACTGGGACACCATGAAGTCGCACTATCTATTTAACATAAAGCTTTGCATAATCTTCTGCCACATATGTAGTTCTGACTAGTAAGAAATGAGCTGACTTTGTGAGTCTATCCACAATCACCCACACAGAGTCATACTTACGTCGAGAATGGGGTAAGCCTCTAATGAAGTCCATTTTAATTACTTCCCACTTCCAAGTTGGAATTTCTATAGCTTGCAATAATCCGCCCGGCTTTTGGTGCTCGATTTTCACTTGTTGGCAGTTGGGACATTGAGCTACAAATTCCGTTATATCCTTCTTCATCCCATTCCACCAATATATGGATTTAAGATCACGATACATTTTTGTTGCTCCGGGGTGGACAGAATCACGGGAACAATGAGCTTCTCTCAATATTTGGTGGCGTAAACCTGCCACATTAGGAACACATAATCTGCCTTGGCATCGAAGAACTCCATCTCCTGAGATCTCAAATGATGACTTCTCCTTCTGAGGGAGTGTATCTCTGTAATGCATTAGCATGGGATCTTCGTATTGTCGCTCTTTCACTTCCATTACTAGCGACGAGACTGCTGAATTCTGAATGGTAGTTCCCTTGCTACCTAAGTCCACTACTTGAACTCCTAGGCTAGCTAACTGCTGGAGCTCACAGGCCATTTCTCTCTTCTCTGGTTGTACGTCACACAAACTTCCCATAGATCTACGGCTAAGAGCATCAGCCACAACATTTGCCTTTCCGGGATGATACAGAATATCCACATCATAATCTTTTAGCAATTCCAACCATCGTCGTTGCCGCAAATTCAACTCTTTCTGCTTGAAGATATACTGAAGGCTCTTATGATCTATATCAATATTCACATGGACACCATACAAATAATGTCTCCACATCTTTAGTGCATGAACCTGTTACATCCGACATTTTTGTTTATTCGAAAGATTCAAGATAAATTGACTTGTGATGAATAAGGCCACAATTGGACCTTACTTGGCACGAATGTGTCGGTTATGGGTACGTTGGTATGGAATTACGAAAGGTGTCCACGGGCAAAATTGGAATTTTGGAAACTTGCCTTATGAATTACATTATGTAGCCAACAAGTTGGGCTCAAAAAAAAAAATAAGAAAACAAGGCCCAAATGGGAGAGGCCCAAACGGCCAAGCTTGAGCCCAAGTCCATGGAATTATTTTCCATGTGACAATTTATGTTATAAGTCATCCATATATTAAGAACCTTCTAGAGAAAACAAGAAGAACAAAGAACAAAATAAGAGAAAGAAAAGGAAGACCAATTCGGGTGAAGAGAAAAGAAAAGACAAAAGAAAGAAAAAAATTTTGGGAGCCAAATCCTTGATGCAAATATCCAAGTCTTGTGAGATTAGTACTAAGCTCAAGGCCCTCTACAAGTTGATATAAGTATTGTGGCAAGAAAGCAATTTTAACCTCCAAGTGAAGAGCTTGAAGAAAGGTAAGGATTTTATGATTTTGATATGTTATGGAAGGTATATGTATGTTGTAGTATGTGTGAATGAATGAAAAACATGGAAATTTTGTGTGTTGAAAAATATGCATGTTGGCCGAATACATGTACATGTATTACATGTCTTGGATGATTTGAATTCATGTTGTAATTTAGTTGTAGTATGGTGGAAATTGTATTAGAAATGGAAGTGGAATGAATTAGTGAAAATTGAAGAATGTAGGAGGTGGCCGTGTGGTATTGTTATGTGTTGATGGAGTATGAATTTGATCTTGTTTGTATGTTAAGTATGTTATGGTGAAGTGAATGGAAAGATAACAATCTTTATTGTCTTGGAAAAATGGTTATCAAGTTGTTGTAGGAAAGTATGCAACTTTGTTATGATTTATGTAAAAATGGAAATGAATGTATCAAGAGGCAAATTATGATTATTGTTGATGAAATTGGAAGATGGAAATGTATAATGAACTTGTATGTTGAAGGTTAGGAAAAATTGGAAAAGTAGTGGCTTAATGGAAAGTTTGAATGTTTGCATATCTTATGAATATTGTGTGAAAATGGTATGGATGCCTCCGATGTATGTTGTAATGATTTTGATGGATGATGAATATGAAAATAACAAGTTTGGTTTGGAAATGTAAGTTGGAAACGAAAGATGTTTCGTTATGTCGAAAGATGGCTAGTGATGCCATAGTGTATCTTTTAATGTCTGTTATTGTTTTGATGTTGTCTCTGGGTTGTTGTGTTGATGAATTGAGTCGAGCTAAGTCTCGGGGATGTCTTATATACAGAGGAAATGCTGCCGAAATTTCGGTAGGCAAGTATGTGTTAAGTTGAATTATTGAAAAGTTTGAAACTAACAAATGGTAAACTTGACCATTTCTAGATTTTGGACGAAATTGAAGTCGACGCCAAGCGAGCGTAAGGCACTATCGAGGTATGTGAAGCATTTCCCTTTGTTCCTAGGCATGTTCTGGATGTGATAGGCTCGGCCGCGAGCCTTAAGTACGACTCCGTTCCCCGGAATTCGAGACGGAAAACCGCTCCAATTCCTTCAATCCAATTGAAGCTATTTTCTTACAATTGCCTTTAAAATGAATTTTTGTATGAAACTTCCCTAAACGGAGTCGGAACACTTCCAAACGATTACGGATGACCTCATAAGGTCTATTGTCGGTGAATTACATATGTTGCCTCGAGTTGGTCCGAGGCGGGCCCACAAGGCCCGATATCTTCTGTAATACTTTAAATACTTCCATTTTGTCCGATTTTCTCAGAAAACAATTGAACTATTATTTTGATTATGATACAACTATTTTTATGAAATTCTTACAAAATGACTTCTGAACATCTGAGAATTCGATTCTGATAATGATCAGTCGTGCCTTCCCAAGTAGGATGTAGGCGCGTACTATGCATACTATCTGGATACTCTGATTTTGGCTCGCCATTTGGCACCCTTCAGTCTGATTGAGTCGGTATGTGAGTCTGTATGTATGTGGTTTCTCATGGATCTATTCGTGGCTGTCTCAATGCATTCCTTCACTGCGTCCCGGGCCAGGTTATGTTATCGTGCATATTCCTCTGCATTGTTCACCGCGTCCCTCGGCGTACGGGCCGGGATCTGTATGTCTGTATGATATTATGATCTGTGTATGGGGATGGCGGCCAGGATGGCATATGATCTGATTTGATTCTGTCTGTCCACCGCGTCCCGTACTAAGAGGGCCGGGTTCTGTTTACCGCGCCCCCAGACAGGGTCGGGATCTGTATGTCTGTATGCATGTGCCATCAGTCTGTATATAAGCACATGCCACTGTATGATTCTGTATGATTCTGTATGATTCAGTATGACTCTGCACTACTCTGCATGCATAATTCTGTCTGGTATACTTCTGTCTGACCGTCTGAACTACGACTATGTCTGTATGTCCGTATGGATTATGATTCTGTATGTCCGTATGGATTCTGATTCTGTATGTCAGTATGGATTCTGATACTGTATGTCCGTATGGATTCTGATTCTGTATGCCCGTATGGATTCTGATTCTGCTCGTCTGTCCGGATTATGATTCCGTCGGTCCGTCCGAACCATGATTCTGTTTATCTGTATGGACCACGATTCTGTATGTCTGTCTGGATCATGACTCTGTCCGCCCGTCTGATGTAGGGTTCTCTCCGTTATATTTCTGTGACTCCGGTTCGGACTATGATTGTATCTGTTATGTTTCTGCTTTACATACTCGGTACATTTTTCGTACTGACTCCCGTTCTTCGGGGGCTGCGCTACATGCCCGCAGGTACAGACGCACCAGGTGATACGCCGCCAGCGTAGGGTTCTGATTCAGCTGTTTTGAGGAGCTCCTTTGATCCGGAGCATACACTTTTGGTATATATCTTCTGTTTTCCGTATGTTCTGTATGTATGGAAATTCTGGGTACGGCGGGGCCCTGTCCCGTCATATGATTCTGTATGTCTGTAGAGGCCTGTAGATAGATGTGTGGGTTACGGGTTTCGTCGGTAAGTTATCCTTATCGGCTTATATGTAAATGTCTGTATGTTCAGGTATGTATGTATATATATGTATGTTTGCATGCGTGCCGTATTTGTATCGACCTACTTCTGTAACTTCTGTTAAAAAAAAAATCCGTATGATTCGAAAGTCGGTCGGGTAGGTATGTACGGGTACCCAGTTAGGGTACCAGTCGCGGCCCACCGGGTTGGGTCGTGACAGAACCACTGCAGCCATTTCAAGATCATGGGTTGGATAATTCTTCTCATGTTTTCGTAATTGCCTCGAAGCATATGCAATCACCTTACCGAGTTGCATCAACACACAACCTAGCCCAGCACCTGAAGCATCGCAATAAACAACATAACTTTCCAATCCCTATGGAAGTGTCAGGACTGGGGCAGAAGTCAATCTATCTTTTAGCTCTTGGAAACTACGTTCACAAGCATCTGTCTATCGAAACTTAGCCGATTTCTGTGTCAGCTTTGTAAGTTGTGCAGAAATAGAAGAATGGCCTTCTACAAACTTCCTGTAATAACCTGCTAAGCCCAGAAAACTACTATCACGACCCAACTAGGGGCCGTGATGGGTACCCGAGGCTAACCACCGAGCACCACTCATTTCCTTACTCGTCATAGTCATCCTTCACTTCTTTATCATTCATATACCCATAATCATATGACAACCATTTTTCATTTGAAAACATAATTAATTTATATACATACGCCCTTCGGCTATCAAAATAATATATATGTATATATAATAGCAACCTCGTGAGACCATATAACCCACACTGCGTATCTACGAGCCTCTACTAGAGTGCTAAACATCGGGATGGGACAGGACCCCATCGTGCCCAAAATATACATATATACCTAAAAGAATAGTCAAAGGGACCTCCGGAACAATGGAGTTCTCTCAAATCAGCTACTAGCTCCTACGAGTCTGGATCAAGATCACATCCCTATCTACTTGTGGGCATGAACACAGTGTCCAAAGAAAACGGACGTCAGTACGAACATTATACTGAGTATAAGAGGCATAAGTAATGAAAATACATCAATGAGATAAAGGAAGCATCAATAAGGAGCAACTGTATATGACTGTTACCTATAAAAGGGATAACACAAGCTGACTTACTCATAATCATCATCATTTCATGTATGCAATAATGTATAAGTGTATAAGTGTACAAGCTGCCCGTCCATTTAGGTACGGTGTGATAATGATTAACCTGCGTCCAGACCTCCCGCGTCCGGGGTACAAGCTGCCCACTAGTGGTGTGTCTGCCCGACCATGTAGGCACGGTGTGATCATACATATAAATAGCATATAATCCTCACAATCCATGTATAATCACTCTAAGATAGCTATACTTTATCGAGGTGACCTAAGGTCTTGAACCCCCGATTCCATTATGGACATTTACAAGTATTTTGCCTCACCTTGAAGGGAATAGTATATAAGGTTAGTGTATACAATAAACGACATCATTAAATTTATGATATTCTGCCTCACCTTGAAGGAAATACTGCATGAGGTGAGTATATACAGTAGACGACATCTTTAACTTTATGGTATTCTACCTCACCTTGAAGGAAGTAATGTATGAGGTGAGTGTATACAAATTACGACATCATTAGCGTTGCAGGAACATCATATCATGAACTCTAGAATCTTTATGTTTAACTGATCATCATCATAGTAGAACTCATAATGTATCTCTTATCTCATGTAGCTAGTCATGGACATAGACCCTTAGCTTTCCGGGATATATAAGATTCATAGAGAAAAAGGAAAGTCATACCATAGGATTCATTCCATAGAAATAAAGGACTAACCTCACATACCTTTTACGTTTAACTACTCTATCGCTTTCGTGTTCTCCTTCAACGCCCACGTTTCTACCTTCAAGAGAAGTCGCATGAACTACTAATCGATATCATATTTGGTCAGCATTTCCTTTATTTCTACTGCTTTCTCCATATCATATTTCAACTCCCAAACCACCATAACAACATTTACAATATCATGGGCAACAATCATCATTCATCTACATTATCAGCATTTCGCCATTTCACTCCAATTTCTCCATAATCATGGTCATGACTCATTATCACATTTTCTCTCATATAATACTTATTCCATGTTCTAAATGTCATTCATATCATATTTACAATCACAATATATCAATATTAATAATTCACCCCAAACTATTTCTCAACAATGGCGCTATTCACTCATTCATGACCCATTTTCCATATCTTTCTACAATTCAAGTGTCTTAGCTTTCCAATACCTTAAACAACTTTGAATGATCAATAAGCTCACCTTATATGATGGATGAACAACCCTTGAGTGGAACTTCTCTTCTTGCACCAAAACCCTAACTCACTTCCCTTGAGTTTTCTTGGTGTAGATGAACTTTTGTTAGGTTTTATACACTTGATTTCGTGGTTTTGATGTAGTTGATCATGGTTTTCCCTTGGTTTCTTGTGGATGAATAATGGAGAGTGTTCTAGAGGTTTCTTGAAGTGTAGAGAAGTGAAATGAAATGAAAGAGAGGTCCTTATATCATTTTAATTTTTGTCCCGACCGAGATATACGGACCAACATACGGTCCGTACATTTTATACGGGCCGTATGTGTGGCCGTATGTTTGGTCCAGAGAGGTATGACATTCTGGGCTAATTATATGGCCAGACATACGGCCAGTATAATTTATACGGCTCATATGTTTTGCCGTATAATGCCCAGTTCGTCCGAACTCCGTCTCGTTGACTCGTTTGATCTCCAATCCTTATAGAACCTTCTTGACACTTGTTTAACACCTCAATACCAATATAAGGGAAGTTATAACTCATCTCCAAAGCATTTTTAAGCCATCGCTAACTGGCCACTCAAAATTCTTGCCCGACACATAACATATCCTTTACTTTCTTTAACAACCTTTTTCCTTTACGCCACATGTCCTTGGATCTCGATTAGGATCCTCAAATGCTATTTCTTACTTATCGAAACATCGTATACATCGTGCTCTTTGCTAGCCTATTCACTGTATGTT
The DNA here is from genome assembly GCF_019175385.1 of Lycium barbarum. NCBI lineage: Eukaryota > Viridiplantae > Streptophyta > Magnoliopsida > Solanales > Solanaceae > Lycium > Lycium barbarum. The sequence continues at coordinate 59,307,396 of NC_083337.1, forward strand.
AACGGTAAATTTTCCAAGGTGTAACATTCTTCCCCCCCTTTTGGAACATTCGTCCTCGAATGTTAGACACTCAGGAATTCTGCGAAAATTTCGCCAGAGCTTCCCCTGTAATATGGCACTACCATCCTGTCACAAAAACCCATAATAACATTACCTCACAGGGCCACAATACAATAACACTAAAATTTGTCCACACGCGACCAATATGCATAAACGAGAAAGTACACATACCTCAAAATCTTGGTGTTTCATCATGAATCTCTTCTGGGGGTTGGAATAAGTGCGGATATGTGGATTTCATTTTCTCTTCCGCTTCCCAAGTCATTTCTTCTCGGTTGTTGTTTCTCCACAAGACTTTAACTGAACCTACTTTCTTATTTCGAAGTCTCCGTACTTGCCTATCTAAGATGGCAGTAGGCATTTCTTCATATGGTAGCTTTTCTGTCACTTTCACATCATCTACTGGAATGATTTTCGTGGGATCTCCAACATACTTGCAGAGCATTGAGACATGGAAGATTGGATGGACTGATTCAAGCTCTGAAGGCAAGTCCAACTCGTAGGCTACATGACCCACCTTGTGGATAATTCTATAGGGTCCAATGTATCGATGACTTAACTTCTCTTTCTTGCCAAACCTCATCACCCCTTTCATTGGTGACACCTTCAAAAATACCCAATCATAAACCTTAAATTCCAAGTCTCGCCGGCGGTTGTCCGCATAAGACTTTTGGTGACTTTGGCTTGTCAACAATCGATCTCGGATCACCTTGACTTTTTCTACTGCTTGCTGAATCAATTCAGGGCCTATTAGTTGTACTTCTCCTATTTCAAACCATCCAATTGGAGATCTACACTTTCTTCCATATAAAGCTTCATACGGAGCCATTTGGATACTGGAATGGTAACTATTATTGTATGCAAACTCGATTAGAGGTAGGTGATCGTCCCAACTACCACCGAAGTCTAGTATACATGCCCGTAGCATATCTTCAAAAGTCTGAATAGTACGTTCGGCCTGTGCATCGGTCTGCGGATGAAATGCCATGCTAAGCTTCACTTGGGTACCTAGACCTTCTTGGAAGGACTTCCAGAACTTGGCTGTAAAATGTGTTCCTCTATCTGTGATAATAGATATTGGAATACCATGGAGTCACACAATTTCCTTGAGATACAACCTCGCATAATCTTCTGCTGAGTATGTGGTTCTGACTGGAAGAAAATGAGCTGCTTTTGTCAATCGGTCCACAATCACCCATATAGAATCATATTTTCCTCGAGAATGAGGTAACCCCATAATAAAATCCATGTTGATCACTTCCCATTTTCAAGTAAGAATTTCCATTGCTTGCAATAATCCTCCCGGCTTTTGATGTTCGATTTTCACCTGTTCGCAATTTTGACACTGAGCTACAAATTCTGCTATGTCTCTCTTCATGCCATCACCAATATATCAACTTGAGATCATGATACATTTTTGTTGCACTTGGGTGAATAGTATACCGAGAATAATGGGCTTCTTCCAGAATTCGACGGCGCAAGTCTGCAACATTCGGCACACATAGCCTGCCTCGGTATCTAAGAATTTCATCCATAGAAACTTCAAATGGGGACTTCTCTTTTCCATGAGATATGTCTCTGTAATGACACAATTGAGGATCTTCATACTGACGCTCTTTCACTTCTACATTCAGGGACGAAACTGTGGGATCATTTATACCAATTCCTGCTTTACCTGAATCAATTACACGTACTCCAAGTTTAGCTAGTTGATGGAGCTCATGAACTAATTCTTTCTTTTCCGGAGGGACTTCGGATAAACTGCCCATTGATCGGCGGCTAAGCGCATCGGCTACTACATTTGCTTTTCCGGAGTGGTACAAAATATTCACATCGTAATCTTTCAATAACTCTAACCACCTCCTCTGCCATAGATTTAACTCCTTCTGTTTAAAAATGTATTGAAGACTCTTGTGATCTGTATAAATCTCGACATGCACTCCATACAAGTAATGTCTCCACATTTTTAATGCATGAATAACCGCAGCCAATTCGAGATCATGAGTTTGATAGTTCTTTTCATGTTTCCGCAGCTGTCTCGAAGCATAAGCAATGACTCTGCCGTGCTGCATTAACATGCATCCTAACCCAACCCCGGAAGGATCACAGCACACCACATAACCATATGACTCTTCTGGAAGTGTTAAAACTGGAGCTGAGGTTAATCTGTCCTTCAACTCTTGGAAGCTGCGTTCACAAGCATCATTCCACTGAAATTTAGCTGACTTCTGGGTTAGCTTTGTCAATGGGTCTGAAATAGAGGAAAATCCCTCTACGAATCTTCAATAGTAGCCTGCCAATCCCAGAAAACTACTGACTTCTGTAGGCGTCGTAGGCCTTGGCCAAGTCTTCATAGCTTCAATTTTCTGAGTGTCGACTCGAATGTCATCATCTGAAATAACATGGCCCAGAAATGTTACAGAATTCAGCCAAAACTCGCACTTTGAAAACTTTGCATATAATTTTCGGGTTCGAAGAATTCCAAGAACGATACGTAAATGATCTGAATGTTCTGATTCTGTGCGAGAATATACCAGAATATCATCAATGAATACTATCACGAACAAATCCAAGAGTGGCCTGAATACAGTATTTATCAAGTTCATGAACACTGCCGGAGCATTAGTCAACCCAAACGACATCACCCGGAATTCATAATGGCCATACCTCATTCTGAAGGCTGTTTTGGGAATATATTCTTCTCTAACCCTCACTTGATGATAACCCGACCTTAAATCTATTTTAGAAAACCACTTGGCACCCTGTAGTTGATAAAATAAATCATCAATCCTTGGGAGAGGATATTTATTCTTTATCGTCACCTTGTTCAATTGCCTATAATTGATGCACTTTCGTAGGGAACCGTCTTTCTTTCTCACGAACAAGACTGGTGTCCCCACGGTGATGAACTGGGTCTAATAAACCCCTTTTCAAGCAAATCTTTCTACTGCGACTTTAACTCTTTCAATTCTACCGGAGCCATTCGATACGGAGGAATAGAAATAGGCTTGGTGTCCGGCAACACATCAATAGCGAAGTCAAGCTCTCTTTCTGGAGGAAGGCTTGGAAGTTCATCTGGAAATTCAACCAGAAATTCATTCACTACCGGAACAGATTGGAACGTTGGTGACTTTGCTTAGGTGTCATGTACTCGGACTAAGTGATAAATATAGCCCTTAGCTATCATTTTTTTTGCCTTAAGGTAGGAAATAAACCTACCTTTTGGAGATGCTGTATTACCCTTCCATTCAAGTACGGGCTCTCTCGAAAATTGGAATCGAACTATTTTCATTCGGCAATCGACACTAGCATAACATGAGGCCAACCAGTCCATACCCATAATCACATAAAAATCTAGTATTTCCAGCTCAATTAAATCAGCTTTGGTCTGGCGATTGCATACCACAAGTACACAATTTTTATACACTTGTCTCGCTATCACGGGATCACCAACCGGAGTAGATACCTCAAAAGGTTTGATTGGCTCAGGTTTCACCCCAATACAACCAGCAACATACGGAGTAATATAAGAGAGTGTAGAACGCGGATCTATCGATGCATATACATCATGGGAAAATATGGACAATATACCTGTAACCACATCCGAGGAGGACTCGAGATCTTGTCGTCCGGCTAAAGCATACACTCGGGGCTGAGGGGCACCTGAAGTAGATGCTCCCCCTCTGTCTCTACCTCGACCTACTGACATCTGGGGAGTCTGACCTACCGGGTGCACTGAAGATGAACCAACCACTGATCCTATGGGCGGAACCCCAACTCTACCACTCATCGACGGGCAATCTAGCATCATGTACCCAATCCGGCCGCAAGCATCTGAACCCTGGCGACACCGTTTGGAATGTAACCTACCGCACTGGCTGCATTGCGGTACTGGGGGTCTCTTCTGGATATTATCTCCCCCAAACTGAGAATCTGGGGCCCTCAAACTCTGACCCTGTCCTGAACGAAAAAGCGATCAAATTTCCTACCTGTAAATCGAGGAGGTGCACTAGTCACCGACTGGCCTGAGTACCTAGAATGTGCTTGCCTTGATCCCCCTCTATAATCACTGCCTGCCCCCCATAGATCTGGCCCTCTTACTTTTCCTCCTATCAATATCACGATCACCCCTTTGTGGTTGTTGTCGTCCCTCTAAGTTCTGGGCATGGGCTTGTATTCGGGAAATATCCATCTCATCTTGCAACGAAGTGGTCAAACAATCCTTGAACAAATGTGGCCCCAAGCCACTCACAAACCTATGTACCCTGTCTCCCATATTGGCCACCATGGTCGGGGCATATCTAGCCAATGAGTTAAATTGAAGGCTATACTCCCGGGCCCTCATGTTTCAATGCTTTAGATTTAAGAACCTATCCGCTTTAGCTCGGCGGACCTTGGGTGGAAAATAGTGGCTGATGAAAGCATCTACAAATTCTTGCCACACGGGAGGAGGCGCATTCTCTTTCTTAATACTAGCCAATTATGGTACCACAATACCGCCATATCTCGAAGTCTATAAGAAGCCAACTCCACAGATTCGGTTTCAGAGGCATGAATAATCCTCAATGTTCTCAGCATCTTATCAATAAAACCTTACGGGTCTTCATTCGGCTTTGACCTGAAAAACTCGGAGGATTCAAACTCATAAAATCACGGGCTCTGGTACTAGCTGCCCAATCACTTGAACTCACATTCTACCGCTGTGCCTGGGCAGCAACCAACTGTGTCAATAGATGAATGACCTCAGTCACTTGTTGACCCGAAGCACCCGGTGGAGGATCTGGAGCTAAAGGTCCTCTTTGTTCTTCTACATTGGGCAGGGTAGAGGAAGTATTAGATAGGGCCTCATTATGTGACTCGCCCTCTTCTACATGCATTGGCGGCTCTCTTTCTACTCGCCTTTTTGTCGTAGTCTTTCCCTTCTGGGGAACTGTAGCTTTTTCCTTTGGCGGCATTTCTGAAATCATAGCACACTATTAGGGAGGAGAAAATCTTATAACATGGCTCTATCGCACGATCTCTTAAGATTAAAGATGGTCGTTTTTCCTAAATGCCCTGTAGCCTCATGTTTATTAGTGTGGTGCGCAACACACTACAAACAAGACTCTACTAGACATGGCTCGCAGACAATTCCTAGGACTGAACTGCTCTGGTACCACTTCTGTCACGACCCGACTAGGGGCCGTGATGGGTACCCGGGGCTAATCACCGAGCACCACTCATTTCCTTACTCGTCATAGTCATCCTTCACTTCTTTATCATTCATATACCCATAATCATATGACAACCATTTTTCATTTGAAAACATAATTAATTTTATATACATAAGCCCTTCGGCTATCAAAATAATATATATGTATACATAATAGCAACCTCGTGAGACCATATAACCCACACTGCGTATCTAGGATCCTCTACTAGAGTGCTAGACATCAGGACCGGACAGGACCCCGTCGTGCCCAAAATATACATATATACACAAAAGAATAGTCAAAGGCACCTCCGCAACAATGGAGTGCTCTCAAATCAGCTACTAGCTCTAACGAGTCTGGATCAAGATCACCTCCCTGTCTACTTGTGGGCATGAACACAGCGTCTAAAGAAAACGGACGTCAGTACGAACATTATACTGAGTATAAGAGGCATAAGTAATGAAAATACATCAATGAGATAAAGGAAGCATCAATAAGGAGCAACTGTATATGACTGTCACCTATAAAAGAGATAACACATGCAGACTTGCTCATAATCATCACATGTCATGTATGCAATAATGTATAAGTGTATAAGTGTACAAGCTACCAGTCCATTTAGGTACGATGTGATAATGATTAACCTGCGTCTAGGCCTCCCGCGTCCGGGGTACAAGCAGCCCACTAGTGGTGTGTCTGCCCAGCCATTTAGGCACAGTGTGATCATACATAAAAATAACATATACTCCTCATTATGCATGTATAATCACTCTAAGATAGCTATACTTTATCGAGGTGACCTAAGGTCGTGTACCCCCGATTCTATTATGGACATTTACAAGTATTCTGCCTCACCTTGAAGGGAATAGTATATAAGGTGAGTGTATACAATAAACGACATCATTAACTTTATGATATTCTGCCTCACCTTGAAGGAAATACTGTATGAGGTGAGTATATACAATAGACGACATCTTTAACTTTATGGTATTCTACCTCACCTTGAAGGAAGTAATGTATGAGGTGAGTGTATACAATTTACGACATCATTAGCGATATAGGAACATCATATCATGAACTCTATAATCTTTGTACTTAACTCATCATCATCATCATCATAATTGAACTCATAATGTATCTCTTATCTCATGTAGCTAGTCATGGACATAGACCCTTAGCTTTCCGGGATATAGAAGATTCATAGAGAAGAAGGAAAGTCATACCATAGGATTCATGCGATAGAAAGAAAGGACTAGCCTCACTTACCTTTTACGTTTTACTACTCTATCGTTTGCTTGTTCTCCTTCAACGCCCATGTTTCTACCTTCAAGAGAAGTCACATAAACATTAGCTAATCGATTACTTAAACGCACTTACTATGTTATATCCCGTATTTTGTACATTCGGATATTTCAAGATAGTCGTGGTAAGTTAAGGGCAAGACTATTTTCCAAAGTTATTTTAATATACAAGTTGTTTATTAGTATGGAAATATTGAGAAAGGCTAAGGGTAAAAAGGGAAATTCACAAGGTGGTTCATGGTAATATTGTGGAAGGCTAGGGTCAAAATGGGAATTTCACAAGAAGTTCAAGAAAGTTCATGAAAGGACATTTTGGCCGTGTGAGTTGTGGGTGTGGTCCCCACCCCATGGCTTGGCCAATTGCTCCAAGCCACAAGTTGGGACATGTGTTCACTTTGCAATTGGAGGGGGCTAAGTATATATATAGATATGTGGTGGCAAAATAAGGCATATTCATCCTTTTAAGTCAAGAAGCTTGGAGAAGAAGAAAAAGAAAGAAAAAGAGAAAAGGGGCATTCGGCCATAGCTCCAAAAATTGACCCCTTGAAAAATTGATCAAAAAATTATTTTCTTCTAGTAATTCAACCAAGTGGAACGTCCCTAACAGCATGGAGTGATTGTTGGAGTAAGCAAAACATTTGTTGTGCAAGTTGTGAATCTAGCCGAGTAAGAAGATGAGTGGGAAAAAGGTATGTGTTCAATCTTCTTTTACATGTGTTATGGATGATATGTACATGTTGTAGTGTGTAGAAATGGATGAAGTTCATGAAATATGTGTGTGTAAGTGATGGCCGAATGGAGGTGGTGTTGTGTAGGTATGATGAATTCATTTTATTTAGTATTTTGATTGTTGAAGTTGTGGATTTCATGATGAAAATGAAGGTTTGATGACTTGAAATGAAGTTGTAATCATTGTGGGATTATTGTAGAAGTTAATGTGCCATTAGAATGATTTCTTATGTTTGCATGAATGATATTGTTAACGTGTGGTTGTTATATTTCATGAATTTGGAAGGAAAGAATGTGTTGTTGTTGGTTATGTTGAGTTGAGAGGATTCGGGAGGTGTTGTATATTGGTTAGGCCGTTTTGAACATTGCGCGGATTGCTAAAGTGTTCTTGAGTCTTGTTTGGAAGCTCTCGGGCTAGTGCTTAAATGTGTAAGTATTGATGTTGGCTTGATTATATGTGGTTGAATTGAATATAAATGAAATGCCGTCGAATTGTGTAGAAAGGATTGCTAGTGTTAGAATGCATTTTGAATTAATTGTTGAAGTTGGAAACCTGATTGTTGGTATTGTTGTTGATAATTTGGCCGAGTTGAATTCTCGGATTGTTGTTGATAATTTGGCCGGGTTGGATTCTCGGGGATGGTTGTATTTACAGGGGAAATGCTGCCAAAATTTCGGTAGATTGTCAATGCATGTATTTGAAAGACAAAGACAAGTGTGTGACGATGTGTTTAATGATTGTGTAAATCTTCTTGAATGTAGACTAGCGATAGCGAGCTTGGACAATTAAGCGTAGCTAATAGGACGTGGAGCAGGTATGTAAGGCTTACCCTTTCTTTCTTTTGGCATGATCCTTGTGAAACAAATAGACAAAGTATATGTATGATTTCAAAGAAACCCCTATTCTTAGAGCCACTAGGATGGCTAACGTTCTTGACTTCCGAAAACCATTTTGCTAAGTTTTGATATATGTGTGTGGTTCCAAAAGTTCTATGTTGAATTGATCCATAGCGATATTTGAAAGGCATTTGACACGACTATTGCTTTGATTTTCCAAAGATAGCTTCTGAAACGTTCGTAGAGGTTTCTGTACTAAAATGTCCATAACTTTCTTGTACTAACTCGGATTGCCTCGAAACGTTTTTATGATCTTTCACGTGTCGTTTGTATACTTATTCATCGATTCTTAAAAATTGATTTATGTGCATATAGTTTCTCACTACTCTGCTCGTGCATGCCTCAATGTATCTTTCACCGAGTCCCGGGCCGGGTATGTTATCGTGCGCACTCCATTGCATTGTTCACCGAGTCCCTCACTAGAGGGCTGGGTACGGTATATGTATATGATGATATGATTATGGCACCGAGTCCCATGATGGGCCGGGTACGGTATATGTGCACATGACTTCATTCACCGAGTTCCTCACTAGAGGGCCGGGTACGGCATGACTTCATTCACCGAGTCCCTCACTAGAGGGCCGGGTACGGTATATATATTTATATATATGCACGCATGATGATATGATAATATGATGACATGATTTTATCCACCGAGTCCCATAATGGGCCGGGTACGGTATATGATAATGGTATGTATGATTTTCATTTTGAAAAAGGCAAATGCATTGATGCTTTTAAAAGTCATATTTGTTTCTGGTAAATCTCTGTTTGTTATGATCCTCTTTTCTGTATTCTATGCCTTACATACTCAGTACATATTCCGTACTGACCCCCTTTCTTCGGGGGCTGCGTTTCATGCCGCGCAGGTACACCTAGATGAGTAGCAGCCATTATAGAAGATGTTCCGGCGGAATTGGCATGCTCCATTTGCTCCGGGAGTGTTGCCGAGTCAGAGTATTCGTGCTATGATTTCTGATTAATGTTAGAGACTTTGCAGATAGAGTCGTGGGTATAGGATGTCAGTCTTGTAAGTGGCTCCACCAGCCGATGTGTCGTTATGTATTATGTTACAGATTCCTTATGATTACAGATTCTACTTGATTTGAGCATGATGAAAAGAATGTTTCTGAAAGCCTTTACTATGTATTTCATTCTTAATTGATTTAAAAGTCCAAAGGGATTATGTGTGTACTAAGAGTCAGAGGGTTCGCTCGTCCCTAAGTAAGGGTCGGGTGCCCATCACACCCTAGCGAGATTAGGGTGTGACAGACTAAAGCTAAAGAAAATAGGGCAACATTTCCTTTGTTTCTACTACTTTCTCCATATCATATTTCAACTCCCAAACCACCATAACAACATTTACAATATCATGGGCAACAATCATCATTCATCTACATTATCCGCATTTCGCCATTTCACTCCAATTTCTCCATAATCATGGTCATGACTCATTATCGCATTTTCTCTCATATAATGCTTATTCCATGTTCCAAATGTCATTCATATCATATTTACAATCACAATATATCAATATTAATAATTCACCCCAAACTATTTCTCAACAATGGCACTATTCACTCATCCATGACCCATTTTCCATATCTTTCTACAATTCAAGTGTCCTAGCTTTCCAATACCTTAAACAACTTGGAATGATCATAAAACTCACCTTAGATGATGGATGAACAACCTTTGTGTGGAACTTCTCTTCTTGCACCAAAACCCTAACTCACTTCCCTTGAGTTTTCTTGGTGTAGATGAACTTTTGTTAGGTTTCATACACTTGATTTCGTGGTTTTGATGTAGTTGATCATGGTTTTCCCTTGGTTTCTTGTGGATGAATAATGGAGAGTGTTCTAGAGGTTTCTTGAAGTGTAGAGAAGTGAAATGAAATGAAAGAGAGGTCCTTATATCATTTTAATTTTTGTCCCGACCGAGATATACGGACCAACATATGGTCCGTACATTTTATACGGGCCGTATGTTTGGTCCAGAGAGGTATGACATTCTGGGCTAATTATACGGCCAGACATATGGCCAGTATAATTTATACGGCCCGTATGTTGGGCCATATAATGCCCAGTTCGTCCGAATTCCGTCTCGTTGACTCGTTTGATCTCCAATCCTTATGGAACCTTCTTGACACTTGTTTAACACCTCAATACCAATCTAAGGGATGTTATCACTCATCTCTAAAGGGTATTTAAGCCATCGCTAACTTTCCACTCAAAATTCTTGCCCGACACATAACATATCCTCTACTTTCTTTGACAGCCTTCTTCCTTTACGCCAAATGTCCTTGGATCTCGATTAGGATCCTCAAATGCTATTTCTTACTTATTGAAACGTCGTATACATCGTGCTCTAAACTATCCTATTCAATGTACGTTAACGGGAAATTTTCCAAGGTGTAACAACTACGAACCTTCGTAGGAGTTGTGGGCCTTGGCCAAGTCTTTACGTCCTCAATCTTTTAGCCATCTACCCGAATACCATCGGCTGAAACAATGTGCCCCAAGAATGCCACTGAGTTCAACCAGAACTCACACTTAGAAAATTTGGCGAATAACTCTCGTGTTTGAAGCACTCTAAGGACAGTACGCAAATGATCCGCGTGTTTTGCCTCGAATCTAGAATACACCAAGATGTCATCGATGAATACAATCACAAATAGATCTAGGAAGGGCCTGAACACATTGTTCATCAAATCCATAGATGTTGCCGGTGCATTAGTTATCCCAAATGACATTACCTGGAACACAAAATGGCCATATCTTGTTCTGAAGGCTATCTTAGGGATATCTTTCTCCCTAACTCTCACCTGATGATACCCGGACCTAAAATCTATCTTTGAAAACCATTTGGCACCTTGTAATTGATCAAATAATTCATCAATCCTCGGAAGAGGATATTTATTCTTAATGTCACCTTATTCAATTGCTGATAGTCAATGCACATTCGCAAGGAGCCATCTTTATTTCGGACAAACAATACGGGTGCTCCCCACGGGGATAAACTAGTCCTAATAAAACCTTTCTCAAGCAAGTCTTTCAGTTGCTCCTTCAACTCTTTCAATTCTGTGGGGGCCATTCTATAAGGTGTAATAGATATAGGCTTGGTGTCTGGCAACACATCAATAGCAAAATCAATCTCCCGCTCAGGAGGGAGGCCTGAAAGCTCTTCCGGGAATACATCCGGAAACTCGTTCACTACGGGAACTGACTGAAGAGTTGGCGGTTCAGCTTCTACATCTTGAACCCGCACTAGATGATAAATGCAACCTTTTGTGATCATTTTCCTTGTTTTAAGATAGGAAATAAACCTACCTTTTGTAGACGCAGTATTCCCTTTCCATTCTAAAATTGGTTCTCCCGGAAATTCGAAGCGAACCATTTTCATTCTACAATCAACATTGGCATAGCAAGAAGCCAACCAATACATGCCCATAATAACATCAAAATCCACCATTTTTAACTCACGAAAGTCAATCATAGTACGACGGTCACAAATAACAACTATGCAGTTTATATATACCACCAACTGAGGGGCAATCACGCATAATATGGCCTGGCCAACCACATGAATAGCAAACCTCTGAACCCAATCGGCACTGGCCTCAATGTAACTTCCTACACTGGGAACATCATGGCACGGGTGGCCTCGCCTGACCCGAATCACCTCTGAACTGCGAACCGAAAAAACTCTGACTCGGCCCGGAATGAGTGGACCTATCAAATCTCTGGGCTGAAAACCGTGGAGGCGCACTAGTCGTAGAATGGCCTGAATGCCTCGAAACTACTGTTTGTGCCCGCCTCTATACTCACTCATCGGACCCAAAGATCTAGCCCTTTTGTTATACTGTCTATCATGCTCACGCTCACTTCTTTGTTGTTGTAGGCTTTCCTCTAAATTTTGAGCATGGGCCTGAATGCATGAAATATCCATGTTTTGCTGAAGGGACGCAGTCAAGCACCTATCCATCAAATGTGGCCCTAGGCCTTTCACAAATCGGTGCACTCGATCACCCATATCCGTTACCATGGCTGAATCATACCTGACCAAAGAATTGAAGCGGAGACTATACTCCAAAGCACTCATGCTGCCTTGCCTCAGATTCAAAAACTTATCGGCTCTAGCTCACCGAACTTCTGGAGGCAGATAATGTCGGAGGAAAGCATCTACAAATTCTTGCCATACCGGGGGAGGCGCATTGGCTCCCCATGAAGCCATCCAAACCGTGTACCAATGAACCGCAACATCCCTAAAATTATAGTATACTAACTCCACCGATTCGGTGTCCGAAGCATGTATCAACCGAAGTGTCCTCAACATTCCATCAATAAAATTCTGAGGGTCCTCATCCGGCTTTAATCCAAAGAATTCTGGAGGGTTCAAGCTAATAAAATCACGGGCCCTTGCACTAACCGCCCTATCACCTTCCCCTGTACCTTGCCGCTGAGTCTGGGCGGCAACTAACCGAGTAAGAAAATGAATGGCCTCTTTCACATCTTGGCCTGAAGCATCCAGTGGAGGAGCCGGATGGTACACCTTGGAAAATCCCCCGTATATGTACAGTGAATAGGCTAATAAAGGACATTGCGCATGCGATGTTTTGATGAGTAAGAAATAGTATTTGATGACCCTCGACGAGATTCCAAAAGCATATAATGCAAGGAAAGAAAGTTGCCAAGGAAAGCGAACCATATGTTTTGTATCGGATAAGAATTTAAAGCAACGAGTCTATGATGGAATAATGATATCTTAGAGACAAGTAATAACATCCCTTAGATTGGTATTGAGATGTTAAACAAGTGCCAAGAAGGTTCCATAAGGATTGGAGAACAAACGAGTCGACGAAAACAAGTTCCGGAGAACTGGACAACATACGGCCAGACATACTGGCTGTATAATATTCACGGACCGTATGTCCAGTCCGTAGATCCAGTCCAGAACAACATGGCTCACTGGACCAAATATACGGTCCCAACATACGGTCAGTAAAAATTATTCGAACCGTATGTTGGTCCGTATAAAGTGGTTCGGCCAGCTTTTGTATTTTAATATAAGGGACCCTTTTTATTTAATTTTCATTCCATTCTCCAGTCCACAAGACAAGAACACTCTAGAATATTCTCCAACATCCATCCATAAGAAAATCAAAGGAGATCAATGATCAACAACACCAAATCCATGAATCAAGGTGTATGAAACCCAAGTAAAGTTCATCTTCCTCAAAGAAAACCAAAAGAGGTGAGATAGGGTTTTGGTGCTAGAGGAGAAACTCCACTCAAGACTTGTTCAACCATTATCTAAGGTAAGTTTCATGACTAAACCACGTTGTTTAAGGTAATGGAAGATTAATATACTTGAATCGTAGCAAGACATAGGAAATGGGTCATTAATGAGTGAATAGTGCCATGTTTGGATAGTAGTTGGATTGAATTATAAATGTTGGTGTGTTATGATTATGAATACATTATAAATGACATTTAGACCGTTAAATAAGTGTGATACATGAGAAAACGTGATAGTAAGCTATACCCATAAATGTGGAGAAATTGAAGAGGAATGGTGGATTATGGTCATTGTATATGAATGATGATTGTTGATTGCTATATTGTGAATGTTGTTGTGAGTGTTGGGAGTTGATATAGAGTATGGGAAGAGTAGTATAAACAAAGGAAGTGCTGCCCAATTTTTTCCCTAGCTTTAGAAAGCCCGTTCTTATAATTGCTTAGCTAATGACGATATAAATTCTCTTGAAGGTAGAACGTGTGCATTAAAGGAGGAAACACAAGTGATAACTTATTTAAACGCCAAAGGTATGTAAGTTTTATCCTTTCCTTCAAAGGCATGAACCTTTCAAACTTTCCATGATCCTTCTATGTAATGGAACTTATGAGTCCTTAATATACTAAATTACATACGGGCATGGTATGATGATCTCATAACGCTAATGATGTTATTATTGTTAACACTCACCTTATGCACTACTCCCTTCGAGGTGAGGCAAGATACTCGCAAATGTTCATAACATAATTGGGGGTTTACGACCTTACGTCACCCCGACGTAGCTATGGCTGTCTTCAAAGTCTAATGTATACTCATAATGCTAAATGTGAAATAATGCTAAGTCGTGATATGTCTGTAAGATGATTAATGATCCTAGCTTATAATATGCCTATGTTATGTATGAATATGCCAAGCTACGATAAGAATATGATACGTTCATGGAATGTGTAATAGTCATGGGTAATGATTGATTTTGTGATGATGAGATTCCACCGTGCCTAGATGGTCGGGTATGTCACCGCTAAGGCGGGCTGCATATGATTCCACCGTGCCTAGATGGTCGGGCATGTCACCGCTAAGGCGGGCTGCGATGTTACACCGAGCCTAGAGGGCCGGGCATGATCACCACTAGTGGGTGGCATATGATGGTTACCCGGATGCGGGATAACGATGAGATATGTGATGTGATGAGATATGTGATAGGACGAGACATGTGATGTGACGAGATACGTGACGTGATGACTTACGTACCATGATTATGAAAAATGTGATCTATGTACGAAATGTAATTGCTTGTGACACTCTTGTAGGTTATATCTTTCTCTTACGGCTCACTGTCCTCCTATTATAATTATTTCATTCTTGCCTTACATACTCATTACAACGTTCGTACTGATGTCTATTTTCTTTGGACGCTGTGTTCATGCCCACAGGTAGATAGGGAGGCGAGCTTGAGCCAGATTCGTAGTAGCTGTCCGCCGATTGAAAGCACTCCTTTGTTCCGGAGGTGCTTGATTATTCTTTTGTGTATATTTGTATATGATGGGCTCGACGGGGTCCTATCCCGTCTATGCATTTTGTACTTCAGTAGAGGCTCGTAGATACTCAACGTGGGTTATGTGGTCGGATAAAGTCACTATGGTATAATTGTATATATATTATTTTGATAGCCTAAAGGGGCTTATGTATATTAAACTATTTATGTTTACAAATGAAACATGACTTTCCTAATATTTGAGTACAAAATCGACAAAAGAGTAGTTAATGAGCATGATGGGTAGTAGAACGAGCGTTGCTCAGTGGTTAGCCCTGGGTGCCCATCGCGGCCCCTAGCTGGGTCGTGACACCGGAGGTGCTAGAGCTAGGGCTGAGGCTCCCTCACGCTCCTCAGAAATAGGCACTGAATGGGAGGGCTGAGATTGAGCCGCATTTTGGGACTCACTTTCCTCTACAACCGTTGGCGGTGCTCTTTTAGCTCGCTTTTCTGTCACTGTCTTGCCCTTTTGGGCTGCCATAGCCTTTCTCTTTATAGGCATCTCTGAAATACATAACACACAGTTAAGGAAAAAGAAGTTCTTATGTCATAACTCTATCGCACAATCTTATGAAGAAAGAAGGTCATTCATTCCTAAAATGCCCGCAGCCTCTTGTTTATAAGTGTGGCACGCAACACACCCATAACCAAGACTCTACTGGACACGACTCGTAGACACACCCTAGGACAGAACTACTCTGATACCACTTTTGTCACGACCCAACCGGAGGGCCGTGACGGGCACCCGGTGCTAACCCACCCGGGAACCTCTTATCATTCTTTCACATTTACATCTAGGTAAGCCACATAGCTAATTCATACTTTCCATCCATTATTCATACTAATCCAATTGGGAAACGATACATATATATATATATATCACCATCAATAACAATGCCCATATCAATGTACATAAGCCGACGAGGCTAACAAAATGATATACACAAGACTAGCCGACAAGGCCAAATACATCTAACCCTATATACATGTCTACGAGCCTCTAAGGAGAGTATATCATATCATATAGGCGGGACAGAACCCTGCTATGCCCATAAATATGTACACAAAAGAATAAATACCAAAAGTTGTAGCTCCGAATAAAATGGAGCTCCGCTATGTAGTCCTTGAGTAATAAAGTTATGGATCAAGCCTGTCTCCCTGGCCACCTGCGGGCATAACACAACGTCCACAAAAAAAAGGACGTCGGTACGAAGAATGTACTGAGTATGTAAAGCATGGTCGACGTCATTATAAAAGTATAATAGACAACATAAGAAATAGCATAGGATGGGAGATAGTAGTATCATCATCACAAACACTTACCTGCTTTTCGTAGGGACTTTCCATTTCTAATGCGTGATTGTGTACATACATCCGTATCCGTTTCCGTACTCATTTACATTTCGTATCCATTTTCGTATTCATATACATATTCATATTCATATACATATCATTTACATAGCATACCCGACCATGAAGGTTCGGTGTTTCACATACCTGGCCCTACCAAGGCTCAGGATCATACATACCTGGCCCTACTAAGGCTCAAGGTTGTCCGTACCCAACTGCAGTGGTGCGCCCGCAATATATATATATATATATATATTCGACCCGGCTATATGAGCTCGGGGTTTCATAATAGCCATACATAGGCACATATACATAAAATCCCATAAGCATCTTTAGCATCATTACTATCGTCGTTCATTACATCTATCCCGAGAGGATTAGTCATCATAGGAGGAATTTAGTACAATCGTAACATATCGAGAATCATGAGCTTAGTACCTCTTAAAGATAGAATCATTTGGAGGACATCATAGGATTATAGAAGATTAGATATTTGTCCAAGGAGCCATGCCTTATGAAAGAAGGGTTAGCCTTACATACCTTTCCGTTCAACTATTCTATCACTTGCACGTTCTCCTTCAGTGCTCACGTTTCTACCTTCATTAGAGTTATACTATCATTAGAAAATCGATAGCTTAGCATACATGACTAAAGCTAGAGAAAATTGGACAGCATCTCCTTTATTTATAAGACTTCCTCCATATCATATATCAACTGCCAAACATCAATAATGCCATTCACAACATCATACAAATGGTCTTTATTCACCTACATTATCCTTACTTCTAAATTCACTTCCAGTCATCCATATCCATGGTCATTGCACACTATTACATTCACTCATATAAAATTTTTATCCAATGTTATCAAGATCATTTATAACATGATTATAATCATAACATATCAAGAATCATTACTCAACCCAAGCTTCTACTCACAAACATCACTATTCTCACATTCAAGACCCATTTTCTATATTCTTCTACAATCCAAGTCTTTCAATGTCTCAATACCTTAAACAACATGGAAAATACCATAAAATTTACCTTAGATGGTGTAGGAATGAACCTTGAGTGGAAATACTTCACTTGAACCAAAACCCTAGTTCACCTCCAATGGAATCTTTTGTGGTCCTCTAACCCTTGGAAGGTTTCTAACACATAAACACTTGATTGTAGTCTTTTGATCTTTGTGTTCTCTTGAACTTGAGTGGAATTGCTTAGAGAAGGGTATTGAGCTCTCAATACTTATAGAAGATGAAAAATGAAGTAAAAGGACCCAAGGCATCTATTTATACAAAACTAAAAATCAGCCCGTCGGGTACTATACGGACACATATACGGTCTGTATAGTATTGTACGGTCCGTATAAGTGGCCGTGGTTCACCAACCAGAAAATCATCTCCCTGCTGGGAGATATACGGACCATATAAAGTTATACGGACCGTATAAGTGGTCGTATAACTCCACTTCTCTGAAATGGTTTCCGTCATTTCGTTCGATCTCCAATCCTTATGGAACCTTCTTGATGCTTGTTTAGCACCTCACTAAAAATCTAAGGGACGTTATAACTCTCTTTCAAAGCATCATTAAGTTTCCATTAACTTGCTACTCGTAAATCCGTTCCGATACCTATTGTTATACCCCATTTTAACCGGGTTAGAGCGGAGTATAACATATTGGAGATTCCTAAATTGTTTTGTTTTAAGGAGTCGCCACCTAATTGATTTTACGGTGAATTAGGACACCTAATTATTAACTAAGGTATAGCTAATTAAACCTCCGTTAATAGTCTGCTTAACCAGTATGATTCTAGGTAAGGGTTCTGTATTATCCTAAAGGGAAGGGGTTAGGCATCCTCTAGAATCCGTTAACTTACGGTTATCCGACCAAACTTAGGTTAATTAATTAAGGTTAAATATAGTGTTTAAATTTTAAGAAAATAGCTTGTAAAATATAGTAATGCTATTTGAACTGATTTGTAGGAAAATATATGACTTGCATAAAAGGAAATGCTTTTAAAAATGAGACTTATAAATATTGTTAATCTTTGAATGAGAATAGTGATGTTATCTTAAAATAAGACTCATAAAATATAATATTTTGCATAAGAAAAAGATAAATGCTGTTTATAATAAGACTTATAAAAGGGTTTCAATTAATAATGCTACTCAAAACGAGACTAACAAATTTGCATAAAAGGAGATTCTAAAGTGTTGTTTAAAAATAAAGTTATAAATGCCGCTAAAGCTTTAAATGGAAATAGGATAATGCTATTCCAAATACGATTTTTCAAAATATGATAATTTTGCATATAAGTAAAAACAAAATGCGAGTTTGCATAGTATTCCAGTAAATGTTTGAAAAACAAACTAAACAATGACGTATTAATTGACTTGACATTTTACAAGTATAAATGAGATTCTGTTTTGTTAACTACATTTGGTCAAACTATGCATAATTTGAATACATCTTAAAAAATTGTTTACAAAATATTCTTAAGTTCATACTTGCGTATTAGCGGCGTTTTAAAATTCCTAGGATAGTAAGAACAAAACATGATTCTTTTAACTCGAAAATACGTATTTACGCTATTGAAAAATTAATTATTCTAGAAATAAATATTATAAATAATTTTAACATAAAAAAAAGAAGAAAATGAAACCTATGGAATTAATTTCGGGTTTTCCTTTAAATTAACTACCCGTTACACTAAATCTAACCCAACTGATTCATTATGGATTCATCTAGAACTAAAAAAAATAAAATGTTAGTCATGCATAAACGGAAATCAAATACATAACGAGAATAAAATAGAAAGAATAAATGCAAGCCAATGGATCTGGCCCATTTGGGCCACTGCTGCAAATCTGTTTTTTGCTATATGGGCCACTGCTGCAATTCTGTTTTTTGCTATATGGGCCTTGACCCAGAATTTTCATTTGATGCGGATATGGGCTGGACACGAGAGGGACTTCGTTGGGCTTTCAGCCCAACACCGAATGCAAGAGAAGAACGAGCCCCTTGGGCTCGTATGCGACGGTCATGCATAAAACGAAAGAAAAGGGATTAGTACTTAGCCAATAAATAAGACTAAACATATATAATGTGAATTCAGAACAGACCAGTGGATTATGTGTATATTTGAATATACATACATATACATGATTTAACAAGAGGGAGCAAGGAGAAGGAAAGTATTATGAAGCTTCGGGTGCACAAGGTCCAGTCCTCAGAAAACAACAATTATTAAGCTCAAAACAATAGTAGTGAACAATCAATAATATAGCAGTGAATAATAGAAATTGCATCCAAGAATATGACACTTTGAACCAACGACTAGTTATGACAGAAAATAGGCTTCAAACACAGTTGCAGATGGTAAACTTCAACAGCAACATGCCTTTAGAGAGTGGCAATATTTTGCCTCGAAACTAACCAAAACTTAGTTCAAAATGCCACAAACAACAACTAAGCGTAGCAGCCAAAAATACATCACGGCAGAAGCAGGACTGAATCAGAACAGAAATACAGGATTCAGCAAAATACAATAGATATACTTCATATAGATCAAGACATATCCATTTCATTGTTAAGCAGGATGAAGATGTCCTACAATGGTGCTTTTAGAGCCAATTTCACATTCGAACAGGCAAAAAAAAGAAAAACTGGATATTCGGCTGCTTACATAAATGATTCAGCTAATCAGATCACTAATCATTTTAGAAGGCATCTTCACACTTAAAAATAGACAGGACCCACTTTCTTATTCAATTTTTTGACATATGTTGACTTAAATAAGGGACTGGAAACCAAAAGGAAGAAACAACAAAGATAGCTTTAAATCTAATCCTCACAAAAAAAACCAATAACAAGAACTAAAAAAAATCAATAACTAAAGGGAGAGAGATTACAACACAATATTTTTATGAAATCCTTTTGAAGAATACTGATGGTGGGGAAAGAGATTTTTGGTTTTAATTCTTAAGCCACCTGTTTCTACTCGAAAAGTTACAATCTAAAGTGTTTAAAACATATCTTAGGAGATCCTTCACATTTCACTAAACTTCTAACTGAAATAACATAATTCATGCTTTGTAAATCACCTTCCACAAACATAGGCAAGCATGGGTAATTTAAGAATGGTAACTACATTGAGCTAGAGAGATGCTAATTCATAGCTAAGTTAGCTTAAGAGCACAAGACTACAAGACATTAGACAAGCAAACTTTAACCATTCTTAAACCCTACACATGATCCATTTTTCATCATAAAGTAGCCATCAACTTAAACTAACCCATTCCTAACAGCATTATACAAAATCTATCATCAACAGAAATTGAGGGACTTGACTAATAATCGCCAAAATACACAAAAAACTAAACACTTTAAAACTACATCTAATAGATGCATAAGTTAACCAAGCCCGATTAAACTAAACAAAAACACATAAAGCACAACTGGCACTTAAGACCTAAACTAAATGCACCAACACATAGCTAATTAATTGAGGCTAAAACAAAACAGATCATATAAACATTAAAAATGAAGAACTGCTAAAGTTAACGAAAGGGAGAGAATTACGAACCTTTTCCGGGTGCAGCGAACAGGGTACGGAGTCTCCGATATACCTCGAAACGACACAAAACTCTGAGCTCTCGATACTCAGACTCGAAACAGTCTCGGAAAAATGAAAAAAAAAGATCAGAACGACTTCTATTTCGTATGAAACTTAGTAACTTTTCAAAGGGTTTGAAGGAACTGGTAGGATTCGATTTTGGGTGTTTTGTAGTTCAAGAACCTTTTTTCTCAGGGAGGTTTTTTCCGATCCCTCTAAAAAAAAATCCCCGTCCGTTTTATAGGGTTTTGCTTGGTGCTGTGTTGAAATAAAAATAGATACGCGTGGGGAACAGGGGAATGGGGATGGCAGAAGACGTGGGGAACCAACGGAGGTGGGGGTGACAGGTGAGGGAAGAGGCGAGCAGTGGGGTAAAGTGGGAGTATAGAGGAGTGTGGGGTGGTAGAGGTCACGCGGGGGAGACACGATGAAGTGGGGGTGTCAGGGAGCGTGGAGATGCAACGGCGTGGAGGAATCGATAGGTGTGGGCGTGATATGGTGAATGGAGGTGGGGATCACGTGGTGTGGTAGGGGTGTGTCAGATGAAGCAGTGGGGGTGAGGGTGCGATGGAGTGGAAGGTGGAGGTGGTGGGTTGGTGATGATGGTAGGTGACGATGAAGGGGTGTAGGTGGCGGAGGCTGGAGGCGGTGAGGATGGGTGGCGACGGAGAAGATGGGTGGCGACGAGAAAGGGAAAGGGGAAGGTTGAGCTGCGGCAGAAAAAATGGGGAAAATGAAGGGGAACCCTAAAAAGGGTTCCCTTATTCGAATGACAAAATGGATCGGACCCGGTCCACTTGTGGACCGGGTCAATTTTAGACTGGGTATCAAAAAGAATAGGCTAATAAATTAAAACACGAATTATTCTAAAAATTGAGATAAGGGATATGGACTAGTCCAAAATTATCAGGAGTCAAACAGGCTTTAATTTGGAGTCCGGTAAGTCAAAATGCGGACCGAGCGCAAGAAATAGTTTGACTTCTAAATTTGAATCAGAGACCGATCTTGATCAACGATGTACTAAGGGTGCCAGAATATCACCTGGTACGAAAAATGTGCAATTGTAAAAAGACCCGGATAATGAAATTTATGCTGTTGCAATGACCGTGTGATAAAAAATTTTGACGATAAATAAAGCTATCATTTTAAACGCGCGAGAATAAATGCGGTGTGTATGCGGTAGTTGATAAAATGCCGAGAAGTGTCAGTTTCAATGATACCAAATACCGTAACGAATAACTGGCGGTGATAACACTGCAAAATAATGATAATAATAATAATAGTATTAATAATCAATAACACTGATAATGATAAATGATGGTGATAATACTGATGCCCATAATAATGATTGTAGTGGTAATAATAATAATAATAATAATAATAATAATAATAATAATAATAATAATAATAATAATGATAATAATAATAATAATAATAATAATAATAACAATAATAACAATAATAATAATAACAACAACTATTGATGGTTAATGACAAAGCAGCAATAATAATAATGATAATAAATTAATAATAATAATAATACTAAAGATGGTAATTAATAATAAAAGATAATGATAATAATAATAAATAACAATTATCGATAATAAAATAACAGTAAATGATAATAAATTAATGATAATAATAATAATAATAAAAGAATAACAGTTATTGATAATAACAAAAGTGATAATTAATAATGATAATAATGGCGATAATAAAATAATATGATAATGATAATAATGATAATAAAATAATAATAATAGTAAATAACAATTGTCGATAAAACAATGATCATAATAAAACAACGATGATAATGATGATTAATAATTAATAACAACATAACACTGATAATACTAATTAATAATAATAATAATAATGATAATAATTGGGAATAACCAGAATGATAATAATTAATGACAATTAGTAATAATAATAATTTAAGAATAGTAACAATAATTAATAATAGTGATAATAATAATAATAATCATAATAATAATAATAATAATTATTATTATTATTATAATAATTGCAGTAGGATAATAAACGTGGGTGTTAATAAAAGACTTAATAATTATAGTAAGACTTAAACGCGTGTTTTATCAATTTCTCGAAATACCAGAAGTGTAAGTAGGTATTTTGGAGGAGAGGCGGGACAAAATTGGGTGTCAACAACTTGTCCCTCTTTGCCTGATAATGATGAAAGAATTTTCGGGCAAAGACGTTGACTTAGTAGCCTATTTTGTCCCGGCTAAAGGACTGTGGAGGACTAAGGGTAAAGGAAATTACGGCCGAACTCTGGTCTCTGAATCGCCTACATATCTCGGGTTGCACGAGAATCAAGCCGTGTGTAGTTCTAGGAAGACTACGACACCTATGACCGGCAACTCACGATTTGATGTGAATCTTCGCAAAAAATATTGTCCCAGTGTCGAATTATGATGACACTGGATATTGTGCTAGAACCCTGAAAATTGATTGTGCTGGAATGTGAACGGGAAATTTGAATTTGGAGCCGAGTGTTCGAGGTAGATCTTTGACCCTTTGTCGAGAAGTCTGTCTGTCCTTCCCGACGTATTGCCCCAGTTCGCTGCCGAAGAAATAGTTCCACGTTGCGCTAAAGCTCCTGCGAAACTAAAAACTAGATGAAAATAGTCAGTAAGAATAAATATTGAAATACAGCGACGCAAGTGCGGTGCAATGCGGCTGCGAGCATGTGCAGGGTACTAATAATAACCAAACAAGGCAGGGGCGGTGCAATGTCCTTATGCGGAAATTTAAAAGGGCGGTGCATGGCCCATGTGATATATGAAAACGATGCGAAGAGCGGTGCGCAGCTCCTGCATCATACGAAAGGTGGTGCATAGCCTTATGCAGAAATTTTAAAAGGGCGGTGCGTGGCCCAGTAAATGTATGAAAACGATGCGAAGAGCGGTGCGCAGCTCCTGCATCATATGAAAGGCGGTCCATGGCTTTATGCAGAAATTTTAAAAGGGCGGTGCATGGCCCAGTAAATGTATGAAAACGATGCGAAGAGCGGTGCGCAGCTCCTGCATCATATGAAAGGCGGTGCATGGCCTTATGCAGAAATTTTAAAAGGGCGGTGCATGGCCCAGTAAATGTATGAAAACGGTGCGAAGAGCGGTACGCAGCTCCTGCATCATATGAAAGGCGGTGCATGGCCTCATGCAGAAATTTAAAAAGGGCGGTGCATGGCCCAGTAAATGTATGAAAACGATGCGAAGAGCGGTGCGCAGCTCCTGCATCATATGAAAGGCGGTGCATGGCCTCATGCAGAAATTTTAAAAGGGCGGTGCGTGGCCCAGTAAATGTATGAAAACGATGCGAAGAGCGGTGCGCAGCTCCTGCATCATATGAAAGGCGGTGCATGGCCTTATGCAGAAATTTAAAAAGGGCGGTGCATGGCCCAGTAAATGTATGAAAACGATGCGAAGAGCGGTGCGCAGCTCCTGCATCATATGAAAGGCGGTGCATGGCCTCATGCAGAAATTAAAAAAGGGCGGTGCATGGCCCAGTAAATGTATGAAAACGATGCGAAGAGCGGTGCGCAGCTCCTGCATCATATGAAAGGCGGTGCATGGCCTCATGCAGAAATTTAAAAAGGGCGGTGCATGGCCCAGTAAATGTATGAAAACGATGCGAGGAGCGGTGCGCAGCTCCTGCATCATATGAAAGGCGGTGCATGGCCTTATGCAGAAATTTTAAAAGGGCGGTGCATGGCCCAGTAAATGTATGAAAACGATGCGAAGAGCGGTGCGCAGCTCCTGCATCATATGAAAGGCGGTGCATGGCCTTATGCAGAAATTTTAAAAGGGCGGTGCATGGCCCAGGCAATATATGAAAAGCGGTGAGCAATGCAGGTGCAGTGCAATGTGGTCGCGAGCGTACGCAGGGGCATTTGAAAGTAAATAAAGCAATGTATTCGAAAGCAATAGAAAATATTTGTGCGTTAATATATATTGGAAAAAGGATAATTTGCAGGATTAGCTTATTGTGATTGTCGAAAGTTATTGATACTTGAAAGAATAATTGATAGAAAAGCTCAAACCGTTTGACGCGCCATCCTTACAAGGCTGTACATGTTTTAGCTTCTGCAATTTGGAAACCTGTATCCAAAGAAAATTTTGTAAGTTTGGGGAGGGGGTTGATTCGCGGTAACTTGGGGGATCCGGCTCTTGGCGCTTCATGCCTTCAACTTCGTCTGAACTTGTAACCTCCGCTCATTTTAAGTCTTGGCCGACTAGTAAACAGTCTGATTAGAATCACATTATTTTCGAAAAACAGGCATAGTAAAGTGTATTGTATGGTGATAAATAATTTCTGCTGAATTCGGAACTGTGACACATTACGAAACAAAGCGAATGCCTCTTTTCCGAAGTTTTCTTTCGCCCGATGATTCTGCTGAGACAATACTCTTCCAAGTCTTTCGACGTTATCTTGCGGCGACGCCCTTTTAAAATTTGTCCCAGTTTCCGGTGCAAAGGATGTTGAGCTTTTAAAATGGTGAGACCGAGCCTATATAGGCTGCCTACGTATCCCCCACGGGAATCAGGTCAAGCGTAGTTCATAAATTACAAGCGAAATAAAATTGAAGGAATAAAATGATGTGACCGAGGCCTATGCGATCCCCCATGGGAATCAGGTCAAGCGTAGTTCATAAATTACAAGCGAAAATAAAATTGAAGGAATAAAATGATGTGACCGAGGCCTATGCGGGCCGCCTACGTATCCCCCATGGGAATCAGGCCAAGCGTAGTTCATAAATTACAAGCGAAAATAAAATTGAAGGAATAAAATGATGTGACCGAGGCCTATGCGGGCCGCCTACGTATCCCCCATGGGAATCAGGCCAAGCGTAGTTCATAAATTTCAAGCAGAAATAAAATTGAGGTTTTGTAAGAAAGTGACCGAGGCCTATGCGGGCCGCCTACGTATCCCCCATGGGAATCAGGCCAAGCGTAGTTCATAATACAAGTAGAATGAGATCTTATCCTGAAAATCTGACCCGATATAGGTTTGTTACGCCTCCCGCCGAGGGAGAGAAACGCCATTACATGGAAAATTATTGCAGAATATTACATACAAAATGAAGAAAAGGCTCCTAAATGTAATATCTCTTGACGGCGTCTGCGTTGATAGCTTTCGGCCAAATTTCGCCGTCCATTTCTGCTAAGACTAAAACCCCTCCAGTCAATACCCGATGAACCATATAAGGTCCTTGCCAGTTAGGCGCGAATTTCCCTTTAGCTTCATCTTGACATGGGAATATGCGTTTCAATACCAATTGCCCTGTTTTGAATTGCCTCGGTCTTACCTTCTTGTTGAAAGCTCTGGCCATTCTATTCTGATAAAGCTGCCCATGACAAACTGCATTCAATCTCTTTTCGTCGATGAGCATCAATTGTTCATATCGATTCTGTACCCACTTAGCGTCACTTAACTCAGCTTCTTGGATGATTCTCAGAGATGGAATTTCTACCTCAGCAGGTAACACCGCCTCTGTCCCGTAGACCAAAAGATAAGGCGTCGCCCCCGTTGAAGTCCTCACAGTAGTGCGATACCCGAGAAGAGCTAACGACAGTTTTTCATGCCAATGCCTGTAATTATCGATCATTTTCCTTAATATTCTCTTGATATTTTTGTTGGCTGCTTCAACTGCCCCGTTCATCTGAGGGCGATAAGGAGTGGAATTGCGATGAGTAATCTTGAAGGTATCGCAAATCTCCCGCATTAGATCACTGTTAAGGTTAGCGCCGTTATCCGTTATGATTGACTCTGGGACTCCGAATCGGCAAATAATGTTGTTCCGAACGAAATCCGCTACCACCTTTTTTGTTACCGACTTATGTGAAGATGCCTCCACCCACTTTGTGAAATAATCAATGGCTACCAAAATGAACTTATGCCCATTCGACGCGGCTGGCTCGATAGGACCGATGACATCCATACCCCAAGCTGCGAAAGGCCACGGAGAACTCGTCACATTCAATTCATTTGGCGGAACTCGAATCAAATCACCATGAATTTGACATCGGTGACATTTCTGCACAAAACGGATACAATCGGACTCCATAGTCATCCAGAAATAGCCTGCGCGAAGGATTTTCTTGGCCAGTGTGTAGCCATTCATATGAGGCCCACATGTGCCGCCATGCACTTCTTCAATCAAACGGACCGCTTCTTTAGCATCAACGCATCTTAATAATCCTAAATCGGGGGTCCTTCTATACAGGATTTCTCCACTTAGGAAGAAATGGTTTGCTAACCTCCGAAGCGTTTTCTTCTGAACACTGGTTATGCCTTCCGGATAGTCTCCTGTCTTAAGATATTTGTTAATGTCGTAGTACCAAGGTTCTCCATCAGGCTCTTCGTCCACATAGAAGCAATGTGCATGTTGATCATGCACATTTATCTTGATAGGATCTATGCTATTCTTGTCCGGATGCTGAATCATAGAAGACAAAGTGGCCAAAGCATCAGCGAACTCGTTCTGTGTCCTTGGAACGTGTTTGAATTCTACCTTGATGAATCTTTTACACAAATCTTTCATGCAGTGCAAGTACGGTAGTATCTTCCCGTTCTTAGTGGTCCATTCGCCTCGCACTTGATGAACCAGCAAATCTGAATCGCCTATAACCAAAAGCTCTTGTATATGCATGTCAACGGCCATTCTGAGGCCAAGAATACAAGCCTCATATTCTGCCATATTATTGGTACACGGGAACTTGAGCTTTGCTGAAATGGGGTAATGCTGCCCTGACTCTGAAATCAAGACTGCTCCAACGCCGACTCCTTTAGAATTTACCGCCCCATCGAAGAACAGTCTCCACCCCGGGTACTCTTCTGCGATATCTTCCCCGATGAACAACGCTTCTTCATCCGGGAAATAAGTTTTAAGGGGTATGTATTCCCCACCCACAGGATTTTCTGCAAGATGATCTGCTATCGCCTGCCCTTTGACAGCCTTTTGGGTAACATACACAATGTCGAACTCACTCAGCAACATCTGCCATTTGGCTAGCTTTCCGGTAGGCATAGGCTTCTGAAAAATATACTTGAGTGGGTCCATTCTTGAGATGAGGCAAGTAGTATATGCAGACAGATAATGTCTCAACTTCTGTGCAACCCAAGTCAAAGCACAACATGTGCGTTCCAATAACGTGTATCGCGCCTCGTAAGGCGTGAACTTTTTGCTCAAGTAGTATATTGCTCGCTCCCTCCTTCCTGTTTCGTCATGTTGTCCTAATACGCATTCGAAAGCGTTTTCTGATACGGACAAATACAATAACAAAGGTCTTCCAGCTTCTAGAGGTACTAAAACAGGCGGGCTAGACAAATACTCTTTGATTTTGTCAAAGGCTCTTTGGCAATCTTCAGTCCATTTGGTAGGAGCATCCTTCCTCAATAACTTGATTATTGGTTCGCATATCACCGTCGATTGTGCTATAAACCGGCTGATGTAGTTGAGACGCCCGAGGAAACTCATCACATCTTTCCGACTCTTTGGAGCAGGCAATTCCTGAATGGCTTTTATCTTCGAGGGGTCCAACTCTATGCCTCTTCTGCTCACAATAAAACCCAACAATTTCCCTGCAGGAACACCGAATGCACACTTTGCGGGGTTCAACTTCAGATTGTATCGCCTCAACCTGTCGAAGAACTTTCTCAAATCTGTTAGATGGTCTAAGCTCTTTCGCGATTTGATGATGATATCATCCACATAGACTTCAATCTCTTTATGGATCATATCATGGAAAATGGTGGTCATGGCTCTCATGTAGGTAGCTCCTGCGTTCTTGAGCCCAAAAGGCATTACCCGATAATAGTACACTCCCCAAGGTGTGATGAATGCTGTTTTCTCTGCATCTTCTTCGTCCATTAGAATCTGGTGATATCCTGCGTAACAATCCACGAAAGACTGCATCTCATGCTTCGCACAATTATCAATGAGCATGTGTATATTCGGGAGAGGAAAATCGTCTTTTGGACTAGCCTTGTTGAGATCCCGGTAATCCACGCATACTCTAACTTTACCATCCTTCTTTGGTACGGGAACGATATTGGCTAGCCAAGTGGGGTACATTGTAGTCCGAATGACCTTCGCATCAAACTGTTTGGAGATTTCTTCTTTGATTTTCAAGCTCAAATCCGATTTAATGTTTCTCTTCTTTTGCTTTATCGGAGGACAGGATGGATCAAGAGACAACTTATGCGAGACGATGTCAGTGCTTAGTCCGGGCATATCAACGTAAGACCAAGCAAACACATCTATATATTCTTTCAACAGTTTGATCAATTTTTCCCTCTGCGACGGGGTCAAATGGACACTGATTCTCACTTCCATCATAATTTTTGAATTACTCAAATTTATAACTTCCGTTTCATCCAGATTCGGTTTTGGCTTATTCTCAAAATGTTCGAAATCTTTAGTTAATCCTTCAGGTTGCATATCTTCTTCATATTCTTCAGAATCTTGCTCGGCATTTCCTACGGGCTTGCTTGTTTCATTATGTGTTACATCCGACATTTTTGTTTATTCGAAAAATTCAAGGTGAATTGACTTGTGATGAATAAGGCCACAATTGGACCTTACTTTGTATGCATGTTTAGGTTATGAATTCAATGGGGTGGAATTACGAAAGGTGGCCAAGGGCAAAATTGGAATTTTGGAAACTTTTCCCATGGATTACAATATGTAGCCACCAATTTGGACTCAAAAATAATAAAACAAGGCCCAATAATGGAAGGCCCAACCGGCCATAGAGTGCTACAAATGGCCCAAGTCCATTATTTCATCATGTGACATTATATACTAATGTATATCCTTAGAAACTTCAAGAAAGAGAAAGAACAAGCAAGAGGAAAAAAGAAGAGAGGGCATTTCGGGTGAGAAAGAAAGAAAGAAAGAAAAGAAAGAAAAATTGTTGGAGCCTAATCTTGGGTTCAAAAATCTTATTCTTGTGGGAATACTACTAAGTGCAAA
This sequence comes from Lycium barbarum, assembly GCF_019175385.1. Lineage (NCBI taxonomy): Eukaryota > Viridiplantae > Streptophyta > Magnoliopsida > Solanales > Solanaceae > Lycium > Lycium barbarum. The sequence goes on from NC_083337.1 coordinate 59,337,372, forward strand.
GTCCTCTACAACTTGGTACAATTATTTTGGCAAGAGGACAAGTTTGGTGGCAAGTGAAGAACTTGAGGAAAAGGTGAGAAACAATTCATTTTCTTATGTTATGGAGTTTGATTTATGTTGTAGTATGTATAAATGAGAAGAACTTGTAAAAAATATGGAAGTTTGCAAGTAGGTGTGTTTGCATTTGTTTGGCCGTATGCATATATATAGATTGCATGTCTATGGTGACTTGAAACTATGTTGAAATCTAGTTGTAGTGTGGTAGGAATTGTATTAGAAATGAAAGTTGAATGAATTAAGGAAAATTGAGAATTTTAAGGTGTGGCCGTGTGGTGTGTGTTGGTGTTGGAAGGTGAATTGAATCTTGTTAGCATGTTAATTGTGTTGTTATGGAAGATTGGTTATTAAGTTGTTGAAGGAAATTATTTAACTTTGTGATGATTTGTGTATAAGTGAAAATGAAAGTGTTAAGAGGCAAATTATGCTTACGACAATGAACTTGGAATATAAAAAATGGGTTGATGAGCTTGCATGTTGAAAGTTAGGAAGGGATTGGAAAAGTAGTGACTTGATGGAAAGTTGAATGTTTGTGAATTTTATGAATATCTTGTGAATATTATGTGTACATGGTATGGATTCCTCCGATGTGTGTGTCGTAATGATTTTGATGGATAATGGATAGGAAAATAATAAGTTTTGGTTGGAAATGCAAGTTTAAAACGAAAAATAACTCGTTGTGTCGAAAGATGGCTAATAATGCCATAGTGTATGAATCAGTGTTTATTGATGTTTGCTGTTGTTTGGATGTTTTCTCTGGGTTGTTGTGTTGAGGAATTGAGCCGAGCTAAGTCTCGGGGATGTCGTATATACAGAGGAAATGCTGCCGAAATTTCGGTAGGCAATTATGTGTAAAGATAGAGTATCGAAAGAATGAAACTAACCAAATGGTAAACTTGACCATTTCCAGATTTTGGACGAAATTTGGATTGACGCCGAGCGAGCATAAGGCGCCATCGAGGTATGTGAAGCACTTCTATACGCTCCTAGGCATGTTCTGGACGTGGTAGGCTCGGCCGCGAGCCCTAGGTCCGACTCCGTTCCCCGGAATTCGAGACGGAAAACCGCTCCAATTCCTTCAATTCAATTGAACCTATTTTCTTACAAATAGCCCTTAAAGTGAGATTTGGTACAAAACTTCCCCAAACGGAGTCGGGACACTTCCGAATGAGTATGGGTGACCTCATAAGGTCAATCATCAGTAATTTACGTATGTAGCCTCGGGTTGGTCCGAGGTGGGCCCACAAGGCCCGATACTTCCGGTACGATTTTTAAAATACTTCTGTTTTGGTCCGATCTTCTCCAAAAACTTCTGAACTATTATTTTGTGAATATTATGGATAGTTTTGTGTAATTTATACAATATGATTTCTGAACATCCGAGTATCCCATTCTGATAATCTGTCGTGCCTTCCTAACTAGGATATGAGCGCGTGCTATGCATACTATCTGGATATTCTGATTTTGGCTCGCCGTTTGGCACCCTTCTGATTGATCGAGTCTGTATGTTGAGTCTGTAGGTAGGTGGTTTCTCATTTATCGATTCGTGTCTGTCTCAATGCATTCTTTCACTGCGACCCGGGCCAGGTTCTGTTATCGTGCATATTTTCTCTGCATTGTTCACCGCGTCCCTCGGCGTACGGGCCGGGATCTGTATGTCTGTATGATCTGTGTATGGGGATGGCGGCCAGGATGGCATATGATCTGATATGATTCTGTCTGTCCACCGCGTCCCGTACTAAGAGGGCCGGGTTCTGTTACCGCGCCCCCAGACAGGGCCGGGATCTGTATGAATATATGCGTGTGCTATCTGTACTTATAAAGCACACGCCTCTGTATGATTTTGTATGACTCTGTGCTACTCTGCATGCATAATTCTGTCTGACATACTACTGTCTGTCCGTCTGTGCTTCGACTATTTCTGTATGTCCGTATGGATTCTGACTCTGTATGTCCGTATGGGTTCTGATTCTGCCCATCCGTCCGTATTGTGATTCCGTCTGTCTGTCCGAACTATAATTCTGTTTATTTGTATGGAACACGATTCTGTATGTCTGTCTGGATCATAACTCTGTCCGTCAGTCTGATTTATGGTTCTGTCCGTTATATTTCTGTGACTCCGGTTCGGACTATGTTTATATCTGTTATGTTTCTGCTTTACATACTCGGTACATTTTCCGTACTGACCCCCGTTCTTCGGGGGCTGCGCTACATGCCCGCAGGTACAGACGCACCAGGTGATACGCCGCCCGCGTAGGTTCCCGACTCTGCTACTTGAAGAGCTCCTTTGACCCGGAGCATATCTTTTGGTATATATTTTCTGTCTTCTGTGTACTCCGTATGTGTGTATATTCTGGGTACGGCGGGGCCCTGTCCCGCCATATGATTTTGTATGTCTGTAGAGGCCTGTAGATAGATGTGTGGGTTACGGGTTTCGTCGGTATGTTAGCCTTATCGGCTTACTTGTAAATGTCTGTATGTTCAGGTATATATGTATATATACGTATGGTTGCGCGCGTGCCGTATTTGTATCGGCCTATTTCCGTACTTCTGTTTTGAAACAAAAAAAAAAAAAATTTGTATGATTCGAATTCGATCAGATATGTACGTATGGGTATCCAGTTAGGGTACCAGTCGCGGCCCACGGGGTTTGGGTCGTGACAAAAGTGGTATCAGAGCGGTTAGTCCTCGGTATGTCTACAGGCCGTGTCTAGTAGAGTCTTGTTTATCGATGTGTTGTGCACCACATCTATAAACAGGAAGCTACAGGGCATTTAGGATGTTACCCTTCTTTGGATCTTTAGATCGTGCGATAGAACTGTATTAGTAGGATGAACCTCTCCTAACGATCTGCTATGTTTCAGTGATGCCTCCGAAGAAGGCAACAGCTGCCCAGAAGGGCAAGGCCAGGATTGAGGCAGGAGAGACCAGCCAGGCCCCGAGGGTTACCAGGGCCAGTTTTCAGCCTGCACTTGAGGATGTGCCCCCGTCGTCTGGGTCTGTTACACCCCCTTCGCGAGAGGATATCAGAACAGCAGGGGCTGCTAATCGGGAGACGGCTCCACCGCAAGCTCCTGAGGTTCCAGCGCCCGAGCCTCCAGCTCCACCGGCAGGGGCGGAGAGTAGGGCCATGCGAGATGCGGTTCAGTTATTGACCACACTAATGGCGGAGCAGGTTCGTAGGCATGGATTTGGGGGTGGTCGTGCGGACAGGTATGAGAGCTCCAGGGCTCGCGAGTTTTTGACATGTAATCCTCCAGAATTCTCCGGGAAAAAATCTGAGGAGGACCCCCAGGAGTTCATCAGAAAGATGGAGAGCACACTGCGATTGATTAAGGCTTCGCCGACTGAGTCTGTGGAGTTGGCTTCGTATCGACTGTATGAGGTGGCAGCAAATTGGTATGAGTCTTGGCAGCTCTCCAGGGGTGCCGACGCGCCCGCAGCGGTATGGGCCGAATTTACTAAGGCCTTTCTTGACCATTTTCTACCACCAGAGCTACGAAGAGCTAGGGTTGATCGATTCTTGAACTTGAGACAGAATGGTAGAAGTGTTCGCGAGTACAGCCTAGAGTTCGACTCACTGGCTAGGTATGCACCCACCATAGTAGCTGAGATGGCCGACAGGGTGCACAGGTATGTGATGGGACTGGACTCTTATCTGATTGATGGTTGTTTGGCTGTGGCTGCTCAGCCAGGGATGCATGTAGCCCGGGTACAGGCACACGCCCAGGGCATGGAGGACCGACGTAGGGAACGTCGGCCTGATAGGGGTTACGACAGGGGCCAGCCTAAGAGAGCCAGATCGGCTGGGTATTCAGAGGGATTTCAGAGCGAGCCTTCCCAGCGGCAGAGAAATAGGTATTCGTCCCAGCCAGCCTACAGTACGCCCCCACAGTTCGCAGGACAGAGCTCCAGAGGTCCCGGTCAGTCGAGGCCACCCATACCCCCGTGTTCTTATTGTGGGAGGCCCCACCCGGGGGAGTGTTACCGCGCTACGGGCGCTTGTTATTTTTGTGGGAGCCCAGACCATCGAGTCAGAGAGTGCCCACTTAAGGGCAGTTCGGGTTCAGCCCGGCCTGCTGGGTCCGTTGCAGGCTCATCTTCTCCTTCAGCAGCCATGCGCCCTGCGGGGCGAGGAGCACCAGCACCAGCGCCAGCGGGTCGTGGCAGAGGACGTGGTGCAGCTTCTGGATACAGCGGTCCTTCGAACCGCGTGTTTGCTTTAACCGGCCGGCAGGATCCAGGAGCGTCTTCGAGTGCACGCCCAGGTACGCCAGCCAAACCTTTTTGAGAAATGTATGTATGGATAATTTTGTATTTTGTTGAATCACGTGATCTCATACTTCTGGGTATTAGAAATAGTAAGATAAATGTTAATTTGGTAGATACCGAGATTCAGAAAGGCAATATGGTAATGGTATGACTTAGCCGGGGGTGGGACCCGCTACCAAAATTTTTCAGAAAATCTGCGAAGACCCCGATGTACTCTAAAATTACGTGACAAAGGTCGTGAGGGGCAATCGACGAAATTATATTAGCCCTAACGTGTCGAAATGCATGAAAGTTTCGGAGTTAAGCGTGCTCAGGCCATAGCAATTCTGGGATGGGTGACCCCCTGGGAAGTAATGCAAAGTTTTGCACAAGTGCAGGTATGACTGATATAAATGAAAATTTGGGGTAATTTAAAGGAAAAGAGAATGTATGGAGTAATTAGCGCCTTTACAGACACCACATAGTCCGACGCGGATTAAATGGGCAAAAAGCAAAGGGTGCGATACCACTCGGAAAATTTAGCGAATCTGGATAACAGTCAGCAACGACCCGAATGTTATCAGGGGATAGAAAACGCCCAATTACATCATAAGTTAGTCTGGTATGGCGATGGTTGTAAAAGGAAAGAGTGTATGGATAGTAGGGAAGAAGAGAGATAAAAAGGGCAAATAAGAAGAATCTTTGAAAAAGTCAATAAGCGACACCCAAGACGATTTGTATGATTGATTCTGAATACGTTCCTGTCTGACATATCTCTGTACAATTAACTCCGATTACGACTCTGTCTGACACACCTCTGTATGTCTGACTCTGGATATAAATCCGTCTGGTGTGCCTCTGTACGCCTAATTTTGATCACGCATCTGTCTGATACATCTTCGCATGTCTGATTCTAAGTACGACTCTGTATGATACATTTCTGTAAGTCTGATTCTGATTTCAAATCCGTCCGATATGCTTCTAGGCGTCCGGTTCCAGTCCTGAACCTGTTGGTAAGAAGTGTCTGGTATGAAGTGGGATTATATTGATGTGGTAGAAATCTCCGGAGGGTAACAAGAAATGATACGGACTATGACGTCTGGAAAGCGTTTGTCAGTTACAAGAATATAGCTTATGGTTCGGCGATTGCGTGGGGTGCAAGAAGATATATTATGAAGGCATCTGAATCAATGATGAAAAATTTTCACCCCATAATGATGGTAAAGAAGCCATGTCGGAAAGTCGGTGAAGGACAACCACAAAGAGGACCCTCCCGAAGTAGTATGACACCCCATAAAGTCAATTTAACATTCGAGGACGAATGTTTCTAAAGGGGGGGAGGATGTTACATCCGACATTTTTGTTTATTCGAAAAATTCAAGGTGAATTGACTTGTGATGAATAAGGCCACAATTGGACCTTACTTTGTATGCATGTTTAGGTTATGAATTCAATGGGGTGGAATTACGAAAGGTGTCCAAGGGCAAAATTGGAATTTTGGAAACTTTTCCCATGGATTACAATATGTAGCCACCAATTTGGACTCAAAAATAATAAAACAAGGCCCAATAATGGAAGGCCCAACCGGCCATAGAGTGCTACAAATGGCCCAAGTCCATTATTTCATCATGTGACATTATATACTAATGTATATCCTTAGAAACTTCAAGAAAGAGAAAGAACAAGCAAGAGGAAAAAAGAAGAGAGGGCATTTCGGGTGAGAAAGAAAGAAAGAAAGAAAAGAAAGAAAAATTGTTGGAGCCTAATCTTGGGTTCAAAAATCTTATTCTTGTGGGAATACTACTAAGTGCAAAGTCCTCTACAACTTGGTACAATTATTTTGGCAAGAGGACAAGTTTGGTGGCAAGTGAAGAACTTGAGGAAAAGGTGAGAAACAATTCATTTTCTTATGTTATGGAGTTTGATTTATGTTGTAGTATGTATAAATGAGAAGAACTTGTAAAAAATATGGAAGTTTGCAAGTAGGTGTGTTTGCATTTGTTTGGCCGTATGCATATATATAGATTGCATGTCTATGGTGACTTGAAACTATGTTGAAATCTAGTTGTAGTGTGGTAGGAATTGTATTAGAAATGAAAGTTGAATGAATTAAGGAAAATTGAGAATTTTAAGGTGTGGCCGTGTGGTGTGTGTTGGTGTTGGAAGGTGAATTGAATCTTGTTAGCATGTTAATTGTGTTGTTATGGAAGATTGGTTATTAAGTTGTTGAAGGAAATTATTTAACTTTGTGATGATTTGTGTATAAGTGAAAATGAAAGTGTTAAGAGGCAAATTATGCTTACGACAATGAACTTGGAATATAAAAAATGGGTTGATGAGCTTGCATGTTGAAAGTTAGGAAGGGATTGGAAAAGTAGTGACTTGATGGAAAGTTGAATGTTTGTGAATTTTATGAATATCTTGTGAATATTATGTGTACATGGTATGGATTCCTCCGATGTGTGTGTCGTAATGATTTTGATGGATAATGGATAGGAAAATAATAAGTTTTGGTTGGAAATGCAAGTTTAAAACGAAAAATAACTCGTTGTGTCGAAAGATGGCTAATAATGCCATAGTGTATGAATCAGTGTTTATTGATGTTTGCTGTTGTTTGGATGTTTTCTCTGGGTTGTTGTGTTGAGGAATTGAGCCGAGCTAAGTCTCGGGGATGTCGTATATACAGAGGAAATGCTGCCGAAATTTCGGTAGGCAATTATGTGTAAAGATAGAGTATCGAAAGAATGAAACTAACCAAATGGTAAACTTGACCATTTCCAGATTTTGGACGAAATTTGGATTGACGCCGAGCGAGCATAAGGCGCCATCGAGGTATGTGAAGCACTTCTATACGCTCCTAGGCATGTTCTGGACGTGGTAGGCTCGGCCGCGAGCCCTAGGTCCGACTCCGTTCCCCGGAATTCGAGACGGAAAACCGCTCCAATTCCTTCAATTCAATTGAACCTATTTTCTTACAAATAGCCCTTAAAGTGAGATTTGGTACAAAACTTCCCCAAACGGAGTCGGGACACTTCCGAATGAGTATGGGTGACCTCATAAGGTCAATCATCAGTAATTTACGTATGTAGCCTCGGGTTGGTCCGAGGTGGGCCCACAAGGCCCGATACTTCCGGTACGATTTTTAAAATACTTCTGTTTTGGTCCGATCTTCTCCAAAAACTTCTGAACTATTATTTTGTGAATATTATGGATAGTTTTGTGTAATTTATACAATATGATTTCTGAACATCCGAGTATCCCATTCTGATAATCTGTCGTGCCTTCCTAACTAGGATATGAGCGCGTGCTATGCATACTATCTGGATATTCTGATTTTGGCTCGCCGTTTGGCACCCTTCTGATTGATCGAGTCTGTATGTTGAGTCTGTAGGTAGGTGGTTTCTCATTTATCGATTCGTGTCTGTCTCAATGCATTCTTTCACTGCGACCCGGGCCAGGTTCTGTTATCGTGCATATTTTCTCTGCATTGTTCACCGCGTCCCTCGGCGTACGGGCCGGGATCTGTATGTCTGTATGATCTGTGTATGGGGATGGCGGCCAGGATGGCATATGATCTGATATGATTCTGTCTGTCCACCGCGTCCCGTACTAAGAGGGCCGGGTTCTGTTACCGCGCCCCCAGACAGGGCCGGGATCTGTATGAATATATGCGTGTGCTATCTGTACTTATAAAGCACACGCCTCTGTATGATTTTGTATGACTCTGTGCTACTCTGCATGCATAATTCTGTCTGACATACTACTGTCTGTCCGTCTGTGCTTCGACTATTTCTGTATGTCCGTATGGATTCTGACTCTGTATGTCCGTATGGGTTCTGATTCTGCCCATCCGTCCGTATTGTGATTCCGTCTGTCTGTCCGAACTATAATTCTGTTTATTTGTATGGAACACGATTCTGTATGTCTGTCTGGATCATAACTCTGTCCGTCAGTCTGATTTATGGTTCTGTCCGTTATATTTCTGTGACTCCGGTTCGGACTATGTTTATATCTGTTATGTTTCTGCTTTACATACTCGGTACATTTTCCGTACTGACCCCCGTTCTTCGGGGGCTGCGCTACATGCCCGCAGGTACAGACGCACCAGGTGATACGCCGCCCGCGTAGGTTCCCGACTCTGCTACTTGAAGAGCTCCTTTGACCCGGAGCATATCTTTTGGTATATATTTTCTGTCTTCTGTGTACTCCGTATGTGTGTATATTCTGGGTACGGCGGGGCCCTGTCCCGCCATATGATTTTGTATGTCTGTAGAGGCCTGTAGATAGATGTGTGGGTTACGGGTTTCGTCGGTATGTTAGCCTTATCGGCTTACTTGTAAATGTCTGTATGTTCAGGTATATATGTATATATACGTATGGTTGCGCGCGTGCCGTATTTGTATCGGCCTATTTCCGTACTTCTGTTTTGAAACAAAAAAAAAAAAAATTTGTATGATTCGAATTCGATCAGATATGTACGTATGGGTATCCAGTTAGGGTACCAGTCGCGGCCCACGGGGTTTGGGTCGTGACATTATGTGTCACATTCGCAGTATCGGCAGATTTATTTATTTGATTGCTGAAAAGTAAAAGAAAATTAATTAAACAAAGACAGGAAGAATATAAATAAAAGCACGACTTGAAAATTGCATTTAAACTTTGAAAGTTTGGAGGCAAAGATAACAAAAGCATAGGCACGATTCAGGCCTCAATTTCAAATCGTGTCTGTTTCATCAAATGCTGAATACAATTAGTCTACCAAGAATCCCGAAGAAACGGGGGCGGGGTACAAGTCCAATTGTTCAAGCGGCATCCCGGCTCTGCATCCCAAATAGTCGAATCATCAGAACAACCGTCCGAAACCATGTTGCATTCGGTTTCTTCTTCAGTGATGAACAAGTTCTTAAAACTTTGCAGGAGGGTATTCTCAAATATCTCCTGTGGTGCTTGAGCATCGGAAGCTTTAGAAAATGACTGATTCAGGCGAGGAACAGGCTTTGGCAAGGGAACGTCGCTCTTTCTTCTGAGACTAGCTGAAGCAATCTCCTCGGGGGTGGGCTCATATCCGAGCCCGAAAGTATACTTGTGCCCAGGCAGTTGAATTGGTTCCACAATTCCATCTGAGTTCGGGCCGAGGCCTTGACCGGGTCGGAAGCCATTTCTCAGCATCTCCCACGCCACCATCATAAGTACCTGTGGCAATTCCATCTTCCTCACTTGAGCGGTGTACACGTTCTCCTTGATATGGAAAACAGATCCGTCTAGCCTTTCCACACTTTGAATAGGAGGAATTGAACATTCCGGGTATAGAGAATTATTGCCTTCTCCATGGATTACTACTTCTTGATGATCCCACACGAACTTTAAACTCTGGTGCAAAGTGGAAGGAACCGCGCCAGCCATGTGGATCCATGGTCTCCCGATCAGCAAGTTGTAGCTAGTAGATATGTCCATCACTTGGAACTTCACTATGAACTCCACAGGCCCAATCTCCAGAAACAGATCAATCTCTCCAACAACATCTCTTTGGGCTCCGTCAAAACCTTTGACACTGACCTGACTGCCGCGGAGTTTCCCGACATCGATCCCTAAGGCTCGTAGAGTAGCGACAGGACATATATCGACAGCTGAACCTCCGTCGATCAATACTTTGGAGATGAACTTATCCCTGCATCTGATGGTGATGTTCAATGCTTTATTATGCCCCAAACCTTCAGGTGGCAACTCGTCATTATGAAAAGATACTCGATGGGCCTCAAGGATTTCCCCCACCATAGCCGACATTTTCTCACTGGAAGTCTCAGCTGGAACATAGGCTTCACTTAGTATTTTCACTAGGGCACTCCTGTGCGCTTCAGAGTTCATCAACAATGCAAACAAGGAAATCTGAGCTGGTGTTTTCTTCAATTGTTCTATAACAGAATATTCTTTCGTCGGCATTTTCCTCCAGAATTCTTCGACTTCAGCTTCTGTAACAGTTTTTTTCGGACCATTCTCCTTGCTTGACGCCCCTCGTGCTATCTCTTCAGGGGCATAGCACCGTCCAGACCTAGTCATTCCGGTGGCAATGGTTTCCACGACCACTCTCCCTTTCCCTTTATCTCTCTCACCGGATTGATAATCCCAAGGGACCGCTTTGGTGTTGCGAGAAGGTGTTGGGGCAACGAAAGCTGTGATCCTGGGCCCCGGAGTGAGAACTTCGAATGGAGCCCTCTTTTGAACTGTGATTATTGGAGCAACACAGGCTGACGATTCAGACTCATCATTTCCTTTAACTGGCACGATAGTCCCTTCCAGATTGCAATCTTCGTCAATGGTGATCATGTGCACATTTGCATTGCCGTGGTTCGGTAGTGGATTGTTGTTTATGTTCGGGGGAGCTTCCTTAAGCTGTATGACCCCTTCCTTGATTAGTGCCTCAACTCTATCCTTGAGAGCAAAGCAGCTTCCGGTATCATGCCCTGCAATTCCCGAATGATATGCACAATGTTTGGTCCCGTCGTACCATCCCGGGATGGGATCAGGAGTTCTCCCTTGAATCGGTTGGAGTATCCCTGCCATTTTCAGCCTCTCGTACAATTGGGCTAAAGGTTCGGCTAATGGTGTGTAGGTCTTGGTTGGTCTTCTTTCGATATTTGGGCGTGGTCTAGGTGCGTTTTGGGGGCGATTTGGTGAATGGTATTGAGGTTGTGTTGTGTATGTTGGACGATGTTGTGATGGGTTTTGGTAGGAAGGGGTTCGAGGTGCATAGTATGCTGGTTGAGTATGGTAGACAGGAAAGGGGGTAGGCGGGGGTTGGTAATAAGGCTGAGGTGTTTGGGTATACTGGCTGTAGTGTGAGGGCTGGGGCGAGGAATATTGGCGGGTTAATTTTGGGGTTGGTCTTTGATCTTGGATGGCCATGACTTGGGATACTCCGTCTTTTTTCTTCTTAGCAGGGTCTGCCTGAATAGCCTTACTTGTGGCCTGCAAGGCTGCAAGATTCGTAACTCTCCCCGTCTTAATCCCTTCTTCAATGAAGTCCCCCATTCTGATGACTTCAGCAAACTTCTGCCCAATGACACTTAACATTCTCTCGTAGTATGTGGGATCCTTTAAGGATTGTACAAAGAGCATTGTCATTTCATTCTCTGCCATCGGGGGCTGGACCTTTGCGGCTTCTGATCTCCAGCGCATAGCGTATTCCCGAAAAGTTTCTGTTGATTTTCTCTCCAGATTCATCAAATAGAACCGATCTGGGACAGTCTCGGTGTTGAATCTGAACCTGTCCATGAATTCCTGGGCCATATCTCCCCAACTGTGCCACCTCTGCGGGTCTTGATATGTGTACCAATCTAGTGCCTGTCCCGTTAAACTTCTTATAAACAGTTTCATTCTGATGGCTTGGTCTTTGCCTACTCCGACCAGCTTGTCGCAATACGATCTCAAATGAGCCCGAGGGTTTCCTTTCCCGTCGAACATGTCAAACTTTGGCACCTTATATCCAGCAGGTAACTCAATGTCCGGATGAATGCACAGATCTTCGTATTCAAGTCCTTCACATCCCCTGTTGGTCTGGATATTCCTGACTGCTTCCCTCAGACTGCGAAGCTCCTTCGCCACCTCTTCATCTGCCCTCGTCCTGGCTTCTCTTTCCAACTCTTCATAAGGGTCAACTTCTGGATGCTGCAAGGCCTGTACCTGGGTAGTGAAAGGATGAGCTTCTGCCGCATATTGCGTATTATGGCTAGCAATATGCGCCAGTGGGGTGTGTTGAACTGCTTGGTAGTTTTGGGTATGTGGGTTAATTTGGGTAACTGCAGGTTGAGGAATGTAAGGGGTAGTGAAAGGTTGCGAATTGGTTTGTTGGAAGTTGGCTTGTTGCTGGTCATTTGGTTGTGAGGTAGTTTGTTGTATGTTGGCTTGTTGCGGGGTTGTTTGCTGTTGGACAGTTTGTTGCGGGATGGTTGGTTGTGGGTGGATCTGGTGTGGAATGGCTTGTTGTGGATTCGATTGTTGTGAAGTGGATTGTTGTTGGTTAGTTTGTTGGGGGTTGGAGGTATTTGGGTGGACTGTGTAAAGCGGAGGGTTTGAGGGAGAAGGTTGTGGAGCGGGCGAATCGACAGGCGAAAAGGATGGTGGAATTGTCGCGTTTGTTCTTTGTTCAGGGTGAGGGGCGTTCAGGGTGATGGACAGATTGGTGAGATTCCGCAGTCGCTCAATTTCGGTTTGCATATTGGCCATTTGCTGCAACAATTGGGCAACGAGCTCATCATTTCCCCCTCCCGAAGCCTCAGGTTCCTCTCTTGGAAGAGTGACGAGTCCCAGGCCAGTTTGTTCGGATGCCCCTGAATCATTCATATTGCCGGATGTTCGTGCTTTTGATCTCGTGAAGTATGGATGGTCTGCCAGTTCGCAGTCAACGCGAATCAACCTTTGGGGGGATAATAAGAATTAAAATAAACCTTCAAAAATGAAGAAAACTGCGTTAGTACAGGGCAAATGCTTGCTTTGAAATTAATGTGAAAATTTAGTAAATAACGTTGAAAGAAACGCATATTGCATGTCGAACCAACATATATTGTGTAGCAAACGAAACGCATATAGCAAACAAACATATATTGAATAGCAAAACATATCAATGCGTCCTATTATGGAAGGGACCCATTTTGTGCCAAAGGTAGGCTTAGCGTGGATTTGAAGGATAAAATATGTAGTCATGCGTCATTCCAGTGCGCTATTAATTGAAGGCCCAAAAACGAATACAGTGCTTAAAATCCCAATGCAAAAGAAATTATTACAATGCCTATTGAACAAGTTAACTAAAATGAAGATGGCCCTTCGTCGCTCTTGAGTCTCTTGGTTGCCCGAATTGACTGATCAATCTTTCGGCGATTCTGGGCAAGGTATGACATAGCTAGAACACCCCCTGTTTTGATGCCCTCTTTGATACAAGTATCGCCCTGCTCAGCCAGCAGTGTATCCAGCTCTTGCATGCTTTGCTCGTAGCTAAGTGCTTGTTGTTTCCAATTCTCTACTTCCCTTTCCTTTTCCTTAAGTTGCGCATGATGCTCAATTTCAGAAACAAGATTTTTCTTACGCAATTGTCGGAGTAAGATGAATGCTTCGGCTTCTCCATCCTTAATCCGATCTTTCAGACTAACGCCGGGTTTGATTGATTCCTCCAAATCAGCGGCCAGCCATTCCATATAGTTTTCCTCGCACCCAGCTTGGTATCTATTTGGCTCCACTGAATCTGCTTTTGTAGTCTCTTTCAATTTCCACATGCGAATAACCTCTTTTGCAAAAGGAATTTTCCCTTCTTTGTAGTCAGCACAGTAATGATTCATATCTGCCACTAAAGGTATGTTTTGCTTCCTCCCTGATTGTTTCAAAACTCTCAGCGGGGCGTAAGGCTGCAAACCTCGAAGTCCTATCAAGACCAAAAATGGTATGATCTTCGTTCGAAACACCAAAACCTCGGACGGAAACCAACTGAACATCCATTGCATCGAGTCATCGTTCAAATGGCTAAGAAATTCTACCCACTCCTTCACACACTTTGGTTTCTCAAATGATTTTGCTGTTAAGATAGCACCTGGAACGTGACCCAGAACGTGATTCTCACCCGTCGGCTTCCGGAATTCTAGACCCCCGTTGACTTTCCGAAGATGTTCCATTAACCAAATTTGCAGAAGCAAGTTGCATCCTTCAAAATGTTTATACCCGTGTTTACAACGACCTAATGCTCGGTAGATATCTGCCACGACCATAGGGACCAGAGTGTAGTGTTTCCCGTCGATGCCACCAAAAAGAGCCTTAGTTACAGTAACAAGATGGGTGTGAATGTCTTTTGTGGTTCCTTTAGGAAATACTATAGTCCCTAAAAAACATACTGCGAAAGCGAAGCACCGTTTCTGCTTCCAAGAGTCATACGAGAAGAATTCATCCTGATGATCGACGAAACTCCTTTGATAACCGAATCTGTGATACAAATACTCGAGTGGTATCATAGACTTCTGCAAACATTCCACACCTTTACCCTCTCTGAACCCAAAGCTGTCAGCAAATTCTTTTGGTAAAGGTTGCCTAGGAATAATCATGCCGCAGTTCTGCCATTTTCTTGGTTTACGTAATAATGCCACATTTTCTATATAGCCTCCTATTTCCTCTAACAACGGAGTCATCTCAATGTTGCCAAATCTAAACACGACCCTCTTTTCATCCCAAAACACGGTTGCCACCTCGATGATGTCTCTGCAGGGCTGGATATCCATCAAAGACGGTAAGTGTCCCAATGCTCCACGTACAACCCGCTGTCCGTAATCCCCCAAATCAACCCACCATGCTGTTAGTTGGGAAGGGACGCTCAAAACCATGCTGAATCTCGGGTAGGCATTGTGTTGACTCATGGTCACCTGCGTTCACAAATGGTTAGTTCTACCTAAATAGCACATGGTCCACATAACGCACATTCATCCTTCAAATCAATGCACATAACGTGATAACCGTCGCTCGGGGTCGTAGACCCACCTGGACATTTGGAAGAGGTTGACTAATGAACTTAATACACCCTGGGTATTAAGCCTCCTAGGTTCGTGCATGCCCTTAAAGGGTTTTGGCTTAGCTCTATCTTAGGCTGACTAGGAGTTGTTTTCCTATGACGCAAGGCTCCCCCAAGCGGACAACTTGGGAGTGGAAAGTCCGTGGCCGTCGACTGCACCGCTGATCGACTAAATCCACTAGACCAATCCAACTAAAGGGGTAATTTAGTAGTGCACGGGCGCAAACTGCGAAGCCGCTTTAAGTGTGTGAATATGTGTGAGTTTTCCAGGAATGGAAGAAATATGAGCGGAATGCCAATTTAAGGAAAGCAATAACATACATATTACATAGAAAATTTACATAATAAAACAATCACTTAAAAGAACATAAAAAAATAAAGAAGCAATAAAGGCAAAAAATAAAGAAAACAACCAAACATCCAACAAATTTAATTATTAACCTAAGTTGTTATGGTTAAGAACCTAAAAGTCCCCAGTGGAGTCGCCAAGCTGTTATACCCCATTTTAACCGGGTTAGAGCGGAGTATAACATATTGGAGATTCCTAAATTGTTTTGTTTTAAGGAGTCGCCACCTAATTGATTTTACGGTGAATTAGGACACCTAATTATTAACTAAGGTATAGCTAATTAAACCTCCGTTAATAGTCTGCTTAACCAGTATGATTCTAGGTAAGGGTTCTGTATTATCCTAAAGGGAAGGGGTTAGGCATCCTCTAGAATCCGTTAACTCACGGTTATCCGACCAAACTTAGGTTAATTAATTAAGGTTAAATATAGTGTTTAAATTTTAAGAAAATAGCTTGTAAAATATAGTAATGCTATTTGAACTGATTTGTAGGAAAATATATGACTTGCATAAAAGGAAATGCTTTTAAAAATGAGACTTATAAATATTGTTAATCTTTGAATGAGAATAGTGATGTTATCTTAAAATAAGACTCATAAAATATAATATTTTGCATAAGAAAAAGATAAATGCTGTTTATAATAAGACTTATAAAAGGGCTTCAATTAATAATGCTACTCAAAACAAGACTAACAAATTTGCATAAAAGGAGATTCTAAAGTGTTGTTTAAAAATAAAGTTATAAATGCCGCTAAAGCTTTAAATGGAAATAGGATAATGCTATTCCAAATACGATTTTTCAAAATATGATAATTTTGCATATAAGTAAAAACAAAATGCGAGTTTGCATAGTATTCCAGTAAATGTTTGAAAAACAAACTAAACAATGACGTATTAATTGACTTGACATTTTACAAGTATAAATAAGATTCTGTTTTGTTAACTACATTTGGTCAAAATATGCATAATTTGAATACATCTTAAAAAATTGTTTACAAAATATTCTTAAGTTCATACTTGCGTATTAGCGGCGTTTTAAAATTCCTAGGATAGTAAGAACAAAACATGATTCTTTTAACTCGAAAATACGTATTTACGCTATTGAAAAATTAATTATTCTAGAAATAAATATTATAAATAATTTTAACATAAAAAAAAGAAGAAAATGAAACCTATGGAATTAATTTCGGGTTTTCCTTTAAATTAACTACCCGTTACACTAAATCTAACCCAACTGATTCATTATGGATTCATCTAGAACTAAAAAAAATAAAATGTTAGTCATGCATAAACGGAAATCAAATACATAACGAGAATAAAATAGAAAGAATAAATGCAAGCCAATGGATCTGGCCCATTTGGGCCACTGCTGCAAATCTGTTTTTTGCTATATGGGCCACTGCTGCAATTCTGTTTTTTGCTATATGGGCCTTGACCCAGAATTTTCATTTGATGCGGATATGGGCTGGACACGAGAGGGACTTCGTTGGGCTTTCAGCCCAACACCGAATGCAAGAGAAGAACGAACCCCTTGGGCTCGTATGCGACGGTCATGCATAAAACGAAAGAAAAGGGATTAGTACTTAGCCAATAAATAAGACTAAACATATATAATGTGAATTCAGAACAGACCAGTGGATTATGTGTATATTTGAATATACATACATATACATGATTTAACAAGAGGGAGCAAGGAGAAGGAAAGTATTATGAAGCTTCGGGTGCACAAGGTCCAGTCCTCAGAAAACAGCAATTATTAAGCTCAAAACAATAGTAGTGAACAATCAATAATATAGCAGTGAATAATAGAAATTGCATCCAAGAATATGACACTTTGAACCAACGACTAGTTATGACAGAAAATAGGCTTCAAACACAGTTGCAGATGGTAAAATTCAACAGCAACATGCCTTTAGAGAGTGGCAATATTTTGCCTCGAAACTAACCAAAACTTAGTTCAAAATGCCACAAACAACAACTAAGCGTAGCAGCCAAAAATACATCACGGCAGAAGCAGGACTGAATCAGAACAGAAATACAGGATTCAGCAAAATACAATAGATATACTTCATATAGATCAAGACATATCCATTTCATTGTTAAGCAGGATGAAGATGTCCTACAATGGTGCTTTTAGAGCCAATTTCACATTCGAACAGGCAAAAAAAAGAAAAACTGGATATTCGGCTGCTTACATAAATGATTCAGCTAATCAGATCACTAATCATTTTAGAAGGCATCTTCACATTTAAAAATAGACAGGACCCACTTTCTTATTCAATTTTTTGACATATGTTGACTTAAATAAGGGACTGGAAACCAAAAGGAAGAAACAACAAAGATAGCTTTAAATCTAATCCTAAAAAAAAAAACCAATAACAAGAACTAAAAAAAATCAATAACTAAAGGGAGAGAGATTACAACACAATATTTTTATGAAATCCTTTTGAAGAATACTGATGGTGGGGAAAGAGATTTTTGGTTTTAATTCTTAAGCCACCTGTTTCTACTCGAAAAGTTACAATCTAAAGTGTTTAAAACATATCTTAGGAGATCCTTCACATTTCACTAAACTTCTAACTGAAATAACATAATTCATGCTTTGTAAATCACCTTCCACAAACTTAGGCAAGCATGGGTAATTTAAGAATGGTAACTACATTGAGCTAGAGAGATGCTAATTCATAGCTAAGTTAGCTTAAGAGCACAAGACTACAAGACATTAGACAAGAAAACATTAACCATTCTTAAACCCTACACATGATCCAGTTTTCATCATAAAGTAGCCATCAACTTAAACTAACCCATTCCTAACAGCATTATACAAAATCTATCATCAACAGAAATTGAGGGACTTGACTAATAATCGCCAAAATACACAAAAAACTAAACACTTTAAAACTACATCTAATAGATGCATAAGTTAACCAAGCCCGATTAAACTAAACAAAAACACATAAAGCACAACTGGCACTTAAGACCTAAACTAAATGCACCAACACATAGCTAATTAATTGAGGCTAAAACAAAACAGATCATATAAACATTAAAAATGAAGAACTGCTAAAGTTAACGAAAGGGAGAGAATTACGAACCTTTTCCGGGTGCAGCGAACAGGGTACGGAGTCTCCGATATACCTCGAAACGACACAAAACTCTGAGCTCTCGATACTCAGACTCGAAACAGTCTCGGAAAAACGAAAAAAAAGATCAGAACGACTTCTATTTCGTACGAAACTTAGTAACTTTTCAAAGGGTTTGAAGGAACTGGTAGGATTCGATTTTGGGTGTTTTGTAGTTCAAGAACCTTTTTTCTCAGGGAGGTTTTTTCCGATCCCTCTCAAAAAAAAAATCCCCGTCCGTTTTATAGGGTTTTGCTTGGTGCTGTGTTGAAATAAAAATAGATACGTGTGGGGAACAGGGGAATGGGGATGGCAGAAGACGTGGGGAACCAACGGAGGTGGGGGTGACAGGTGAGGGAAGAGGCGAGCAGTGGGGTAAAGTGGGAGTATAGAGGAGTGTGGGGTGGTAGAGGTCACGTGGGGGAGACACGATGAAATGGGGGTGTCAGGGAGCGTGGAGATGCAACGACGTGGAGGAATCGATAGGTGTGGGCGTGATATGGTGAATGGAGGTGGGGATCACGTGGTGTGGTAGGGGTGTGTCAGATGAAGCAGTGGGGGTGAGGGTGCGATGGAGTGGAAGGTGGAGGTGGTGGGTTGGTGATGATGGTAGGTGACGATGAAGGGGTGTAGGTGGCGGAGGTTGGAGGCGGTGAGGATGGGTGGCGACGGAGAAGATGGGTGGCGACGAGAAAGGGAAAGGGGAAGGTTGAGCTGCGGCGGAAAAAATGGGGAAAATGAAGGGGAACCCTAAAAAGGGTTCCCTTATTCGAATGACAAAATGGATCGGACCCGGTCCACTTGTGGACCGGGTCAATTTTAGACTGGGTATCAAAAAGAATAGGCTAATAAATTAAAACACGAATTATTCTAAAAATTGAGATAAGGGATATGGACTAGTCCAAAATTATCAGGAGTCAAACAGGCTTTAATTTGGAGTCCGGTAAGTCAAAATGCGGACCGAGCGCAA
This sequence comes from Lycium barbarum, assembly GCF_019175385.1. Taxonomy (NCBI): domain Eukaryota; kingdom Viridiplantae; phylum Streptophyta; class Magnoliopsida; order Solanales; family Solanaceae; genus Lycium; species Lycium barbarum. Next base: position 59,356,663 of record NC_083337.1, read on the forward strand.
GAAATAGTTTGACTTCTAAATTTGAATCAGAGACCGATCTTGATCAACGATGTACTAAGGGTGCCAGAATATCACCTGGTACGAAAAATGTGCAATTGTAAAAAAGACCCGGATAATGAAATTTATGCTGTTGCAATGACCGTGTGATAAAACATTTTGACGATAAATAAAGCTATCATTTTAAACGCGCGAGAATAAATGCGGTGTGTATGCGGTAGTTGATAAAATGCCGAGAAGTGTCAGTTTCAATGATACCAAATACCGTAACGAATAACTGGCGGTGATAACACTGCAAAATAATGATAATAATAATAATAGTATTAATAATCAATAACACTGATAATGATAAATGATGGTGATAATACTGATGCCCATAATAATGATTGTAGTGGTAATAATAATAATAATAATAATAATAATAATAATAATAATAATAATAATAATAATAATAATAATAATAACAATAATAATAATAACAACAACTATTGATGGTTAATGACAAAGCAGCAATAATAATAATGATAATAAATTAATAATAATAATAATACTAAAGATGGTAATTAATAATAAAAGATAATGATAATAATAATAAATAACAATTATCGATAATAAAATAACAGTAAATGATAATAAATTAATGATAATAATAATAATAATAATAATAAAAGAATAACAGTTATTGATAATAACAAAAGTGATAATTAATAATGATAATAATGGCGATAATAAAATAATATGATAATGATAATAATGATAATAAAATAATAATAATAGTAAATAACAATTGTCGATAAAACAATGATCATAATAAAACAACGATGATAATGATGATTAATAATTAATAACAACATAACACTGATAATACTAATTAATAATAATAATAATAATAATAATGATAATAATTGGGAATAACCAGAATGATAATAATTAATGATAATTAGTAATAATAATAATTTAAGAATAGTAACAATAATTAATAATAGTGATAATAATAATAATAATCATAATAATAATAATAATAATAATTATTATTATTATAATAATTGCAGTAGGATAATAAACGTGGGTGTTAATAAAAGACTTAATAATTATAGTAAGACTTAAACGCGTGTTTTATCAATTTCTCGAAATACCAGAAGTGTAAGTAGGTATTTTGGAGGAGAGGCGGGACAAAATTGGGTGTCAACACCTATCGTATGCCTTGCCTCCTTTTGGCAAACTTTCTTCTCTTACCTCGAACGTCTTTGAAATCTCAATTAGGGTCATCAAATATCATTCCTTACTTATTGCAATACCGTATATTTCGTGCTCTTCGTTGGTCTATTCACTGCGCATTAACAGAAAATTTTCTGAGGTGTAACACTTCACACCCAACCTTAGCACATTTTCATACAACGCTTTCTCATCACCATTATTATGTTTTATAACAAGAACATATCTACATCATACTAAGAATCATTACTCAATTTATTTTACTAATAAACATCTTGAAATCCATATTTAGAACTCATCCTCTACATTTCTCCTTTCATCTAAGTTTTGTTACAACCAAGCATTCTTAATAACATGAAATAAGCATGAGAACTAACCTTTTTATCCCGTATTAACAAGATTTGGAGCAAGATATCAACTTGTGCAAAACCCTAGCTACTATACCCAAGTAAATCTTTAAATCTACCAACCCTAGGAAGCCTTAGAACACATGAACACTTCGATTCTTGCTATTTCATCTTTGTAATCTCTTGGGTTTGAGTGAAATATGTTGAGAGAAGGTTTTTGGAGCTTTGTAGAGCTTGGAGGAAATGTGGGAAACAAAAAATGAAGTGAGGGTCCGCCATGTTTATAAAATAAAAATCTGACCCGACCTGATTATACGGCCTGTATAATTTATACGGTCCGTATAAATGGGACCGTATAATCTCACCAGGGGACACCCTTCTCTGGAAGGAATCTACAGGCCCGTAAGGGACACCTTCTCTGGAAGGAATCTACGGACCTGTCACGACCCAACCCCGTGGGCCGCGACCAGTGCCCGAGCTGGGCACCTATACGTACCCGATACCCCAAATTAGCATATTAACAGAATAATAATATAATAATAATATTAGTGGTCGCTACAGAATTTAGCAGAAAAGCAGACTTGGCACACATAGGCCGATAAGGCCATCACAGAACAGAATATCCCAAACATATGTACAGAACCCACACAGATGTATCCACAGACCTCTACAGAACATATCATAATCATAAGACGGGACAGGGCCCCGTCATACCCTGAACAAAGTACATATCCAGATAGAAGTGACAGACTGTACCAAAAGATGGGCTCTGTAGAAGAGAGCGCCCCAAATAGCAGAAATAGGATCCTAAACGTGTGGATCAGCGAACCTGTCGTGAGTACCTGCGCGGCATGAAAACGCAGCCCCCGAAGAAAGGGGGTCAGTACGAAATAGCGGCAAAACCGTAAATAGCGGGCCCGCCTTGGGACAAACAAGGCGGCGGGCTCAAATTGTGCCCTCTAAGCATATAGTATCACCTAAAAAGGTTATACAAACATTCTATGACTTTCTGAATAATTTAGAGCAAAATTTCATAATTTCAGAAAAAGCGTATCAAAATGGTTCAATTCTACTGAAGGAAAAACTGAAATTTTGTCTTGCGGATTCCGAGGGCCAAGAGGCCCTTCGAGGCCCGGATCCGACCCTAACACACTAGGGGCATGCCAAGGGAAGAATTGGGGTTGCTTTACATACCTTTCGCGCTCCTTAAGCCTTTCCAAACTCACTTCCCGTTTCGTCGAAAAACTGCAATTGGTCAAGTTTACCAATTGTGAATTATTAATGCCATTATTTCAACTTTAAGCATATTTGGCTACCGAAATTTCGGCAGCACTTCCCCTATACATATGACACCCCGAGAATTCAACTCGGCTATAAATCATCAACAACAACCCAAACGACAACAACAATATCAACAATGAACATTAAAAACACAAATATCCTTCAACTAGTCATTTTTCTCACAAGTTGACATAATCTTCAATTCAACCCAACTTTCAACTAAGATCAATAATTTCATATTCAACAACCATCATGATCATCACCATATAGTTCTAGAAACATTTCATATCGTTTTCCTTAAGATATACACTCGATATACATGATATACAATCTTCCGCCAAAATCATAACTTATGCAAAACATCAAATCTTTGGCATACAACTTCATAACAAGTTTCCAACTTCCAAATTCATCAATGGTCATCACAACTAACAACCAAACAACTTCATTTCCTTAATGTCGGAAAAACCATACTAAAACGACATAAGTTTCTACATTCCAATTCAATACAAACTTATATCATTCTAACTTCATTTACATATCAAGCATTACAACAACACTCCAATACTCTAAACAAACTTAATCCATTTCATTCCCAAGTCAAATATACCACACGGCCATATGCTATTTTTCTCCATTCAATCAAATTTATTCCACTTTCATTCTCAACATAAATTCCATCACATTCACAACTAGAATACAACATGAATTCTATACATTTTTGGCTATACAATATACAAATACACATGGCTACACATATATACCACACACCCACTTTGCAAACTTCCATTTCTCCATACAATCAACACATTTCTATATACTACAACCCAAACAAAACTCCATAACACAAGAATAAAGGATAAATTCTTACCTTTTCCTCTAGTCTTCTTTACTTGAATTTGTGATCACTTTGGTGAACCAAGGCCTCCTTTCTCCAAACCAACTACACCAAGTTGAAGAGGGGACTCAACTTAGTAAGGAAACCACAAAATACAATTTTTTAACACAAGATTTTTGGTGGTGAATTTTCCACACCAAACTCGAAATGCCTTCTTTTTTTTTGCTCTTCTTTCTCTTCTAAGTCTCTTGAACCTTCTAAGGGATAGTGATCCCTTTATAATTAATTAGCACATGGAAATATTCATTAAAGCCATGGGTTGGGCCTCACTTGGCCGGCCACCCCTTAAACATTGGGCCTAAATTTTTATTTTATTTTTTTGGGCCAACTCGTTTGGTCCCGAGTTGGGCCTAGCCCACTGACCTTTCGACCTTAAAACGTTCATAACTCCTTGTACCGACGTCACCTGGGAACCCACGACCTATGGATTGAAAGCTAATTCAATTATCTACAACTTCTATTTCAAGGTATTTTCGAAATTCCAAACTCACAATACAGTTTTTGCCCCCCAAAGTCAGGTCACCCGAAAACGTTTTCTTAAAAATATTCGTTTGGAGGGTTTCCACTTTGATTTGGTCCAAAGGTACTTCATGAGTTGTGTTTAACTTTACATATGTGATTCATATGACTTTTCAGATGTTCCAAAAAAAATCTTGGTATGTGGGCCCCACCCCAGCAGATGCTCCGAGGTTCAAAAATACGGGATATAACATCCTCCCCCGCTTTAGAACATTCGTCCTCGAATGTTAAATTAATCTCATAGGGTTTGAAAATACTTTGGGGGAGTTCATGTTTACAGACATCACATATGACACACGATTGATATTGGAATAAATTAAAGCAGGGATTTAAGGTTACCTGTGGGTATAGAGAACAAATGAGGATATTTCTTCTTCATTTCCTCTTCGGCCTCCCATGTCATTTCCTCCCTATTATCGTTCCGCCACAGTACCTTAACAGAGGCTACATCTTTATTCCGAAGCCTCCTTACCTGACGATCCAAAATAGATACGGGTTGCTCCTCGTACGATAGTTGCTCCGTCACCGACGCATTTACGAAGCATAGAGACATGAAACACCGGATGTACCGCTTCCAAATCAGATGGCAAATCTAGCTCATAGGCGACATTTCCAATTTTTCGAACAATCTGATAAGGCCCAATATAACGCGGACTGAGCTTACCCTTTCTGCCGAACCGCATCACGCCTTTCATAGGCGATACCTTCAGGAATACCCAATCGCCTACCTGAAACTCCAACGGTCGACGCCGTTTATCCGCGTATGACTTCTGTCGATTCTGGGCTGCCAACAGTCGCTCCCGAATAAGTTTTACCTTGTCCACGGCCTGCTGGACCATATCTGGGCCAATCAACTCTGACTCGCCAATATCAAACCAGCCAATCGGCGATCTGCATTTCCTGCCATATAGAGCCTCGTACGGAGCCATCTGGATGCTGGAATGGTAACTGTTATTATATGCAAACTCAATCAATGGCAAGTGATCATCCCAGCTGCCTCTGAAATCAATAACGCAGGCCCGCAACATATCCCCCAGCGTCTGTATAGTGCGCTCGGCCTGTCCGTCGCTCTGAGGATGAAAGGCTGTGCTCAGACTCACCTGAATCCCTAGACCCTCCTGAAACGACCTCCAGAAACGCGCCGTAAACTGGGCGCCTCTGTCAGAAATAATAGATATAGGAACTCCGTGAAGCTTCACAATCTCTCTAATATAGAGCCTGGCATAATCCTCGGCGGAATAAGTAGTCCTGACGGGAAAAAAATGGGCTGATTTCGTCAGCCTATCAACAACGACCCAGATGGAATCATACTTCCGTGGAGTGCGAGGCAAACCTGTAATGAAGTCCATATTAATAACCTCCCACTTCCAAGTCGGGATTTCCATCTCCTGCAACAGTCCACCCGGCTTCTGATGCTCAATCTTGACCTGCTGACAATTAGGGCACTGGGCGACGAACTCTGCAATATCCCGCTTCATGCCGTCCCACCAGTATAAGCATCGGAGATCATGGTACATCTTCGTAGACCCAGGATGGACCGAATAGCGAGCATAATGTGCCTCGCTCATAACCTGCTGCCGAAGGCCTGCAATATCAGGTACACACAACCTGCCTCTGTATAACAAGGTACCGTCCGGTGAAAACTCGAACGGAGTCCTCTCCTTATCATAGGTTGTGTCCCTGTACTGAGCTAAGACAGGATCTTCGTATTGACGCTGCTTAATATCGTCCCTGAGGGATGACTCAGAAACCCCTCGAACAGAAATCCGTGTATCTCCAGAATCGGCCAGACGAACCCCGAGACTAGCCAACTGCTGAATATCACGGGCTATCTCTCTCCTGTCTGGCTGTAAATCGGCCAAACTGCCCATAGACTTCCGACTGAGCGCATCGGCAACAACATTAGCCTTACCCGGATGATACAGAATATCCACGTCATAATCGTTCAGAAGCTCCAGCCACCTCCGCTGTCGCAAATTAAGCTCTCTCTGCCTGAAAATATACTGGAGACTCTTATGATCAGTATAGATATCCACATGAACGCCATATAAATAGTGTCTCCATATCTTCAGAGCATGAATTACCGCTGCGAGCTCCAGATCGTGGGTAGGATAATTCTTCTCATGCTTCTTGAGCTGCCGGGAAGCATACGCTATAACTCTGCCATGCTGCATCAATACACAGCCCAACCCCATGCCAGAAGCGTCACAATAAATAACATACCCGTCCGGTCCCTCTGGAAGAGTCAGAACTGGGGCTGTAGTCAGCTTCTCCTTCAGCAACTGGAAGCTCCGTTCACAAGCGTCAGACCACAGGAACTTAGCTCCCTTCTGAGTCAGCCTTGTCAAAGGCGCTGAAATCGAAGCAAACTTCTCCACAAATCTCCTGTAATATCCTGCTAACCCCAGGAAACTGCGTACCTCTGTGGGCGTCGTAGGTCTGGGCCAATTCTTCACGGCCTCAATCTTCTGTGTGTCCACCCGGACACCATCAGCTGCAATAACATGCCCCAAGAAAGCCACTGAAGACAGCCAGAATTCACACTTAGAAAATTTCGCATATAATTTCTGATGCCGGAGTACCCCTAATACCGATCTCAGATGATCTGCGTGCTCCGCCTCAGACCGAGAATAAACCAGGATATCATCAATGAATACAATTACAAACATATCCAAGAATGGCCTGAATACCCGGTTCATCAAATCTATGAATACTGCGGGGGCATTAGTAAGCCCAAAAGACATAACCCTGAACTCGTAATGCCCATATCGGGTCCGGAAAGCTGTCTTAGGGATATCGGCCTCTCGTACTCGCACCTGGTGGTAACCGGATCGAAGATCTATCTTCGAAAAACACTTAGCGCCCTGCAGCTGATCAAACAAATCATCAATCCTGGGGAGGGGGTATTTATTCTTTATAGTTACCTTATTCAGCTGTCGATAATCAATACACATACGCAGCGACCCGTCCTTCTTACGCACAAATAATACCGGGGCTCCCCAAGGCGAAGTACTGGGTCTGATGAAGCCCTTATCCAACAAATCTTTCAGCTGCTCCTTCAACTCCTTTAATTCTGCAGGCGCCATTCTATACGGAGGAATAGAGATAGGCTGAGTGTCTGGGAGTAAATCAATAGAGAAATCTATCTCCCGCTCTGGAGGAAGACCTGGAAGCTCGTCGGGGAAAACATCTGGAAACTCATTAACCACGGGGACTGACTGAAGTGTCGGCGTCTCTGCGTCCAAGTCTTGCACCCGTACCAGATGATAGATATAACCCTTTCTAATCATTTTCTTTGCCTTAAGGTATGAAATAAACTTACCTTTCGGCGATGCTGTATTTCCAGCCCAATCTAAAACTGGCTCCCCGGGAAACTGGAAGCGAACTACCTTATTCTGGCAGTCAACATTAGCATAACAGGAAGCTAGCTAGTCCATACCCATAATAACATCAAATTCAGTCATATCTAACTCTACCAGATCTGCCTTAGTATCACGGCCACATACAATCACAGAACAGTCTTTATAAACCTGTTTCGCTACAATAAAGTCCCCTATCGGTGTGGCTACCTCAAATGGCTCTATAGGTTCAGACATAATACCAATTTTACCGGCAACAAGAGGTGAAATATATGATAAAGTTGAACCTGGATCAATTAATGCATACACAGACCGAGAGAAGACCAATAAAGTACCTGTAACGACATTAGGAGATGCCTCCTGATCCTGGCGGCTGGCCAAAGCATAAATATGGTTCGAAGGACCGCTAATACCAGAAGCTCCACCACGGCCTCTACCGCGACCCGCTGGTGCCGAAATACCCTACCCCGTAGGGCGCATAGCCACTGACGAAGATGAAGACCCAGCGGCTGATCCGGTAGGCTGCGCTGCATCACCCGAACTACCCTTATACGGGCAATCTCTCACAGAATGGCCCTGACGGCCGCAAGAAAAGCATGCACCGGTGGCTCTGTAGCACTCTCCGTATGGTATCTGCCGCAAAAAGAACACTGAACCCTGGGTGGCCTCATCTGAACAGAACCCCTATCTGTCCGCGAACCTGAAGCCCTGGAGCTCTGGCCTGCTCCTGAATACCCTGGGCTATCGAATCTGCGACCTGCAGGCTGGGGAGGCGCGCTCTGCGCCGGCTGAGATGATAATCTGCTAGGCTGCTGCGGCTGTTGGGGCTGTCTGCCCCGAAAGTCTCCAGATGACCTGGCCCTCTTGGGCTGTCTCCGATCCTGGCCCCTGTCAGGCTGGTGTCCTCCTCTGCCCCGATCCTCCATGCCCTGGGCATGGGCCTGGATACGGGCAATGTCCATACCGGGCTGAGAAGCCAATACTAAGCAGCTATCAACAAAATACCGATCCAGCCCCATAATATATCTATGCATCCGGTCCGCCATAGTAGCTACCACAGTAGGTGCATATCGGGCCAAGGAATCAAACTCCAAACTATAGTCCCGAATACTGCGGCCCTTCTGCCTCAATAATAAGAATCTATCAGATCTGGCTCGTCGCAACTCTGGGGGCAGAAAGTGTCCAAGAAATGCCTGAGAAAAATCGCCCCAAACTGCTGGAGGAGCGCTGTCCCCCCTGGATAGCCCCCATGACTCGTACCAGTTTGCCGCCACATCATATAACCGGTACGAAGCTAACACGACTGACTCTGTCTCGGAAGCATTAATCAAATCTAGAGTGCGTCGCATCTTCCTAATAAACTCCTCAGGATCCTCCTCGGGCTTTGTCCCGAAGAACTCTGGAGGGTTACAAGTCAAAAACTCACGGGCTCAGGTACTGGAACTGCGGGAGCTGGCAGTGGAGCCGTCCCCCGATCTGCAGCTACGGCTGCCCCAATCTCCTCCACGAGTGGCGGTGTAGAAGAACCCTCTGTCTGGGGCAAAGTCTCCGGAGCAATATATACCTGGGCCCTGGTAGTCCTCTAGACCCGGCTAGTCTCTCCTACGGCAACTGACTTGGCCTTTTGGGCCGCTGTCGCCTTTTTTGGAGGTATATCTGCAAATATAGCCACTCGTTAGGAAGGGGTCATCCTGATAACACAGCTCTATCGCACGATCTAAGACAGAAAGAAGGGTAGTATCCTAAATGCCCTGTAGCCTCCTGTTTATAGGTGTGGTGCACAACACACCGATAAACAAGACTCTACTAGACACGGTCTGTGGACATTCCGAGGACGAACCGCTCTGATACCACTTTTGTCACGACCCAACCCCGTGGGCCGCGACCAGTGCCCGAGCTGGGCACCTATACGTACCCGATACCCCAAATTAGCATATTAACAGAATAATAATATAATAATAATATTAGTGGTCGCTACAGAATTTAGCAGAAAAGCAGACTTGGCACACATAGGCCGATAAGGCCATCACAGAATAGAATATCCCAAACATATGTACAGAACCCACACAGATGTATCCACAGACCTCTACAGAACATATCATAATCATAAGACGGGACAGGGCCCCGTCATACCCTGAACAAAGTACATATCCAGATAGGAGTGACAGACTGTACCAAAAGATGGGCTCTGTAGAAGAGAGCGCCCCAAATAGCAGAAATAGGATCCTAAACGTGTGGATCAGCGAACCTGTCGTCAGTACCTGCGCGGCATGAAAACGCAGCCCCCGAAGAAAGGGGGTCAGTATGAAATATGTACTGAATATGTAAAGCGGAATCACAGAAGTCAAATCATAATGGTTACAGAAAATGAGTACAGAATCCAGAGTGTCAAATGCATATTTCCAAAACAGACAGAATGCGTACAGAAACATATGTCATATCATATCATATCCGGTCCCTGACACGGGACTCGGCAGACAGAATGTGGCCACCCTCCCGACGCTGGTGCCACTATACAGAGGAATCAGAAAAAGGGGCGTGGCCCCGTATCATATAATGTCATATCAAAATGGCCATACAGATCAGATCAGAATAGGCGGACATGGCACATCATACTCCACAGACCCATGTACGCGTATACCTGCCCCCTCACATCGGGACGCGGCGAACAATGCAGAGAATTACGCTTGACAACATATCCTGGCCCGGGCTCAGTGTGGGAAACATTGGGACATCCACGAATGGAGTAGTGAGAGACTAATGCAATTTAAAAATATAATAAATGTTTTCAAAGACTCGATGAAGCGTATCAAAGACAAACAAATCCAATGGGGTCGGACGGAATCATAATAAATGTATTTCGGATATCATAATAAATTACAGAAGTATAACTTTCCCGAAGTCATTCCGAGTGTCAAAATAACTTATAATATTTTACAGAATATTTAAAATAATATTCGTTAAGCGATTAGTAGGGTAATTAAAACATTTCTTTCAAAAATCGCTTAAAAAGGAAGCTTTAACACATTAGGGGCAAAACCGTAAATAGCGGGCCCGCCTTGGGACAAACAAGGCGGCGGGCTCAAATTGTGCCCTCTAAGCATATAGTATCACCTAAAAAGGTTATACAAACATTCTATGACTTTCTGAATAATTTAGAGCAAAATTTCATAATTTCAGAAAAAGCGTATCAAAATGGTTCAATTCTACTGAAGGAAAAACTGAAATTTTGTCTTGCAGATTCCGAGGGCCAAGAGGTCCTTCGAGGCCCGGATCTGACCCTAACACACTAGGGGCATGCCAAGGGAAGAATTGGGGTTGCTTTACATACCTTCCGCGCTCCTTAAGCCTTTCCAAACTCACTTCCCGTTTCGTCGAAAAACTGCAATTGGTCAAGTTTACCAATTGTGAATTATTAATGCCATTATTTCAACTTTAAGCATATTTGGCTACCGAAATTTCGGCAGCACTTCCCCTATACATATGACACCCCGAGAATTCAACTCGGCTATAAATCATCAACAACAACCCAAACGACAACAACAATATCAACAATGAACATTAAAAACACAAATATCCTTCAACTAGTCATTTTTCTCACAAGTTGACATAATCTTCAATTCAACCCAACTTTCAACTAAGATCAATAATTTCATATTCAACAACCATCATGATCATCACCATATAGTTCTAGAAACATTTCATATCGTTTTCCTTAAGATATACACTCGATATACATGATATACAATCTTCCGCCAAAATCATAACTTATGCAAAACATCAAATCTTTGGCATACAACTTCATAACAAGTTTCCAACTTCCAAATTCATCAATGGTCATCACAACTAACAACCAAACAACTTCATTTCCTTAATGTCGGAAAAACCATACTAAAATGACATAAGTTTCTACATTCCAATTCAATACAAACTTATATCATTCTAACTTCATTTACATATCAAGCATTACAACAACACTCCAATACTCTAAACAAACTTAATCCATTTCATTCCCAAGTCAAATATACCACACGGCCATATGCTATGTTTCTCCATTCAATCAAATTTATTCCACTTTCATTCTCAACATAAATTCCATCACATTCACAACTAGAATACAACATGAATTCTATACATTTTTGGCTATACAATATACAAATACACATGGCTACACATATATACCACACACCCACTTTGAAAACTTCCATTTCTCCATACAATCAACACATTTCTATATACTACAACCCAAACAAAACTCCATAACACAAGAATAAAGGATAAATTCTTACCTTTTCCTCTAGTCTTCTTTACTTGAATTTGTGATCACTTTGGTGAACCAAGGCCTCCTTTCTCCAAACCAACTACACCAAGTTGAAGAGGGGACTCAACTTAGTAAGGAAACCACAAAATACAAATTTTTAACACAAGATTTTTGGTGGTGAATTTTCCACACCAAACCCGAAATGCCTTCTTTTTTTTTGCTCTTGTTTTGCTCTTCTTTCTCTTCTAAGTCTCTTGAACCTTCTAAGGGATAGTGATCCCTTTATAATTAATTAGCACATGGAAATATTCATTAAAGCCATGGGTTGGGCCTCACTTGGCCGGCCACCCCTTAAACATTGGGCCTAAATTTTTATTTTATTTTTTTGGGCCAACTCGTTTGGTCCCGAGTTGGGCCTAGCCCACTGACCTTTCGACCTTAAAACGTTCATAACTCCTTGTACCGACGTCACCTGGGAACCCACGACCTATGGATTGAAAGCTAATTCAATTATCTACAACATCTATTTCAAGGTATTTTCGAAATTCCAAACTTACAATACAGTTTTTGCCCCCCAACGTCAGGTCACCCGAAAACGTTTTCTTAAAAATATTCGTTTGGAGGGTTTCCACTTTGATTTGGTCCAAAGGTACTTCATGAGTTGTGTTTAACTTTACATATGTGATTCATATGACTTTTCAGATGTTCCAAAAAAAATCTCGGTATGTGGGCCCCACCCCAGCAGATGCTCCAAGGTTCAAAAATACGAGATATAACAGGACCATTATACGGGCTGTATAATTTATACGGTTCATACAAATGGCCGTATAATTGGGAATTCCGAATTTCATTCTCGTCGACTCGTTTGACTTCCAATCCTCATGGAACCTTCTTGGCACTTGTATAACACTTCATTCACCATACAATAGGCCCTATAGCATCCCCTCAAGATATTTCTAAATAAATATTAGCTCAATTATAGCGAAACCTTTTCGAACACGACCTACATTTCACTTCCTTCTACAAACTAAAATTCACTTATTGGTTTGACTTCGAAATCTTATAGTATGCACCTTAAGCTATCTAATACTTCCCTTAATCTCGTAAGAGTTTCATAATCACCTTAAGCTCACGTTAGCCTACTCACAAGGCAACAAATCCGAAATTTCCGAGACGTACCAATAAGACATTTAGGGAACTTCCATTCTTTCATTCCTTTTGTGCGACTTCATTCAATTTGGTATCTAAACTTGTTGTTCTATTCTCCCACTAATGGTAGGAGCACGTTCTTGAATTTGTTAATGAGTGGTTGATATGACATGTCGCGGTATGGCACGAGATGTGTTACTATGATATGTACGCGTGAACAAGTTCAGTTTTCAACCATGATTGAGATCTTCGGTTTGGTATTGGCAGGGTAGAGTGATAATGCAGAGGACTGCATGATCTCCATGTACGGCGAGTTGCTCGATAGTCGAGGAAGTAAAATTGTAGTTTCACAAGAATGATTTACTCGAAGTGTGACTGGTATGGGAAAGTTTTGGCATCGTCAATATAGTGTGGTATGTTTGTGGCACAAGTGTATCAATGGCAAGTCAACAATTCAGAAACGGAAGTGTATTGATGTCAACATTAGGAAACAAGTGTAACTTGGGAAGGAACGTCGAATTTGGCAAGAGGATAGTGACCGTCTTAAGATAATGAAGAGAAGTTGAGGATAAGGACATGAAATGATACTTTTGTGGTAAGGTGTGAGGAGGTAAGATTTCTTAGGGTATATTGGTAGGAGTACTTCTTGTCTTACGAGGCAAGGGAGTAAGGAAAGGAATAATTGGTATCGGACATGCTAATCAGGATAAGGCTGCAAGATATATGAGGGTGGATGTGGTATACGGTTATGAAAAGTTAAGTTGGCTTCGACATGATCAAATTATGGTGGTGGAGTATAGACTAGTGGTTTGTAGGTTCCTTTAGGAAAATTGCTGTTGGTTCTAGATCAGGAGGCAAGGTTACTTGTGGCGAGTGAAAATTAAGGGATTGGGCAGCTGTGAGTCTTCAATAAAAGGAGTTTTCGCAGGTTCGTTTGTGTTTTAAGGTTGGTGAGGGAATCGTTTGAACCAAGAGCTTATTGTTTTGAGAGTTGTGTTGCGGTTATACAATATAGAGTGGTTGTAAGGGCTCAGGATGAGTTGGTATATTCAATTATGTCGTAGGCTACTGGGGGTCAGTGGTTGACTAATGGAAATGACTCTAGTGAGGGCAAGTGTGAAGTTTTAGTACTCAAGGGGTTATCGAGCATTGCATCTAATCTTGGACAAGGGGTGTGGACGTTGTATTTGATGTAAGACTCGGCTAGTTCCTGCAATTTTTTTGTTACGACTCATTTTAGTTGATTGAATGAAAGGGAGAATCGCACAATTTGTTAGAGGTATTCTGGTTCAGCAATTAAGGCAAGAGGTGGTTCTTCGTAGGCAAGAATTGTTTAAGGACCCTTGAGTGAGGGGTGGGTCAACAAGGACAATTGAAATGGTAGATCAATGATGGTTTCTAACTAATTCACTGTTCGTAAATTAAGTTAAGGATTAGCCATATCGGTTGAAACAGGGAGAGGTAAGTTCCATATAGAACTTTTGGGTATTGATGTTGGGTTAGTAAACTCATGAACCAAGAGAAAAGAATGATTTTTCAGTTAAGGGATTTTGGCAAGGGTACTTCAGTGAAGTTATATGAAGGCGTTAGTAAGATTGTGTGTATGGTAATTAAGGGTCATCTTACGAATTATGGATCAGTTCGGTGGTGATTTGGAGCATTGCATCAACAATAATTGATTCTTGTTGGAATAACCAGGGCTGGTTGGTAATTTCTAGTGGGAAACTTCATGAAGAATTGTATATGTGATGCTCTGGATTTAGAGAAGTAATCAATTTTGGAGTTGAGTAAGGTAAGGGAACTCTCAGGTGCTGAGTGTGTGGCATACTACTATCTCCAAGGTTGGCTCAGCTAGTTTGCAAGACTTATGATATTTCAATTTATTTTTTTGACTGAATTGAGTAATGGTTGGTCGGTGGCAGTAAATGTGATCAGAATGGAGTAGAGAATTTAAAGAACTAAGATAAAGGTATAGTTGATCGGGAATAGGTAGGAATAGGGTACATCTTTGGGACTACTTGGGTCAGGTATGGATTATGGTGGTGTTATCTTGCATCATTCAGTTGAGGTGGATTGTTAAGTATTCTTAAAGAAGGAAGTCTACAGAAATGGACTAAGTGCTATGATGAAGTTTCGTGAGGTTTCGTGATCAGCGACTGGTGAGAAGCAAATTTCAAGTGACCGACACGTTAAGATTTATGGAAATGTAGCTTGCGTTGTACCAAGATGGGTAATTTCATAGCACTCTTCAATGGGTCAGCTAGAGTTGTCTAACAAGAAGGAATTATGGGAATCTCTATACTTTGAAAGCTAGAGTTATATTTTCGAGGTGAGATCGTATTAGTGGTAGTGGATTATATTGTAAGTGTTACTAATTGGATGGCATGGGTGAGTATTTCGGATATTAGATACTTGGGAGTAGTGCGCGATGTTTAGTGCAAAGATTGCAAGATTTGATATTTTCGCTATCGTTAAGGGCATATCAAGGTGTTACAATTGGAGGTTAGTGGTTAGGGGTGCATTACATGAGGCCGCAGGTTTTGTACCGAGATGTTCGGAGTTGTGGGAAAGTTAAAAGGATGCACGAGGAGAATTTGATGTATTTAGATTTCATGGGGTCTATCAGATTTGCATATCGGGTGAAAGCTGAGAAACATAAAGATTGCAATCATAAAGGACTTTGATTAGTTTCGTGAAGGTTTGGAGTAAGTTCGGGTGACCATTGGTGATATTCGATAAGTTGTGCATTTATTCTGGGTTAGAATTTCTCATTTAGAGTTGGGCGACTATGTTTATATTACCAGAAGGATTTAAGGGCATTCTAGTAAGTCACTGTTTCGGATCAGATGGATTTCAGTTCAGAATTGAGGTATGATAGGTTTACCGAGCTTTATTGAAGTTTGCAAGATGTTTTGATGATATATTATTGAGGGCAGCTATTTGGACAATTATAATGGTTTTCGTCGGTACTTGGTGATGGTTTGAGAACGTAAAAATGGTTATGGAAAGTCTCTAGGGTGATCGGATGGTTTCCTGTAGATTTGGCTTGGCAGGGTAATAAGTAGGTATGCTTACAGCATGGTGATTTGAAGATTTGAGAAGGCTTGGGCGATGGGTTTTGGCTAAGTGATTTCAACACCGGGATACGAAACTAACAGAATTGGAATTAGCACAACCGGCTTTGGGTAAGATCAATTTTTGATGGAATTGCTTAGAATTTTCATAGATAAAGCAAGGATTCTCTTCTGGCCAAAGGAGGTTGTTGGTTTGCGCAACCTACTTCCTATCCTATGCGTATCCAATTTTCGCTTAGAGGATGGAACATATTATTGTACCTGTTCTATGATAGCGTCTTTGCGGAATAAAACTACAGGTAAGGAAAGGACATATGATATTTACGTGGAAACCACCCAGCTCAAAGGTGATCAAAACCACGTCCTATAGACCTGTAGGATTTCCCTAACAATTTCACTACAACAAGAGCCAACTGCAAAGTTACAATGACAACCTCTGTAATCTATCTTCTACCTGAACCTTGCTACCCAGCCTCTGGCTAGCAAGCTATCTCCAAGTAGTAAACTTCCTAATTGGAGTTACAATTGTTTGCATCTATAAGTATGCTTCTTAATAAGCGGATAAAGATACAACTCGATAAACCAAACCTAATACACAAACGCATACTTCAGAACAGGGAAACATTATTCAGTAAAACAGCTCCATTGATCCTTCTCTGTGTAATAGGGATGCAAACTCGAATTCTTGAATATGTTGGATATATCTTTTGTCAGCACAATATTCTGAACTCTCCCTTTGTGGGTGTGCAAACTTCTTCTTGGAAAGACTTGGGTATTTATAACATTGAAGCTACGCAGGTCGGCAAACATAAAACCCTTTCCTAGTCGGTCAATGACACACACTTAGGGTTTGTGTAGTATTTGGATTCTTTCCTTGTTGAGTCCTCTTCTAATATGTATAGAAGGCTTACTAATGTCACACCCCGATCTTACTAGGGTGTGATGGGCACCCGACCCCATATTCGGAGCCGAGCGAACCCGCTGACTCTTATTACATACATAATCTCTTTGGACCTTTAAATCAAATAAGAATGAAATACATAGTAAAGCCTTCAGAAACTTTTCTTTCATCGTACTCAAATCAAACAAAATCTGTGGTCATGTGGAGTTTGTTACATAAAATATAAAGACACATCGGCTGGTGAAGCCTCTTTCAAGACTGATATACTACACCCACGACTCTGTCTGCAAAGTCTCTAACTTCGAACAAAACATCATAGCATAGTACTCTGACCCGGCAACACTCCAGAGAAAATAGAGCTTGCCAAATCCGCTGGAACATCTTCTATTATAGCTTCTACTCATCTGGGTGTACCTGCGCAGCATGAAACGCAGCCCCGAAGAAAGGGGGGTCAGTACGAGCAATGTACTGAGTATGTAAGGCATGAATAGTAACATAGTAAGGGATATAAATATGAATAATAACAGAATGGAAATATAGAGCATATCATGAGGTAAAAAAATAACCTGTACATCTGAGTGCCTCTTAGGGCGGATGTCATGCATGCTTAGCTTTCTTTGAAAAACATTTCTTGTTCATATATATAGAAAATAGAACATATCATAGCGCCGAACAACGTCGGCTCCCCCACATATGTCCCGCGTCCGGGATGATAGGTTACGCCAACTGACCAGGTGGCAATGCGTCTATAGCGCAACATATGTCCCTTTTTCCCCATATTCCCCATATGCATATACAAATATCATATACATATATCATATAAGCAGCATGCATGAGAGCCCAAAGAAAGTCATGTATCTATCGGAGTGACGTAAGGTCGGTAACCTCCGATTATATTATGGAATAATCATCCCGACTTTGTCTCACCTTGAAGGAACAATTATTATAAGATGAGACTAGCAACGAATAACAGCGTTAAGTGAACATAGAATAAGATCATAACCACGTTTCGAGTCAATCCGAGTTATTATAAGAAAGTTATGGACATTGTCCCTTGCAAAAACCTTTAAACATAAAATCATTTTCATCATAGTCATCGTAGACATATTCTCATCCTTGACATCATCATTGTCACAGAAAAACATATCCATCATTGTTATCATAAGAGCTCACATAATCACAACCTTTGGTTTGGAGAGTACGAATATTTTGGAAAACATTTATAGGTTAATAGGAAAGAAATCATGCCTTGGAATCTTAGATTTTTAACCTTTGATAACGAGAAAAATATGGAAACATTTATAAAGTCATAACCTAGGGATCATGCCTTTGAAAGAGAGGGACGAGCCTTAACATACCTGCTCCACGTCATATTAGCTACGCTTAATTGTCCAAGCTCGCTATCGCTAGTCTACATTCAAGAAGGTTGCCACAATCATTAGACTCATCATCATATACACTTGTCTTAGTCTTTCAAATAAATTCACTTATGATCTGCCGAAATTTCGGCAGCATCTCCCCTGTAAATACACCATCCCCGAGAATCTAACTCGGCCCAAATCATCAATCAACAATCCGAGAATTCAACTCGGCCAAACTATCAACAACAATACCAACAATCGTGCCAACAACATCAACAATCAATTCAAGACGCATTCTAACATTAACAACCTTTGTCATACAATTCAACGACATTTCATTCAATTCACATAGCATTCAAAACAACCCAATCAACATACTACTTCACTCGAGACCTTCCAAATTCAACAAGAACAATAACAACCTATTTCCTTCTTTCAATTTCAATTACAACAACCCAACTTACAATCTTCCAAACACATGTCTCACTTCCAAATTCATGAATTATATTTACAACCTACACATTAGCAATATCATTCTTACAAATATAAGAAACCATACTAATGTCACATTAACTTCTTCAACAATCCCACAATGATTCAAACTTCATTTCAATTCATCAACCTTCATTTTTATTATGGAATCTAAAATATCAACAATCAAACTATTAAATAAAATCAACTCATCACATCTACACGACACTACTCTATATTCGGCCACAACCACCATATTCATATTTCAAGAACTTCATCCATTTCCACATACTACAATACTCACAAATCATCCACAACACATGTAAAAGAAGATTGAACACATACCTTTCTTCACTTATCTTCTTGGCTTGGCTAAGTTCACAACTTGCACAACAAATGCTTTACTTACTCCAACAATCACTTCATGTTGATTAGGGCCTTCAAATTAGTTGTAATACTAGAAGAAAATAATTTTTGATCAAATCTTTTTCAAGGTTCTTGCTTGGTTGCCTTGGCCGAATGGCCTCTATGTTTTGTTCTTGAAATTTCTTGAATTGTGAAGATGAATAATGGTCTTGTTTTGGTCATCTCTCTACATATATATATATATATATATATATATATATATATCTCCTTCCATTACCAAGTGGACACATGTCCTCTTTCTTGAAACTTCTTTAATATTAAAAATCAAGATGACTAATTGTTTTATTTTGTCATCTCTTCTCCATATATATATATATACATGCCACACGTCCAGGTGGCCTTCTTCAAGAATTTTTCTTGATCATTTTGTGAAATTTCCATTTTGCCCCTAGCCTTCCACAATATTACCATGAGCCATTTTGTGAATTCCCCTTTTTACCCTTACCCTTTCTCAATATTTCCATACTAATAAACAACTTGTATATTAAACTAATTTTGGAAAATAGTCTTGCCTTTGACTTCTCGCAATTGCTCGAATTATCCGAACATACAAAATACGGGCTATAACAACTAATCCTTACGAATATTGCAATGAATTTTTCATACTTGACCGCCAAGTTGTCATAATTCTGCAAATCCGAGTTGTTGTAGGACATGCCTTGGAACATGTTCACGAACCTGTTTCATCCACCTGGTTTGTCTACCTTTGAATCTCTGCACTGTCTGAGATAGAACATGTTCATGTACCTATTCCACCAATATCTTTCATTCTTCATCTGTCATTGACCTGCTTCTGAGATATTGGCTGGAACATGCTGACAGACCTGTTTCATATATCTGTATAGCTCTATGTGTGTCTTCTTCACATGCATTTATTCATTGCTGGAATAAATCATGCCTTCAATATTGACTTAGATTTGACTTCTGATTTTTGTTCTTTTTCTATGATGTAACATGTTTGCAGATCTAGTTCTTTTGTCAACCTGATTCACGTACTTTGTTCGTGAACTCTTTAGCTGAACAGTTTCATCCTTCTAAACATTGTCTTTTGAGTCTGAGTCACTTCACCTCTCCTCTTCTTCATTATCTCAGCACTTCTGGTTATTCATCCACTATACCTGATTCCTCTGTTTTATAGAACATGTTTTCATGCTTGTTCTACTTTCACATTGAACTGCACCTTTGACTGAGTTATTATCTCTCCATCTTCTCTCCCTTTCCGGCCTTGTGCAGTTGTTCTATTCATATATCTAATCATGTCATACATTGAACATCTTTGTGACCAACCCACTTCATTCTCTCATCTGGATTATGCTTGTATGTATCTGGTACATGTGTTTTTGACCATCTCTATTCACTTGTGCACTCACCTTTCCATCTTCTTTGCCCAACATTACCAATATGATTTTTTTTATTTCACAAATTTGTACCATCGGTATTCATATGCCTACATTTTCCTCTGCTACTATGTAATGGAACATGTCTATGTACCTATGCCAATCATCATATCTCTTTCTCATAGATCATGTTTGGGGAACATTCATTCTCTCTCTGATCTGCTTTTTGGCACTTGTCACTTTATTGACCCATGTCTTTGGACCTGGTTAATTCGCTGTGCTTTCTTGCTTGTCATTTTTCCACCTGCTTTAGATCAGTTTTCATCATGCCTTGTTAGCTAGTTTTCTTGTTCCAATTCTTTGCCTTGTCAATCATCAAAACTTCATATATGGCTTTATGCCAACAGAGGTCACGTGTGTCTAAGGAATCTTGAGGCGAAAAATGGCTTGGAAGTGTGAAAGAAGGATTGTAAAATCAGAAGAATTTTTTTTACCCGTATAAATAGGGCAATAGGTTGTGGCTACGGCTAAAAGATTGTGGTGGCTAGGGTGATATTTGTGGAATCTATCGATTGCGTACAGAGGTGTGGTTATATCAAATTTGGGAATTCAACGGGGTTAGTCAAATTTGTGAAGATTAGCTGTGGGAGAAACATCTGACATGGACAATGGGAATTTGGGTCTTGAGCTAAGTTAAAGAGGATTTTTGACTGAAGTGAACAAGTGGTGCTATCGGCGTATTCCTCCCCTGTAGGGACTTTCTTGAGGTTCATGTATATATATATATATATATATATATATATATTCGGGTTTCATGTTGGTCCCGGTAATTTTCTTTACCAATTCAGGTACCTTCCCCTTTCGTTCTTCTCGGTTCGAGGACAATGATTATTTAATTGGCATCTGATGTAATGAGTCGTTTGATCACTTAGGTCATTTTACCTTTTTTAGACTTGTTGACCCTTCTCCTAGCCTTGTTAGAGTGTATTTGACTTGCAGGGATGGGTGGAACGGTTCCTGAAGTAGTCTGGCGAGTGGTGGTTGACTTTGAGGAATTTAGAAGTTTTTAAGTTGAATAAGTGAAAAAGTGTTGACCAATAGTTGACTTTAGGATTAATGACACTTATTGGATATTCTGTCGGTTTCATTAGGTTCGAAAGGTCGATTATAACTTGGTAAGGTGGTTGGTTCGGTTCCCGAGGCACTCGAGGGTGTTTGGGTCATTTTGGGGTTGATCGGGTTAAGACGACCTCTTTTTGGAATTCAGACAGCACGGGTGAGTTCGTAACGTATGCTTAGAGTGGGTGGCATATTTGGTTTGTATCCGGGAGGTCTCCGATGAGTTTCTGGTTTTGGGTTGAGCTTGGTGAAAACCCAAAATTTTAGTAGTTTCTGGTGTGCCGCACCTGCGAGTGTTGGACTGCACCAGCAGGCCCGCCCCTATTGGATTTGGTCCGTAGGTTCGAGTATCTGTGGTCAGGGGTTGGTCGCATCTGCGGAGCTTCCCCCGCATCTATGAACTTCCCCAACTTAAGTGAGGCCGCATCTGTGGCTAATTTTCCGCAACTGCGAGGGATGGTCCACGGGATCACTGGATAAGAAAAACCCATTTAATCCCGTCTTTTCCAACTTAGAACCCCATTCTCCCTAAATTATTTCTTGGACCTAGTACCTCATTGGAAGGGGAAAATTGAAGGGGTTTTCAAGGTAACTCATTGGGGTAAGCTTCCTATCCTTGTTTATGATTTCATAATGTATTAATTAAGGATAATCATGGATTAATTAAGGATTTTCTTGATGGGCAACTTGTTTCGAAAGAGGATTTGTGACTTGTAAACCCTAGGTTAGAAGGCGGTATTTGTTAACTAATCATGGATGGTGTTGGAAGGATTTCCTACTTTTTAGGTTCATTAAGCTTGGATAAATTATTTCTAAACCCTAGACTTGATTTCAAAACGGATTTTCAATGGATTAGTTTATGGGTTTTCTCTAAAATTGGGGTTTTGATATTGATGAAACTAATGCTCATTTGGCATTAGATTTGCATGAAACTTAGGGTGGTGATTGTTTAGACTTGGGTGAATAAATTTTCCAACTAATTTCTGATTTTGCCCTTATGGGCCCGTGGTCACTTTTCTAAGGTCATTTTTGAGTTGTTTGAAAAGTATAGTAATATGGATGTCCTTAGACTTGTATACTAACGCAAAATACTAAATCGCTGGATTTTGATTATTCTGGGGTGGTTCGGAAAGTAAAGTCTCAAGTGGATTTGTTCGTGGCACCTGTTCGGCTTCAAGGTAGGTTATGACTTACTTTGTTAGACTCCGATTGGAGAATCATATGTATTTGATAGAAGTTTATGGTGAAAGCATGATAGCCTTCGGGCATGGTTATGTTGATGAACCCACTGGTTAGGTATGGATGTTGTTGTGTGGGCTTGTCGCCATGTTTACTAATACGTGTGTTAGTTCATTGATCTGTCTTTTCATTTATCTCATGGAAAGGAAAGGCTAAAAGTAATGACTTGAATTGTGTTCAGCATTTTTGGCATGCATTATTTGATTATATGATACACGTTATATCTGACTTACCTTATGAAAAAACAAGGATAATAAAAAAGCATTTAGTTTTGATTGTTGATTTATTTATCATTGGCATTTGATATTGTGATATGGAATAGAGATGGATAATTTGGTCGACTCGAGTTGCGATTAGCATTTATGGCATGCATTGTAAACTCAATGATTTGCGTTGTTGATGATTTGATTCCATGCATGGCATACATCCCATATTTCATATGTGATTTGATATGATATGTGATTTGACATAATTGTGATTTGAAATAATGATAAGTGAGAGAGAGTAGCCTCCTAGGTCTTTACCGAAGAGCGTAAAAGAGAGAGAGAGTGCTCGTGATCTGAGGTCATTTACCGAAGTGAGAGAATGCTCGTGTCCGAGGTCATTTACCGGAATGAGGGTATATAGATTTTGCGGGTTCCCTATAGGTCATGGCTTTGAGGCATTGCCCTTAGCATGTGTGTACGGTTTGGAGAAGAGGTCTGGGAGGCATTGCATAGCATTGCACAGCAATGCATCCCATTTGTATTGTACTTCATATCATTGCATAGCACATTATCTCATTGAATTCTTTATTGATGATTTACTTGAGTTGTTGCCTGTTGGTTGAGTGATTATTTAGAACTTGGCGGACTTGTGGATTAGAAGCTTTCACCAAGGTTATGATGAGAGGATATTGAGAAGCATTGTAATTATTACTACTGTGGACATTTACCTAAGAAAATGATTTGTGACTGTACTTGACTGCTTATCTGCTCTACTTGTTAATTTCATCCTATTAATATGTCGTTATCTAATCGTTGTTGTCCTATGATGCCTAGGAGTACTAGTGTTATGCTCATACTACTCTTGATGCACTCCTTGCGGAGTGCAGATTTTGATCCAAGTTCGTGTTCGAGACCTCGTGACTGATCCCGAGGCTATCATCAGAGATGTTTGGGTGAGCTACTAGCCGGACCTGCAGCCCGGAGTCTCTTTTTATGCAATCTGTCTACTTCTTTTCTATAGACAGTGTTTATTTCAATGTTGAGTTAGTATTTTCTTTTTTAAACTTGAATTCCATTTAGAAGCTTTTGTTCAAGTTAAGACCAGGTTTGGAGAATTTTATTGACTAAAAGTTTTCTTCCGCATTTGTTTACGTTTCTACATTTGTGATTAACGTTTCAGTGTACTAAATTTACGCACGTGGTCGTAAAAGGAATCAAATGATTTGGGGATGGTTCGCCTACCAGGGGGAATAGTGTAGGTGCCATTATGACCCGTAAATTAGGTCGTGACATTACAAACCATTTGATACTGTAACAACCCATTTGATCGTTATTGCTTTTTCGATGCTTTTGACCCTTTTCCGAGCTTGGTTAGCTCACATTTGACCCGAGGGGACCATTGACACGCTTCCTGAGGTCTTTGAATATTATTAGGGTGATTTGTGGGAAATTTGTGTTTAAACTGAAAAAGAGTTGACTCAAAGTTGACTTTAGGGTAAACGAACCTTTTTTGAGAATCCATCGATTCTAAGAGGTCTGGGTGGTCTTTCAAAACTTGCGTGTATATTTGGTTCTGTTCCCAATGACCTCGGGTGCATTTTGGGACTTGGGTTGGGAAGTTTGTTTTGAGGTATCGATGGTTGACTCAGTCGATGAGACCTCCGTTGGGAATTCTGAGGCCACGAGTACGTTCGTAGCGCGTTTTTATGTATGCTTGCATATATGGTTTGTGAGCAGATGGTCTCGGGTGATAATCGAAATTTCGGGTTGAGTTGATAAAACATGAGAAGTTTTTGGTGTCTGTTGTCCCACAACAGTAGCACCAGGACCACGGCAGTGGTACCACTATAGCGGTGACCCTGCTGCTATTGCAGCCTTGTGCATTTGGGCATGGTCCACGGAAGCGGAACCACTAAAGCGTTCGAGTAAGAGCGAACGCGGGTGACGGGTAGTTGAGTTCATTAAATGTGTGCTAAAATGTTACACCTTGGAAATTTCGTGTCGTCGCACAATGAATGAACTGATGCGAGCTTGAGGGAAACATGAAGTTCTTAAGACCATAAGACAAATATTTGGTGGTCTTAGCATGCGTACATTAAGATCCTGAAGCTATATGAATTGATGGAATAAGGGTTGATAAAGATAAGTGGAGTATAAGTGATGTTTAGGAAAGGTTTCGTAAATTATTGCGTTAAGAATTGTTTGGTAAGGTCTTGAGGACGAGTTATAGGGATGTTTAGATCATTAATGAAGTATTAAACAAGTGTTAAGAAGCTTGTATAAGGATTGGAGATCAAACGAAACGACGCGGACAACATCGGAAAAAGCTGTGAGTTCGACGAACCCCTTTCACGGACCGTGAAAATTTCCACGGACTGTGCACTAGTCCGTGGAATACCCCAGCAGAGATGGTTATCTCCTGGTGGTGATCCACGACCAGTTCCACGAGCCGTACAATATTCCACGGACCGTGGAAGTGTCCGTGGAAGTCCCGACGAGCTATGTGATCCCACTTCATTTATTTCATTTCACACACACTTCTTCATCTCTCTAGACCTCTAGAAGGTTCCACAAACTTCATCTACAAGAATTCAAGGGAAAACCATGATCAACTACACCAAATCCATGAAAACAAGTGTATGAAACCTAGCAAAAGTTCATCTACACCAAGAAAACTCAAAGGAAGTGAGCTAGGGTTTTTGTGTAAGAAGAGAAGTTCCACTCAAGGGCTGTTCATCCATCATTTAAGGTGATTTTTATGACCATTCCATGTTGTTTAAGGTATTGGAAGGCTAAGACACTTGAATTGTAGAAAGATCTAGAAAAATGGGTTACAAACGAGTGAATAGTGTCATCGTGAAATAGTAGTTGGATTGAATTATGAATATTGGTATGTTGTGATTGTAAATACGTTATGAATGACATTTAGAATGTGGAATAAGTATTATATGTGAGAAAATGCGATAATGACCTATGACCGTGATTATGGAGAAAATGAAGAGAAATTGTGAAATGCGGATAGTGTAGACGAATGATGATTGTTGTCTATTATTTTGTGAATGTTGTTATGGTTGTTTGGGAGTTGATATAGAATATGGGAAAACATGCATAAACAAAGGAAATGCTGCCCAACTTTCTTTAGCTCTAGTAAGCACGTTTAAGAAGTCAATTAGCTAATGTTAATGTGAATTCTCTTGAAGGTAGAAACGTGGGCATCGAAAGAGAACAAGCAAGCGATAGATTAGCTTAACGAAAAAGGTATGTGAGGATAGTTCTTTATTTCTATGGCATGAATCCTATGACATGATTATTTTTTCTCTCCCATGAATCTTCTATACTCCGGAAAGCTAATAGTTCATGTTTATGAATAACTATATGAGATAAGAGATATGTTGCGAGCCCAATAATGATGATGATAAGCTTGAGTCTAAAGATTCTAGAGTCCATGATATGATGTTCCTCTAAAGTTGATGAAGTTGTTTTTGTACACACTCACCTTATATACTATTTCCTTCAAGGTGAGGCAGAATATGTGTAAATGCTCCGTAATGGAATCGGGGGTTCACGACCTTATGTCACCCCGGTAGAGTATAGTTGTCTTAGGTTTCCAGTCATGCATTATGATAATAATATGATGAGTTTATGATATGCACATGATGATATTACACCACGCCTATATGGCCGGGCAGACACCGCTAAGGCTGGCAGTAATATGTATACACCATGTCCAGACGACATGAGCAGACATACACACCACTATAGTGGGCAGCTTACACCCCAAACGCGGGAGGCCTGGACGCAGGCTTATACATTATCACACCGTACCTATATGGATGGGCAGCTTATACATTATCACACCGTACCTATATGGACGGGCAGCTTATGCTTTTACACTTATACATTTATGCATATATGATATGACGATGGATGTGAAGTAAGTCAGCATGTGTCAATTCTTTCATAAGTGACAGTCATATACAAATTGCTCCTCATTTGATGCCTCCTCATTTCATTGACGCATTATTATTGTTTATGCCTTACATACACAGTACAATGTTCGTACTGACGTCCGTTTTCTTTGGACGCTGTGTTCATGCCCACAGGTAGACAGGGAGGCTTTGTAGGAGCCATTAGCTGATCGAGAGCACCCCATTATTCCGGAGGTGCTATTGACTTATCCTTTTGGTGTACATATGCATATTTTGGGCACGACGGGGTCCTGTCCTGTCCTTATGTCTAGCACTCCAGGAGAGGCTCGTAGATACGTAGTGTGGGTTATATGGTCTCACAAGGTTGCCATTATGTATGTATATATATATTATTTTGATAGCCGAAGGGCTTATGTATATAAAAGTGTTTATGTTCTCAAAAGAGATTTGATTTTCTTGTGATTTAAGTATAAATTTGATAAAAGCGCGTTAAATGAGTATGTTGAGTAATTGAACGAACGGTGCTCGGTGGTTAGCCCTGGGTACCCGTCGCGGCCGCTAGTCAGGTCGTGACATAAAAGCCCTAAGTCCTTCATTCAATACCACTCCGAAAATAGAGCTATTGGGAGCATTTAAAGGCATTTCTTGGGGGAAAATCATTGTAAGTCCTTCCATCTTCATTGCTATTCCATATCCCATTAATCATTATAGGAAATCTCTAAATCATGCTAGTTTCGTTAAGAACTTGAGGATTAAAAGAAGGTTTTATGGGTTCTTTGTTCTAGACTATAAAACCTTGAATTATTGATTGGGTTTGCTTCATTAAGCATGGAATTGATGATTAGAAACTATTATTGCATGATTACTTCTTAATTAATGGCTAATTTATGGAATTAGGAGTTAGGGTTTATACCCAAAATTGGGGGTTTTGCCTAGAATCCATAATTGAGCAATTCACGAGTTCTTCTAACTTATAATTGATGGGAATTAATCACCTAGAGTATTAATTTCATGTTGTGACGTGTAGATCCCTAATTTCTTCTTTCTAGTTCATAAACCCCCATTCCATGGGTTGGGATTTGGGTTTTGAATAGAAGTAAGGTTTGAATAATGATTCTTCTTGATTGAAATTTCCTAATTCGGATTTGAATAGACTTTCATTATCATGGGGAACAAAGGAAGGGCAAGACTAAGCTTTGACTGTGGAGATTAGTTGTTCGGCTTTCCAGGTAGGTTACAGTTTACCTTATGGTGAGACTTCGATTAGCGAAGCGTATGTTTAGATGATATTGTCGGGGAATGCATAAAATCCTTCGAGTATGAAGTTGGGATTGATATTGCCTTAGGTATGATTTGGGGGCTAGCCACTCCATTGCGTTGTTGTCCTATTTGTTCTATGTACTCGTTGGCTCGTCGCCACATTGAGATATTGGATTTTGGTGATTAGTTATATAACCTGACTATGATATTGTGGTGCCTTAATTTGTTGTTATTGAGATGAGGATAGTGAATCTGTTGTGGCTTATTGTGTAGCCTTATTTATGATATTACTTTTGTTCCCATGTGGGGTACTGTTTGAGATTGACTTGGTTTATTGATATTACATTTGCATTGTATTCATACTCATTTCCATGATATATTGATATTGCATTGATATGGTACTGATGATGGGAAATTAGAAGGAAATATAGATGCTTGAGACATATTAATATGTGTAAACCTCGTAGCTTCGGGCGAAGGTTTGACTCATAAGATGATAATATAATGGAACCAATATGAGGGTTATAGGAAGTGTTTTGAAAACTAATCAAGTCATAAGAAATGTCTTTGGGCAAAGCAAAGTTGGAAGCCACTCTACGGGGCATGTTTGCAAGTGAGTTTGTAGAAAGTCTTACTTCCAATGACCATAACCCCTTTATTAATTAGGAATTTGGGAAAACCTCCTAAATGAAAGTTGTATCCCTTTAAAATACCTTTCCAATGGTATATTATGGGGGTCAAGGGACATTTGTACAAAAAGTTATGGCCATTTTACTGAAGGATTACAGAGCGGTCCGTTCACTGGTCATGTTATACGAACTTGTTAGACGGCCCATATAATTTTATACGGACCGTATAACTCGTCTGTACTTCATGAAACTTCAAATCGACGTTCTGGTTTCAGCCATGATAAAATATGGTCATATTGTACGGACCGTATAACTTTATACGGACCGTATAATATGTCCATATAACTTCCGCCTCACTTTTGTATAAATTCAAGCCTTCAGTTCTTTTATTTCATTATTCACAATTCCAAGCCCTAGCAACAATCCAAAACATCAAGGTAAGTCAATCCAAACCCTTCCAACTCAATTCTAACATATACTCTAATAATCTAAGAAAGAAATCATTGTTCCTAAACTAGGGTTTTCAAGAAAACTCATCTCAAGGTTCAAGAATTCAAGATTTTGGAAATCTTCTTCAAAGTTAAAGTATTTAATTCAAGTTTGGAGCATTACCAGGTATGTAGAGTTACTATCTACATGTGGGAACATCATTGTTCTTCTCCACGCCTCATAATCAATAAATTTTTATTCTTTACGGAAACTAGGGTTTCTATACCATGCTCATGATAACCCTAGGTCCATGTCCATGATTATATTATGTATGAATTGTAATAATTCCATCATTGAGTTCTTAATATTTCTTTATAATTATTAAGAATCTGTCCGTAATCTATGAAAAACCCATATATCCCATTCCATGGGTTCATGCATGCTAGTTTATGATATATTATGCTATTTTCAAGAAAATACTATACATGTTTTACAAGTTCATGCAAGCAAGCTATAATTCATGATATCCATGTACAAGCAAGTTATATTCATGAAAACCATGGGCAACAAGTGCCACTTATTTTACATGTCCATGTTTTTGGGAGTTGCTTTAATTACTGAGGAGGGCTTCAGATAGCCTGAAACTACGTAGCCACCGTAGGATGAGGATCGCTCCATCCATGTCCCGGACGATCTCTCATAATGACTGGATCCTTTCATAATATTATCATACGTCATATCCCTGGCAAGGTATGAGTGTTCTGCTGGTAGGACGTAAGTACCAGACCACGTTATCAGTTATATTTACTGCTCTCCCTACTCACGATACTTTACGTATGATATATATGTATATGTACTCATGTTCATGATCATGTTTTCAGTTTCAGTTCTTATCATGTTATTCTATGTCCCATGTTATTTCTTCAGTTCTTTACATACCAGTACATTCAATGTGCTGACGTCCCCTTTTATTTGTCCGGGAGCGTGCATTTCACGATGCAGGTACTGATTTACAAGACGACACATCTGCTCAGTAGGACAGCATTCGTATCAGCTTATTGCTGAGCCCCATCTCATTCGGGGTTTAGTCAACTCTTTATTTAATGATTAGCTATGCATCTAAGGTATGTTGGGGGCTTTGTCCCAATGAGTATTTTATCCATGTTCAGACTTATGTTAGAGATTTCATAGACTAGACAAGTTAGTTATGTCATGTCATGCTTTCGGAGTCGTATAGCTATTTTGGCTCATTCTTGTTATTTCCGCACTCATGTTTAAACAAGTATTTTGATTAAGTATTATGACTTATTGCATTTTGGAAAGGCTCATCATGCATTCACATTATATTCCGCTCATGTTATGCCTCATGATAATTCAGCAAGCCACGTCAGGCAATCTCTGAACAGGTGTGGTCCTAAACCACTCACAAATCTATAGACTCAGTCTCCCATGTCAGCCACCATAGTCGGAGCATACCGAGCCAATGAATTGAATTGCATACTATACTCTCGGGCACTCACGCTTCCCTGTTTCAAATTCAAGAACCTGTCCGCTCTAGCTCGGCGGACTTCAGGTGGCAAGTAGTGACGAATAAAGGCATCTACAAACTCTTGCCACACAGGAGGTGGTACATTCTCCCCTCTTGTTATCACCCAATTCTTATACCATAGTACCGCCACGTCACGAAGTCTATATGAGGCCAACTCTACAGATTCAGTCTCAGAAGCAAGCATAAGTGTTAACGCCCTCAGCATTTCATCCATAAAACCTTGTGGGTCCTCATCCGGCTTCGACCCAAACAATTCTGGAGGATTTAGAGTAAGGAAATAACGGGCTCTTGTACTAGCTGAACGATCACTTGGGCCAGCATTCTGTCGTTGTGCCTGAGCGACAACCAACTGCGTCAATAAATGTATAGCCTCGGACACTTGTTGACCCGAAGCACCCGGTGGAGGAATCGGAGCTGAGGCTCCTCCCTGCTCTTCTACATTGGGCACGGCCTCACTTTGCGATTCACTTTCCTATACCCCCGCCAGAGGCTCCCTTTCTGCCCGCTTCTTCGTCGTAGCTTTGCCCTTCTGGGTAGCTGTAGCTTTTCCTTTCTGCGGCATTTTTCTGAAACCATAACGCACTTTTAGGAATGATATAATCCTAGACATGGCTCTATCGCACTATTCATGAGAAGAAGGATGGTCATTTTCCTAAATGCCCTGTAGCCTCTTGTTTATTAGCGTGGCGCGCAACACACCATAAACAAGACTCTACTAGACACGGCTCGTAGACACTTCCTAGGGCGAACTGCTCTGATACCACTTCTGTCACGACCCAGCTAGGGGCCGCGACGGGTACCCGGAGCAATTACCGAGCACCGCTTACTCTACTGCTGGTCTCGCTCATTTAATACTCTTTTATCAATTTTACATACCAATTGTAGGAAAATCATATTTAATCAAAATATAAATACTTTATATACATTTGCCCCTTGGCCATCAAAATAATACACATACATATGAAAACATTTTGTGAGACCATCTAACTCACACAGCGTATCTACGAGCCTCTACTAACATAATGAATACATGGACGGAACAAGACTCCGTCATGCCCAAAATATGCATATATGAATGTATATCAAAAGAATAGTCGTAAGCACCTCCGAACAATGGAGTGCTATCTATCAGCTGACAGCTACTGAGGACCTGGGCCAAGCTCTCCTCCCTGTCTACCTGTGGGCATGAACACAGCTGTTATATCCCGTGTCTTCACACCTTTGGAAAATTGGAAATAATCTTGACTTGTATGAAATCAAGTCATAATTGATTTTATGTAACACATGAGTTGTTTATGAACGAATATTTTGTGGAAGTGTGGAATAGGGCTAAGGGCAAAAAATTTGGAATTTCGGAAAATTAGTTTCGGGAATTACAAAATATGATATACAAGCCAATTGGGCTCAAAATGAGAATTGAAATGAGGCCCAAAGAGAGATGGGGTGGCCGGCCAACTATGGCCCAAACCCATGGCCCTTAATTAAATTCCATGTGATAAATTAACTAAGGGACCATAGTGTACATATCATCTTCATCTCTTAGAAGCATCAAGAAAGAACAAAGCAAAGAAAGAGCAAAAAAAAAGAGGGGTTTCGGGTTGGCCATAGAGAATTAACCACCAAAAATCTTTCTCCAAAATTTTTTCTATTGTTGAATTCCTACTAATTCAAGGTCCCTTCTCAACTTGGTGTAGTTGTCTTGGAGGAAGGAGCCCTTGTTTCGTCAATTTGATCATATATCCAAGTGAAGAAGACTAGAGAAAAAGGTAAGGATTCATTCCTTTTTATTGTGTTATGAAGTTTTGTTTGTGTTGTAGTATGTGGGAATGAGTTGATTGTACGGAAAAATGGAAGTTTACCAAGTGGATATGTATATAGGCATGTGGCCGTGTATATATGTATGTGTATAATTATAAGGTGTTGAATTTATATCATATTCTAGTTGTGGTTGGGATGAAATGTATATTGGAAATGAAAGTTGAATGAATTTGATAGAAGTTGGAAAATAGTGATGTAGTCGTGGGGTGTCTTTGGTAGAAAGAGAATGAATCAATTTTTGTTTAACAAGTTAGTAGTGTTGTTGTGATGTTTGCAAGGTATATGAAAGTAAAACGATATAAGTTTGTTATGAAATGGAATGTAGAAGTTTATGACGTTTTAGAATGATTTTACGACATCATGAAAATGAAGTTGTTAAGTTGCAAATTATGATGAGTATTGATGAAGTTGGAAGCTAGAACCATATCATGAATATGTTTGTTAAAGATTAGAAGTTTCGAGTGAATTATGACTTTGGCGGAAAGTTGTATATTATGTATATCGTGTGTATAATTTGAGGAAACGATATGAGATATCTCTAAAACTATATTGTGATGATCTTGATTGATAATGAATGTGAAATCATTGATATTAGTTTAAAGATTTAGGTTGGGGTGAAGGTTATGTCACTTTGTTAGAATGATGGCTAGTTGAAGGATATTGTGTCTCTAATGTTTGTTGTTGATGTTGATGTTGTTGTTTGGGTTGTTGTTGATGGTTTTTGAGCCGAGTTGAATTCTCGGGGGTGCTATATGTATAGGGGAAGTGCTGCCGAAATTTCGGTAGGCAAGTATGCATTAAGTTGAATTTGTGGCATCCATAACTCATAATTGGTAACTGTGACCATTTCCAGATTTTCGACGAAACGGGAAGTGAGCTTGGATAGGCTTAAAAAGCTCAAAAGGTATGTAAAGCTATCTCGAGTCTTCTTTTGGCATGTCCTAGAAGTACTAGGATCGGATTTACGCCTCGAAGGATATTCTGCTCATCGGAATCCGCGTCTGAAATTGTTACATTTTCGTTCAATAGAATTGAACCCTTTTTGTATGCTTTCTTGAAAATTATGCAAACTTTCCCCAAACTTTATGAAAAGTTATAGTTAGTCCGTAGAACCTTCGTAGGTGACCCCATAAGCTGAAAACGCGTAATTGGAGCCCACCGCCTTGTTTGTTCCGAGGTGGGCCCACTATTCCCGGTTTTACCCTTGTTGTACTTAAGGCCTGTTTTTGAACGGTTTTGAAAGGAATGTTCTGACTGCTCTTTTAACTACTAAACAAAAACTATTTTAAATATTTCCTTCAGTCTTATGAATCGTTTTGTCACTTGGAACGACTTCAGAAAGGTTATGATTCTGTAATCCATCATGACATCTGAAACCCACTTATTACAATCCCGTCTGACTTCATTAAATTGGTTTGTCATTGATATGCCTCATCGAGTCTCTGAAAATATTTATGATATTTTAACTACATTTAGTTTCTCACTACTCCATTCGTGGATGCCCCAATGTTTCCCACACTGAGCCCGGGCCAGGATATGTTGTCAAGCGTGATCCTTTGCATTGTTCGCCGTGCCTCGATGTGAGGGGGCAGGTATACGCGTACATGGGTTTGTGGAGTATGCTGTGCCATGTACGCTTGTTCTAATAAGATTTGCTATGGCCATCTGATATGATATATTATGTGACGGGGTTATGCCCCATTCTGATTCTTCTGTGTTGTGGCACCAGCGTCGGGAGGGTGGCCACGTTCTGTCTGCCGAGTCCCCTGGCAGGGGCCGGATTTGATATGACATATGTTTCTGTACACACTCTGCATGTTTTGAAATTATGTATCTGATACTTTGGATTTTCTGTTTATTTTCTGTATGTCCTGCACCAGTTATGATTTTGTCTCCGTACTTCAGGCTTTACATATTCAGTACATATTTCGTACTGACCCCCTTTCTTCGGGGGCTGCGTTTTCATGCCGCGCAGGTACCGACGACAGGTTTGCTGATCCGTCCGCTTAGGATCTTATTCTGCCATTTGGAGTGCTCTCTTATTCAGAGCCATCTTTTGGTATAGTCTGCCACTTCTACATATGTATATTCTCGTTCATGGGTACGGCGGGGCACTGTCCCGCCATATGATTCTGTTGGTTCATTTAGAGGTCTGTAGACATGTTTGTGGGTTAGGATCTTTCTGTACAGTTGTGTGCTTATGTTGTGTTTGGGCGATCCCCTTTCGCCGCTGCGGCCGGTCCGCATATATTTAAATGTTGCTCTGTTGGCCCTGTGTGGCCTTTGTTGGTATTTTCTGCGTGCAGGGTATGTGGGATAGTCCGTAAAACAAAGGAAACTCTGCCGAAATTTTTCTGGAAATTATTTAAATTGGAAATAAAGCCTTGTCGGCTTCTGCTATATACTAGAATATGTTTGAGTGCCTAGATCGGGCACTAGTCACGGCCTACGGGGTTGGGTCGTGACAACAGCGTCCGAAGAAAGGACGTCAGTACGAATATTGTACCGAGTATGAGAGGCATACATAATGGAAGGAAACATCAGTAATATGGGAATAACATCAACATGAGACATATGGATCTGACTAATAATCATAAATGAAGTAATGCATGCTATCTTACTCATACTCATCATCATAACATGTATGCATCATATGCAAGCTGCCCGTCCATGTCGGAACGGTGTGATAATTAATAATATTAGCTCGCGTCCAGGCCTCCCGCGTCTGGGGTACCATCTCATGCCGCCCACTAGTGGTGTCTGCCCATGCCCGTAGGTCGTGGTGTATCCGTATCGCCGCCCGCCGAAGCGGTGTCTGCCCGGCCAACTAGGCCCGGTGTGAAATGCTTATGACATGCTCAATATAAATGCTCATAGTAATATGCTTATCATAAAATACTTATCTTACCATAATGTGTATATAAGACTCATGATCAATTTTGCTCTATCGGGGTGACGTAAGGTCGTGATCCCCCGATTACATTATGGAACCATCATGGACATTCCACCTCACCTTGAAAGAACTAGTACATAAGGTGAGTGTAGGAAAGGAATAACATCATCATCATTCTAATGTCATCATATCGCATAACTCATCTCATATAGACATTCGTAGGCATAAGCTTTTAACTTCTTAGAATGTAAGAACTCATGAAAGTAATAGGGATTCAAACTAAAAGATTCATGCCATTAGAAAGAAGGACTAGCCTCACATACCTTGGTCGTTTAGCTAAGATATCGCTCACTTGTTCTCCGTCGATATCACTTCGTTACCTTCATAAGAGAATTCGTATCACCATTTGTAAAATAACTATAAGAACGCGTCGCAAATTCTAGGAGAAGTTGGACAACGCTTCCTTCGCTCATGCCACTTTTCTCACGTTCTATATCAACTCCCCATATTCATAATATTATTCGCAATATCATGATCGACAATCGTCATTTACGTACATTTGGCAAAATCCACCACTTTCCTCCAATTTTCCTTTATTTCTACTTCTAGCTCATCCTTGCGTTTTCATGCATTTAATGCTTGTTTCATGATAAAACATTATTTATAACGTATTAGTACTCACAACACTTCAATATTCATAGTTCGATTCCACTATCATTCATTCATGCCACTATTCACTCAATAATGACCCATTTCTATGTTCTTCTACATTTCAAGTATCTAAGCTTTCCAATACTTCAAAATACATGGAATACTCATAAAACTTACCTTGGATGATGGTTGAACAATCCTTAAGTTGAAATGCTTTACTTAGCCAAAACCCTAGTTCCACCTTCTTTGAAATTTCTTCACTTAGATGATCCTTTATTGTGTTCTTACACTTGAGTCCATGACATTAGTGTTGTTGGTCTTGATATTCCCTTTAATTCTCTTGAATTCTTGTAGAGGAATTATTTGGAATGTTCTAGAGGTCTCTTGAGTTGTTTGGTGAATAAGGAAGTAATATGAAGCCTAAGTCCCTTTTTAAAATCACAAAATCTGATCTTTAATGAATTCTCGTAGGGGTGAACAGTGGTCGTAAACCACCATATACGGACCGTATTTTTATTTACGGTCCGTCCACTGTGGTCGTTTTTAAGCATTCCCCAAAACAGAAAGTTTGGCTGGGGATTATGGCGATTTACGATTGAGGTTTACGGTCCGTAAACCAGTTTACGGGCCGTCCTCCAAGTCGTGTTTAACCATTTCAAAGACAGAAAGTTTGGCTGATGGACATGGTAGTTTACGACCTGGTTTACTAAACCAGTTTACGGGCCGTAAACTGGGTCATATTTGACCATATTCAACATTTACAGAAAGTTGAGATTTTTGACAAGCTGGAGGACGACTGCACTATACGGTCCGTAAATCACTTTACGGGCCGTATAGTACCATATACGACCACTGTGCTGAAAAGTTTTCCGCGACTTTCTTATTTCCAAAAATTCTTAATTAGTCATTCCCGACTTAATAAAACATCATTCACTCAATTTTTCATCATTCCACTCATCATACAAGTACGGCGAAATTTCCGAGGTGTAACATTCTTCCCCCCTTTTGGAACATTCGTCCACGAATCTTCGACACTCGGGGATTCTGGAAAAATTTTGCCAGAGTTTCCTTTGTAAATTGGATACTACCTTCCCATTATAACACCCACAATATCTTCGCCTCACAGGGCTATAT
The DNA here is from genome assembly GCF_019175385.1 of Lycium barbarum. Lineage (NCBI taxonomy): Eukaryota > Viridiplantae > Streptophyta > Magnoliopsida > Solanales > Solanaceae > Lycium > Lycium barbarum. Next base: position 59,394,115 of record NC_083337.1, read on the forward strand.
CACAACATCAACACTTTTATGGCCACACACGACCAAAAACATAAAATTAAAACATACATACCTTACACCATCGACGTCTCATCTTGAATCTCTTCTGGGGATTGGAACAAATGGGGGTACGTGGATTTCATCTTCTCCTCCGCTTCCCAAGTCATTTCTTCCCGATTATTGTTCCGCCATAGAACTTTGACTGAAGCAACCTCTTTATTCCGAAGCCTTCGCACTTGTCTATCCAAAATGGCAATGGGCATCTCCTCGTATGTTAGCTCCTCTGTTACTTGCACATCATCAATCGGGACTATTCTTGTTGGGTCTCCAATACACTTGCGGAGCATCGAAACATGGAATACTGGATGCACGGATTCGAGCTCTGAAGGCAAGTCCAATTCGTAAGCTACTCGACCCACCTTGCGAATGATTTGGTAGGGTCTGATATATCTGGGACTTAGTTTTCCTTTCTTACCAAATCTCATCACTCCCTTCATCGGTGATACCTTCAGGAACACCCAATCGCCCACCTGAAATTCCAAATCTCGTCGGCGATTGTCTGCATAAGACTTTTGGTGACTTTGAGCTGTTAACAGTCGGTCTCGAATCACTTTAACCTTTTCAACTGCTTGTTGGATCAAGTCGGGGCCTATCAGTTGTACTTCTCCGGTTTCAAACCATCCAATTGGAGATCTGCATTTTCTTCCATATAAGGCTTCATACGGGGCCATTTGAATGCTGGAATGATAGCCGTTATTATAGGCAAATTCAATAAGAGGAAAATGCTCATCCCAATCACCGCCAAAGTCCAATACACATGCCTGTAGCATATCCTCTAAGGTCTGAATAGTGCGCTCGGCTTGTCCGTCAGTCTGCAAATGGAACGCCGTGCTGAGCTTAACTTGGGTACCTAGACCTTCTTGGAAGGACTTCCAGAACTTGGCTGTGAACTGTGCCCCTATGTCTGTGATAATGGCCAAAGGAATACCATGAAGTCGTACAATCTCCTTGAGATGCAATTTAGCATAATCCTCCGCTGAATATGTGGTTCTAACGGGGAGAAAATAAGCTGCTTTCGTGAGTCTATCCATGATCACCCATATAGAATCATACTTCCCTCGCGTACGGGGTAATCCTACCACAAAATCCATGTTAATCTCTTCCCATTTCCACGTAGGAATTTCCATTGCTTGCAATAACCCTCCTGGCTTTTGATGCTCGGCCTTCACTTGCTGGCAATTCGGACACTGTGCTACAAATTCTGCTATGTCTCACTTCATACCATCCCACCAGTATACCAATTTGAGATCGTTGTACATCTTGGTTGCACCTGGATGAATAGAATACCGGGAATAATGTGCTTCCTCTAAAATCCGTTGGCGCAAGTTTGCCACATTCGGTACACATAGCCGGCCTCGATATCTAAGAACCCCTTCTATGGAAACTTCGAATGGAGACTCTTCCTTTTCCTGAGATAGATCTCGATAGTGGCTTAACTGAGGATCTTCATTTTGCCGGTCCTTCACTTCTAGATTCAGGGATGAAAGTGTGGGGTCATTGACGCTAATACCTGCATCTCCTGAATCAATGTGCTGTACGCCGAGACTTGCTAACCGATGGACTTCACGAACCATTTCTCGCTTTTCCGAAGGAACTCCACATAAACTACCCATCGATCGGCGGCTAAGTGCATCTGCTACTACATTCGCCTTCCCTGGATGATATAGAATGTTCACATCATAATCCTTCAGTAATTTCAACCATCTCCTTTGCCGCAGGTTCAACTCCTTCTGTTTGAAAATATATTGAAGGCTTTTGTGATCCGTATAGACGTCCACGTGCACACCATATAAGTAGTGTCTCCATATTTTCAATGCATGAATGACCGCAGCTAGCTCAAGATCATGAGTGGGATAATTCTGTTCATGTTTTCGCAACTATCTCGAAGCATAAGCAATAACTTTTCCATTCTGCATCAACACACATCCTAATCCCACACCGGAGGTGTCACAATATACTACATAGCCATCTAATCCTTCTGGGAGTGTTAGCACCGGCGCTGAGGTTAACCTGTTTTTCAACTCTTGGAAGCTACGCTCACAGGCATCACTCCACTGGAATTTAGCCGACTTCTGGGTTAACTTTGTCAATGGGGCTGAAATAGATGAGAAGCCCTCTACAAATCTTCTATAGTATCCTGCTAACCCAAGGAAACTACGAACTTCTGTAGGCGTCGTAGGTCTTGGCCAAGTCTTCACAACTTCTATTTTTTGAGTGTCAACTCGAACACCATCATATGAAATAACATGACCCCGGAATGCAACAGAATTAAGCCAAAACTCGCACTTCGAAAACTTTGCATACAATTCTCGATCTTGAAGAACGCCAAGAACAATTCTTAGATGATCTGCATGTTCTGATTCTGTGCGAGAGTACACCAAAATATCGTCGATGAACACTATCACAAAAAGGTCCAATAACGGCTTGAACACATTATTCATTAAATTCATGAACACTGCCGGGGCATTTGTCAACCCGAACGACATTACTCGAAACTCGTAGTGACCATATCTTGTCCTGAAGGCAGTCTTGGGAATATCTGCTTCCCTAATTCTCACCTAATGATAACCCGATCTCAGATCTATCTTGGAAAACCATTTAGCACTTTGTAACTGATCGAACAAGTTGTCAATTCTAGGAAGGGGATATCTGTTCTTCACCGTCACTTTGTTCAACTGCCTGTAGTCGATGCACATTCGGAGCGATCCGTCTTTCTTCCTTACGAACAAGACTGGTGCTCCCCATGGCGAGGAACTAGGCCTTATAAACCCCTTCTCAAGTAAATCCTTTAGCTGCGCTTTTAGCTCTTTCAGTTCTGCTGGAGCCATCCGATACGGAGGAATAGAAATAGGCTCGGTGTCTGGTAGTACATCAATAGCAATGTCGATCTCCCTTTCTGGAGGAAGGCCTGGTAACTCGTCGGGAAACACATCTCGGAATTCATTCACTACCGGGACAGACTGGAAAGTTGGCACTTCCGCTTCCGTGTCATGAACCCGAACTAGATGACAAATATAACCCTTGGCTATCATCTTCCTCGCCTTAAGGTAGGAAATAAACCCACCCTTTGGGGAAATCGTATTACTTTTCCACTCGAGTATGGGCTCTCCCGGAAATTGGAATCGAATTACCTTTGTCCGGCAACAAACATTAGCATAGCATGATGCCAACAAGTCCATACCCATAATTACGTCAAAATCTATCATCTCAAGTTCAATTAGATCAGCCTTTGTCTGACGATCACCTATAATGACTACACAGTTGCGATATACTTGCCTCACTATTACAGGATCACCAACCGGAGTGAATACTTCGAAAGGTTTAATTGGCTCAGGTCTCACCCCAACACAATCAACGATATACGGAGTAATATATGAGAAGGTAGAACCCGGATCAATCAGAGCATATACATCACGGGAAAATATAGTCAGGGTACCTGTGACAACATCTGTGGAAGACTCAAGATCCTATCACCCAGCTAAAGCATACACACGAGGCTGAACAACACCTGAAGTAGATGCTCCCCCTCTACCTCTGCCGCTTCCTGCTGTAGTCTGAGGAGTCTGTGCTGTCGGGCGTGCTGAAGAAGAACCCGCTGCTGAACTTGTAGGCTGAGTCCCAGCTCTATCTCTTGCTGAGGGGAAATCTCTCATCATGTGACCGACTTGCCCGCAAGCATAGCAAGCATCCGAACCCTGACGACACTGTCCGGAATACAATTTACTGCACTGGCTACACCACGGTACTGAAGGTCTCCTCTGGCTAAAGTCTCCCCTAGGCTGCGAATCTGAAGCCCTCGAACTCTGCCCCTGGCCTGACTAAAAAGAACGATCAACCCTCCTATCTGAGAATCTAGGAGGTGCACTAGTCACTGACTGACTGAGTGCCTAGAATATGTCTGTCTCAGTCCCCCTCGGTACTCACTGTTCTCCCCCATAGATCTAGCCCTCTTACCTTATCTTCTGTCACCATCACGATCACTTCTCTGCTGTCGTTGTCATTCCTCGAGGTTCTGAGCATGGGCCTGCATCCGGGAAATATCCATCCCGTCTTGCAAAGAGGCTATCAGGCAATCTCTGAACAGGTGTGGTCCTAAACCACTCACAAATCTATAGACTCGGTCTCCCATGTCAGCCACCATAGTCGGAGCATACTGGGCCAATGAATTGAATTGCATACTATACTCTCGGGCACTCATGCTTCCCTATTTCAAATTCAAGAACATGTTCGCTCTAGGTCGGCGGACTTCAGGTGGCAAGTAGTGACGAATAAAGGCATCTACAAACTCTTGCCACACAGGAGGTGGTACATTCTCCCCTCTTGTTATCACCCAATTCTTATACCATAGTACCGCCACGTCATGAAGTCTATATGAGGCCAACTCTACAGATTCAGTCTCAGAAGCAAGTATAAGTGTTAACATCCTCAGCATTTCATCGATAAAACCTTGTGGGTCCTCATCCGGCTTCGACCCAAACAATTCTGGAGGATTTAGAGTAAGGAAATCACGGGCTCTTGTACTAGCTGAACGATCACTTGGGCTCGCATTCTGTCGTTGTGCCTGAGCGGCAACCAACTGCGTCAATAAATGTATAGCCTCGGACACTTGTTGACCCGAAGCACCCGGTGGAGGAATCGGAGCTGAGGCTCCTCCCTGCTCTTCTACATTGGGCACGGCCTCACTTTGCGATTCACTTTCCTCTACCCCCGCCGGAGGCTCTCTTTCTGCCCGCTTCTTCGTCGTAGCTTTGCCCTTCTGGGCAGTTGTAGCTTTTCCTTTCTGCGGCATTTTTCTGAAACCATAACGCCCTTTTAGGAATGATATAATCCTAGACAAGGCTCTATCGCACGATTCATGAGAAGAAGGATGGTCATTTTCCTAAATGCCCTGTAGCCTCTTGTTTATTAGCGTGGCGCGCAACACACCATAAACAAGACTCTACTAGACACGGCTCGTAGATACTTCCTAGGGCGAACTGCTCTGATACCACTTCTATCACGACCCAGCTAGGGGCCGCGACGGGTACCCGGAGCAATTACCGAGCACCGCTTACTCTACTGCTGGTCTCGCTCATTTAATACTCTTTTATCAATTTTACATACCAATTGTAGGAAAATCATATTTAATCAAAATATAAATACTTTATATACATTTGCCCCTTGGCCATCAAAATAATACACATACATATGAAAACATTTTGTGAGACCATCTAACCCACACAGCGTATCTACGAGCCTCTACAAACATAATGAATACATGGACGGAACAAGACTCCGTCATGCCCAAAATATGCATATATGAATGTACATCAAAAGAATAATCGTAAGCACCTCCGAACAATGGAGTGCTATCTATCAGCTGACAGCTACTGAGGACCTGGGCCAAGCTCTCCTCCCTGTCTACCTGTGGGCATGAACACAGCGTCCGAAGAAAGGACGTCAGTACGAATATTGTACCGAGTATGAGAGGCATACATAATGGAAGGAAACATCAGTAATATGGGAATAACATCAACATGAGACATATGGATCTGACTGATAATCATAAATGAAGTAATGCATGCTATCTTACTCATACTCATCATCATAACATGTATGCATCATATGCAAGCTTCCCGTCCATGTCGGAACGGTGTGATAATCAATAATATTAGCCCGCGTCCAGGCCTCTCGCGTCCGGGGTACCATCTCATGCCGCCCACTAGTGGTGTCTGCCCACGCCCGTAGGTCGTGGTGTATCCGTATCGCCGCCCGCCGAAGCGGTGTCTGCCCGGCCAACTAGGCCCGGTGTGAAATGCTCATGACATGCTCAATATAAATGCTCATAGTAATATGCTTATCATAAAATACTTATCTTACCATAATGCGTATATAAGACTCATGATCAATTTTACTCTATCGGGGTGACGTAAGGTCGTGATCCCCCGATTACATTATGGAACCATCATGGACATTCCGCCTCACCTTGAAAGGACTAGTACATAAGGTGAGTGTAGGCAAGGAATAACATCATCATCATTCTAATGTCATGATATCGCATAACTCATCTCATATAGACATTCGTAGGCATAAGCTTTTAACTTCTTAGAATGTAAGAACTCATGAAAGTAATAGGGATTCAAACTAAAAGATTCATGCCATTAGAAAGAAGGACTAGCCTCACATAAGATGGTCGTTTAGCTAAGATATCGCTCACTTGTTCTCCGTCGATATCACTTCGTTACCTTCATAAGAGAATTCGTATCACCATTAGTAAAATAACTATAAGAACACGTCGCAAATTGTAGGAGAAGTTGGACAACGCTTCCTTCGCTCATGCCACTTTTCTCACGTTCTATATCAACTCCCAATATTCATAATATTATTCGCAATATCATGATCGACAATCGTCATTTACGTACATTTGGCAAAATCCATCATTTTCCTTTATTTCTACTTCTAGCTCATCCTTGCGTTTTCATGCATTTAATGCTTGTTTCATGATAAAATTATTTATACCGTATTAGTACTCACAACACTTCAATATTCATAGTTCGATTCCACTATCATTCATTCATGCCACTATTCACTCAATAATGACCAATTTCTATGTTCTTCTACATTTCAAGTGTCTAAGCTTTCCAATACTTCAAACTACATGGAATAATCATAAAACATACCTTGGATGATGGTTGAACAATCCTTAAGTTGAAAGGCTTTACTTAGCCAAAACCCTAGTTCCACCTTCTTTGAAATTTCTTCACTTAGATGATCCTTTATTGTGTTCTTACACTTGAGTCCATGAAATTAGTGTTGTTGGTCTTGATATTCCCTTTAATTCTCTTGAATTCTTGTGGAGGAATTAATTGGAATGTTCTAGAGGTCTCTTGAGTTGTTGGGTGAATAATGAAGTAAAATGAAGCCTAAGTCCCTTTTTAAAATCACAAAATCTGATCTTTAATGAATTCTCGTCGGGGTGAAAAGTGGTCGTAAACCACCATATACGGACCGTATTTTGATTTACGGTCCGTCCACTGTGGTCGTTTTTAAGCATTCCCAAAAATAGAAAGTTTGGTTGGGGATTATGGCGATTTACAACTGAGATTTACGGTCCGTAAACCAGTTTACGGGCCGTCCTCCAAGTCGTGTTTAACCATTTCAAAGACAGAAAGTTTGGCTGATAGACATGGTAGGTTACGACTTAGTTTACGGTCCGTAAACCAGTTTACGGGCCGTAAACTGGGTCGTATTTGACCATATTCAACATTTACAGAAAGTTGAGATTTTTGACAAGCTGGAGGACGACTGCACTATACGGTCCGTAAATCACTTTACGGGCCGTACAGTGCCATATACGACCACTGTGCTGAAAAATTTTCCGCGACTTTTTTTTATTTCCAAAAATTCTTAATTAGCCATTCCCGACTTATTAAAACATCATTCAGTCAATTTTTCATCATTCCACTCATTATACAAGTACGGCAAAATTTCCGAGGTGTAACACCCAGGATAGGACTTGCTTCGTTGATACTTGGACATTGGTGACTTGTACTCTATTGTTTACTCTCTTTCTTGCTTTATGGTCTTTATATACATCAGCTAGTCTTAGTCGGCCTATGATACCTACCAGTACTTGTTGTTTGCACTGACCTACACTTGCTGCATTATTTTATGAATGCAGAGTACTAGGTTGTATCTGCTTCTACCCCTCATGGCTAATTATCGATGTTGCTGCCTAGTCTATTCAGGGTGAGCATAGACGTTCGTTGCTCGAAGACTCCTCTTACTATTTATGTATTATTTCTATTTCGAGACATCATTTGAGATTTTATGTATTATTCAGACTTGTAATATTGGTAGAGCTCTTGTATGACCAGACCAGATACTGGTGTTGGATTCTGATTACTTCCGTATTTCTTTTTATCATTACCGTGAGACTTACGTTATTCTATTTCTTCCACTTTTCTTATGTTTTATGATTGTTGGGATAAGGGTTCACCTACCGAGGTGGGAAAGGTAAGTGCTCGCACGACTTAATGAAAATGGGTCATGACAAGTTAGTATCAGAGCCCTAGGTTATCCAGTCTATAATACAAAATCGTGTCTCATAGAGTCTCGTGGATCGGCTACAAGACATTTAGGAACTTCACATTCTTTCATTATTTCGTGCTGCTTTGTTCTAATTGGTTCTTAGTGGTATCTGACTCATATCTTTTCTCTCACGGATGGTGAGGACTCGAGCCACCATAGCCAGAGATCAGGTGCCGGAGCCCACAGCTGCGGCAGGCACTAGGGGACTAGCTACTGTTAGAGGATGCAGTCGACCTAGAGGCTGTGGGGCTGCACAATCCCAAGGCGGGGCTCCTGCGGTTGGGCAGCGGCGTATGAGATCTTCATCTCCAGAGCCTGAGCCTGAGATTAAGCCGATTCTAGACCAAGTAGTTGCTACGGCTTTCACTCCTGTACGGGCACATCCCGAGGCCACTTCAGATCAGACAGTTCAGGACACTATGGCTCGCATTCTACTTTATTTGGATACCTAGTAGGCTGTCGCTGGTATTACTTCTCCGAGTGAAGGATCACAGACTAGAGTTGGGGAAAAGACCCCCGAGCAGAGGCAGACTTATGCAGTGCACCCTGCTGCGGGTTTGGCTCCACGGATGGATGTAGTGCCAGCCTTGGGAGATGATCTCAGACTCATGGCAGGCCTTGCTATGACTTTGATCGATCAAGAGCTGGTAGGGAGGTTCAATAAGATGGATCCGCCGAGATTCGTTGGTACTTCTAAAGAGGATGCATGTGAGTTTATATTGGACATGCAAAAGTTATTGATCTGGATGGGGATTGTAGAGACTCACGGGGTTAATTATGTGTCATTCTAGTTTCGTAGAGACGCGAAGACCTGGTGGAGGTACTTCACTTCTTGCAGACCAGAGGGTTCTCCTCCACTAACTTGGACACAGTTTTATCGGGCCTTCCTTGAGAAGTGTGTGCCCTGTGCATTGAGAGAGGCACGTAGAGATGAGTTCCTCCACTTGCAGCAGAGGTGATTATCTGTTAATGCTTATGTGACTCGCTTCATACATTTTTCCAATTATTCAGTACCCCTGATTCCTACTGAGCCCGACAAGATTCGAGTATTTATTGGGGGGTCGTTACTTCTCTTCAGATTCCATGCCTTTAGCTTGAGGCCATGGGAGCTTCTTTCTAGTTCATTATTGAGCATGCGTCATTAGTTGAGGCTACCAAGGCCCGCTCGGTTGGAGGAGTTAGTGAGAAGAGGCAGAGACAGTTTTGGGGGTTATAGTAGTTCTAGCTCGAGGGGTGTCAGACAATCTTCTAGGCATTATCAGACCTATTTCAGCCGCCCTGTGCAGTCAGCATTACAGGCTTCTTCTAGTGGGCCATCCAGGCTGAGAGCTTCTGAGAGCTTATTTTCTCGACCGACAGACATAGTTGTTCTAGCTGGATCTTCAGTTTCTGTTCGTTAGGTTTTGGTTTCTAGAGCTTGCTATGCATATAGATCCCCGGGTCATTTTGCTTGAGATTTTCCTCGACCCAGTAAGGGTTATCAGTCCTATAGGACTCCGGCATCTTCAGGTAGCCGGGGTGGTGTTTCTCCGGGAAGCGGTGCTCAATCAGGCCGCAGTGGTTCACAGACTTCTAGAGGTGGGTCCCAGCTAGGTAGAGGTAGGAGTTCGAGAGGTGGATCACAGTATGGTCGTGGTGGGGCCCAGTGTTATTCATTCCCAGGTAGACCCGAGGCGGAGGCCTCAGATGCGGTCATTTCAGGTATTGTTTCTGTCGGACATAAAGCAGCTTCTGTACTATTTGATCCTAGATCCACTTATTCATATGTGTCTACATATCATGGTGTTAGTTGGGACATGATTTGTGATACCATAGCCGTACCTATTCATGTGTCTACTCCAGTTGGAGATTCTATTTTGGTTGATCGAGTCTATCGATCGTGCTTGGTACTTTTATGGGTTACGACACATGGGTAGACTTAATGATACTTGATATGGTGGATTTCGATATTATTTTGGGCATCACCTAGCTTTCTCCTTATCATGCGATATTGGACTGTCATGCTAAGACAGTTACTTTAACCATGCCGGGCATTCCTAGACTTGAGTGGAGGGGTACTCCTAGTCCCGCTCCGAAGAAGATTATTTCCTTTCTTCAGGCAAAGAAATTAGTTAACAAGGGGTGTTTAGCTGATTTGGCTCATGTGCGTGACACTGCTATTACATCTCCGCCTTTTGAGTTCGTTCCCATTGTGAGCGAGTACGCGGAGGTATTCCCGTCATATCTACCAAGTATGCCACCTGATTGCGATATTGGCTTTTGTATTGACTTGGACCCGGGCACCCGCCCTATTTCTATTCCGCCATATCAGATAGCACCCGCCGAGTTGAGGGAGCTAAAATATCAATTGCGAGATTTGTTGATGTTATATCCCGCATTCTTGTACAATCGGATAATTCAAGACAATCGCGGGAAGACAGTAATCAAGGCCATATTTTTACTTTGCTGGGCATATAAGTTGTTATGAAAATATTAAAGTGGAAATAATGAGAAAGGTCAAGGGCATAAAAGGAAATTCGCAATATGACTCGTGGAAATATGGAGGGAGACGAAGGGCAAATTTGTAATGTGGAAAAATTAAATTTTCATGAAAAGTACAAAATAATAATAATATGGGCTTGGAGGAAAAAGGGGCCATTTAGGCCATCTATAGTAAATGGGCCAAAGCCCATATGAGCAAAATTTATAAGTCCATAAGATGACTTAATTAGTCATCTTATTCATTATTTCTCTAGAACTTTCAAGAAAAAGCAAGAACAAAAAAAGAAGGAGAAAACCTTGAGGCCATTCGGCCAAGAGGAATTCCACAAGAAAAAATTGACTAAAATTCCTTCAAAAATCATTTTCTACCAAGTAGAGGGTCCTTAACAAAGTGGAGTTGTTGTTAAAGCAAGAAAAATTCAAAATCATACAAGTTGCCAAGTTGTAGTCAAGTGAAGAAGTGGAGGAAAAGAAAGGTGAGGACTTGTGCTCTTTTACATGTTATGAATATTTATGCATGTTGTAGTGTACAAAAGTGGATGAAATTTATGAAGAACAATATTATGGGATGTGGTCGTGAGGTGTAATATGTGTATGTATGTGTAGGAATCATGTTTCAATTGTTTCATCTAGTATTTGGTTATTATTGTTGTGAATGCTATGTGGAATAATGGAAGTTGAATAAATTTGGAGAGGTTGTAGTGTGTATGCTTGATGTTGGCCGTATAGTTGTAGTGTAATATGGAAGATAAATGGTTCTTGTTGTTATGGAAAATTTGTTGTGAGGTTGTTATAGGAAAATATGTGACTTTATTGTAGTTTATGTGAATATGGAAATGAAAGTGGCAAGATGCAAATTATGATTGTTATTAATGAAATTGGAAGGTGAAAAATGCATTGTGGGTGAATTATGGTTTTGGTGGAAGTTTATGTAAATTGAATATTATGTTCTTACATGTATAGAAGACAATGATATTAGTATGGTGTTGTTGAAATATATATTATAAGGTTAGTATTGTTTTATGAAAGTTGGAAGGTCTTGAAGGAAATTGTATATTGATTGAATTGTTAGTATTGTTGTTGGCATTGTTGTTGATACTTTGGCCGGGTTGAATTCCCGGGGTTGTTGTTGATTGAAATTGGCCAAGTTGAACTTGGTGGGATGGAGTATTTACAGGGGAAGTGCTGCCGAAATTTCGGTAGACAAATGTTACTTTAAGATTCCAATTCCAAAAGCTCTAACCAAAGTTGGTAAATGTGACCAATTTGTAGATTTTGGCGGATTTGCGACTTGAATTCGGGATAGCATACGGAGCGGCAAGAGGTATGTAAGGCTTCATCCTTCCTTCTATGGCATGTCTTAGACGTAATAAGTTGGATATGAGCCTCGGAGACAACCCTATCCTCTGGAATCCGCGCCTAGAGTTTCCCCTTTCCCATTCAGTAGAATTGAACTAAAAATGGTGTAAAAAGTTGGAAAAACTTCCTAAGCCTCTAGAACTTGCTACATAGGACCCGACTACCTTAAAACCCTCATAAGTGACGTCATAGAATGGAATGTACACAAATTTGGCACGCCGCCTCAGTTGACCCGAGGTGGGCCCAGTTTTTCCCGGTTTTCCTTTGTTGACTCGTTTGACTTGTTTCAAAGTTGAATCTAAAAGAGAACTTTTGACCCTTGTTTCGATTATTAAACGGCAAGTACTGTACCATTCTAATGGAATTATGTCCATGATGACTGTGGTAACGATGATGTCAAGAAAAAAGAATACGCCTATGACAAGCATGACAAAGATGATTTCATGACTAAAATGATGAATATGATCTTATATGGATAACGATGTAGTCCAAAATGAGAAAATGCCTACGGTAGATATGTTGACGATATGTTCTGCTATGAAAAGGAAAATATAAAAATGTTAAACTATATCTTGATACCCTAATTCTATTACAGGTAATGACTACTCTAAAGGTTCTAAGTAAATGAAACTATACCTTATGACCCTATTTGATGTTTTTCTCATAATGACACTTTTCATTGGTAGCCTCGCCTTATAATACTCGTGTTATATCCCGCATTTTTCGCATTCGGATAATTTAAGGTAATTGCGGGAGATTAAGAGCAAGATTATAATCTTGATTTTGTTTGGTGTACAGGTTGTTTATAAAAATTTAGAAGTGAAAATAATGAGAAAGGTCAAGGGCATAAAAGGAAATTCGCAATATGACTCGTGGAAATATGGAGGGAGACGAAGGGCAAATTTGAAAGTTGGAAAAATATTTCATGAATTACATAAACTAGCCAAAAATATAAGTGGGCTTGAAAGTCCTTTTTGGACAAAAATTAAGGGCCCAACCGGCCATATAGGGTCCAAGCCCATAAGGGATTCAACTTGGTCAATAAATAAGATGACTTAGTCATCTTTATCTTATTAACTTCTAGAGAATTCAAGGAGAATCAAGAACAAAAGAAAGAAGGGAAAAACCCCAAGGCCATTCGGCCATAGTAGAAATTCCAAGGAAAAATTGATAAATTTTTTCCAAAAATCATTTTCTACCAAGCAAAGGGTGCTTATCAAGGTAGAGTTGTTGTTGGAGCAAGAAAGATTCAAAATCATATAAGTTTCCAAGAGATAAGCAAGTGACAAGTTGAAGAATAAAGGTAAAATTCTAACCTTGTTTTATGTGTTATACATGGTTTATATGTGTTGTAGTATGCAAAAAATGGATGAAATTCATGAAGGAGAGAAATATGATATGTGGCCGTGTACCTATATGTATGTGTACAAGCCATGCTTCAATTGTTTTAACTAGTATTTGGTTGTTATGTTTGTAAATGATATGTAGAAAATGAAAGTTGAATGAGTTGGAAAATATTGATGTTGTGTATGGCCGTGAGGTATATTAATTTTATTATGTGTACATGGCCGTGTATATTGTATGTATGGCAATGTATATGTGTTGAAGAATGAAGAATAATGAGCAAGTTATATTCGATGTTGTAGTTGTTGTGTCGTAGATTTCATATCGCAAATAAAGGTTTGGTGACCTTGGTGAAGTATTGGTAAGTGGGAGATTATGTATATTGGAGGACAATGTTCTTGCATGGATAGTAAGTAATGGTATTAGTATGATGTTGAGGAAATATATATTACAAGGTTGCTATCGTGTTTATTGAAGTTGGAAAGTTTTGAAGAAAGTAGCAAATTGATATCACGTGTCTTGAATTAAATGTGTGGATCACTAGTGTGATTATTGAGCTATGATAATAGTTTGGCCGGGTTTGAATTCCCGGATTGTGTTTGTCAAGAATTTGGTTATATTGAATGTCGAGGATGGTGTATTTACAGAGGAAATGCTGCCGAAATTTCGGTAGCCAAGTGTTTCCTTAAGATTCTAACTCCAAGTATACTAATGAGGGTTTTGGTAAAAATGACCAATTCGCAGATTTTGACGAAATTGTGACGTGAAATTGGAATAGCAAAAGGAGCGGAAAGAGGTATGTAAGGCTTCACCTTTCTCTCTATGGCATGTCTTAACTAAACGAAGTCGGGTACGAGTCTCGGGGACAACCCTAATCCCCGGAATCCGCACCTAAAGTTTTCAACTTTTCGTTCAATTGAATTGAAGTAAAAAGTGTGCAAAATGATGAAAAGACCTTCTAGACCCCTATAACTTGCCTAAGTGGGACCCGATTACCCTAAGACTCATACAAGTAACGCTATGACACGTAAGATGGGTAAATTGTATACGCTACCTCATCCGGCCCGAGGTGGGCCCGTTACTCTCGGATCTTCCTATAATCTTGGTTAACGTACTTGAAGTGAATCCAAAGGGGGCCTTTGATCCCGATTTCGTCACCAAGTGATAAGTACGACCGGAACGACTCTACGACTAAGCCAAGTACTTCATATAAACATGAAAGTGATAAACTAATTGTTGAATCATATTTATATTTTCTAGTTATAAATTTATTTTCTAAAATACCTAAGATTTCATTTTCGGTTACTGTAACACTATATTCCGTTGATAGTTTCGCCTTAAAATACTTGTTCCTTCAAGGTGAGACAAAGCTATCACTAGCATTCCGTAATGTAATCGAAGGTCACCGACCTTATGTCACTCCGATGGATACATGATTTTCCTTGGCTCTCTTGTGTGCTCATATGATATAGGTACATAAAACGGGTGTACGTGTATGGGTATGTATATATATATGGTAAAGTAAATGTATATAAGACATGTATATGCATAAAAGATGAGTAAATGTATATGTATGTGTATGTGGGGAAAAAGGGAAGGGCCACTATTATATCACCACCTGATTCAGCTGGATTCCATCCTGGACGCGGGATGCCCGGACGCGGGATATGGGATGAGCCGTACGCGGCGTCTGTATATATATATATATATATATATATATATATATATATATATATATATATAATGTGTGATGCATATGTGATGTAATATGTTGGGTCATCGTTGGGGAAGGGGTTGGGAGAGCCGATTGTATTCGGCGTCTGTAAGTGTAAATGAAAGATACTGTCTACTGAATTGTACTGTTTTCTGTATACATGAATAAGGGACACCGAGGGGGGGTTGGGAGAGCCGATTGTATTCGGCGTCTGTAAATGTGAGCAAAAGATACCGTTACTGAAATGTACTATTTTCTGTACACGAGAATAAGTAATATAAAAATGTTGATTCCTATGCCTATGAAAAGAAACGTTCCAAAGACGAAAAGGGCAAGCCTATACGATAGCCCGCCTGAAAAGGGGCCTCCCTACGTACAGGTTACTTTCTTGCCCCATTATACGGCCTATGGCTCCGTGATATTATTATTGATCGCACTCTATGTTACTGCTTGCATTATTTTCCATGCCTTACATACTCGGTACATTATTCGTACTGACGTCCCTTGTTGTGGACGCTGCGTTTCATACCGCGCAGGTCAGCAGGTATACGGACCAGATTCCTAGCGCCCTATCAGCAGCATTCGACAGCGCTCCAGTTGTTCCGGAGCCTTATATCATCGGTACTATTTTGTGTATGTATTTTCGGGCGCGACAGTACTCGACCCTTTCTCTGTATAAATGTACTATGTCTAGAGGCTCGTAGACAGATATACACAGTCAGCTATATACAGTTAAATGTATTGTATTTTGAATGGTTCGCGTCCCGGTGTAACGCGATATTAGAAAGTTTACTGCTAATGTTAATGAAAAAAAAAATGTGCCACTGTTCATACAGGATAGCGAAGGGGTGCTCGGTACAAGTATCGGGTACTCGTCACGGCCCCTAGTCGGGTCGTGACAACGCGTCCCTTCAAGGTGAGACAAAGCGACTACGGTTGTTCCATAATGTAATCGGAGGTTACCGACCTTACGTCACTCCGATGGATATGTGACTTTCTTTGGGCTTCCATGCATGCTATTTACAAGATACATGTATATGTGTATGGGTATGTATATGTATATGGGGAAAGGGGAAGGGCAACTGTTTTATCACCACCTGATTCAGCTGGATTCCATCCCGGACGCGGGAAGCCCGGACGCGGGATATGGGAGAGCCGTACGCGGCGTCTGTATATGTGATGTATGATATATATGATATGATATGTTGGGACACCGTTGGGGAGGGGGTGGGAGAGCCGATGTATTCGGCGTCTGTACATGTGAGGAAAAGATACCGTTTACTGAAATGTACTGTTTTCTGTATACGAAAATAAGGAACACCGTGTTCTGAAAAAGGGGCTAAGCTTGCATGGTATCTGCCTACAAGGCATGCACATGCACAGCTTATTTCTGCTCCAGGACAAGCTCTGTATGTCTATTCTGTTATTATTCACACTCTATATTCAGTTACTATGTTTTCATTCATGCCTTACATACTCAGTACATTATTCGTACTGACGTCTCTTCTTGTGGACGCTGCGTTTCATGCCGCGCAGGTCAGCAGACAGGTGGATTTGAACCCTAGAAGCTCTACTAGCCGCACTTGACAGCGCTCCAGTTGTTCCGGAGCCCCACTTCCGCGGTACTATTTTGCGTATGTATATTCGGGCACAACAGTACCAGGCCCTATCTATGTATAAGTGTACTATGTCTAGAGGCTCGTAGACAGATATGCACAGTCAGTTATGTATAGTTAGATATGTGGTAGTTTGGCATCTTAATGCTGCTATGTAAAGTGATAGCGAAGTTTACTAGTCTATGTTCATAATGACGCTGCTAATGTTAATGTTCAAAAAAAATATATATGGTACTGTTCATACGGTTTGCTAAGAGGTAAAGGTAAAATGATAGATAAGGGGTGCTCGGTACAAGTATCGGGTACTCGTCACGGCCCCTAGTCGGGTCGTGACAGTTGAGTAAGGGATTCATTAGGCTGAGTGTCTGCTCTTGGGGTGCTCTATGTTGTTCGTAAAAAAGAATGATGGATCTATGAGGATATGTATCGATTATCGTCAGCTGCACAAGGTTACTATTCATAACAAGTATCCTATGCCTCATATCGATGATATATTTGACCAACTTCAGGGTGCTTCAGTGGTCTTGAAGAATGACTTGCATTCAGGCTACCATCAGCTGAAGATCAGGGCTGAATATATTCCGAAGAAAACTTTTCAGACGAGATATGGGCATTATGAGTTTTTGGTGATGTCATTATGCTTACCAATACCCTGGATGCATTCATATCTTTGATGAATGGCATCGTTAGGCCATTCTTTGACTCTTTTGGGATTATGCTTACTGATGATATCTTGGTGTATTCCAAGAGTAGAGATGAGTATGAGGGTCATCTTCGCACAGTGCTTGGGTTGTTGAAGAAGAATAGTTTGTTTACTAAGTTTTTGAAGTGTGAGCTTTTGTTAGAGTCTGTGGCGGTCTTGGGCCACGCTTTGTTTAAGGATGGGATCATAGTGGACCCTAAGAAGATTGAGGTTGTGAGGGATTGGGAGAGGCCTACAACTGTAATCGAGATCCATATTTTCATGCGTTTTGCCAGTTACTACCATCGATTTGTGAAGGGTTTCCCTACTATTGCTTCGTCATTGACCAGATTGACCTAGAAGGATGTTCTCTTCCAGTGGTCCGATGATTGTGAGACGAGCTTTCAAAAGCTCAAGACCCTTTTGACTTCAGCCCCGATTCTAGCATTACCTGTGGAGCGTAAGGATTTCTCAGTCCATTGTGATACATCCAGTATGGGTTTGTGTGCTGTTTTGATGCAGGAGGGTAGTGTCATAGCGTATGCTTCCCGTCAGTTAAAGATCCATGAGAGGAATTACCCTACCCATGATTTGAAGTTGCTAGCTATGGTCTTCACTTTGAAGATCTGGAGGCATTACTTGTATGGCATCCATTGTGCGATTTTCACCGATCACGTAGCCTTCAGCACATATTTACCCAGAGAGATCTTAATTCCAGGCAGTGCCGATGGATGAAGCTCCTAAAGGAGTATGACATCTCTATTTTTTATCATCTAGGGAAAACCAATGTTTTTGCTGATGCCTTGAGTTACAAGGCCACGAGTATGGTGAGTTTAGCCTGTTTGGTTATTTTCGAGCGTCCATTGGCCATGTTCGTTCAGACTCTGGCCAACATCTTCGTTCGTGTTGATATTTTGATCCCAAGGAAAGTCTTAGCTTGTGTCGAGGTAAGATCGTCCTTGTTAGAGCAGAGCGGGACTCATCAGTTTGAGCAGGATTCGAGATAAGGTTCTGAGGGGTGAGGTCAATGAGGCTATGATTGATTCTGAGGGTACTTTGAGGATTATGGGGGGCGTGTGTGTTCCTCATATTGGTGACTTGATTCATTTAATTTTCACTGAGGCGCATAGCTCTCGATATTCCATTCATCCGGGGGTACTAACATGTAACATGATTTGAGGCAGCATTACTGGTGGTGTCTCATGAAGAAGGATATACCCGAGTGGAAGTGGGAGAAGATTGCCATGGATTTTGTTGTGGGTCTTCCGAAGACCCTGGGTAAGTTTTATTCGATTTGGTCGATAGTTGCTCGTTTGACTAAGTCAGCTCATTTCATTCCAGTTCAGGTCTCTTATACTGTAGAGAAGTTAGCCAAGTTGTACATTTGTGACATTATAAGATTGCATGGGGTTCCCATTTCTATCATATCTGATCGGGGTTCTATCTTCACTTCCCATTTCTGGAGAGCTTTAAATGCTGAGTTGGCTACCCGAGTGAATCTTAGTACAACTTTCCACCCTCAGACCGATGGGCAGTCCGAACGTACCATTTAGGTGCTCGAGGATATGTTGAGGGCTTGTATTATGGACTTTGGTGGTCATTGGGACCAGTAGTTACCATTGGTAGAGTTTGTGTATAACAACAGTTATCACTCGAGTATCGACATGACGCCTTTTAAGGCTTTATATGGTAGGAGGTGTAGATCTCCAGTTGGTTGGTTTGATGCATTTGAGGTTTGAGGTTGGGTACGAATCTGTTGAGAGAGTCTCTTGAGGAGGTGAAGGTCACTCAGGCTAAACTTTTGGTAGCTCGGAGTTGTCAGAAGATGTATGCGGTTTGGAAGGTCCGAGATTTAGGGTAAGCTATGGGTGATCAGGTTATTTTGAAGATTTCACCCATGAAAGGTGTTATGAGATTTGGGAAGAGAGGTAAGTTGAGTCCGAGCTATATTTGGCCGTTTGAGATCCTTGATTGTGTGGACGATGTTGCTTATGAGTTGACCTTGCTACTAGGCATGGCAGGCATTCATCCAGTTTTTTATGTGTCTATGCTGAAAAAGTATCATGCCGATGGTACTTATATTGTTCGCTGGGACTCGGTATTGCCTGATGAGAATCTGACTTACGAGGGGGAGCCTATTGCGATGTTGGATAGGCAGGTTCGAAAGTTGAGGTCTAAGGAGATAGCTTCTTTGAAGGTACAATAGAAGCATCGTCTTGTTGAGAAGGCTACTTGGGAGACTGAGTCCAACATGGGTAGCCGACATCCTCAGTTATTTGCCGATTCAAGTACTTCCCATTCTCTTTCCCTTGTCGCTCGAGGACAAGTGACTGTTTAATTGGTATCTGATGTAATGACACGTTTGGTAGTTATTGCTTTTTTGATCCTTTTGACCCTTTCCCGAGCTTGGTTAGCTCACATTTGACCCGAGGGGACCATTTACATGCTTCCCCAGGTCTTTGGATATGATTTAGGTGATTTTGTGGAAAATTCTAGCTTAAAGCGAAAAAGAGTTGACTCAAAGTTGACTTTTGGGTAAACACACCTTTTTGGAGAATCTGTCTATTTCGAGAGGTCCGGATGATATTTTAGAACTTGTGTGTATATTCAGTTCGGTTCCCAATGCATTCAGCTGCATTTTGGGACTTGGGTTGGGAAGTTAATTTTGAGGTATCGGGGGTTGACTTGGTCAATGAAAAGTCCGTTGGGAATTCCAAGGCCAAGAGTGCATTCGTAGCGTGTTTTGATGTATGTTCCCATATATGGTTTGTGAGCAAATGGTCTCGGGTGATAATCGGAATGTCGGGTTGAGTTGATGAAACTTGAGAAGTTTCGGGTGTCTGGCGTCCCTCTAAAGCGGCACCAGGACCGCGACAGTGGTACTGCTATAGCGGTGACCCTGCCGCTATAGCAGCCTTGTGCATTTTGGCATGGCTCGCCAAAACGGGACCACTGAAGCGTTCGATTGAGTGCGGATACGGGTGACGGGGAATTGAGTTCATTAAATGTGTGTTAAAATCCCTAAGTCTTTCATTCAATACCACTCCGAAAATAGAGCAATTGGGAGCATTTCAAGACATTTCTTGGGGGAAAATCATTGTGGTAAGTCCTTCCATCTTCATTGCTATTCCATATCCCATTAATCATCCTAGGAAATCTCTAAAACATTCTAGTTTCGTTAAGAACTTGAGGATTAAAATAGGGTTTTATGGGTTCTTTGTTCTAGACTATAAAACCATGAATTGTTGATTGGGTTAGCTACACTAAGCATGGAATTGATGATTAGAAACTATTGTTGCATGATTCCTTTCGAATTAATGGCTAATTTATGGAATTGGAAGTTAGGTTTATACCCAAAATTGAGGGTTTTGCCTCGAATCTGAATTTGAGTAATTCATGAATTCTTCTAACTACACCCCGTTGCGTTGTTGTCCTATTTGTTTTATGTACTCGTTGGCTCGTCGCCACATTGAGATATTGGATATTGGTGATTAGTTATATATCCTGATTATGATATTGTGGTACCTTAATTTGTTGTTATTGAGATGAGGATAGTGAATCTGTTGTGGCTCATTGTGTAGCCTTATTTATGATATTACTTTTGTGCCCATGTGGGGTACTGTTTGAGATTGACTTGGTTTACTGATATTATATTTGCATTGTATTCATACTCATTTCCATGATATATTTATATTGCATTGATATGGTACTGATGGTGGGAAATTAGAAAGAAATAGAGATGCTTGAGACATATTAATATGAGTCATCTCTTGGCTGTGTGCGGAGTGACCGATATTCCTCTGAGATATATTGGATATTAAGTCATCTCTGGGCTGTATGCGGAGTGACTGATATGGAACACTTATCTTTTGAGTCATGTTGGATTTTGAGTCTTCTCTGGGCTGTGTGCGGAGTGACTGGTGCATGGACTTCGTAGGTCCCCCATGGTTTGTGCTGCCGATGATGTGATGTTTCATCGTCGGAGTACATGTGTATGAGCATATGCATTGCATTCATACTCACACATTATTGCATCGGATTTTATCTCTTGGTTATTTGTTCGTGGACTGTGATTGGATACTTATGTTGGCTAAAATTGGGATATTATTCCATGGTTATGAGATGTTCTCGGATTGTACCCTTGAAACTTGGCACAATTGGGTTTAGACGCTATAACCCAGGATGGGACTTGCTTCGTTGATACTTGGACATTAGTAACTTATACTCTATTGTTTACTTGCTTTCTTGCTTTATGGTCTTTATATACGTCAGCTAGTCTTAGTCGGCCTATGATACCTACCAGGATTTGTTGGTTGCACTGACCTACACTTACTGCATTCTTTTATGAATGCAGTGTACCAGGTTGAATCTGCTTCTACCCCTCGTTGCTGATTATCGATGTTGCTGCCGAGTCTATTCAGGGTGAGCATGAGGACGTACGCCGCCCGATGACTCTTCTTACTATTTATGTCTTTTTTCTCTTTTTGAGATTTTATGTATTATTCAGACTTGTAATATTGGTAGAGCTCTTGTATGACTAGACCAGGTACTGGGGTTGGATTCTCATTACTTCCACATTTCTTTATATCATTATTATGAGACTTACGTTATTCTATTTTCTTCCGCTTTGCTTATGTTTTATGATTGTTGGGATAAGGGTTTGTCTGCTGAGGTGAAAAAGGTAGGTGCCCGCACAACTTAACGAAAATGGGTCATGACAGATACTCCCCTTAACAAGAAAAAAATCAGGTATTTTCATTTAAATTTCCTCCATAAGATCATCTTGGAGAAAGACATTACGAACATCCCTCTATAAAATAACCATCTAGAGGCGGCTGCTAATGCTACAAAAAATATGATTGTGATTGTTGGCCACAGGTGACAATATTTCTTTTTAATTCAACTTTTCATGTTAACTCTATCCTTCGACTACTACTCTACCCTTGTATCTTTCAACTTCACCAGTTGTCTGATACATAATATTAAACGCTCATTTGCAACCTGCAAGAATCTTACCTTCTAGCAGATAAAAAATAGATCATTTGCAATTCTCCTTTAATGTTTTAATTTTAGTCTTCGCTGCATCAATCAACTTAGGCTCTTTGCTGGCATCAAGATAGATTCTATGCACAATTTCAATAAAATAAGTAGTTATACAAGCTCTGTAGTTTGGAGAGAGGTGATCATAAGTCACATAATGAGAAATTGGATGATTACATTTGGTACTTTTGAATGCACAACAAAGTCTTACATCCAAACAAGAGGTCTGAATACTCTTATGTGATCTACTTAAGGGTGGAAGGTTACAAGGACGATCAACTGAATGCTCTAAAGTGTGTGAATTAGTTGTATAAGGTTTGATAATTATAGGAACTGTAGCATACGGGTCATTGTGGTCAAGAGGAGAAGGGTCGCATTCGCAAAGTAGACTCACTGGACAGCCCTTTGTTGTCACAGGAGTTCCTATCGTGATCCTGTAGAAGGACTTGGAATGGAATAAAACCTAAGTTTCATATTTTTATTCATTCCAACACTTTTTTAAGGGATCTTAAGCTCGACCAAAAGGGCATTTTTGAGACAAATTCATCACTTGAGTTGGGGTAATTATTCATACTCAATTTTGATTATATATCATAATTAACCATTAGATTTAAGCTTTCAATCATTGATATTGAAGTGTAAAATTGGGTGACTTTTCCCTAAGTTCAAGAACGGGTAATTTGTGGATTTGAAGGGTTATATGAAGTCAAAATGCGAATCTAAGCATATTTGAAATCCTTAACTAATGGGTAACCCAATTATGAAATTTATGTAGTGATCTGACTATAGGACTCAGGGTTGACCTTTAAGGATTAACGTTGTTTACTTTGACCTAGACCACATATTAAATTATAGGAATTGGTTCCTTTGCTTAATTTGACATTATTGAACATACTTTTGGCTAGTGTTGAGCCGTTTGGATGTTTGGGGGTGAAAAGGCAGTCGTGAGAGGTTAAAGCTCTCTTGACTCAAGGTAAGTTAAGACTTTTAACTAAATAGGGGAATTTTCCCAAACTCTATGTGTTATATGCGTCTTGCGAAGGTGGGATAACTAATATATGGAATAACGAGCATATATTTGACAATCTGGTGCCGAAAAGGAATTGGTTGAAATACTAGATTATAGATTTATTTCCCAGAATTGTGTTTTGATGAGTTGAGCTAGATATATATACCTAATTCATAAATCTGGACTGGTTATATACTAGAAAAGCATGATTTATCTCTGTATCTGTTGAAATTTATGATTTAGCTGCTATGCGCTTTTGTGTGATTTCTTTCTCTACTCCTAATTTGTGATATGATTCTTGTGAGGATATTTAAAATCGAGATTTGAGCACCATGTGTGTCCAACATTGACATAATAAAAGGACCGTGTGAGTTTAGTATGACCCAAAGATATGGGGATATTATGTCCAGTTGTAAAAGTGTTATTTTATGCTTCCACCTATACACTAAAAAACAAGGTTATTTAGTATACAAGAAGAAAATTGCGCAATAATATATCAACCATGGATTTTTACATGGAAAACTCCTTCCTCAAGGGAAGCAAAAACCATGACCTATCTCCAATAGGATTTTCCCAAACTTTCGACTATAACTTCAGAAATTATAAGGTTAAAACTCTTGTACACCTAAGGAACTGACCCCTATATCACTTATCCCCAACCTCAAAAATTCTTCATTGATTGTTGGAACCTTCTTCGAAGACTCTACCCAGTCTAAAAATCCCTTTACATCATAAACCCAACACCTTAAACAAATTCACTAAGAATGTAAAAGGTCCAATTAAGGACCAATAGAATCTAACTTTTACAACTAAACAATTGCATGAATATAACTTCATAGAAGCAGGTTTTTCTTCATTGTAGCTGATTCTTCTATTCTTGAAGACGTACACTTGTATAAATCTTTCTCTATAAGCCTTTTAGTCTCTCCCCTTTGTGGTAATCTCAAAAACATCAACACAATACTTTATATTGGAGTAGAATAACCACTAGTAAATCTCCAAATCCAACCAAGACTTGGTTCAAGAATCTAAGAAAATTTTCCTGATCCTTTTATTGAAGAAAAGAGGAAAGCGCCCTCTCTCTCTCTCTCTCTCTCTCTCTCTCTCACCCTCTCCATGCAAAACCCTATAAGTGCCTAAACCCTAAACCATGGCCACTCCGGCCATGGCCAGCTCTCTTTGGTGGTTGGACAAATCCTAGCATTAACATCCTCATCCTAATTCCCACCATTAACTCAGCCAAAACTTCCCGCAATAGCCCAAACAAAATTGAATCCTAACCTTAAACATAACCCTACTACAAACTACGCAAACACAATAAAACTCAGTTGTAGAAGTGGAGCCATGAAGGCTAGTGATCCGATCCTAATCAAAACTATATATTTTGTTAACAAAGAGCTAGTTGTAAAGTAGATAGAAGCATAAGTGGCAAGATTGAACATAATTGAAAACCTACATGGGCAAGTTTTCATATGGTTGGCCTGAACTTAATTAATTGAGGAAAATCATACAACAAAAAAATTATTCCCATGTGGGCTTTCTATTTAGTCATTAAAATAAATCTACAAAGTCAAACAATAATGGAAATTAAAAACAAAAGAAAAAAAATATCATTTGAAAAAAACCCTAATATCTCGCTTTGTTGTCTCTCTCTCTCTTCAGCTCATCTGCGCCTCTCTCTCTCTTCTACGATCTTGCAAAGATGATGATATGACCAGAAATTGGTAACCAAAATTGCCACTTTGTCTGTGGAATTCTGATTTGCAACTCGAAGTTGTGAAGAATTCGTCATTTTTGGCTTCAACTAACCCCAGGTAAATATTTTTTTCTCTTCTTTGAACATTTATCTACAATCTGTACCTCATAAGCTGATTGTTGTTGTGTTATTACCTTGCATGGACTGAATCAACCTGTGTGGAGCTAAAATCTCTTAATTTTAATATGTTTCCACCACCTCAATATCTGATTTGAAGTTGGGTCTCTAAATCTCATAGTGGAGATGGTGTTCGCCTTCAACCATGGTAAGCTACACCTTAATGCTTCATAATTCATGTAAAAATATTGACAAAAGTTGGTTTGCCTCACTTTATTCCTTTACCCTGTTATTATAGCTCTGTGTAGAAACCTGAATATGTGTTGCTTGTTGTTTGTTCCTTGTGTGTTGTTTGACTGTCCTTACATTCTTTATTATCATCAATGTTGAACACTAATTCTTAGATAAGGAATTTGACTCTTATCACTATTTAGAATTCTTCTCATATCAATTTCCAAGCCATCTGCTAGCTTATTTCCTTCCCTTAGAATATGTTAAAATGTAACTTCCATGCTGCTACTAAGGTCCCTAGCTTCATCCACCCAAATAACAATGTTCCATGGTGGTTTCCATCCCTAAGACAAAATCTTCTGCACCATTTGTGAATCAGTTTGAAAAATTATGTTGTTGACCCTTTCCCCTTGATATCATTTTTGCCTCTATATTAGTAGCATATCCTATATCCTCAGCTTGTGCATAAATCAAATCCCCTTCTGTACCCCTGAAACAAAAGCCACATGCACTTCTCCCTGGATTTCATCTTGATGCCCCATTAGTATTGCATATACACCATCCTTCTGGAGGAAGCTTCCAAAGAACTTTAGTAACCTTTAGTTGTGTTCTCCCCCCTTCCATCATCTGAATCAAATCACTCTATTTGTTTGGAATATTATTGAAGGAATGATTTCTCAATTGAACAAGCCTTTGTATGGTAGAGAAAACTTGATAGATAACTCTATTCCTAGATCTTCTATCCCCATATTTGATACAATTTTTTCTCTTCCATAGTTCCCAAATTATTATTGCTAGCATTGCAAGATATATCTGCTTCAATCTCCCAGTATCTGGTATCTGCCACCATATCACAATTAGTTGCTGCAACTGTAGGCCCTCCATATTGATACCTGCATAAGAACAAAAATAGGACCAAGTCCTACTAGCTATAAAAGATGTGGTGAACAGATGTTGGATTGTCTCCTCCTTAGGATTTGAGCAACACCAGCATCTGGACACCATGTTGAATCTCATCCTCCTCAAAATGGTATCCAAAGGCAACTTGTACTTCCAGCATCTCCATAAGAAAAATGAGATTTTGAAGGGCGATTCTTTAAACCATATGAATCTATACTTGTCTATCTCCTGTCCTCTTAATCTTACAAAATCCCAAGAAGATCTTATAGAAGATTCACCCTTATTATCCAATAACCACCATGGCTTGTCAGATCCTCTTTCCATCCTAGAAGGTGATATTGTATATTTAACATGCTGAACAATATCCTCTGGCAACCCTTCAGTCAGCCCATCCCTATTCCACCTTCCATCAACCACTAATTCATGCACAGTTTGAATATTTTCATCAGACCTTTCCTCTTGACTTGCATAATATAATGCCCTCAATCAAGTCCAACTGTCGAACAAAACCGTGATTTCCCATTTTAGGTTGCCACCATATTTGATATTCTATCAAATCCCTTACCTGCAGCATCTTTTTCCAAGTTTGGGACCCATACCTCCATGGCACTAGAACAACATTTTCTTTCTTACAATATTTATTACTTAAGAATGCACTCCAGAGTGATGACTTTATTCTGAAATTCCACCATAACTTATAGTACAAAGCTAAAGATACATCATAAAATGATCTAAAACCAAGCCCTCATTCACTTTTTGGTACACATAAATGATTCCATGTAGCCCAATGTCTACTCCCCCCACCAAATAGTGTTGCTCCAAAAGAACTGAGCAGACATTCTATGCATTTGCTTTATGACCCCATCTAGTGGATTCACTGTAGATAGCAAATATATAGGCATGCTTTGCAAAATATGTTTGATCAGAACTACCCTCCCTGCAAAGGATATCATTTGTCCTTTCTAACTCTGTTATATGTTCATGATCTTGAGAACTATAGCATTAAAAAACTCCTTCTTCCTCCTACTATGATAAATAGGGCATCCCAGATATACAAAAGGAAAGTCCTTCCTTGCTATACTAGTAACTATCTCCACAGTAATACTGATATATCCTGGCACATTCTTATGCATATACACTGAGCCTTTTTCCTTATTGATCTTCTGGCCAAATGTTCTCTCATATTTCTTCAAAATTTCCATTACCAGTTGTAATGACAATACATCTGCTGAAGAAAAAATGATTGTGTCATCAACACAAGCAAGATGATTCACTTTAGGCCTCTATTTAGGCATTCCAAACCTCTTAAATTGTGGCACCTGATGTAACTTATTAATTTTTCTTGTCAATACTTCAGATGTCAGGATCAATAATGTAGGTGACAAAGGCTCACCCTATTTCATACCTCTAGATGATTGAAAAAAAACCTTGTTGTTGTCCATTTACTAGCGAATACCAATTGTTGCTTATTATCCTATATACCATACCAATCAATCTTTCTGAAAATCCCAGTGTCCTCAATACCTTAGTTAAAAACAACCCAGATACCTGTCAAAGTCCTTCGCCATAACAAGCTTCATAACTACATTGGCATACTTAGTTCTTAGCCTTATGTCTGAGATGATTTCCTTGGTTAATAGGACATTATCCACTATACTTCTATGTTTCACTAACCCAGCCTGATTTAATGAAATTATATCTGCCAACCCCTCCACCAATTTTTGATGCATCAATCTTGAAAACATATTATTGACAAACTTGCTCAAACTAATAGGTCTCGTATCAGAGAAAGGTGTTAATGACTTCCGTTTTTGGTAACAAGACCAAGTTAGTATGGGTAATAATTTTAGGAAGTTCAATACCACAAAAAAAGGCTTTTACCTTTTTTGTGACATCATCTCCAATAATCTCCCTACATGTTTGGTAAAACAGCCCTGTAAAGCCATGTGGGCATATATCACTATAACAATTTAATTTAAAAACCACTTCCGTATAACATCATCTTTTGTAGGCAGTTCTTCAATCTCTCTGTCCTGATCCTCTATAATTGTTGTTGGCACCTGATCTAACATTTCAAAATCAATAGGATCTTCTTCTTTATTAAACTGCTCCTTATAGAACCAGATTGCTTCTTCAGATATATCTTTTGAGTTTTCTATCCAGTTTCCGTCCTCATCTTGGATCCTTTTCAACTGCAATCTCCTTCTTCTACCTTGTACATAGGCATGAAAGAACTTTTTATTTCCGTCCCCACCTTGAAACCACTGCATTCCAGCTTTTTATTTCCAAAATTTCTCCTCCAAATGTAAATAACAGTTCAAATCTACTTGCATTCTATGTAAGCATTTCCTGTTTGAAGGAGAAGGTTGCACTTCAAATTGAATCTCACAAACCTTAATCACCTCTTCCAAAGTTTCAATTTCTTCAAAAATATTGCCAAAAGTCTGGTTTCTCCATTGTGCCAAAGCAGCCTTTACCTTTTCCAATTTTTGGTGAAAAGTGAGAAAGGGTTGCCCAAGAAAGCTACTGCCCATTGATCTCTAACTATATTAAAGAAAATTTCATGTTTAACCCAAAAATTTAAGAATTTAAAAGATTTTTGACTGACATGGATTCTTTAGCATAAGATATCAACATTGGAGCATGATCAGACCCAGTTGTGATTAGATGTATGATATATATACCAGGATACTTGATTTGTATAGCATGATTGCCCAGACATCTATCCAATATTTTAAATATAGAATCCTATCCACTTTGCCCATTCCACTATGTAAACTTATTGCCCTTGAAAATCCAAATCAGCTACTCCATAACTCTGAATGCATCCTATGAAATCTTGTACTTCAGTGATTGTTAAAGGAAGGCCTCCTATTTCTCTTCATCTGAAGTTATTACATTAGAGCCCCCACCTATTAACCATGGTATCACCATTGTTGTAGCAATATCCTCCAATGATTTTCGCAGTTCCTTTCTTTCCTCCCGACTACACTTTACATAAATCAGTGAGACCCCCATCTCATCTTGACTACCACTCAATTTCAACTTTAAAGGTTAATATTGAGGATGATCCACCCTAGTATGACATTCAAATATATCCTCTACAAAAGCCCATATTTTACCAGACATGTTCTCTACAATATGTTATATTCCAATCCTCCTTTTGTATTCCTCGAGTTTATCAGCAATTTGAAAAGGTTCCATGAGTCCTATAGAACCAAAATGGTACTTTTGATTTATTTTAATGAACCTTGTAAAAGCCTCCATTCTGTTAACAGATCCAATATTCCATATGAGAGCATTCATCATGGTTTATTAGATTTATTAAGAGTTCTTCTAGTTTGAACTCCACTTCCTGGTGGAACATTGGTATCCCTTGTTGTTTTCTTTTTTTTATCATAACAGCTCCTTTCTCTAGCACCTTAGGTTAAAGATCCCCCAATCTAGCTACTTCCTTCAAATTTTGTTCAAGTGAATGGACATCAAGATCTTTTCCCCCAAATTTCACATGAATAATGGTTTTTGGTTGCTCTTCTATGGGCGCTATCTGCCCAGTGTCATCTTGTTTATGATCCCCTATTACTGGTTGCTTGCTAATTGTATCAACTTATGCATCTCTTTATGCTACTAGTTTTCTTTTGTTTTCTCCTTCACTTGATATTACTCTGCTGGTTCTAATGACTTTTTTTGTGGTGACAGAATACCATCTGACTACTACTGTTCCTCCTCTTCTTGGGATTCCTCCTTGCTATCCATATCTAAGTGTTGCTCATCCATGATATTTCATGGTATGTTTTCATTATCCACTTCATGATCTATCTCTTGGTTGTCTTCCCTCTCTTCTTCTACTTGACTTTTTGCTGGACTTTCCTCAAGGATATTACATTTGTTTGCACTTTTAGCCCTGTTGTTCTGTGTCTCTTCTATCACCAATGCAAATTGAACCTTTGATGTACTACTAACTTTTTTTTTTTGTTGGACCATTATCCTTGTGAACATTGCATTTGATTTGACTGATTTCTTTTCTTTTATTTGCAACCTCCTCCTTTTCATTTTGACTATTAGATGAAACTTTCTTTGAAGATTTTCTTTTGTTATTGTCTTCTGATTTTTTATTCTCCTCAGACTGATCTTCCTTTCTTTCTGCAGAGGGATGTGTTTTGCTAACATCATTGTCTTCAACATTATCCTCAACACCAAGAATAGCAAAGGTATTGTGAGTATCTACCCCATTATTGTTATACCCCGCATTTTTGTACGTCAAATTATTCGCAAGCAAATTGACTCAAGTTAAAGACGGGATTGCTTTCGGACATGAAATAGGAACCTTTAATTTTCAATTTTAATTAGTACATAAATTGTTTATAATTTTTATTTAGTGTAAAAATATTATTGGAGATTAGGACCTAATTAATTATGATTAAATTATTAAGTAGGGATTAGTGATTAATTAAAATTAATTAATTTAATTAAGCCTTGTGGGCCCCACCCCAAAAAAAAAGATATTTGGTTGGCAATGGGCTGCCACGTGGCACCAAGTGGGCTGCCACATTGCATCCATTGGTGTAGACTTATAATATGAACGTGTCAAGCAAACGGTCCCTTAAAAGGGAATTTGCACACGTTATATACTTAACATTTCATTGTTAAGATTTGTTTTGCATTTTGTTCAAACTTTGGATGAACATCATAAGTTCAATTCGGCCAAATTATGGTGGAATGGAAAAAAATTGTTTCTTATTTTGATTAAAGTTCCAAGGTGATTTGCAAGTTCAAGAAGGCGATAGCAACATTGGATGTTGAATTTAGGAAGGAGAAATTGTGGAATTGGGGAAATTAAGTGTAGAAATTCCTCCGAGAAAATTAAGGTAAGATTTTCTTATCCTGTGGTGTAATTATATTAATGGTGTGGTAATGGAGTTATTAACATTTGATTGGGCGAAATTGGAAGTAAGAAAATGCATAAAATTAATATTATAGGAAATTGTGGGTTGAAATGGATTTAGAGAAGTTGTTGGGTTGTTAGAATTGTTATGGGCAGAAATGTGAGAATTTTATATGTATATCTCTCTTGTTGGTATTTCTATGCTAACAGGAGAATAATTGGAAATTCGGGTTAGGTGAATATATAGGGGAAATGCTGCCCGATTATCGTTAAGCCCTTAACTAATGAAAAACCCTTGACGAGAAAGTATAAGTTAAAGAATAAGTTCTATAATCCAGGCTACGGATTTATGAACTAGAAAGTATAGTTACTAACGATAACGTTACTTTGACGTTAAATAGGCTAAAGGGGGCGACAAAGCGAACGGATTTGCGAATAGTCGTTAAACAGGTATGTAAAGTTGTCCCTTCTTTCTTTTGGTATGTCTTAGATTTAAGTGATGAATGATATGAGCTTTGGGGTAATCCTATTCATAAGTCTTGAATGTGATTCATGATTCTTATTGACTTCTTGATGTTAGAACTCTTAAGTGATTGAGCTTCCCTCTTCAGTTTCCTATACATTGGATAATAGTCGATATATATATAAGTTCCTATTCCTAGAAACTCTACGATAACTGATGTCCTTGACTTCTATAAGCTGTTTCATTCTATATTGACATATGTCTATGGTTCCTAAGGCTCTTTTGATATTGTTTATGATGACGTTCGAGGGATATTTGATATGATTGTCGCTATTGATACTCAGGTGTAAATCCCTTCTTCTTATTTTGTTTGAGTCTTGATAATGTTTTAAATTGCATATGGTTGCTCACTACTCTGCTCGTGCATGCCTCAATATGTCTTTCACCGAGTCCCGGGCCGGGTATGTTATCGTGCACAGTTTCACTGCATTGTTCACCGAGTCCCTCACTAGAGGGCCGGGTACGGTATATATATATTTGATGATATGATGATATGATGATATGTTATGGCGGCCAGGAGGGCATATGATGACTTTATTCACCTAGTCCCATAATGGGCCGGGTATGATATATGATATTGACATGCATGATTTATGTTTCAAAAGGCAAGTGTTTTGGTATTCTGGATGTTATACTTGTCTCCTGTACTCCCTATTTCAGTTATGATCCTTTTTACTATATTTCATGTTTTATATACTCAGTTCATATTCCGTACTGACCCCCTTTCCTCGGGGGGGCTGCGTTTCATGCCCGCAGGTACACACATTCGATTTGGTGATCCCCCATCTTAGGATTCCGTTTCAGCAGTCTTGGAGAGCTCCATTGTTCCGGAGCCTAGATTTTGGTACAAACCTTCTGATATATATATATATATATATATGTTGGTCCAAGGGTACGACCGGGGCCCTGTCCTATCATATTTCACTGTTGATACTCTTAGAGGTCTGTAGACATATGTGTGGGTTGTGTATAAGTTCTGTTCAGCTGTGTCTATACGATGTGCTTTGATATGAGTTCCGTCTATAGTGGCAGCCTTGCCGACTTGCATATAATATGATATTGTTGGGTAGTGGTAGCCTGGTCGGCTTGCGTATCATTTTATGATTTGATCAGCTGTGACTCCTCAGGAGTGTAGCTTCAGTTAAAGTCTTATGGAGAAATAATAACAGAGAGGACATGACATGGGAAGCGGAAGAAGACATGAAATTCAGGTACCCACATTTATTTCCACCTTCAGAGGAGACTCAGGCAGAGAAGCCATTGCCCCCAGGTATGTGATGCTTTATTCAATGTTTTCTTAGTCGTGTTTGGCCATGGTTGTTGATGTGTTGTTGTAGCCCTATGAGGCGATATATATTTTGGGTTGCTGTGACAGGATGGTAGTACCATATTACAAGGGAAACTCTGGTGAAATTTTTCTAGAATCCCTATGAGTCTGTCATTCGAGGACGAATGTTTCTAAGAGGGGGAGAATGTTACACCTCGTAGTTTCGTTCGTTGAGATTCGTTAGGCGTTAGTTGTCCTAATCGTGAAAATGAGATTTACCTTAGGATATATGAGATTATATGTTCCCATATTATGGTTATGGGGGTTTAAACCCATGGAATAAGCAGTGGAAGGATTTAAGAACAAGTAAATTAAGGAATGGAGTTTGTCAGAACTTTGGGAAAACTTGGCAAAATTTTCGGACAAGATTTTGGTCTAGATTGGGGGAGGAATATCTCCTAGAACATGAGGAGTTTTGGTGTGTTTCTTTTATCCAAATTGAATTTCATCTAGTCTAGTTTCTAACGCAACAAACCGTTCGTCAATGTGACATCAGAGTAAAATGTTATTGGTGTTTCAAGACAGACTGTCTGAGCAAAAAATTTTGACGGACCGTTTGATGCCCCGCAGAAAATTTTGCGGCCCGTCGAATTGCATCAGCCCAGCGTAAAATGGTTACAGTGAACCATATTTGGCTGGGCAGTTCTACAGACCATTTTGACGGTCCGTAGGAATTTTGATGGCCCGTCAAATGGGCGCATAATTGCCCGACGGGATTTTAAGTTCCGCTTTATATATTTCACTCCACTACATTTGGACATTTTATTTTACCAAATCAGATCCAAAAGCTCTCCAAAAACCCTCTCTTCAACTCCGTAAACTAATTCAAGCCAAAATCCAAGGGAGATTAAATATCAAGAGGCAAGAATCAAGATACCCATGTGTTTGAAGTCTTGCTAGGGTTTGTAGACTTCAAGAATTTTTTGGATATTGAACCTAGGGTTTTCATATAAGTTGATAGCTTGCTCCAAAGTTCATTCTTATGGGATAAAAAGGTTAGTTTTCATACTTATTACATGTTATCAAGAATGTTTAGTTGTTGAACAACGTGGGTAGAAGGAGAAAGTAGAAGATGAGTTCTAAATGTAGCTTTTATGATATTTTTGAGTAGTAAGCTAACTTGAGTTATGATTCTTAGTATGATATGGATATAATCTGGCTATGGAAGGTAATAATGGTGATAAAGAAGCATTATATGAAAATGTGCTAAAATGGGTATGAAGTTGCTAGCATAAGTTGAACATAAGGATGAATTTTGAAGGCTTAATGAAGTGTGATCACTTGATTATGATATTATGAGTATATTATGGATGTTATTGTGGTTGTTGGGAGTTGTTTCGTGATGTGGTGGAAGTTGACAAAATAGGGGAAATGCTGCCCAATTTGCATTTGGTCATGAATTATTCTAGTTTGAGTTTATGAGTATCATTAAGGCTTAACCATGGTATGAGTCCTTCTAAATGTAGATTATTCAAGCTTCAACGGGGAACATTAAATAGCTAAGGAGACAAAGAGGTATGTAAGGCTAACCCTTCTTTCATTAAAGCATGGTTCCCTTGCTATATGTATCCTTTCATGAGTTCCATAATGTCTTCCAAATAACTCTATGTCTAAGATTACCAAAGCTTACAATTCTCGATGCGTTCACGACTCTATTGCCTCTTTTATATGATATTTGATCCTCTAAGGATAGATATAACGAAAGTGATGATGTCAATGATGACGATGATACTCATGAACTCCTATGTAT
Organism: Lycium barbarum; assembly: GCF_019175385.1. Classification (NCBI taxonomy): domain Eukaryota; kingdom Viridiplantae; phylum Streptophyta; class Magnoliopsida; order Solanales; family Solanaceae; genus Lycium; species Lycium barbarum. Next base: position 59,428,907 of record NC_083337.1, read on the forward strand.
ACAGATTTAAGTATGTATGACTATTATGTAACACCGAGCTGATATGGCCAGGTATGATACCTATTTTGCGCACACCCCTGCAGTTGGGTACGGATAACACTGAGCCTTGGTAGGGCCAGGTATGTATGCCACCGAGCCTTATCATGGCCGGGTATGTAAAACTATCGAACCTTCATGGTCGGGTATGCTATGGATACGAATATGTATATGAATACGGATACGAATATGGATATGGATATGGACATATGTATATGTATATATATGTATGTACACGAGCACGCATTAGAAATGGAAGGTCCCTATGAAAGACAAGTAAGTAATTACAATGATGGCTATTATCCGTTGAATCTCCCATCTTATGCTATTTCTTATGCTGTCTCTTATGCTCATATTATGATATTGATTATGCTTTACATGCTCAGTACATTATTCGTACTGACATCCTTTTGTTTGTGGACGCTGCGTCATGCCCGTAGGTGGACAGGAAGACAGGCTTGATCTATAGATACCTTATTCAGGGACTACATAGAGGAGCTCCACTTCATCCGGAGCTAAAGCTTTTGGTATTATTCTTTTATGTACATACCTATGGGCAAGGCGGGGTCCTATCCCGCCTATATGATGTGGCATAATCTTCTTAGAGGCTCGTAGACAGTTGTGTGTGATTAGATGTCCTTAGCCTTGTCGGCTTATAATTTGTATATCATTTTGATATCCTCGTCGGCTTATGTACATTGATATGGGCATAGTTGTTAATGATATTATGAATGTATTGTCGCTCAATGAGATTAGCATGAATGATGGATAGAAATTATGACTAAGCTATATGGCTCAGCTAGATGTAAAAGGTAAATGTACGATAAGAGGTGCCCGAGTGGGTTAGCACCGAGTGCCCGTCATGGCCCTCTGGTTGGGTCGTGACACAGTCATAAAATACGCTATAAAGTCGCTCAGTCACTCAGAATTTCTAAAAGTGGTCGTCTTGACCCGAAGCTGACAAAGGTCAACTCCAAAATCATAAATTCTCATAATCACAACCAATGACCCAAAACACACCCGAATGCCTCGGGATCTGACCAAGTCAAAAATCGTGTCCTGTACCTAACAGAACTATCTGAATTCAGTTCCAGACGCGTTTACCCAAAATACAACTATTGGTCAAAGTTCTTCCCAAAATCAAACTTAAGAACTCAAAACTAGGATTTTCCCTCTCCGATACTAATCTGATTGCCTCGATAACCATGCCACCCCTCCCCACAAGTCAAATACGGCGAACTAAAGCTAAGCGAAGGGTCATTTGGGAAAAAATAGGTAAAATCATCAAAATGACCTAACTGGTCATATCACTCATATATGATTCCAGATTTAAAATTGATGAAGAAACTACCATGGCTATGGCTTGGATATCATTCCCAAATCTGCTTTCGAGATTCACTGCAAAGGAATCTTTTTTTACTTTGGCCTGCAATAGAGAAATATTTACATTCCCACTTTATTACTATCAACAAAATGAGACCTAGTTGTGCTAGGGTTAAAGTGCATGCCGATTTGTTTGCAGATCCTACTAAGTATGTCAAGATGGAGATAGAAGATAAGGGTACTAGTGCTATAAGGATTGAAAAGGTGAAAATTTAGTATAATTTTCGTCCAAAATATTGTACTAAATGCAAGCTTTAAGGGGACTCCAATGATGAATACAAAATGATACATTCAGAACTTATTTCAATCCCTGTTGAAGATGTTGATATAGAAGAAAAGGTTGAAAAGCAAGGTGTAGGAGATTAGAAGTATAAGAATTATATAGTTAAGAACTATCTGCCAGAATTCTTTCAAGTGGTAAAATAGTAGGAAATCTTGGAAACATGAACATTGTTAGGGATAAAAGAGCTTTTACCAATGTTGATAAATGTACAATCAGTAAAGAACCTAGAACAGAGGTACAAGCTCATAACCAGTTTGATGGGTTTACAAATAAGGACGATGGGCATATAAACAAAGATTCTGACAAAAAATTAGATGCTGAAGTAACTAACAAAGTGGGTGAATCCAACAACGATGAGGTCTTGAAATGAAGCAACAAGGAGAATGTTAACAGGAAGGGTTATCAGTAGCATCAAGAGATTGATAATACCAAAAATTAAGTGGAGAAGGCCTTTGAAAATATATAAGATATACCAGCAGAAAAGATGGATACTCAACCATCCATAAGTGAGGGGGGGGGGGGGGGGGAACCTGGGGTGAAAGAGTGGAAGAAGAATAGGGAACAGAGGATAATCGCAATGTAGAAGGAGAAATATTTGTTGTAGACAAAGAAAGCAGTTATTCAGATGGAAACTATGGGAGGCTGTCAAAGATAAATGAAGATATCACAGGCATAGAGGAAGGGAAATCACATGAACAATAAAATGAAGGAGATGAGGCAACAAATATACAAAGAGAGAATGATAATAAACATGTTCAGGATGAATCAAAACGTATTGATTCTTCAGAAGTGAGTAGTTCAACAGTTACTCAAGAACAAACCAATTATGCAATGATTATCAGGGGGAGATGCAACATGTAGAAGTAATTCCAAAAAATAACAAGGAAATAAATGATCAGGAATCAGCTCATGTTATAGAAAAGGAGCAAAATGAAGAGAATGGTTAGACAGAAACTGTGGAGTCTTTTATGGGAATTTAGGAGATGTAAGAGAGGTGGAGCAATGTTAGCTACATATCCTCAAATTAGAGAGGATAATGTCTCATACATAAGAGATCTTGCTATCAATGAAGGGGCTATTATTATAAGTTCTACTGTTGTAGAGAATCAAAGTGTTACACTACTGAAAGAAAATTCTCTAATGAAATAGGATTTTACATGTTTTCTTCTGGCACATGCATCACATACTTTGTTTTTCTTGAGCTTTGATATTGGTAATCTAAGGACCAGTTCTTTAGATATTAGTTTGTTTAGTAGCAAGAAGCTTCTATGTCCTAATCTTTTATGCCATAGGAGTGAGTCTGCTCTACTCTTCCTCCTTGGTAGGGATCTATTGTGAGAAAGTTCCTTTTGTCGCATGTCATATGTCCGGAACATCCACTATCCACGTACCATAAATTGTTGCTTTCTTTTATTTCCTTTTCAATCTCTTTATCACTATCTGAATCACACACAACACTGGTGATACAAAGAAAGATACTGGGGGGAAAGGGACGTCTGATGATAGGGATAACAATGATAGTGAAGAAAGCTTGAACCAAAATCTAGAGAAGATTATTAGACAAGCTGATCTATCTCTAAATTCAAGCATAAAGGGAAATAAAAAGGGTAAGAAGTATGGCACTATGGTGTTAAGTAGATGTTATCTAAGTAATAGTTGATGAGCTTAAAATAGAGTATTGATGATTTGCCAAACAATATATCTAGAAGACAATCAAGCACAAGGGAGATATAATAAAGACATTGATAAACCTGTAGTTCAAACAGATCTATAAAGGATTCAGTGAAGCAGTCATAATAGGAAAGGAACTGGTCCTTATTAAGGAACTCTAGAGACTGTAGATGAGAAATTGCATAATCGACCTGGAGAATTGGAATAATTGACTGATTCATATTCTATGAGGACTCAGAGTTCAACTATATGGAATTCTTACCTTAATTGGAATACATGGAATTAGCGTTAAAGTAGGTAAAGAAGAAGCCGACAGGCAAACACAGAAAGAAGGAAATACAGGTCAAACAAGTATTGGTTTTCAGATACAATTATGTAACAAACACTTACTTAGATTCAAACAAGGCAAAGTCAGCAACCCACTTCTATATAAACACATCACGAAAAAGCTTTGGATCTTAACCAAAAATATCTGATGAGAGGCGTCAAAAGTGAGCAAAATCAACACGTGAGTTTCTATAGGGCCAAAAACACAACGACAAACAACCCGAGCTTATCAAGATTTATCATTATGTTATTTAAGTGTAATTGTTAGGTTCTAATTGTGGTTCCAACTATTTTCCTATGTGAAAATTGTGTTATAGGTGTTTATAATTGAGCTGTAAGGGACTTCCTTGACTGGCTAGAATCATTGAAGTAGGGCTAGCAGTTTTGTAACAATACGTACTTCTGAACTACGGTATAGAACCATGGACCCAGAATAGCAAATTTTTTCTAAGTGTTGTGAGGAAGAGTGAGATTGCTCAGTGAGCTATAAAGTGAGACAAGGCCTCGCTCGGCGAGTAGTAGTGTATCCAAAATGCAAAATCAGAAAATTGACGAAGTATGGGAAATCTGGGGGGGCTCATTGAGAGAAGCTCATAGCGAGGCATCACCTTGCCATATATCTGGCTAAGGAAAGCCCATAGCAAGCCAAACACTCATGTTAGAACTCACTCAGCGAGCCAATGTAGCTCAAACCAATCTTATAAATTCAACGCTTAACCTGAAAATTCATTTTTCAGTCATTCCAACTTCGTATAAAAACCCTTGACAAGAAATTTTGTAATGACCCGCCTGGTCTTTATTGGTCCTTCCGTATCCCGTGTATGAAAACCAAATGGCCCGTTATAAGATTGGTCCACATGGGAGTTTTAAGTGTAACATTTAATCGTTGTTGAATTAGATGAGAGTTAAAGAGTTGTGGACTGGGGGAGGATTTCTTCGGCGCCGCGGGTGAACCACCGCTATAACGATCCCACTGTAGCGGAGGAGCAGTCCGCTGCAGTGGTATATACGGACCAGTACCCAAGTTTAATGACTTTACTTCGGGATTTAAACCCTTTTGCCAGAAAAACCCCTCTTCTAAACAGTCATTAGGGTATTCCCAGAGTAAAACACTTGATGACTAGGGAAAAGTAGCCATTCAAACATCCTTCGAGTTATCTGCCTTAAAGATTTCTCTATCACGATTTTTGGCTCAAAGACGGGATGGTGGATATTCCATGAATGTTCGTGATAGCTGCTCATCAATGAGGTAGGTTATGGTTTACTTGAGTTAGACTTTGATTAGTAAATCGTACATATGCTATAGAATTGAAGGGAAAAAGCATGATTAGGTCTTCGGACACGAAGTTCGATTTAATATTGTTTAGGTTAAGATAAATGCTGATTTTTGTGGGCATCGCGCCATTAAGTGAATAAGTGAACCAAGATGCGTAGTTAATAGGCCAAAAAGGGAAGCAAAGTGGTTAGTATGGTTTGTTATTGATTCTAGATATCATGGTGGGGTATGTGCAATTATTGAGTTGACCATAATAGAGTCTTGTTATACCATGGGTGGGGGTAACCTATTGCTAAATTGTAGGTGTCCTTATTGGGCAGTCATGTTATCATTATTCTATGTACGAAGCATGCGGGAACCATAAATATTTACTTCCTTGTTAATTCGGAGTGATTCCTTATTCACATTATTGATAAGTCGAGTTTGTGTCTTGGTCTGGCTGTTGCGTAATGAATTGTATTCTTGTTGTATGTATCTTCGAGTAGTATCCACAGTGTTAGAAGGTTGATTTCTTGAGTCTTGTTATGACTAGTGACATGGTGACCTGTGTTCCTTGATATTGATTTATTGATTGTTCACATTCCTTATTGATTGTGGAACAGAAATACATTGTTATGAGAAGAATAATATAAATATGAAAAGGCACATTTGACAGGGGGTAAGGATGTGGCATAGTTATGGGCTCGTGATCCGAGATCCGTTTCATAGTGAGTGGTACATGAACACCATGAGTCCCCTGCTGGTCATGGCTATTTGGGCAAACATTACCATTTATCATGTGTGTACAGATATGATAATAACATTGATTGCTTTGTACTTGTGTGTTCATCTATTGTGACGATGGCAGAGCTGATTCCGATTGGATGACATATAGTCATGGTTCATTATGGTAAGTTACAATTGATTTCCCCATGATTGTGGAGATGAGGCGTTTACAAGTAACCTCATAATCTGTTGATAAATAGAGGAAGGTAGGTTGAGTCGACCCCATTAGCCTGGCTAAGTGTTTGGGAGTATGTTGATTTGCTATCATTGACTGCATTGCCTTACTTATTCTTACTTGATACCGGATAAGTGGTGTGAGTCTAGTGTCCATTGCAGGCTGTGTGCTAATTAGGTCTAATCGTTGAACTACGAGTATGTTAATGTAAGGGGAAAAAGGTAAGAATTAGTGGTCCCACTGAGTGTCGGTGGATAGGGAGGTTGAGGTCTGTTCTTTATAGTTTGTCGGGGTTTCATTGGTTCAGGAGTTGTCTTGAATGTAACTGTTGTTTTCTGTGGGTCCTTAATTTCTTAGTGTTGTATTAACATGGTAATGGGATACGAGCATGTTTATGTCAGAACTGTTTAAGTATGGGTAGGATTTAAAAGGTGTTAAGACTGTACCCATCTGTTTATTCGGTTGATTTTATATCGTGTTGCATGAACTAATATTAGTTGGCCTATGATGCTTACCAGTACGTGTGGTGTACTGATACTACTCTTGCTACATTCCTTTTTGGGTTGTAGATATGTTTCAGGTTATTGCTTGAAAGTCTCACTTAGTTGCAGTGGCGAAGATCTTCCTACAACTTCTCGGTATCTCTTACTCCAATGCAGAAGTTTTGTAATTTTATTTTAAGCCTATTCCTCTATATGGTATAAGCTCTTGTACACGTCTAGACTAGATCCCGGGAAGTTGTAATTTTCTACAGTTTTAAAGAAAGGCATTTATGTTTTATACTTACTATGAATTATTGTCTGCTGTACTTTGTCAAATGATTTATTTAATGGGTTGGTGTGTAAGGGTTCACCTACCAGGAGGTAATCAGGTAGGCACCCGCACGATCCGTAATTCGGGTCGTCATAGATTTCCTCTCCTCTGCCACATCAAGGTAAGACCATTCCTATGATTCTTAATCAGTACTAGTACTAAATACATGATTCTTAAACAAAAACAAATTTCCAGGGTAATCCTTCTCATGCAATAAAAAGTTAGGGTTTTGGTTTTCTTCATCACCATAGAAAACTAGTTTCTTGAATCTGAGTATTTACAGGCATGTAGGATTTCTATCTACACGTGGGATCATCATTGTTCTTCGCCACGCCACGTTAATTCATGAAAATATTATTTCTCATCAGAGTTAGAGATTTATGTCTCATGTCACGATAAACCTCATATACAAGTCAGTTATATATATATATATATATATATATATATATATATATATATATATATATATATATATATATATATATATATATATATATATTATCATGCTCAATCATGTTTCAGTTATTTGTATTCATCAATATCATTATGGTTATCATGAATCTGTTCGTAATCTATTTATATCGTGTTTTCATTGCCATTGGTTCTCGGATACAAGTAATGATCCCATATTTTTCCATTTTATGAATTTACATGTTTCCGTGTTTCATGAAAGTTATATATATTTATACATATTTTCATGTTAAACTATTTACATATTATGTTTATGAAATTCATGGGCTTTCAAGCAAACCATGTTTATGTTAAGTCTTTTTGGGAGTAGCATAGATTTATCGAGTAGGTTTAAACACTTGACACTACATACGCCAACATAGGATAAGGATCACTTCACCCAGTTAGGATGATACCTTCATATTTATTGATTGGTTCCATTCATGCCATGTTCATATCTCATACCCCGGCAAGGTATGAGATTGTTTTGCTAGCCAGGCCAAAGACCAAACTCCACGTGCTCACATAGTGATTTCAGTTTGTTGGTTATACTAAGGCTCTCCCACTTAAAAATGTTTTACTCATGTTACAGTATCATTATGCCAGATCATGATCATTTCCAGGTTTTAGTTACAGTTTACAACTTCAGTTACAACTTACTTTTTTACAGCTTCAGTTGTAGTTTATAGTTACATTTTCAGTTTCATATTACTTCATGTATCCATGTTATTGATTTGGGTTTCCCATTCCCCGAGCACCCCACTTATTTCATGCAGTTGCTTTACATACAAGTACAATTCCAGTGTACTTACGTCCTTATTTTCCAGGGCATTCATTTCACGATACAAGTGCTGATTTTTAGGATGATAGATCTACTCATTAAGACATCATCATATCAGCTAGTTGGTGAGCCCCACTTACTTCGGGGAATTGTCTTTACTTTCCAATAATCATTCCATGTTAGGTAGTTAGGTATGCTGGGGGCCTGGTCCTAACAACAGTTCAGCATTCAGATTTATGTTTGAGGTTTCATAGACTAGTCAGTATGTCATGTTAGGTATTCAATTATGTTCAGCCTTGTGGGCTACACTATCATGTTTCCAGACTAGTTTCGCACTTATGTTTTAGAGCCCGTTTGGATTGGCTTATAAAGTTCCTTATAAGCTGTTTTCAACTTTTTTGAGTCTTTGGCTGGCCAGCTTAAAGTCATTTTGTGCTTAAAATAAGCTCAAAAAAGTAATTGGGCCCATTTGACTTAGCTTATCTAAAGCAGCTTATAAGCCAAAAAAATAAGTTAGACTACCCCAACTTATTTTTTTTAGCTTATAAGCTGTTTGCAGCTTATAGACATAAGCCCATCCAAACAGGCTCTTAAACGGTATTTTCAGTGTTATTATGATGTCACGTGTTTTATTCAGACTATTCATGTTTTAACTTATATTCCGCATTAGTACATGTGCCATGTTGATTTAGGAAGCCATGTTGTTGCTCGGTCACATGCAGTCAGGAATCGAATGTCGTGTTACATTCAGGCCTAGTTTCAGGGCGTGACAAAGCTTATATCAGAGCACTAAATTCAAGTGTCCTAGGGAGTCTATGAATTTGTGTCTAGGGAAGTCTCCTTCATGTGTGTGTGCATGCCACACATATAAATGGTTGACTATCAAGGCATTAAGGACTGTTTCACTTCTTTCTACTTTATATCGTGCCATGAAGCTTAGAGCAGTAAGTAACAAACGCTTCCTATCAAATTCCGTACATATAGAATGCGCAAGGGATGAGCAAGAAATTCAAGGTCCAAGTGAGGACGTTACCCAATGGGGAATGATTGTGAAGTGTGTTATAGTAACAAATGAGACTTGAGACGATATTAATTGTGAATAAAGTGCATGTCGCCCGAGAAGGGAATATGGTATAAAGGATTCGGAAGTTGAATAATAACGATGTACGTAAGGAAGAAGAATAAGAAAATTCTTGAAGAGAAAGACATAGATATAAGTAAAAGAGTTAAGTCGGCAGGTAACTTAAATCATGGAGGATCTCAGGGAGGTGGACGCAGACATTTTCTTAATAGGAAGTCATCACGACCTGCTCGTGCACCAATCCCGGGGTATAAATATAATTAGAAAGGTCAGTTTAGCCATAAACAGAGTTTTAGAGCACCAGGCTCTCAGTCAAAGGACGTTGTAGTGCAACAAGTGTGGTAAGAAACACCAAGAGGTGTGTCGTTCGGGCATAGATGGATGTCTTTGGTGTGGCCAACAGGGTCACTATCTGAGGGACTACCCATCAGTGAGACAAGGTACCAGATGTAATGTGGCTCCAGCTCCTCATAATTCTCACGCCCAAGCAGGGTGTGTTGTAGCTAAGTCTGGTAATACAGGCAGAGGTCAGACCGTTGGTATGCTTAAGCAGGTCATCAGGTTTCAGAGGCATCCCCAGATGTCACCCAGGTAAGATGAAGATAGATCTAATGTAAGACTTCATGGGTTAACATGTTACGTATTTAGCCCAGGGGGCATAAACTGCCCATTATAGTTTTGAACAGATAATAGACTAAGGGCAAAATACCTAGGTCAAAAATGTTTGATATTACAAAAGATATGTTTTTCATACGACTCATGCACAAGACTAAGAAGATTTGATGTACGAAATGAGAACCAAAAGTAGACAATATTGAATTTCAGGAATAATATTTTAATTCTTTAAAGTTTATTCAGATCAAAACTAGAAAGTATTGACCAAAAAAAGAACTACAAAGTATTACGTTTGTCAGTTATTGTAAGAAGTAGATTTTATTAGGAGATAAGAAAATGGAATGGTTGCCTCTTAGGTTATGTGAGTAAGTGGTTACCTCAGTTGTGTATAGTCTGATATGATTTTGATGTGTATTGAAAGTTCGGGGTTAGGTATTCCAATCTTTTGTTCAGGACAGACAAAAATTTCCCTAAGTGTGATCCATGTCTTTTCAGAAGACATAGTATATGACCGTAGAATAGGGCCGGATGATGAGGGAAGTTAGAAATAACCGTATGCTTTACTTTAGTTATTCAGAGCAGAATAAGAGAACATTATACTAGCAGGTAAGTTTTGAGTAGATAAAGTGAAATAAAAATATAAGCAGAGCTAGTAGAGGTACGAATTGATTTCCTTAATCAGGTTAACACTAGTGAGTGGGTAACAGTTTGAATACACCGAATGTGTGTTAGAAGCTGAAGAGTTTAAGTTAAACCCGAAGTACAGTGATAGTAGAAAAATAAAATCAGCTAGGTAGTAACAGCAAACTACAGAAGAATAGCCTTTAAGAGTTATCAAAAAGAGATATCCCTAAGACTGACAGTGTGAGCAAAGTTAAGTTGTTAAAACAAAATGTTCCAGCTATGAATACGTTAGCACCCCTTTCATTTAAGTAATTCAGTTTTTCCCAATAAGGAAGATTGCTCAGAAGTGAGTCATCATCAATGATGTGAAGTAAAAAAATTGTAAAAGATAAGAAAAGTTAATTAGATCCCAATGAAAGAGAAGGATTCGCAAGTATTAGACCTTAACCTCTAAGGGAGTGATGTGTACATCGTCAATAAGTCTAGTTGAATATTTGAAAGCTTGAAGGGTTAGCATGAGATATCAATAATCTCTGTTCAGTAATAAGGGCAAAATGAGATAGTCTTCATAAGGAATTTTCCACGCACGAGAAACACGAAGTGATTTAGAATGATCGTCGATCGACTTGTGTCAAGCTCAGTTATTTTAAACTAGGAGATCATAGAAAAACTATGAGATCATGCCAAGTCATTTGTTACAAGGATTGTGCCATTGCACGAGACTCCAATCTTCAGGGTGCTAGTGAAAGACTTAGCGCACAACAATACTATGAGTATTTTCAGTAAGTACCTCAAAAAAATCAAGTATGGGAAGTATAGCTCATGTTGAACAAGAAAATTAAGGTAAGGGAAGTACACTGCTTATCTAATCTTGGAGTTCGACTCTTGGACTCAAATGAAGGTGGAGGTGTTGTTTAAAACAGAGCTCAATCCTCCTCACGACTCAATTCAAGGGCTATGGTGGCACCTACACTGTCCCACCGATAGGCGAACCTGTCACGACCCGGTTAGGGGCCATGACGGGTACCCGATGTCACGACCCAACCCCGTAGGCCGTGACTAGTGCCCGATCTGGGCACCCAAACCCATCTATCAAATGCATTCAAGTATATAGCAGAAGCCGTCAAGGATATATTCTAAATTTAGATAATTTCCAGAAAAATTTCAGCAGAGTTTCCTTTGTTTTACAGACTATCCAAAATAACCCTGCGCACAGAAAATACCAACAAAGGCCACACCGGCCAACAAGGCAACATGTAAACATATGCGGACCGGCCGCCGCGGCGAATGGGGTCGCCCAAACACATCATATACACACATCTGTACAGAAAGACCCAACCCACAAACATGTCCACAGACCTCTAAACAGACCGACAGAATCATATGACAGGACAGGGCCCCGCCGTACCCAAATAATCAGATATACAGAAATATATACATAACAAAAGATGTATGTACCAAAAGTGGACTCCGGATCAAAAGGGAGTACTCCGAAATAGCAGAAAGTGGAGCCTACAGTGATGGATCACCTGTGTCTGTACCTGCGGGCATGAAACGCAGCCCCCGAAGAAAGGGGGTCAGTATGAAAGATGTACTGAGTATGACAAGCATAGAGTACAGAAATATGAGCCATAACTGAAAACAAACAGGATACAAAGGGGAAATACCGAACAGTATATCAAAATTTGTATCAAAACCATATATACGTAATGCAAACAAAATCATGCAAAGCTCAGGAACGTGGTCACCCCTCCGACGCTGGTGCCACACACAGCATAACACCGGAAGGTTCAAATCTCCATACATCCCCGAGCACACATATCAGCATAGCATATCACCAGCCATATCACAGCATAACTCCAAACGGAACCCGGCCCTATGGCGAGGTCTCGGGAACCGTAACACAGCATACGACCGAATTTATCATAACGCGCACGAATCATTACCGGCCCGGGAACCGGTGAACGAAGTCATAATAAGGGCACGAGCGGAGTCGTGAGCAAACAATGCAACTTATAAGTCAAAACACCTTTTTAAACTTGATAATATCATATGCTAACTCATTAATCAAATAGTTCGAATAACTAGTCACTACGGGGTTCGTTTCACAAAAGTATTTCCAACATAGTATTTATGGTTCAAAATATAGTTTAGAATATCGTGGCAGTCAAACATTATTTTATGATAACCAAATTCATAACCAAAAGTGTTTAGCCGACATTAGACAAGAATGGGCATAATAGAGCAAACAAAGAAGTCTCGATGCTAGCGGGCCCACCGCGGGTCAAGTCGAGGTGGCGGACATGAATCACAGATCTTTGGGGTCTATGGAATCATACATGGAAGTCTCGAGGCAACTTGATTACATTTACAATATAATATGAGTTTTATAATTCAATTCAATTGAATGAATAATACTAAATTTCCAATTCGGATTTCTAGGAACAGAATTTCCCTCGGGGCTCCAATATCAACCTAGTATACCTAAGACATGCCAAAAGAAGGAATGGGTAGCCTTACATACCTTATATGCGTCTTACGCTCGCCCGAAACTCAAGTCCCGTTTCGCTCAGAATCTGCAAATGGCCAAAGTTACCAATTAGGGATTTCAAGGCTTAAGAATTCACTTAACCTCATTTTTGTCTACCGAAATTTCGGCAGCATTTCCCCTATATATATAACACCCCGAGACTTAGCTCGGCTCCATATACAACAACAACAACAACCCACAATATCACAAACATCACAAGTCATAACAAAATCACTCTAACGTCAATATTCTTTCTTTCTACATAATTCAACAACTTCCATCCAAACTTCACAACATCAAACTAACATCCACATTATCATATTCTTTTACTCATTCAGAGTTATTCAAACACATTCCAATAATATCCCAAGCGATATACATGAATTTAACCAATCCGCTAATTTCCATATTCTATTCAAAACTTCTACGAATGCAACAAAACTTCCCAAATCACATTGTCTTCCTTCCAAATTTATTAACAACAACCATAATCCACATTTAATGTCTTACTTCCACAATTATATAAGAATATACCAAAAATCATATAATTTCCCATAAACACCCACAACCATTTTCAATACCAATTCAACTCGTTAAACGTTCATTTACGTCATAAATGCCACAACGACGCAATTAACAAACTAAATAAAATCAAATTCATCTCCTTCACCACAACATGGCTCACGACCACTTCATCACACACACACACACACACACGGTTTCACACACACACTCCAAAACTACGCAATTCTCATCTATTCCCAATCCTTATAATATTCATACAAGTTCCTTAACACAAAAGTGGCAAAATCCTTACCTTTTCTTGAAATTCCGACTTGCCGCAAACGTGATTCTTTCGCCAAACAAATTGTATCACGTCGGAGAGCGTCTTGAACTTACTACAAATATAAGAAGAACAAGATTTTTAGAATCAAAACAAGGCTAGGAAATTTTTTTTCTTTCTCTCTATGAGGTTCGGCCGAATAGGTTCAAGAACTCCAAGATGAGTTTTTTTTTTTGTTTCTTGATCCTTCTATAGATAAACATGGATATATGCATTGATTAAGTGGTCACATGTTGATCACTTGACCACTTAAAATGGGGCTTGGGCCAAGCCTCTTGGCCGGCTACCCCCTAAGGTTTTGGCCTCAATTTTCCTTCAAATTTTTCTTGGCCCAATTCGTTGAAATCTCGTTTTGTAATTCCCGAAACTAATTTCTGAAATTCCAAATTTGCCCTCGAACTTCCTCCATATTCCCACACCACTATTTTTCATAAACAACCTAGACATATTAACTAAAATCAAAATATTGCCTTATAACATACAAGTCTTAATTATTTTCACGATTTCCAATTATGCGAAAACACGGGACATAACATTCTCCCCCCCTTTAGAACATTCGTCCCCGAATGTTAAATTACTCTTATAAGGTCTTATGAGCATAACGGGGGAGTCCCTCTCTTGCAAGTAGTACACATAATTCATCCCTTGATTAATACAACAAGTTTAAAAAAAAAATTTAGATTACCTGTGGGCGTAGGAAACAAGTGGGGATATTTCCTCCTCATCTCCTCCTCCGACTCCCAGGTCATCTCTTCCCGGTTGTTGTTGCGCCATAGGACTTTAACAGAAGGCACTTCCTTTGTTATATCCCGATCCAGAATAGTTATAGGCTGTTCTTCATAAGACAAATGCTCCGTTACCTGAATGTCATTTACTGGGAATATTCTGGAAGGATCACCAATACATTTTCGCAGCATGGACACATGAAATACCGGGTGCACTGCCTCCAAATCGGATGGTAAGTCTAGCTCATAGGCGACCTCGCCTATCTTCTGAATGATCTGATACGGCCCGATATACCACTGGCTTAACTTACCCTTTTTACCGAATCTCATAACACCCTTCATAGGCGTCACCTTCTGAAATACCCCGTCGCCAATCTGGAACTCTAATGGTCGACGTCGTCTGTCTGCATATGCTCTCTGTCGACTATGTGCAACCAATAATCGCTCCCGAATAAGTTTTACTTTATCCACTGCTTCCTGGATCACATCTGGCCCAATTAATTTGGTTTCGCCCACATCGAACCACCCAATAGGAGATCTGCATTTCCTGCCATAAAGAGCTTCGTACGGTGCCATCTGAATGCTGGAGTGATAACTGTAATTATAGGCAAATTCAATAACCGGCAAATGATCATCCCAGCTGCCTCTGAAATCAATAACGCAGGCCCGCAACATATCTTCTAGCGTCTGAATAGTGCGCTCGGCCTGCCCGTCGGACTGAGGATGAAAAGCTGTACTGAGGCTCACCTGAGTCCCTAATCCCTCCTGAAATGACCTCCAGAAATTTGCCGTAAACTGGGCACCTCGGTCAGTAATAATAGATACAGGGACTCCGTGAAGTCTGACTATCTCTCTGATATATAATCTAGCATAATCCTCAGCCGAATAAGTAGTCCTGACGGGGAGGAAGTGGGCTGATTTCGTCAATCTGTCAACAATAACCCAAATAGAATCGTACCTGCGTGGAGTGCGTGGTAACCCAACAACGAAATCCATATTAATCATCTCCCATTTCCAGGCTGGAATTTCCATCTCCTGTAATAATCCACCGGGCTTCTGATGTTCAATTTTAACTTGCTGACAATTTGGGCACTGACCAACGAACGCTGCAATATCTTTCTTCATACCGTCGCACCAATACAAACTTCTGAGATCATGATACATTTTAGTGGAACCAGGATGAACAGAATACCGTGCATTATGCGCCTCGCCCATGATTTGTCGCCGTAAGCTTGCAACATCCGGTACACAGAATCTGCCTTCATATAATAATACCCCTTCAGGAAAAATTTCAAACGGAGTCTTTTATTTATTAAGAGCCACATCTCTGTACTGAACCAGAATA
Source organism: Lycium barbarum (assembly GCF_019175385.1). Taxonomy (NCBI): domain Eukaryota; kingdom Viridiplantae; phylum Streptophyta; class Magnoliopsida; order Solanales; family Solanaceae; genus Lycium; species Lycium barbarum. The sequence goes on from NC_083337.1 coordinate 59,444,631, forward strand.
GGATCCTCAAACTGTCGCTGCTTTACTTCTTCTATAATAGATGATTCAGCAACTGCACGAACAGAAATCACAGAATCTCCAGAATCTGCCAAACGAACTCCAAGGCTGGCCAACTGATGAATTTCACGAACCAAATCTTTCTTACCAGGTGGTACATCAGCCAAGCTGCCCATAGACTTGCGGTTAAGTGCATCCGCTACCACATTGGCTTTCCCATGATGGTACAGAATATCAACGTCATAATCTTTCAATAATTCAAGCCATCTTCTCTGCCGCAAATTTAGTTCCATCTGCTTAAAAATATACTGGAGACTCTTATGGTGTGTATAAATATCAACATGGACCCCATATAAATAGTGCCGCCAAATCTTCAAAGCGTGAATCACCGCGGCCAACTCAAGATCATGAGTGGGATAATTCTTCTCGTGCGGTCTGAGCTGCCGGGAGGCATAGGCTATAACTCGACTGTGCTGCATCAACACACAGCCTATCCCAATACCAGAGGCATCACAATAGACAACATACCCGTCTGATCCTTCTGGAAGGGCTAAAACTGGAGCTGTAATTAATTTTTCTTTCAACATCTGAAAGCTGCGCTCGCAGGCATCAGTCCACTGAAAGTTTGCTCCTTTCTGAGTAACCTTCGTCAGTGGTGCCGCAATAGAAGAAAATTTTTCCACGAACCTCCGATAATATCTGGCTAACCCCAGAAAACTGCGAACCTCTGTCGGTGTAGTAGGCCTGGGCCAATTCTGTACAGCTTCAATTTTCTGCGTATCGACCCGAATACCATCTGCTCCGACAATATGCCCCAAGAATGCCACAGAAGTTAACCAGAATTCACATTTGGAAAATTTAGCATATAATTTTTGTTGCCGAAGAATACCAAGTACTGTTCTCAAATGATCTGAATGCTCCTCTGCTGATCGTGAATAAATCAGAATATCATCGATAAACACAATCACGAACATATCCAGGAAAGGCCGAAATACCCGATTCATCAGATCCATGAATACCGCTGGAGCATTAGTCAGCCCGAAAGACATCACTCTGAATTCATAATGCCCGTACCGGGTCCTGAAAGCAGTCTTCGGGATATCTGATTCTCGCACTCGCACCTGATGATAACCCGAGCGCAAATCTATCTTTGAAAAATATTTAGAACCCTGCAACTGATCAAACAAATCATCAATCCGGGGGAGGGGATATTTATTCTTTATAGTCACCTTACTTAATTGCCGATAATCGATACACATTCGCAGTGACCCATCTTTCTTTCTTACAAATAATACCGGCGCTCCCCAGGGTGATGTACTCGGTCTGATAAAGCCTTTATCTAACAGATCTTTCAGCTGCTCTTTCAATTCCTTCAATTCAGCCGGTGCCATTCTGTACGGAGGAATAGATATAGGCTGCGTATCCGGCAACAAGTCTATAGTGAAGTCTATCTCCCGTTCAGGCGGAAGACCCGGAAGCTCATCTGGAAACACATCTGGGAACTCACTAACAACCGGAACAGACTGAAGAGTAGGCTTCTCGGCTGTAGTATCGTGCACACGAACCAAATGATAGATGTAACCTTTCTGAATCATCTTCTTAGCCTTGAGGTACGAAATAAACTTACCCCTCGGCGATGCCGTAGACCCGAACCACTCTATAACTGGTTCCCCTGGAAACTGAAAACGGACTACCTTTTTCTGGCAGTCAACATTAGCATAACAGGAAGCCAACCAGTCCATACCCATAATGACATCAAATTCCAGCATATCTAATTCTATCAAATCAGCTTTAGTGCAGCGATCACATATAGTCACAGAACAATCCCTGTATACCTGCCTCGCTATAATACAATCCCCGACCGGGGTGGCTACCTCAAATAGCTCTATAGGCTCAGACACTATCCCAATTTTACTAGCAACGAGCGGGGAAATATATGATAAAGTAGAACCATGATCAATCAGTGCATATACAGATCTGGAGAAAATCAGTAATGTACCTGTGACGACATTTGGTGAAGCCTCCTGGTCTTGGCGACTGGCTAATGCATATATGCGGTTCGAGGGACCGCTAGAACCTGAAGCACTGCCACGACCTCGACCGCATCCCACCGGTGCAGGCATACCTCGCCCCGCAGGGCGTGCAACTGATGGAGCAGATGATGAACCAGCGGCTGATCCCGTCGGCTGAGCTACACTACCAGAACCGCTCACCAACGGACAATCTCGCATAATATGACCCTGACCACCGCATGAAAAACAGGCTCCAGTAAGTCGATAACACTCTCCCGGGTGCGATTTCCCACAATGGGAACAACGAGGCCTGGGTGGTCTGGGCTGGCTGGGACCTCTGGCTATCTGTGACCCTGATGCTCTGGAGCTCTGATCGGCCCCAGACTGTCCTGCACTGTCAAATCTCCTACCGGTTGGCTGTGTACTCCGGCCTGACGGAGGAGGATGTCTGCCTGACTGCTGCTGCTGAGGCTGTCCGCCTCGAGAATCTCCAAAATAACTTGCGGATCTGGCCCTCTTGGGCGGCCTCCTGTCCCGATCTCTGCTGGAATAATCAGCTGTATGTCGGTCCTCTATACCCAGGGCATAAGCCTGTAGTCGGGCAATATCCATGTCTGTCTGCAATGCCACCGCCATACAGCCATCAATCAAATAGCGGTCTAACCCCATCACGTATCTGTGCATCCGATCGGCCATATCTGCTACTATGGCTGGTGCATACCGGGCCAAAGAATCAAACTCCATATTATACTCACGGACACTCCGACCCCTTTGCTGCAGATGCAAAAATCGGTCAACCCGCGCCCGCCGTAACTCTGGGGGCAAAACGTGGTGAGTGAAAGCAGTCATGAACTCATCCCAAGTAGCTGGGGTAGCACCCTCACCCCTGGATAGTTCCCAGGACTCATACCAGTGAGCAGCAACATCCCGTAGTCTATGTGAAGCCAACTCAACAGACTCAGTCTCTGAAGCCCTGACCAAATCTAGTGAGCGCCGCATCCCCCGAATAAAGTCATGGGGGTCCTCGTCGGGTTTAGACCCGAAGAACTCTGGAGGGCCACATAATAGAAACTCTCGAACCCTCAGGCTGTCACGCCTGTCGTCATCATCATCATCTCTCCGCCCGCGTCTGCGAGCCTGTCCCGCTACCAGAGTGGTCAATAACTGCACAGCCTCTCTCAGTGTCCTGTCCTCCACCCCTGGCTGAGGAGCTGGAGGCTCGGCTGCAGGTACTCGGGCCCCTGGAGCTGCTGATGGACCTGCTCCAGGCCCCGCCGGTGGTGGTGTAGCGGATCCCTCTGAATGGGGCACAACCTCGGGAAAATCATAAACACGAGCCCGGGTAACTCGCTGTGCCTGACTAGTGCCTGCCATCCCTGCCTTGCCCTTCTGGGCCGCCGTTGCCTTCTTCGGAGGCATCACTGCAAACACAATAACGAATCAGATCAAAATCATCCTAATAGCACAGCTCTAACGCACGATCTAAGATTCCAAAGAAAGGTAACACCCTAAATGCCCTGTAGCCTCCTGTTTATAGATGTGGTGCACAACACACCGATAAACAAGACTCTACGAGACACGGCCTGTAGACATTCCGAGGACAGACTGCTCTGATACCATTTTTGTCACGACCCAACCCCGTAGGCCGTGACTAGTGCCCGATCTGGGCACCCAAACCCATCTATCAAATGCATTCAAGTATAAAGAAGAAGTCGTCAAGGCTATATTCTAAATTTAGATAATTTCCAGAAAAATTTCGGCAGAGTTTCCTTTGTTTTACAGACTATCCAAATTAACCCTGCGCACAGAAAATACCAACAAAGGCCACACCGGCCAACAAGGCAACATGTAAACATATGCGGACCGGCCGCCGCGGCGAATGGGGTCGCCCAAACACATCATATACACACATCCGTACAGAAAGACCCAACCCACAAACATGTCCACAGACCTCTAAACAGACCGACAGAATCATATGATAGGACAGGGCCCCGCCGTACCTAAATAATCAGATATACAGAAATATATACATAACAAAACATGTATGTACCAAAAGTGGACTCCGGATCAAAAGGGAGTACTCCGAAATAGCAGAAAGTGGAGCCTACAGTGATGGATCACCTGTGTCTGTACCTGCGGGCATGAAACGCAGCCCCCGAAGAAAGGGGGTCAGTACGAAAGATGTACTGAGTATGTAAAGCATAGAGTACAGAAATATGAGCCATAACTGAAAACAAACAGGATACAAAGGGGAAATACCGAACAGTATATCAAAATCTGTATCAAAACCATATATACGTAATGCAAACAACATCATGCAAAGCTCAGGAATGTGGTCACCACTCCGACGCTGGTGCCACACACAGCATAACACCGGAAGGTTCAAATCTCCGTACATCCCCGAGCACACATATCAGCATAGCATATCACCAGCCATATCACAGCATAACTCCAAACGGAACCCGACCCTATGGAGAGGTCTCGGGAACCGTAACACAGCATACGGCCGAATTTATCATAGCGCGCATGAATCATAACCGGCCCGGGAACCGGTGAACGAAGTCATAATAAGGGCACGAGCGGAGTCGTGAGCAAACAATGCAACTTATAAGTCAAAACACCTTTTTAAACTTGATAATATCATATGCTAACTCATTAATCAAATAGTTCGAATAACTAGTCACTACGGGGTTCGTTTCACAAAAGTATTTCCAACATAGTATTTATGGTTCAAAATATAGTTTAGAATATCGTGGCAGTCAAACATTATTTTATGATAACCAAATTCATAACCAAAAGTGTTTTGCCAACATTAGACAAGAATGGGCATAATAGAGCAAACAAAGAAGTCTCGATGCTAGCGGGCCCACCGCGGGTCAAGTCGAGGTGGCGGACATGAATCACAGATCTTTGGGGTCTATGGAATCATACATGGAAGTCTCGAGGCAACTTGATTACATTTACAATATAATATGAGTTTTATAATTCAATTCAATTGAATGAATAATACTAAATTTCCAATTCGGATTTCAAGGAACAGAATTGCCCTCGGGGCTCCAATATCGACCTAGTATACCTAAGACATGCCAAAAGAAGGAATGGGTAGCCTTACATACCTTATATGCGTCTTACGCTCGCCCGAAACTCAAGTCCCGTTTCGCTCAGAATCTGCAAATGGTCAAAGTTACCAATTAGGGATTTCAAGGCTTAAGAATTCACTTAACCTCATTTTTGTCTACCGAAATTTCGGCAGCATTTCCCCTATATATATAACACCCCGAGACTTAGCTCGGCTCCATATACAACAACAACAACAACCCACAATATCACAAACATCACAAGTCATAACAAAATCACTCTAACGTCAATATTCTTTCTTTCTACATAATTCAACAACTTCCATCCAAACTTCACAACATCAAACTAACATCCACATTATCATATTCTTTTACTCATTCAGAGTAATTCAAACACATTCCAATAATATCCCAAGCGATATACATGAATTTAACCAATCCGCTAATTTCCATATTCTATTCAAAACTTCTACGAATGCAACAAAACTTCCCAAATCACATTGTCTTCCTTCCAAATTTATTAACAACAACCATAATCCACATTTAAAGTCTTACTTCCACAATTATATAAGAATATACCAAAAATCATATAATTTCCCATAAACACCCACAACCATTTTCAATACCAATTCAACTCGTTAAACGTTCATTTACGTCATAAATGCCACAACGACGCAATTAACAAACTAAATAAAATCAAATTCATCTCCTTCACCACAACATGGCTCACGGCCACTTCATCACACACACACACACACACGATTTCACACACACACACACACTCCAAAACTACGTAATTCTCGTCTATTCCCAATCCTTATAATATTCATACAAGTTCCATAACACAAAAGTGGCAAAATCCTTACCTTTTCTTGAAATTCCGACTTGCCGCAAACGTGATTCTTTCGCCAAACAAAATGTATCACGTCAGAGAGCGTCTTGAACTTACTACGAATATGAGAAGAACAAGATTTTTAGAATCAAAACAAGGCTAGGAATTTTTTTTTCTTTCTCTCTATGGGGTTCGGCCGAATAGGTTCAAGAACTCCAAGATGAGTTTTTTTTTTTGTTTCTTGATCCTTCTATAGATAAACATGGATATATGCATTGATTAAGTGGTCACATGTTGATCACATGACCACTTAAAATGGGGCTTGGGCCAAGCCTCTTGGCCGGCCACCCCCTAAGGTTTGGGCCTCAATTTTCCTTCAAATTTTTCTTGGCCCAATTCGTTGAAATCTCGTTTTGTAATTCCCGAAACTAATTTCTGAAATTCCAAATTTACCCTCGAACTTCCTCCATATTCCCACACCACTATTTTTCATAAACAACCTAGACATATTAACTAAAATCAAAATATTGCCTTATAACATACAAGTCTTAATTATTTTCACGATTTCCAATTATGCGAAAACACGGGACATAACATTCTCCCCCCCTTTAGAACATTCGTCCCCGAATGTTAAATTACTCTTAAAAGGTCTTATGAGCATAACGGGGGAGTCCCTCTCTTGTAAGTAGTACACATAATTCATCCCTCGATTAATACAACAAGTTTTTTAAAAAAAATTAGATTACCTGTGGGCGTAGGAAACAAGTGGGGATATTTCCTCCTCATCTCCTCCTCCGACTCCCAGGTCATCTCTTCCCGGTTGTTGTTGCGCCATAGGACTTTAACAGAACGCACTTCCTTAGTGCTTAGTCTCCTGACCTGCCGATCCAGAATAGTTATAGGCTGCTCTTCATAAGACAAATGCTCCGTTACCTGAATGTCATTTACTGGGAATATTCTGGAAGGATCACCAATACATTTTCGCAGCATGGACACATGAAATACCGGGTGCACTACCTCCAAATCGGATGGTAAGTCTAGCTCATAGGCGACCTCGCCTATCTTCTGAATGATCTGATACTGCCCGATATACCGCGGGCTTAACTTACCCTTTTTACCGAATCTCATAACACCCTTCATAGGCGTCACCTTCTGAAATACCCCGTCGCTAATCTGGAACTCTAATGGTCGACGTCATCTGTCTGCATATGCATTCTGTTGACTCTGTGCAACCAATAATCGCTCCCGAATAAGTTTTACTTTATCCACTGCTTCCTGGATCACATCTAGCCCAATTAATTTGGTTTCGCCCACATCGAACCACCCAATAGGAGATCTGCATTTCCTGCCATAAAGAGCTTCGTACGGTGCCATCTGAATGCTGGAGTGATAACTATTATTATAGGCAATTTCAATAAGCGGCAAATGATCATCCCAGCTGCCTCTGAAATCAATAACGCAGGCCCGCAACATATCTTCCAGCGTCTGAATAGTGCGCTCGGCCTGCCCGTCGGACTGAGGATGAAAAGCTGTACTGAGGCTCACCTGAGTCCCTAATCCCTCCTGAAATGACCTCCAGAAATTTGCCGTAAACTGGGCACCTCGGTCAGTAATAATAGATACAGGGACTCCGTGAAGTCTGACTATCTCTCTGATATATAATCTAGCATAATCCTCAGCCGAATAAGTAGTCCGGACGGGGAGAAAGTGGGCTGATTTCGTCAATCTGTCAACAATAACCCAAATAGAATCGTACCTGCGTGGAGTGCGTGGTAACCCAACAACGAAATCCATATTAATCATCTCCCATTTCCAGGCTGGAATTTCCATCTCCTGTAATAATCCACCGGGCTTCTGATGTTCAATTTTAACTTGCTGACAATTTGGGCACTGACCAACGAACGCTGCAATATCTTTCTTCATACCGTCCCACCAATACAAACTTTTGAGATCATGATACATTTTAGTGGAACCAGGATGAACAGAATATCGTGCATTATGCGCCTCGCCCATGATTTGTCGCCGTAAGCTTGCAACATCCGGTACACAGAATCTGCCTTCATATAATAATACCCCTTCAGGAAAAATTTCAAACGGAGTCTTTTATTTATTAAGAGCCACATCTCTGTACTGAACCAGAATAGGATCCTCAAACTGTCGCTGCTTTACTTCTTCTATAATAGATGATTCAGCAACTGCACGAACAGAAATCACAGAATCTCCAGAATCTGCCAAACGAACTCCAAGGCTGGCCAACTGATGAATTTCACGAACCAAATCTTTCTTACCAGGTGGTACATCAGCCAAGCTGCCCATAGACTTGCGGCTAAGTGCATCCGCTACCACATTGGCTTTCCCAGGATGGTACAGAATATCAACGTCATAATCTTTCAATAATTCAAGCCATCTTCTCTGCCGCAAATTTAGTTCCATCTGCTTAAAAATATACTGGAGACTCTTATGGTGTGTATAAATATCAACATGGACCCCATATAAATAGTGCCGCCAAATCCTCAAAGCGTGAATCACCGCGGCCAACTCAAGATCATGAGTGGGATAATTCTTCTCGTGCGGTCTGAGCTGCCGGGAGGCATAGGCTATAACTCGACTGTGCTGCATCAACACACAGCCTATCCCAATACCAGAGGCATCACAATAGACAACATACCCGTCTGATCCTTCTGGAAGGGCTAAAACTGGAGCTGTAATTAATTTTTCTTTCAACATCTGAAAGCTGCGCTCGCAGGCATCAGTCCACTGAAAGTTTGCTCCTTTCTGAGTAACCTTCGTCAGTGGTGCCGCAATAGAAGAAAATTTTTCCACGAACCTCCGATAATATCTGGCTAACCCCAGAAAACTGCGAACCTCTGTCGGTGTAGTAGGCCTGGGCCAATTCTGTACAGCTTCAATTTTCTGCGTATCGACCCGAATACCATCTGCTCCGACAATATGCCCCAAGAATGCCACAGAAGTTAACCAGAATTCACATTTGGAAAATTTAGCATATAATTTTTGTTGCCGAAGAATACCAAGTACTGTTCTCAAATGATCTGAATGCTCCTCTGCTGATCGTGAATAAATCAAAATATCATCGATAAACACAATCACGAACATATCCAGGAAAGGCCGAAATACCCGATTCATCAGATCCATGAATACCGCTGGAGCATTAGTCAGCCCGAAAGACATCACTCTGAATTCATAATGCCCGTACCGGGTCCTGAAAGCCGTCTTCGGGATATCTGATTCTCGCACTCGCACCTGATGATAACCCGAGCGCAAATCTATCTTTGAAAAATATTTAGAACCCTGCAACTGATCAAACAAATCATCAATCCGGGGGAGGGGATATTTATTCTTTATAGTCACCTTACTTAATTGCCGATAATCGATACACATTCGCAGTGACCCATCTTTCTTTCTTACAAATAATACCGGCGCTCCCCAGGGTGATGTACTCGGTCTGATAAAGCCTTTATCTAACAGATCTTTCAGCTGCTCTTTCAATTCCTTCAATTCAGCCGGTGCCATTCTGTACGGAGGAATAGATATAGGCTGCGTATCCGGCAACAAGTCTATAGTGAAGTCTATCTCCCGTTCAGGCGGAAGACCCGGAAGCTCATCTGGAAACACATCTGGGCACTCACTAACAACCGGAACAGACTGAAGAGTAGGCTTCTCGGCTGTAGTATCGTGTACACGAACCAAATGATAGATGTAACCTTTCTGAATCATCTTCTTAGCCTTGAGGTACGAAATAAACTTACCCCTCGGCGATGCCGTAGACCCGAACCACTCTATAACTGGTTCCCCTGGAAACTGAAAACGGACTACCTTTTTCTGGCAGTCAACATTAGCATAACAGGAAGCCAACCAGTCCATACCCATAATGACATCAAATTCCAGCATATCTAATTCTATCAAATCAGCTTTAGTGCAGCGATCACATATAGTCACAGAACAATCCCTGTATACCTGCCTCGCTATAATACAATCCCCGACCGGGGTGGCTACCTCAAATGGCTCTATAGGCTCAGACACTATCCCAATTTTACTAGCAACGAGCGGGGAAATATATGATAAAGTATAAACATGATCAATCAGTGCATATACAGATCTGGAGAAAACCAGTAATGTACCTGTGACGACATTTGGTGAAGCCTCCTGGTCTTGGCGACTGGCTAATGCATATATGCGGTTCGAGGGACCGCTAGAACCTGAAGCACTGCCACGACCTCGACCGCGTCCTACCGGTGCAGGCATACCTCGCCCCGCAGGGCGTGCAACTGATGGAGCAGATGATGAACCAGCGGCTGATCCCGTCGGCTGAGCTACACTACCAGAACCGCTCACCAACGGACAATCTCGCATAATATGGCCCTGACCACCGCATGAAAAACAGGCTACAGTAAGTCGATAACACTCTCCCGGGTGCGATTTCCCGCAATGGGAACAACGAGGCCTGGGTGGTATGGGCTGGCTGGGACCTCTGGCTATCTGTGACCCTGATGCTCTGGAGCTCTGATCGGCCCCAGACTGTCCTGCACTGTCAAATCTCCTACCGGCTGGCTGTGCACTCTGGCCTGACGGAGGAGGATGTCTGCCTGACTGCTGCTGCTGAGGCTGTCCGCCTCGAGAATCTCCAGAATAACTTGCGGATCTGGCCCTCTTGGGCGGCCTCCTGTCCCGATCTCTGCTGGAATAATCAGCTGTATGTCGGTCCTCCATACCCAGGGCATAAGCCTGTAGTCGGGCAATATCCATGTCTGTCTGCAATGCCACCGCCATACAGCCATCAATCAAATAGCGGTCTAACCCCATCATGTATCTGTGCATCCGATCGGCCATATCTGCTACTATGGCTGGTGCATACCGGGCCAAAGAATCAAACTTCATATTATACTCACGGACACTCCGACCCCTTTGCTGCAGATGCAAAAATCGGTCAACCCGCGCCCGCCGTAACTCTGGGGGCAAAAAGTGGTGAGTGAAAGCAGTCACGAACTCGTCCCAAGTAGCTGGGGTAGCACCCTCACCCCTGGATAATTCCCAGGACTCATACCAGTGTGCAGCAACATCCCGTAGTCTATGTGAAGCCAACTCAACAGACTCAGTCTCTGAAGCCCTGACCAAATCTAGTGAGCGCCGCATCCCCCGAATAAAGTCATGGGGGTCCTCGTCGGGTTTAGACCCGAAGAACTCTGGAGGGCCACATAATAGAAACTCTCGAACCCTCAGGCTGTCACGCCTGTCGTCATCATCATCATCTCTCCGCCCGCGTCTGCGAGCCTGTCCTGCTACCAGAGTGGTCAATAACTGCACAGCCTCTCTCAGTGTCCTGTCCTCCACCCCTGGCTGAGGAGCTGGAGGCTCGGCTGCAGGTACTCGGGCCCCTGGAGCTGCTGATGGACCTGCTCCAGGCCCCGCCGGTGGTGGTGTAGCGGATCCCTCTGAATGGGGCACAACCTCGGGAAAATCATAAATACGAGCCCGGGTAACTCGCTGTGCCTGACTAGTGCCTGCCATCCCTGCCTTGCCCTTCTGGGCCGCCGTTGCCTTCTTCGGAGGCATCACTGCAAACACAATAACGAATCAGATCAAAATCATCCTAATAGCACAGCTCTAACGCACGATCTAAGATTCCAAAGAAAGGTAACACCCTAAATGCCCTGTAGCCTCCTGTTTATAGATGTGGTGCACAACACACCGATAAACAAGACTCTACGAGACACGGCCTGTAGACATTCCGAGGACAGACTGCTCTGATACCACTTTTGTCACGACCCAACCCCGTAGGCCGTGACTAGTGCCCGATCTGGGCACCCAAACCCATCTATCAAATGCATTCAAGTATAAAGAAGAATCCGTCAAGGCTATATTCTAAATTTAGATAATTTCCAGAAAAATTTCGGCAGAGTTTCCTTTGTTTTACAGACTATCCAAAATAACCCTGAGCACAGAAAATACCAACAAAGGCCACACCAGCCAACAAGGCTACATGTAAACATATGCGGACCGGCCGCCGCGGCGAATGGGGTCGCCCAAACACATCATATACACACATCCGTACAGAAAGACCCAACCCACAAACATGTCCACAGACCTCTAAACAGACCGACAGAATCATATGACAGGACAGGGCCCCGCCGTACCCAAATAATCAGATATACAGAAATATATACATAACAAAACATGTATGTACCAAAAGTGGACTCCGGATCAAAAGGGAGTACTCCGAAATAGCAGAAAGTGGAGCCTACAGTGATGGATCACCTGTGTCTGTACCTGCGGGCATGAAACGCAGCCCCCGAAGAAAGAGGGTCAGTACGAAAGATGTACTGAGTATGTAAACCATAGAGTACAGAAATATGAGCCATAACTGAAAACAAACAAGATACAAAGGGGAAATACCGAACAGTATATCAAAATCTGTATCAAAACCATATATACGTAATGCAAACAACATCATGCAATGCTTAGGAATGTGGTCACCACTCCGACGCTGGTGCCACATACAGCATAACACCGGAAGGTTCAAATCTCCGTACATCCCCGAGCACACATATCAGCATAGCATATCACCAGCCATATCACAGCATAACTCCAAACGGAACCCGACACTATGGAGAGGTCTCGGGAACCATAACACAGCATACGGCCGAATTTATCATAGCGCGAACGAATCATAACCGGCCCGGGAACCGGTGAACGAAGTCATAATAAGGGCACGAGCGGAGTCGTGAGCAAACAATGCAACTTATAAGTCAAAACACCTTTTTCAACTTGATGATATCATATGCTAACTCATTAATCAAATAGTTCGAATAACTAGTCACTACGGGGTTCGTTTCACAAAAGTATTTCCAACATAGTATTTATGGTTCAAAATATAGTTTAGAATATCGTGGCAGTCAAACATTATTTTATGATAACCAAATTCATAACCAAAAGTGTTTTGCCAACATTAGACAAGAATGGGCATAATAGAGCAAACAAAGAAGTCTCGATGCTAGCGGGCCCACCGCGGGTCAAGTCGAGGTGGCGGACATGAATCACAGATCTTTGGGGTCTATGGAATCATACATGGAAGTCTCGAGGCAACTTGATTACATTTACAATATAATATGAGTTTTATAATTCAATTCAATTGAATGAATAATACTAAATTTCCAATTCGGATTTCTAGGAACAGAATTGCCCTCGGGGCTCCAATATCGACCTAGTATACCTAAGACATGCCAAAAGAAGGAATGGGTAGCCTTACATACCTTATATGCGTCTTACGCTCGCCCGAAACTCAAGTCCCGTTTCGCTCAGAATCTGCAAATGGCCAAAGTTACCAATTAGGGATTTCAAGGCTTAAGAATTCACTTAACCTCATTTTTGTCTACCGAAATTTCGGCAGCATTTCCCCTATATATATAACACCCCGAGACTTATCTCGGCTCCATATACAACAACAACAACAACAACCCACAATATCACAAACATCACAAGTCATAACAAAATCACTCTAACGTCAATATTCTTTCTTTCTACATAATTCAACAACTTCCATCCAAACTTCACAACATCAAACTAACATCCACATTATCATATTCTTTTACTCATTCAGAGTTATTCAATCACATTCCAATAATATGCCAAGCGATATACATGAATTTAACCAATCCGCTAATTTCCATATTCTATTCAAAACTTCTACGAATGCAACAAAACTTCCCAAATCACATTGTCTTCCTTCCAAATCTATTAACAACAACCATAATCCACATTTAAAGTCTTACTTCCACAATTATATAAGAATATACCAAAAATCATATAATTTCCCATAAACACCCACAACCATTTTCAATACCAATTCAACTCGTTAAACGTTCATTTACGTCATAAATGCCACAACGACGCAATTAACAAACTAAATAAAATCAAATTCATCTCCTTCACCACAACATGGCTCACGGCCACTTCATCACACACACACACACACACGGTTTCACACACACACTCCAAAACTACGTAATTCTCGTCTATTCCCAATCCTTATAATATTCATACAAGTTCCATAACACAAAAGTGGCAAAATCCTTACCTTTTCTTGAAATTCCGACTTGCCGCAAACGTGATTCTTTCGCCAAACAAATTGTATCACGTCGGAGAGCGTCTTGAACTTACTACAAATATGAGAAGAACAAGATTTTTAGAATCAAAACAATTCTAGGAAAAAAAATTTCTTTCTCTCTATGGGGTTCGGCCGAATAGGTTCAAGAACTCCAAGATGAGTTTTTTTGTTTTGTTTCTTGATCCTTCTATAGATAAACATGGATATATGCATTGATTAAGTGGTCACATGTTGATCACATGACCACTTAAAATGGGGCTTGGGCCAAGCCTCTTGGCCGGCCACCCCCTAAGGTTTGGGCCTCAATTTTCTTTCAAATTTTTCTTGGCCCAATTCGTTGAAATCTCGTTTTGTAATTCCCGAAACTAATTTCTGAAATTCCAAATTTGCCCTCGAACTTCCTCCATATTCCCACACCACTATTTTTCATAAACAACCTAGACATATTAACTAAAATCAAAATATTGCCTTATAACATACAAGTCTTAATTATTTTCACGATTTCCAATTATGCGAAAACACGGGACATAACATTCTCCCCCCCTTTAGAACATTCGTCCCCGAATGTTAAATTACTCTTAAAAGGTCTTATGAGCATAACGGGGGAGTACCTCTCTTGTAAGTAGTACACATAATTCATCCCTCGATTAATACAACAAGTTTAAAAAAAAAATTTAGATTACCTGTGGGCGTAGGAAACAAGTGGGGATATTTCCTCCTCATCTCCTCCTCCGACTCCCAGGTCATCTCTTCCCGGTTGTTGTTGCGCCATAGGACTTTAACAGAAGGCACTTCCTTTGTTATATCCCGTATTTTTGAACCTCGGAGCATCTGCTGGGGTGGGGCCCACATACCGAGATTTTTTTTGGAACATCTGAAAAGTCATATGAATCACATATGTAAAGTTAAACACAACTCATGAAGTACCTTTGGACCAAATCAAAGTGGAAACCCTCCAAACGAATATTTTTAACAAAACGTTTTCGGGTGACCTGACTTTGGGGGGCAAAAACTGTATTGTAAGTTTGGAATTTCGAAAATACCTTGAAATAGAAGTTGTAGATAATTGAATTAGCTTTCCATCCATAGGTCGTGGGTTCCCAGGTGACGTCGATACAAGGAGATATGAACGTTTTAAGGTCGAAAGGTCAGTGGGCTAGGCCCAACTCGGGACCAACCGAGTTGGCCCAAAAAAATGAAAAAAAAATTCAGGCCCAAGTGAGGAGCCATTCGGACATGGTCCATAAAAAGGATCCAAGCCCATGGAATTAAGTCATGTGGTCAATGAATAAAAGACCACTTAATCATCCAAATTCCATAGAACTTTCAAGAGAAAGAATAGGAGGAAAAACAAGAACAAAAAGAGGGCATTTCGGGTTTGGCCATAGAAAAATCACCCCTCAAAATCTTGCCTCTAAAATTATTTTCTTGTTGAATTCCTACTAAATTAAGTGTCCTCTACAACTTGGTGTAATTGTTTTGGAAGAAGGAGCACTTATTTCTTCAAGTTGACAACTTGTTCAAGTGAAGAAGTTTGTAGAAAAAGGTAAGAATCAATTCCTTTTTCTTATGTTATGAAGGTTTGTTTATGTTGTGGTTTGTGGAAATGAGTAGAAATTATGGAAATAAGGAAGTTTGCAAAGTGGGTATGTATATATATATGTAGCCATGGGTGTATATATGTTGTATACATATATGAGTTGAATTTTATGTTGCATTCTAGTTGTGGTTATGATGGAAATTATATTGGGAATGAAAGTTGAATGAATTTTGGTTGAAGTTGGAATGTAGATGATTATGTCACTTTAGAATAATTTTGTGATATTATGGAAATGAAGTTGTTAAGCTGTGAATTATGATTATGGTTGATGAATTTGGAAGTTGGAAACTTGTTATGAAATTATATGCCAAAGATTTGATGTTTTGCATAAGTTATGCTTTTGGCGGAAAAGTGTATATCAAGTGTATATCCTAAGGGAAATGGTATGAGATGTCTTTAGATTTATATGGTGATGATCATGATGGTTGTTGAATATGAAATTATTGATCTTAGTTGAAAGTTGGGTTGAATTGAAGATTATGTCAACTTGTGAGAAAAATGACTAGTTGAAGGATATTTGTGTTTTTAATGTTCATTGTTGATATTGTTGTTGTCGTTTGGGTTGTTGTTGATGATTTATAGCCGAGTTGAATTCTCGGGGTGTCATATGTATAGGGGAAGTGCTGCCGAAATTTCGGTAGCCAAATATGCTTAAAGTTGAAATAATGGCATTAATAATTCACAATTGGTAAACTTGACCAATTGCAGTTTTTCGACGAAGCGGGAAGTGAGATTGGAAAGGCTTAAGGAGCGTGAAAGGTATGTAAAGTAAACCCAATTCTTCCCTTGGCATGCCCCTAGTGTGTTAGGGTCGGATCCGGGCCTCGAAGGACCTCTTGGCCCTCGGAATCCGCAAGACAAAATTTCAGTTTTTCCTTCAGTAGAATTGAACCATTTTGATACGTTTTTTTCTGAAATTATGCAATTTTGCTCTAAATTATTCAGAAAATCATAGAATGTTTGTATAACCTTTTTAGGTGATACTTATATGCTTAGAGGGCACAATTTGAGCCCGCCGCCTTGTTTGTCCCAAGGCGGGCCCGCTATTTACGGTTTTGCCCCTAATGTGTTAAAGCTTCCTTTTTAAGCGATTTTTGAAAGAAATGTTTTAATTACCCTACTAATCGCTCAACGAATATTATTTTAAATATTCTGTTAAATATTATAAATTATTTTGACACTCGGAATGACTTCGGGAAAGTTATACTTCTGTAATTTATTATGATATCCGAAATACATTTATTACGATTCCGTCCGACCCCATTGGATTTGTTTGTCTTCGATACGCTTCATCGAGTCTTTGAAAACATTTATTATATTTTTAAATTGCATTAGTCTCTCACTACTCCACTCGTGGATGTCCCAATGTTTCCCACACTGAGCCCGGGCCAGGATATGTTGTCAAGCGTAATTCTCTGCATTGTTCGCCGCGTCCCGGTGTGAGGGGGCAGGTATACGCGTACATGGGTCTGTGGAGTATGATGTGCCATGTCTGCCTATTCTGATCTGATCTGTATGGCCATTTTGATATGACATTATATGATACGGGGCCACGCCCCTTTTTCTGATTCCTCTGTATAGTGGCACCAGCGTCGGGAGGGTGGCCACATTCTGTCTGCCGTGTCCCGTGTCAGGGACCGGATATGATATGATATGACATATGTTTCTGTACGCATTCTATCTGTTTTGGAAATATGCATTTGACACTCTGGATTCTGTACTCATTTTCTGTAACCATTATGATTTGACTTCTGTGATTCCGCTTTACATATTCAGTACATATTTCGTACTGACCCCCTTTCTTCGGGGGCTGCGTTTTCATGTCGCGCAGGTACTGACGACAGGTTCGCTGATCCACACGTTTAGGATCCTATTTCTGCTATTTGGGGCGCTCTCTTCTACAGAGCCCATCTTTTGGTACAGTCTGTCACTGCTATCTGGATATGTACTTTGTTCAGGGTATGACGGGGCCCTGTCCCGTCTTATGATTATGATATGTTCGGTAGAGGTCTGTGGATACATCTGTGTGGGTTCTGTACATATGTTTGGGATATTCTGTTCTGTGATGGCCTTATTGGCCTATGTGTGCCAAGTCTGCTTTTCTGCTAAGTTCTGTAGCGACCACTAATATTATTATTATATTATTATTCTGTTAATATGCTAATTTGGGGTATCGGGTACGTATAGGTGCCCAGCTCGGGCACTGGTCGCGGCCCACGGGGTTGGGTCGTGACATCCTTAGTGCGTAGTCTCCTGACCTGCCGATCCAGAATAGTTATAGGCTGCTCTTCATAAGATAAATGCTCCGTTACCTGAATGTCATTTACTGGGAATATTCTGGAAGGATCACCAATACATTTTCGTAGCATGGACACATGAAATACTGGGTGCACTGCCTCCAAATCGGATGGTAAGTCTAGCTCATAGGCGACCTCGCCTATCTTCTGAATGATCTGATACGGCCCGATATACCGCGGGCTTAACTTACCCTTTTTACCGAATCTCATAAAACCCTTCATAGGCGTCACCTTCTGAAATACCCCATCGCTAATCTGGAACTCTAATGGTCGACGTCGTCTGTCTGCATATGCTTTCTGTCGACTCTGTGCAACCAATAATCGCTCCCGAATAAGTTTTACTTTATCCACTGCTTCCTGGATCACATCTGGCCCAATTAATTTGGTTTCGCCCACATCGAACCACCCAATAGGAGATCTGCATTTCCTGCCATAAAGAGCTTCGTACGGTGCCATCTGAATGCTGGAATGATAACTGTTATTATAGGCAAATTCAATAAGCGGCAAATGATCATCCCAGCTGCCTCTAAAATCAATAACGCAGGCACGCAACATATCTTCCAGCGTCTGAATAGTGCGCTCGGCCTGCCCGTCGGACTGAGGATGAAAAGCTGTACTAAGGCTCACCTGAGTCCCTAATCCCTCCTGAAATGACCTCCAGAAATTTGCCGTAAACTGGGCACCTCGGTCAGTAATAATAGATATAGGGACTCCGTGAAGTCTGACTATCTCTCTGATATGTAATCTAGCATAATCCTCAGCCGAATAAGTAGTCCGGACGGGGAGGAAGTGGGCTGATTTCGTCAATCTGTCAACAATAACCCAAATAGAATCGTACCTGCGTGGAGTGCGTGGTAACCCAACAACGAAATCCATATTAATCATCTCCCATTTCCAGGCTGGAATTTCCATCTCCTGTAATAATCCACCGGGCTTCTGATGTTCAATTTTAACTTGCTGACAATTTGGGCACTGACCAACGAACGCTGCAATATCTTTCTTCATACCGTCCCACCAATACAAACTTCTGAGATCATGATACATTTTAGTGGAACCAGGATGAACAGAATACTGTGCATTATGCGCCTCGCCCATGATTTGTCGCCGTAAGCCTGCAACATCCGGTACACAGAATCTGCCTTCATATAATAATACCCCTTCAGGAAAAATTTCAAACGGAGTCTTTTATTTATTAAGAGCCACATCTCTGTACTGAACCAGAATAGGATCCTCAAACTGTCGCTGCTTTACTTCTTCTATAATAGATGATTCAGCAACTGCACGAACAGAAATCACAGAATCTCCAGAATCTGCCAAACGAACTCCAAGGCTGGCCAACTGATGAATTTCACGAACCAAATCTTTCTTACCAGGTGGTACATCAGCCAAGCTGCCCATAGACTTGCAGCTAAGTGCATCCGCTACCACATTGGCTTTCCCAGGATGGTACAGAATATCAACGTCATAATCTTTCAATAATTCAAGCCATCTTCTCTGCCGCAAATTTAGTTCCTTCTGCTTAACAATATACTGGAGACTCTTATGGTCTGTATAAATATCAACATGGACCCCATATAAATAGTGTCGCCAAATCTTCAAAGCGTGAATCACCGCGGCCAACTCAAGATCATGAGTGGGATAATTCTTCTCGTGCAGTCTGAGCTGCCGGGAGGCATAGGCTATAACTCGACCGTGCTGCATCAACACACAGCCTATCCCAATACCAGAGGCATCACAATAGACAACATACCCGTCTGATCCTTCTGGAAGGGCTAAAACTGGAGCTGTAATTAATTTTTCTTTCAACATCTGAAAGCTGCGCTCACAGGCATCAGTCCACTGAAAGTTTGCTGCTTTCTGAGTAAGCTTCGTCAGTGGTGCCGCAATAGAAGAAAATTTTTCCACGAACCTCCGATAATATCTGGCTAACCCTAGAAAATTGCGAACCTCTGTCGGTGTAGTAGGCCTGGGCCAATTCTGTACAGCTTCAATTTTCTGCGTATCGACCCGAATACCATCTGCTCCGACAATATGCCCCAAGAATGCCACAGAAGTTAACCAGAATTCACATTTGGAAAATTTAGCATATAATTTTTGTTGCCGAAGAATACCAAGTACTATTCTCAAATGATCTGAATGCTCCTCTGCTGATCGTGAATAAATCAAAATATCATCGATAAACACAATCACGAACATATCCAGGAAAGGCCGAAATACCCGATTCATCAGATCCATGAATACCGCTGGAGCATTAGTCAGCCCGAAAGACATCACTCTGAATTCATAATGCCCGTACCGGGTCCTGAAAGCAGTCTTCGGGATATCTGATTCTCGCACTCGCACCTGATGATAACCCGAGCGCAAATCTATCTTTGAAAAATATTTAGAACCCTGCAACTGATCAAACAAATCATCAATCCGGGGGAGGGGATATTTATTCTTTATAGTCACCTTACTTAATTGCCGATAATCGATACACATTCGCAGTGACCCATCTTTCTTTCTTACAAATAATACCGGCGCTCCCCAGGGTGATGTACTCGGTCTGATAAAGCCTTTATCTAACAGATCTTTCAGCTGCTCTTTCAATTCCTTCAATTCAGCCGGTGCCATTCTGTACGGAGGAATAGATATAGGCTGCGTATCCGGCAACAAGTCTATAGTGAAGTCTATCTCCCGTTCAGGCGGAAGACCCGGAAGCTCATCTGGAAACACATCTGGGAACTCACTAACAACCGGAACAGACTGAAGATTAGGCGTCTCGGCTGTAGTATCGTGCACACGAACCAAATGATAGATGTAACCTTTCTGAATCATCTTCTTAGCCTTGAGGTACGAAATAAACTTACCCCTCGGCGATGCCGTAGACCCGAACCACTCTATAACTGGTTCCCCTGGAAACTGAAAACGGACTACCTTTTTCTGGCAGTCAACATTAGCATAACAGGAAGCCAACCAGTCCATACCCATAATGACATCAAATTCCAGCATATCTAATTCTATCAAATCAGCTTTAGTGCAGCGATCACATATAGTCACAGAACAATCCCTGTATACCTGCCTCGCTATAATACAATCCCCGACCGGGGTGGCTACCTCAAATAGCTCTATAGGCTCAGACACTATCCCAATTTTACTAGCAACGAGCGGGGAAATATATGATAAAGTAGAACCATGATCAATCAGTGCATATACAGATCTGGAGAAAATCAGTAATGTACCTGTGACGACATTTGGTGAAGCCTCCTGGTCTTGGCGACTGGCTAATGCATATATGCGGTTCGAGGGACCGCTAGAACCTGAAGCACTGCCACGACCTCGACCGCGTCCCACCGGTACAGGCATACCTCGCCCCGCAGGGCGTGCAACTGATGGAGCAGATGATGAACCAGCGGCTGATCCCGTCGGCTGAGCTACACTACCAGAACCGCTCACCAACGGACAATCTCGCATAATATGGCCCTGACCACCGCATGAAAAACAGGCTCCAGTAAGTCGATAACACTCTCCCGGGTGCGATTTCCCGCAATGGGAACAACGAGGCCTGGGTGGTCTGGGCTGGCTGGGACCTCTGGCAATCTGTGACCCTGATGCTCTGGAGCTCTGACCGGCCCCAGACAGTCCTGCACTGTCAAATCTCCTACCGGCTGGCTGTGTACTCTGGCCTGACGGAGGAGGATGTCTGCCTGACTGCTGCTGCTGAGGCTGTCCGCCTCGAGAATCTCCAGAATGACTTGCGGATCTGGCCCTCTTGGGCGGCCTCCTGTCCCGATCTCTGCTGGAATAATCAGCTCTATGTCGGTCCTCCATACCCAGGGCATAAGCCTGTAGTCGGGCAATATCCATGTCTGTCTGCAATGCCACCGCCATACAGCCATCAATCAAATAGCGGTCTAACCCCATCACGTATCTGTGCATCCGATCGGCCATATCTGCTACTATGGCTGGTGCATACCGGGCCAAAGAATCAAACTCCATATTATACTCACGGACACTCCGACCCTTCTGCTGCAGATGCAAAAATTGGTCAACCCGCGCCCGCCGTAACTCTGGGGGCAAAAAGTGGTGAGTGAAAGCAGTCACGAACTCGTCCCAAGTAGCTGGGGTAGCACCCTCACCCCTGGATAGTTCCCAGGACTCATACCAGTGAGCAGCAACATCCCGTAGTCTATGTGAAGCCAACTCAACAGACTCAGTCTCTGAAGCCCTGACCAAATCTAGTGAGCGCCGCATCCCCCGAATAAAGTCATGGGGGTCCTCGTCGGGTTTAGACCCGAAGAACTCTGGAGGGCCACATAATAGAAACTCTCGAACCCTCAGGCTGTCACGCCTGTCATCATCATCATCATCTCTCCGCCCGCGTCTGCGAGCCTGTCCCGCTACCAGAGTGGTCAATAACTGCACAGCCTCTCTCAGTGTCCTGTCCTCCACCCCTGGCTGAGGAGCTGGAGGCTCGGCTGCAGGTACTCGGGCCCCTGGAGCTGCTGATGGACCTGCTCCAGGCCCCGCCGGTGGTGGTGTAGCGGATCCCTCTGAATGGGGCACCACCTCGGGAAAATCATAAACACGAGCCCGGGTAACTCGCTGTGCCTGACTAGTGCCTGCCATCCCTGCCTTGCCCTTCTGGGCCGCCGTTGCCTTCTTCGGAGGCATCACTGCAAACACAATAACGAATCAGATCAAAATCATCCTAATAGCACAGCTCTAACGCACGATCTAAGATTCCAAAGAAAGGTAACACCCTAAATGCCCTGTAGCCTCCTGTTTATAGATGTGGTGCACAACACACCGATAAACAAGACTCTACGAGACACGGCCTGTAGACATTCCGAGGACAGACTGCTCTGATACCACTTTTGTCACGACCCAACCCCGTAGGCCGTGACTAGTGCCCGATCTGGGCACCCAAACCCATCTATCAAATGCATTCAAGTATAAAGAAGAAGCCGTCAAGGCTATATTCTAAATTTAGATAATTTCCAGAAAAATTTCGGCAGAGTTTCCTTTGTTTTACAGACTATCCAAAATAACCCTGCGCACAGAAAATACCAACAAAGGCCACACCGGCCAACAAGGCAACATGTAAACATATGCGGACCGGCAGAAAGACCCAACCCACAAACATGTCCACAGACCTCTAAACAGACCGACAGAATCATATGACAGGACAGGGCCCCGCCGTACCCAAATAATCAGATATACAGAAATATATACATAACAAAACATGTATGTACCAAAAGTGGACTCCGGATCAAAAGGGAGTACTCCGAAATAGCAGAAAGTGGAGCCTACAGTGATGGATCACCTGTGTCTGTACCTGCGGGCATGAAACGCAGCCCCCGAAGAAAGGGGGTCAGTACGAAAGATGTACTGAGTATGTAAACCATAGAGTACAGAAATATGAGCCATAACTGAAAACAAACAGGATACAAAGGGGAAATACCGAACAGTATATCAAAATCTGTATCAAAACCATATATACGTAATGCAAACAACATCATGCAAAGCTCAGGAATGTGGTCACCACTCCGACGCTGGTGCCACACACAGCATAACACCGGAAGGTTCAAATCTCCGTACATCCCCAAGCACACATATCAGCATAGCATATCACCAGCCATATCACAGCATAACTCCAAACGGAACCCGACCCTATGGAGAGGTCTCGGGAACCGTAACACAGCATACGGCCGAATTTATCATAGCGCGCACGAATCATAACCGGCTCGGGAACCGGTGAACGAAGTCATAATAAGGGCACGAGCGGAGTCGTGAGCAAACAATGCAACTTATAAGTCAAAACACCTTTTTAAACTTGATAATATCATATGCTAACTCATTAATCAAATAGTTCGAATAACTAGTCACTACGGGGTTCGTTTCACAAAAGTATTTCCAACATAGTATTTATGGTTCAAAATATAGTTTAGAATATCGTGGCAGTCAAACATTATTTTATGATAACCAAATTCATAACCAAAAGTGTTTTGCCAACATTAGACAAGAATGGGCATAATAGAGCAAACAAAGAAGTCTCGAT
The DNA here is from genome assembly GCF_019175385.1 of Lycium barbarum. Taxonomy (NCBI): domain Eukaryota; kingdom Viridiplantae; phylum Streptophyta; class Magnoliopsida; order Solanales; family Solanaceae; genus Lycium; species Lycium barbarum. The sequence goes on from NC_083337.1 coordinate 59,468,608, forward strand.
GCTAGCGGGCCCACCGCGGGTCAAGTCGAGGTGGCGGACATGAATCACAGATCTTTGGGGTCTATGGAATCGTACATGGAAGTCTCGAGGCAACGTGATTACATTTACAATATAATATGAGTTTTATAATTCAATTCAATTGAATGAATAATACTAAATTTCCAATTCGGATTTCTAGGAACAGAATTGCCCTCGGGGCTCCAATATCGACCTAGTATACCTAAGACATGCCAAAAGAAGGAATGGGTAGCCTTACATACCTTATATGCGTCTTACGCTCGCCCGAAACTCAAGTCCCGTTTCGCTCAGAATCTGCAAATGGCCAAAGTTACCAATTAGGGATTTCAAGGCTTAAGAATTCACTTAACCTCATTTTTGTCTACCGAAATTTCGGCAGCATTTCCCCTATATATATAACACCCCGAGACTTAGCTCGGCTCCATATACAACAACAACAACAACCCACAATATCACAAACATCACAAGTCATAACAAAATCACTCTAACGTCAATATTCTTTCTTTCTACATAATTCAACAACTTCCATCCAAACTTCACAACATCAAACTAACATCCACATTATCATATTCTTTTACTCATTCAGAGTTATTCAATCACATTCCAATAATATCCCAAGCGATATACATGAATTTAACCAATCCGCTAATTTCCATATTCTATTCAAAACTTCTACGAATGCAACAAAACTTCCCAAATCACATTGTCTTCCTTCCAAATTTATTAACAACAACCATAATCCACATTTAAAGTCTTACTTCCACAATTATATAAGAATATACCAAAAATCATATAATTTCCCATAAACACCCACAACCATTTTCAATACCAATTCAACTCGTTAAACGTTCATTTACGTCATAAATGCCACAACGACGCAATTAACAAACTAAATAAAATCAAATTCATCTCCTTCACCACAACATGGCTCACGGCCACTTCATCACACACACACACACACACGGTTTCACACACACACACTCCAAAACTACGTAATTCTCGTCTATTCCCAATCCTTATAATATTCATACAAGTTCCATAACACAAAAGTGGCAAAATCCTTACCTTTTCTTGAAATTCCGACTTGCCGCAAACGTGATTCTTTCGCCAAACAAATTGTATCACGTCGGAGAGCGTCTTGAACTTACTACGAATATGAGAAGAACAAGATTTTTAGAATCAAAACAAGGCTAGGAATTTTTTTTTCTTTCTCTCTATGGGGTTCGGCCGAATAGGTTCAAGAACTCCAAGATGAGTTTTTTTTTTTGTTTCTTGATCCTTCTATAGATAAACATGGATATATGCATTGATTAAGTGGTCACATGTTGATCACATGACCACTTAAAATGGGGCTTGGGCCAAGCCTCTTGGCCGGCCACCCCCTAAGGTTTGGGCCTCAATTTTCCTTTAAATTTTTCTTGGCCCAATTCGTTGAAATCTCATTTTTGTAATTCCCGAAACTAATTTCTGAAATTCCAAATTTGCCCTCGGACTTCCTCCATATTCCCACACCACTGTTTTTCATAAACAACCTAGACATATTAACTAAAATCAAAATATTGCCTTATAACATACAAGTCTTAATTATTTTCACGATTTCCAATTATGCGAAAACACGGGACATAACACCCGAGGCTATCCACCGAGCACCACTCATTCTATTACTTATCATACTCATTAGGCGTACATTCATTAATATAATACCCAAATCATAGGAAAACAATTTTTCATTTGGAAACATAATTACTTTTATATGCATAAGCCCTTCGGCTAACAAAATAATAATATAGGTACATTAGTAACATTGTGAGACCATACTACCCACACATGCATATCTACGAGCCTCTACTAGAGTGCTAGACATAGGGACGGGACAGGACCCCATCGTACCCAAAATACACATATGTATACAAAAGAATAATCAAAGGAACCTCCGGAACAATGGAGTGCTCTCAAATCAGCTACTAGCTCCTACGAGTCTAGATCAAGATCACCTCCCTGTCTACCTGTGGGCACGAACACAGCGTCCAAAGAAAACGGACGTCAGTACGAACATTGTACTGAGTATGTAAGACATGAATGAAATGAGCATAATAGAAGAATCATAAGCCGTAGGAGAAAGATATAACCTGCATGAGTTTTATAGGTGAGTACATTTCATACGTATATCGTATATTTATATAGTCATAGTACAGGTATCATCATAGCACATATATCATCGCATGATCATCGTCATCATCATCGTTAGCCCGCGTCCGGGTAACCATCATATGCCGCCCACTAGTGGAGATCATGCCCGTCCCTCTAGGCACGGTGTAAACATAGCAGCCCGCCTTAGCGGTGACATGCCCGACCATTTAGGCACGGTGTAAACATAGCAGCCCGCCTTAGCGGTAACATGCCTGGCCATTTAGGCGCGGTGGAATCGTATCGTCGCATAATCATTCATAAACTTAACATTACTGCATATCTCATAGACATATCAGGACTTAGCATCACTATACATTTATCATCAAAATATACAATAGGACTTGGAGGCAACTATGGTTATGTCGGGGTGACATAAGGTCGTGAACCCCCGATTCTATTATGGAATAATCATCAACACCATAGCTCACCTTAGAGGAACTAACATTTTAAGGTGAGTGTACACAAGGAAAAGCATCAATCGGGCCCTACTTAGAATCTTTAGCTTCAAGGACATCTTACTTTACTCTAGGATTCTTTATACATAACTTATCATCACCATCATCTTGCTCGTCATATCTCTTTTCTTTATCTCATACATATATATAGCTCATTACAGTCATAGATGCATAGTTCCTCTATTTAGGAAGGTTATGGAAAATTTAGAAGATTCATACCATAGGAGTCATGCCTTAGAAAGAAGGGACGAGCCTTACATACGTCTTTTGTTTAACAGTTTTATCGCTTGATCGTTCTCCTTCGATGCTCGCGTTTCTACCTTCAAGAGGATTTACATTAACGTTAGTTAATCGATTAGAAGAACGTGTTACTATTTCTAGGGAAAATTGGGCAGCATTTCCTTTGTTTCTACTACTTTCCCCATATTCTATATCAACTCCCAAACATTGATAACAACATTCACAATATCACAAGCAACAATCATCATCCATCTATATTATCCACACTTCACAATTTCACTCCAATTTCTCCATAATCATGGTCATAGTTCATTATTGCATTTTCTCGCATATAATACTTATTCCATGTTCTCAATGTCATTTATAGCAGACTTATAATCACAACATACCAATATTCATAGTTCACCCCAAACTACTACTCAACAATGACACTATTCACACATCCATGATCCATTTCCTATATCTTTCTACAATCCAAGTGTTTCAACTTTTCAATACCTTAAATAACATGTAAATACCATAAAACTTACCTTTGACGGTGTAGGAATGGACTTTGGATGTAAATACTTCACATGGAGAAAACCCCACTTCAACACCAAAGAGATTCTTAGTGCCCACAAACCCTAAGGAGGTACTTTTGCACTAGATTCTACTAATTCTTGGTGTTTACTCCTTGATTTCCCTTGGATATATGTTGAAATGGTATGGAGAAGGTTCTAGAGGTTTGGAGAGAGTTGGAGAATGAGTGAAATGAAAAATGAGGACTTGGGGTCTCCTTTTTAAAAAAAATCAAAAGCTTCCCGATGAGGATTATGGGGTACGATCGACGAAGCTTTGATCAGGTTGACGGAACGTCGATCTGACCATCGAAGTCGTTAAATTTCCAGTGAGCAACCTTTCGTTTCCTGTCATTCTACAGTGAGAAGGACGATTCGTCGAACTGATCGACGAAGCGTCGATCTGCTCCGCCGAATGGTCTTTGTGCTAAATAAATTCTATGGCACAATCAATGAGGCATCGACCCGTCCGAGGGTACAAAGAACGATCGTCGAACCCCCCTTTCGAAGAACTATAGTGAAGTTTCATTTGACAAACTTTCCTCCCTTGCCTCAAATGTCTTTGGAATCTTAATTAGAATCATTAAGCATCCCTTCTTACTTGTAGAGACATGTACACCTTAACTTACGTTAGTCTATTCACCGCTCAGCAACCCAAAATTCCGAGGTGTAACAAAACCATCCCCCAAATTGTTAAATCATGTACAAGGAAAAGCGGAAAATAAATAATCCAAACATTATCCTATAGTCTAAATATAAATAAAAGGAAATACGGAGGTGTAACTTAGTCTTTACAACCCAAAATCTGGTCTAAATGATAAAAGAGCACTAATAAATCTGATACATGCCAATGCTAAATACAAACTGTCTGTACAAGATGAACAGAAAATAAATAAGAAGAGAAGTGTTGGGGCCATGAGTCAGCCATGTAGCTCGCCCTAAAACTCTCAGATGTTGTGCTCGGGATCAACCACGAGGTCTTAAACTCGAACACGGGTCTATATTTGTACTAGAAAAAGTGCAGCAAGTGTAGGTCAGTATAAACCACTAGCATGATGTATGGAATGAGAGAATGCACATGAAGGTTTCATAATATCAGCTCAATATCAAGGATGATTCCACTTTTATAACTTATAAGAAAACATGGAGTGTTGAATGCAAATGAATCAATGGGTACACGTATCAACCAAACATGACTATCATAGCCCATAGAAGCAACATTCAAACCAACCTAGTCGATTTATCCCCACAACCAATGCTTGTGGGCCTAACATGCTTTCCCCGTCACAATATCCTATCTTGCATAAATTTCCCAAACAAGTACACTGGTACCCACCAGGTGTTCGTCACTACCACCAAGGTGCGACCCCCTTTCACACCCAATACTCCTTCAACATTTATAAACTACATACGTTCTCTAATAAGAGTCTAAAGTGTGAACCATAACCTACCTCGATGTCGACTGGGAGCTACGAGCCCTTAAACCTGAGCCTTCCCCTTCCACAATTCCTCTAAACGTGCAAAGTCTATCAAGATATGAATTCTACATTAATACATGATTCTAAAGATAACCATAAAGCCATAAACAGATTCGGGTCCAAAAAAGGTCAATCAAAAACCCCGTCCCAAACCCCAAAGGTCAAACAATAATTTATCATGAGTTCAAGTTCAACAAGGTCAAAATAGCTCTACAAGGTCGCACGAATCCAACAATATGCATATTGTTATACTTCTAACCAAAACCCATAAACGAAACTAAAATAGCCAAACTCGAACCCCAGGGGAAAAACTGGAATTTTAGTTTAGAATTAGTTTACCATAGTATAATTAGTCTAAAATCAGAAAATCATGCAAAACTAACCATGGATTGGTCTCCAATTTGTCAAAATCTACAATTTCAACCTAGGGCCAAAACCCCCAAATTTTCCCTACTAAATCATGATTTCTAACATGGAATTTCATAATAATCGATGATATAAAGGTAGAAGGAGGATTAGAAACTTACCCACTAGAAGAATCTTGCCAAAATCCCTCAAATCTCCTTAAATTGAGGTCTCAAGCTCCAAATATATGAATGAGAAGTCAAAACTTGAATTAGGGAATTTAATACCTTCTGCCCAGCGATTTTCGTGGCCTAAACCCTTGCATATGCGGGCCATCTTTGGCGGCCTAAGCCTCGTAGATGCGAGGTCCACTTAAATCCAGAAGAGCCGCAATAACGGCCCAAAGAGCGCAGAAGCGCTTCCTCTCTTGCAGACTTCCCCTCGCACGAGCGGGCTTAGTCCCTCAGTCAAAACACCGTATTTTCAGCCCACCTTATGCAGGTGCGAGCCAAATCCCACAAAAGCTAGACACCATAACCAAAAAATCCAACTCAAGTCCAAACTTCGATCCAACACCCGAAACTCATCCGAGACCTTCTAGACATAAACCAAATATACAAGCCAGACCAAAAACATGCAATGAACATTTTCGCACACTGAAAACATTGATCCAACATCATTAAGACACATTTATTCTACAAAAAGGCTCTAACTTTCTCAAAAACCAAAACTTAGCAACCAAACACCCAAAATCTTTTCGACCCCCTCGAGACACAAACCAACTACTCTGCTGAGCCAAATATCATGTTCTGTACCTAATGGAACAATCAGAATTTGATTCCGGATACATTTACCCAAAAGTTAACTATTGGTCAAAGCTTTTCCCAAAATCAAAATTTAAGAATTCAAAACTTAGGTTTTCAGTTCGACACTAATCTTATTGCCTCGATAATCGCGCCACCTATCCCCACAAGTCAAATATGCCAAAATAAAGCTAAGGGAAGGGTTGTTTAGGGTAAAATAGGTAAAATCACCAAAATGACCTAATGGGTTGTTACACCTCCTTAATAGCCGAAGTGAAAGAAAAGTAGTTTAATGGTCCCCACTTATTGCAGTTGAAAGAGGGAATCTCAAACATAAAACAATTGCTTTCAAACAAGGGGGGATGATGGTACTTTAAGGTACCAAGTCTGGTTATGTGTTCCATATATGGATGGACTTAGAGAGAGGATCATGTCAGGGGCACACATATTCAGGTACTCTATTCACCCAGGTTCGACAAAGATGTATCATGATCTCAAGGAGATTTATTAGTGGAACGACATGAAAAACAATGTAGCAGATTTTGTGGTCAAGTGTCCAAACTATCAGAATATTAATATTCCCGTGTGGAAGTAGGAGGTGATAAACATGGAGTTTCAGATTAATGAATGTGTATTTCTTAAATTTTCACATATGAAAGGTGTTATGAGATTTAGAAAGAAAGGAAATCTTAGTCCTAGTTATATCGGACCTTACAGAATCTTATGAAGGATTGGTTAGGTAGCTTATGAGCTCAAGTTTTTGCTAGAGTTTGTTTCTGTGCACCTGTTGTTTTATGTGTCCATGCTAAAAAAGTGTATGGGACACCCATAATTAGTTGTTCTTATTGAAATGGTCACATTTAAAGATAGCCTAACTTATGAGGAGATTCCTGTGGCTATTCTTGATCGTCAGGTTCACAAATTGAGAACTATGTAAGTTGCCTCAATAAAGGTGCTATGGAGAAATCAGAAAGTCGAAGAGGCTACGTAGGAAGCTGAAGAGGACATGAAGTCCAAATATCCACAATTGTTCGAAGAACAAGCAGAAAATGTTGAAAATAACTAACTTTTACATTCAGACATCTTATTATAGCATTCACGTTTCAAGTATTCAGACCTCATGCTATAATCTTCATGTTACTAGTGTCCAAGCAGTTAAGTAATAAAATAGTTCAGTATTCATTCAGTTTAATACTCATTAAATTCAATATTATTTCAGTTTAGTATTCATTTAGTTCAGTATTCACTCAGTTCAGTTTTAATTCAGTTCAATGTTTATTCAGTTCAGTATTCATTCACTTCAGCATGTGCATTCAATCAGTATTCTTACAGTCTAGTATTCATTCATTTTAGTATCATTCAGTCCAGTATTCGTGCAACCCTAACCTTAATGCATGTAAGTTTGACCATGAGAACCATGGCCCATCATTCTAGGACGTATGATCCCAAAGGGTAGATATTGTAAAACTTCATACTTCCGAACAAAGATATAGAACCATGGAATCAGAAGAGTAAAATTTTTCTAAGTGTTATGAGGCAGAGGGAGCTCAAAAATGAGACAAATCCTTGCTCGATGGGGAGCAGTGTATCCAAAACGCGAAATCAGAAAATTGACTAAGTATGGGAAATCCAGGGGAGCTCACTGAGTGAAGCTCATAACGAGGATAGAGCTCGAATCCAGGCAACCCCTCGCTCACCGAGCCAACGCAGCCTAAACCCAGTCTTATAAATTCAACACTTAACCCAAAAATTTATTTTTCAACTTCATAGAAAAATCCTTGACATGAAATTTCCTCTCCTCTCAACCTCCCACATCAAGGTAAATCCATTCCTGTGATTCTTAATCAATACTAGCACTAACTACATGATTTATAACATGATTCTTAAAGAACATAGGATTTCCAATTTAATCCTTCTCAATCGATTCAAAGTTAGGGTTTTTGTATTCTTCGTTAGAGAAGCAAACTGGTTTGTTGAATTAGAGCTTTTATAGGTATGTAGGTATTCTATCTACGTATGGGAATATCATTGTTCTTTCCCACACCACTTTAAATCAAGAATACTGTTTCTCCGTAGAGTTAGAGAATTATATCTCAGTTCACAATAATTCTCAGATACATGTAAGTTATATATATATATATATTATCATGCTTAATTATGTTTCAGTTATTTGTATTCATGAATATCATAACTATTGTCATGAATCTATCTGTAATCCATGTATGCTCGTGTTTGCATTTCCATGAGTTCTTAGATACAGTTCATGAACCATATACATATATACATATGGCTGAAGTGGTGAAAACACCCCTAAACTTGGCAGGAATTATTACATTAGTCCCCAAAATATTGCCAGACTTAAAAACCCCCTTAATATTGGCAAACTGAATTTAAATTCACCCTATGTTGCCATTTGCACAGCAAGAAAATGCCAAGTGGATAGCGCGTTGATTCACGTTGCTAAGGTGTCCTAACACAGGGGTGAATTTAAATTGAGTTGGCCAAGATTAGGGGTGTTTTCACCACTTCTATATGTATATATATATATATATATATATATATATATATATATATATAACGATTTTCATGAATCTATCTGTAATCCATGTATGCTCGTGTTTTCATTTCTATGAGTTCTTACATACAAGTCATGAACCATATACATATATATATATATATATATATATATATATATATATATATATGTATACACACACATATCTTAATGTTAAACTATTTACAAATCATGTTTATGAAATCCATGGGTTTTTAAGCCAACCAGGTTCATGTTCGGTGTTTCTGGGAGTAGAATAGTTTTACTGAGAAGGTTTAAACACCTAAAACTACGTATGACAATGTAGGATGAGGTTCACTCCACCAAGTTAGGATGATACCTTCATGTTTCTTCCATTCATGCCATGTTCATGTCTTATACCCCGGCAAGATATTGGGTTGCTTTACTGGTCGGGCCAAAGACCAAACTTCACGTACTCACGTGGTGATTTCAAATTGTCGGTTATACTAAGGCTCTCACACTTAAAAATGTTTTACTCATGTTACAACATCATCATGCCAGATCGTGATCATGTCCAGGTTTCAAATATAGCTCACAACTTCAGAAACAGCTTACTGTTTATAGCTTTATTTACAGATTACAGTTATAGTTTCAGTTTCATTTTACTTCATGTATCCAGGATATTTATTTGGGTTGCCCATTCCCCGAGCACCCCACTTACTGTTATTTCATTCAGTTATTTTACATACAAGTACAATTCTAGTGTACTTATGTCCCTATTTCCCGGGTCCTGCATTTCACGATACAGAACTAATATTCGGGATGACGGATCTTCTTGTTAGTACATCATTGTATTAGCTAGTTGGTGAGCCACACTTACTTCGGGGCATTGTCTTTACTTTCTAGCAATCATGTCATGGTACATAGTAAGGTATGCTTAGGGCATTATCCCAACAACATTTCAGTATTCAGACTCATGTCAGACATTTCATAGACTAGTCAGTATGGCATGTTAGGTATTCAGTTATGTTCAACCTTGTAGGCTACACTATCATGTTTTAAAATTATTTCCGCACTTATGTTTTAAAACAGTATTTTTAGTATTGTTATGATGTCACATATTTTATTCAGACTTTTGATATTTTAACTTATGTTCTGCATCAGTACATGTCCTATTTTGATTCAATAAGCCATGTGATTTCCTCGGTCACATGCAGTCAGGCACCGAGTGTTGTGTTACATCCAGGCCTAGGTTCGGGGCGTGACAAGTTTGGAACAGTTGAGCGTTAAGATGGTACAGGTGGGGCTGTTTGGAACAGTTCCTTAGGTGTTGCAAGGGATGTTGTAATGCTTAAATTTGTTGGGCTCATTTAATGAAGAGTTCAGGAAAATTCCTATTGGGTAGGTCGTGGTGTTTCCTCCCTTGAGCAAGGAGCGATTCTACACTAAAATACTTGTGTTGATTTACTTTTCGGTTCTTTTGAGGCTAGGAATAAGGTCCAAGTGAATCTGGAGTAGTCATCTACTATAACAAACATGTACTTTTTTCCACTCCTTTTTTATACTCGCATAAGTCAACTTAGATCCATGTGTAGCAGTTCCAATAGTCTGTTAGTGTTAACCATCTTATTTTAGTTGAAGTAGGACTTAACGTATTTTCCTCTAGCATATGCATTACATACTTTTTCTTACTAGTTGGAGGTTGGTAATCCAAGAACCAATTTCTTTGCAATAAGTTTGTTTTGTTGTGAGAAACCTGCATGTCCAAGCCTCTTGTGCCATAACAGTGATCTGTCTCATATGCACTAAAACTGATGACAGCCTGTTTCCTGAAAAGACACATGATATCTGTTGTATATACATGCTTGTATCTCATTCCTCTAGGAACCAACTTTCTTATTTTTGTGTTTGAAACTGAGCAATATACTGATGTGAAAAGGACCTTATTTCCTTTATCACACATCTTGGAAACACTTAGCAGATTGTGTTTTAAACCTTTGACATAGCATAATTTCTCAATGGCGTGTGAGTGGGACCAATTTTTTAAATCCCAACTATGTTTCCTTTCTTTCCATTTCCAAACCTTACATTCTCTCCTTAACATGGTTCCAGAGAAAGGAAGTTCCTTTTGTCTCCTGTTATATGTCTGGAACAAGTGTTGTCCATATACCACACATTGTTGCTTTCCTTTATTTGTGATGCAGTGTCATTCACATTGTTGTCCAAGTCACTAGTGGTTATTAATGATAGTTTTTGATATGATGTGGGCTTCTGTTTGATCATTAAGTGCTGGTCCTCTTTTTCTGATGTGTCCTCGCTTGCTACTAGGGCCCTTTTTATAGTTTGAGTTACTTTCTTGGGAGTCATTATTTTCGCAGGTGCCCGTTCCATAACTTGTTTCTGACATAATTCAGAATTGCCTTTGTCTGCTGTTTTGGGAGTTATTTCTACTTTTTAGAGGCCTCTAAAGGGATTGGTTCTTCTTTCTCAGACTTCTGTCCTTTCTGAGTTTGGATCTTCATCCTCTTTTTGTTAGTGAAACATAGGGGCCTTGTAGTTGATAAATATTTTTGTACTACGGGAAATGCAGTCATCTTTCAAGGTTCTAGCTTTTGTAGAAAGATCTAGCTTTGATACCACTTGTTAGGATCGAGCTACTACCTATGCAATCAAAGAACCAAATTCTTTGAGCAACTATGCAAGAAGGTAAATTGTGGAATAAGTAAATCAACGCAAGGATTTTTTGGTGGAGAACTCCTTGCTCAAGCAAGGAAAAACCCACGACCTATATCGTGTAGGACTTCCTATACTCCACTAAATCACGAGCAGTTTAAGTTTACAATGACTTGTACACCTAAGGAATTGTTCCTAATAGTTCCGCCTCTACCCACTTAATAGTCAACACTTCAATGACTCTACCAGTCAAAGAAGTCCCTTACAAATTGATACAAACACCTATTACACAATACTAGCAAAGGTAAGTAGATGGAACCACAATTTGAACCTAACTATTACAAGCAAAGAACTGAAATATAAATCTTGATAAGCTCGGGTTCTTTGTTGTTGGTTCTGCTAAAGACTAGGATTTGACGCTGCTCACTCTTGCCTTACATTGGAATTGTATCTTGATTGTGGTTAAGCTCCAAATCTTGTTCGTGCTACACTTATATAGAAGTATCTTACTCCTTGACTTGTTGAATCCAACAAAGTATTGGTTTCATAATTGTGCCCGAAAACCAATCTTTATTTGACTTGGATCTTCCTTCTTTCCTTGTATGCGCGTCGGGTTCTCCTTTTCCTACTTTAGTGCTAATTCCATATATTGTGTCTATGGTAATATTTTTATAACTTATAATCCAACCTTTCATCGAATAGGAATGAGTCAATATTCCAGTTTCTCCCAGTTGACGTGAAATTGCTTTTCAACAGTCTCCGATGTTGCATGTTGAAGATCAGTTCCTTCGAGCAGTTCTCCTGGTATTGTGACTACTTCACTGAATCCTTTAGGGATCTGTTTGGACTTCTAGTTCTTCAATGCCTTCCTTATATCACCCTTGATTGTCTTTAAGTACATTGGTTGTCAAATTATCAAAAAGAATATTTTAATCTTAGCAACTATTATTAAGTCAGCAGCTACTCAACATTAGCAATGTCTTATTTACATTCCTAGCTGATTGTAGTAGGTGTTGCTTTGAGTCTATAAGGGACTTCATTGACTGGTAGAGTCATTGAAGTAGAGAGAGAGAGAGAGAGAGAGAGAGAGAGACAACAAATGTGAGAATTGGTAAGGATGAGAGAGTTGGGACTAGGATTGTTTGAAATAGTTCCTTAAGTCTACAAGGCATTGTAACATTAATAGTTGCGCGAGTTTAGTGGGGAGTTAATAAAATTCCTACAGAGGTAGATTGTGGTTCCTCCCTTAAGAAAAGAGTTTTCCATGCCAAATTCTTGTGTTCATTTACGTATTCTGCAACTTTACTTGTTGTATAGTTACTCAAACAACCTGGTTCTTTGAGTGCATAGGTCGTAGCCAAACTAACATGTATTATTTTGATTTTTCACCAGGTTGCTCTAGTTCTATTTGACCCGGGTTCCACTTATTCATACGTGTCCTCATATTCTGAACTGGTTATGTCATATAAGCTAGTTTATATTCTTGTATATGTTTCCACCCCTGTTGGTGATGTGATTATGGTAAACTGAGCCTATCGATCTTTTTTTATATCTACTCATGGTTGTTACTCAGCGGTTGATCTCTTATTGTTGGATATACTTGATTTCAAGGTGATCCTCAATATGAAATGGTTGTATTCTAGTTATGTGACCTTAGACTATCGTGCCAAAACTATGGGTTTGGCTATTACAAGTGTGCCTTGTGTGGTTTTGAGGGGGCATGTAATTTGCCTCCAATAATGTGATATCATTTATAAAGGCACATTGTATGGTGGGTAAAGGTTGTCTAGCCAATCTTGCTTATATTCAGGATTTTGATGTGGAGTCTCCCATTATTGACCCAATACCAATACTTAGAAAACTTCAAGATATATTCCCTACCATTTGCCTTGAATTCCATCTGATTGTGGTATCGATTTTCATATTGATTTTATAACGGACACACCCAATTTTCATTATTCCATATAGGACGGCACCTGCTTAGAAGGAATTTCAAAACCCTTACAAGAACTATTAAGCAAAAAACTTGTTAGACCAGGTGTCTCGCCTTAGGGTGTTCCTACCTTATTTTGTGAATAAGAAAGGATGCTCCTAGCTTTGTAGATCAACATTTCCCAAACCATGTTTGCAAACTTAATAAGGCCTTATATGATCTCCAACAAGGTCTTAGAGCTAGGTTTGAGAAATTAAGTTGAGAAACATTTGAAGAGGTATTTGTTGTTTTAAAATTAGATGATTCTCTATTTATCTCTCCAAAGGTGGTCACATTCATTGGTTCTTGTTTATCTTGATGATCTAGTTATCATATGGGAGTTCCATATTTTTTATTTAGGCTCTCTGTCATGTCCCGAACCATGGTCTGGGTGTAACACGGCACTCAATGCATGAATTCATGTGACCAAGTGAAACAACTGGCTGGCTGAACCAACATGAGGTATACACTGATGCGAAATATAACATATAAACAAAATGAGATAATGAAATGTGTAACGATAAATCATAAATGCGGAATACGTCTAAAATGTAAGAACGTAGCCAATATGGCAACCACAAAAGCCTGCTAAATACGGACTAACTGCAACTCTAGTTTATGAACCAGCTAAAAAGTAATGGAGTACTGACTGTTTCCTGGGACAACATCCCCGGCATACCTGACCATCTAAATATACTAAAAATACTGAAAATACAGTAAATAAGATAACGCCCTGAAAGAACTGGGGTTCACCAAGCAGCTGATACGAGAATCCTAGGGAGCAGATCCATCGTCCTATAAATCGTTACCTGCATCGCTAGATGCAGGCCACGAGAAAAAGGGAGGTCAGTACATTTGAATTGCACTAGTATGTGAAACTAACAGAAATAATAACTACTTGTGGTGTGCTCGGGAAAGGCAGTCCAAATCATTAAACATATACTGAAACTGAACATACTGATAACTTAACTGAACAAAAGAAGCAAAGTTATAAGCACTTCCCGTTCTTAATATGGAATCACCTGTTTAACTAAATTAATTATATGTGACCTCAGGCCCAATATAAGTGCACAAATCAGTGTCCTCGGGCCCAAGTATACGCTACATAAACTGTGACCTCGGGCCCAAAATACAAGTGTTCAACATTCGATAATTTATGATAATGAACAAAGAATTATACTATAATGCAAAACATTGGAATACTAAATATTATTATAATGAGACATGTATTCATGGATTGATTTTGGAGTTTAAAGCATTAACTGTTTGCATTAGCAGACTGAGTTCGTTACACCCCGGAACATTTCGCGTTACCAAGACTGTAGACAGCTTAGTATGAGCTCAAGGGAGAGCAAAGTTATACAGGGATCAGGGATGAAGATTATATGATCTGAGTATAAGAATATATATATATATATATATATATATATATATATATATATATATATATATATATATATATATATATATATATATATATATATATGACATTTGGAGACAGTATGGAGTAAATCAGTTAACACGTTACTTGATGAATAGCCCTCATAACCGTAAGATAAGGTGGGGCTCACATGTCGGAGTTTTATAAATGACATATGAAAAGTGATATGAGTAGTACATGGGAAGTTGAGCAAGTCTTAAGAAGGACCCTTAAGCCAAATATGTGCATACGCCCTCCAAAAGGATGATTTAAGGATACGTTTTCAGATAATCTGACTTGGACGGGCCAAAACGCTATTATAAGTTTGGAATTTAGAAACACACCAAAAATAAAAGTTGTATATAATTGAATTACCTTTCCAACCATAGGTCGTGGGCCTGCATAAGATATCCGGATCAAAGGTTATGGCTAGTTTAAGATAAAGACTCCAAGCTGCCAAATGGCTTCCGCGGGTCCCACTTGAGAATGTCGGTGAAACCGACTTAGGATGGGTATAAATACCCCTTTACCTCTATTTTTTTCAGCATTTTACATTCTCAATAGCCCTAGAAACTTCTCAACACAACCCCCAAACATATATAGCCCATTAAATCAAGAATTTAACAAGATTACACCAAACTAGTCCACGAAAGGGGATTTTTCTTGCTTCTACTTGATGTTGTGGTAAGTTTGGTCTTAAAGAAAGTTGTTTTGGCTGAATTTATTCAAGTATAAGGTATTTGCTTCATCCTATCACTTATGTTGAGTTGATTTGAAGGTTTAGCAAGTCTTAAAAGTGAAAATAGTTATGGAGGAAAGGTCATAAAGTATCGTGTTGTAGTTGTTCTGTTTATGGACTGTTTTGAGCATGTTGTGGCCATGTGGCTGGGATGATTTACATGAATAGAGATGATATCTAATATTTTTGGTGTGTGGTGAGATTATGCTCCTTGTTTGGGAAGAAAGGAAGTGTATATTGTTGTTGTATGTTGAAAACCATCGTGTGGGATGTTTTATAGAATATATTGGCATTGATAATATTGTTGTTGATGTTGGTATTGTTGTTGTTATTGTTTGTTGCTGAATTGTGATTTCGGGCTAAGCATATAAACAGGGGAGATACTGCCCGATTTTCGGCAAGATATAAAATAGTTTGATTTGAAACCTTAGCACAAGTGTACAACAATGAGTGTAATGATAGTCGAATCCACTTAAATATAGATCGACGAGCTTGGAAAGACAAGCGTGTAGTAATTAGAGTAAGGCGACCGAAATGGTATGTTAAGGCTCGTCCCTTTCTTTCAAAGGCATGATTCCTATATTATGATTCCATAAATTTTTCCATGACCTCCTTGTTTTTAAAAGTTATAAGTTCATGACTCATAAAGCTTCTTATGATGTTAAATAAAAAATGTTCTATGATGATTGTGACGCTGTGGCCTATGATGTGATGTTTACACATATAAGGCACAGTTGACATGGGGTGATGTTGTGGCCTATGATGTGATGTTTACATATATAAGGCACATTTGATAGAGGGTGACGTTGTGGCCTATGATGTGATGTACATATATATATAAGGCATAGTTGACAGGGGGTGACGCTGTGGCCTATGTGGTGATGTTTTAGAGGTGACGATGTGGATTATGTTGTGGCATTTCTATGATATATGTGTTTTCTTGATATAGCCATACTGATTCATTTATCTTGCACATTTATTGACATGTCTAAAATGTCTTCCATGATTTTATATACATGTTGATCTCATGCCTTACAAACTTAGTACATCGTTCGTACTGACGTCCCTTCTTGTGGATGCTGCGTTCATGCCCGCAGGTGTAGATAGACATGACGAGGATCTTTCATCGTAGGCTGCTTTCAGGTAGCAGTTCTGATTGGTGAACTCCACTTACTCCTGGAGCACTGCCGAATATGGATGTATATATGTTTGTATGATTTTTGTTCAGGGCATGTCGGGGGCCCTGTCCCGATTTGTATACTTCAGTCATGTTCATAGAGGCTTTGTAGATAGTTCCTGTGTATAGCTTAGTTATGTTCTGTCAGTCGTTATATTGGCGTCGTGGGTCCATTGGACATATATTTATACATGATATTACGTTCATATCTAGCCTTAGCCTTATTTTGTCATTCGAGACATAGAGAACACAAGTTATAAGTTGGTTCGCTCGGTTTTCGTAAGGTGTCGGGTGCCAATCACGCCTTACTAAGGGTGGGGTGTGACCAAGTGGTATCAGAGCAGTTCTATCCTAGGGTTGTCTGCAAGCCGTGTCTAGCAGACTCCTGTTTATGGGTGTGAAGCCGGCCACATTTATGAACAGGAGGGTGCAAGGCATTTAGGAATGATTGACCTTATTTTCTCATCTTAGATCGAGCGGGAGAGCCAAGTCACAGGAAATCAAATTCCTTGTACTAACCCTTGATTTCAGCGGAAGAATGGTGTTGATAAAGGAAGTGGATGATGATATTAGGATTACAGAGGTAAGTCACTTTGTTCAAATTTCATCATCAAGATATGCATCTTCTATGAGAATAAATTGGTCATAATCAAGATAAGCTGATTTTACAGTAATGCAGGGGGAATTAGTTACGTGTATAATTTAATAATAAGTTCAGTTGTAACATTGCAGACGACAGAAGTTGAAGGATACAGTACAGAGGTAAGTAATGGTAAAAAGGATTATAAGTCAGATGTGGTAAGAATGTTGCAAGTATTATTGAAATGTATAGCCAATGAATGGAAGAGAAAGTACCAGGGAAATATAAAAGGACGATTGATAAAAGTTCAAGTATATTTTGAGTTGTGACGTATGAGGTAAGTTTCGTCATCTTTGCATTTCTGTTCGATATTGAGAACCCTGTAAGGCTAAGGTGTGTTGTGCATGAATATATTTGACCCTGTGAAGCATTGCATGTATTTTCTGGGCTGCGTGCAGGTCTTGGATAGTAAGAAATATAAGGGACACTCTGCTTAAATTTTCCTAAAATTTAAGGACAAGGACCAAAGATTTAGGAGATCACAAAGATTATACGTCTATGATTGCTACAGATTGGTTAATGGGAAAGTATGGGACAAGATGATATTGAATGATAAGATGAAGATGACATGACAAGTGGACATTGCCCATTAGTTATTGCAATAAAAAGTACTCTTCCGGCTGGACAGATAGTTGGGTATATCATTATTTCGAGTATCCCTGGGATTATTATGGGCACGATTTGAGATTTAAAATTATATTTTTGGGTAATTACAAGTACGGAACTTGAAGGATTCGTAAGTTAAAGAACAAAAGCGATGAAATTTTAATTGAGAATGGCAATGGAATACAACACCATAAGGTAAAACCTTTAAAGGGGGAAGTGAGTAAGCTTGAGTACGAGCACAAGGACTGAAATAATATGCGGTAGATGTTGTATTGGGAATGGATTATAGAGAGAGTTTGAATTAAGAATTGTTGTGGAAATAAGATTAACAAAATTTGAAGGCAAGTCAGCAAATGAATAGAGTAACTAAAGAGTATCTTTTGAGACTGGACTGAAAATAATTCGTGGGGAAGAAAAGAAATTTAACGATATTCCAGTGGGGAACTTAATGTCCACAAAATGGGAAGGATATGACAAGCAAATAAAAGGTAATGCAAGGGAGTTTTAAGATGGTCTTGGTGTGAATGAAGAATGGTTTATGAGGAAGATGATTAGTAGTCAGAAGGATTAAAATGGGTTACATTCGAGGTTTTGTAGGAACAAGGTCTATTGGGGGATTCAGGGAAAGTCGACAAATGAGTTCTGATGTGGCTTAACATAAAGAAAAGGTTTTCACGACTAACTCAAAAGAAATGATTTGTAGAAAGGATTACAGAATTGATTATATGTTAAGGTTGAGTTAAAGAATGTCATAAAAATATGGGTCGTTCCTGTCATACTTTAGGATGCTGGACATATTAAGATGGTTTTATATAATTTAGATTAGTGAATTGGGGTTACTTAGTTCCTACAGATCGGGAGTTGTCGGTAAAACGAAGTATAGTCAAAACTTATGTTTTCCATTGATGCAGAGATGATTACGTTGAGCAGAGCTGTGACTAGTTAGAGAGTTAACACTATCGCAGAGCGAGGGTTACAAGAGTATAAAGAGGCAAGTTATGAGATTTAAAGGTCAGTACGATAAAAATGAGAAAGATATGAGCTATTGGAGTACATGAGGTCATAATTGGTTCAGACCACAGCTAAAAGGCCAGAAGCGCCGTGGTTCGGTATCCAGGTACGTTAGTGATTTCTTCATTGGCATGTTTTCCGACTTATGAGTTTCAAGAACAAAGATATTAGCTACAAGAGTAGACAAAGGTTTGTAAACCTATGGTGTTAGTAAATTCATTAGAAGGCTATGAAGGGTATGAGCGGATTTAAACACTTAAAGTCGGGGAATGGACGACAAGATTTTTGGAAGAACATAAGTAAATGTAGGAAAGAGCGAGTAAATAACCAATGGAGACATGTTATGGTGATGGTACGATTAAATGTGATTTGTTAATGGGAAGAATGACTCGATAAGGGGATGCACCAGAGAATTGGATCAGGGACAGAGTGCAAAACTAGTTTAAACATTTGAGGATGAATGTTTCTAAGGGCGGAGGGATGTTACACCCCGGAAAATTTCGCATTACCAAGACTGTAGACGGCTTAGTATAGGCTCAAGGGAGAGCAAAGTTATACAAGGATCAGGGATGAAGATTATATGATCTAAGTATAAGAAGATATATATATATATATATATATATATATATATATATATATATGTGTGTGTGTGTGTGTGTGTGTGTGTGTGTGTGTGAGACATTTGGAGACCGTATGGAGTAAATCAGTTAACACGTTACTTGATGAATAGCCCTCGTAACCGTAAGATAAGGTGGGGCTCACATGTCGGAGTTTTATAAAGGACATATGAAAAGTGATATGAGTAGTACATGGGAAGTTAAGCAAGTCTTAAGTAGGACCCTTAAGCCAAATATGTGCATAAGCCCTCCAAAAGGATGATTTAAGGATACGTTTTCAGATGATCTTAATTGGAGGGGCCAAAATGCTATTATAAGTTTGGAATTTGGAAACACACCAAAATTAAGTTTGGAATGAGCTTCCCAACCATAGGTCGTGGGCCCTCATACGATATCGGGATCAAGGATGATGACCATTTAAAGATAATGACTCTAAGCTGCCAAATGGCTTCCGCGGGTCCCACTTGTGAAGGTCGGTGGAACCGACTTAGGAGGGGTATAAATACCCCATTAACTTCATTTTTTCAGTATTTTACATTCTCAATAGTCCTAAAAACTTCTCAACACAACCTCCAAACATTTATAGCCCATTAAATCAAGAATTTAACAAGATTACACCAAACTAGTCCACGAAAGGTGATTGTTCTTGCTTCTACTTGATGTTGTGGTAGGTTTGGTCCTGAAAAATGTTGGTGTGGCTGAATTTATTAAAGTATAAGGTATGTTCTTCATCCTATCTCTTATGTTGAGTTAATTTGAAGGTTTAGCAAGTCTTAAAAGTGAAAATAGTTATGGAGGAAAGGTCATAAACTATCGTGTTGTAGTTGTTGTGTTTATAGCATTTGTGGCCGTGTGGCTGGGCTGATTTATAAGTATAGAGATGGTATCTAATGTTTTTGGTGTGTTGGTGAGATTATGCTCGTTGATTGGAAAGAAATGAAGTGTATATTGTTGTATGTTGAAAAACATCGCGTGGGATGTTTTACAGAATATATTGGCATTGATAATATCATTGTTGATGTTGGTATTCTTGTTGTTGTTGTTTTGTCACGAACCAACCTAGGGCCATGACGAGTGACCGAGCTTAACCTGCCCGATAACCCAACTTATGTTACCTGTACTCAAACATGGCATTCAATAGGGTTTATTTAACTAAGTCTGAAAGCTGTAAATAGAATACCAAAGTCGACCTGTAACTCAAAACATCCCAAAACATATTTATATATACATGTAACGTATCACAATGCAAGCTAACGAGGCCGCCGATACTTCTGTACAACAAAACAATGGCCGGCTAGGCCAAACAGTATCCATGACACTCACGTTGTCCGCAGACTACTAGAAGAGCATGACCGTGCATAAGTGATGGGACAGGGCCCCGTCATGTCCATAATGTATACACACAATTATACAAAAACATGAACAGTCTCCGAAGCGAGTGGAGCTGTCTGACTCTCGATGCTGACTCCTCCTAGGTGGCTGGATTGTCTGACCGCAACCCTGAACCTGCGGGCATGAAACGCAACCCCCCGAAGAAAGGGGGTCAGTACGGAATACGTACTGAGTATGTAAGGCAGTACTGAATCATAAAACAAGAAAAAGCGTACCAGTAAGCAAGTTTAGAAAGAAACTCGGGAGTAACCTAGAACATCATTCTGAACCATGCCATATGGTCCCTTACAGAAATTCTAGCATACACAATATAAATATAGAATATCCTACTCGTAGCCGCTTCCGGCTAATAACACAATAGTCCCTTCGGACGGCCGCTTCCGGCATAATAACACAATAGTCCCTTCGGACGGCCGCTTCCGGCATAATAACACAATAGTCCCTTCGGACGGCCGCTTCCGACATAATAATGATGGCCCCTTCGGGCAGCCTCTTCCGCCTTAATAATGATAGCCCCTTCAGGCAGCTGTTTCCGGCTTAGTAATGATGGCCCCTTCGGGCAACCGCTTCCGGCTTAATAATGATGGCCCCTTCGGGCAGCCGCTTCCGGCTTAATATCACAACCATGTCAACACAACTTAATCCACAAATACCCACACAAAGAGATGATGCTATGAAATGTAAACATAAATCGTAAATGAAATGAAATAGTAAAATCTCGCACCCCCTTCGGAGTGGTTTTGAAAATCAAACTTTATGTTTCCTTTAGTATAAAACTAATTTCCTCGAAATCATTAGTAAAACCATATACACAACTCAACTGGCACCTTATGGGTGTTCCCTTCGGAACAGAATAAGAGCGTATATATATATATCGACTATTATCCATCGTATAGGAAACTGAAGAGGGGAGCTCAATCACTTAAGAGTTCTAACATCAAGAAGTGAATAAGAATCATGAAACGCACTCAAGACTTATGAATAGGATTACCCCAAAGCTCATATCCTTCATCACTTAAATCTAAGACATGCTAAAAGAAAGAAGGGACAACTTTACATACCTGTTGACGACTAATCGCAAAACCATTCGCTTTGTCGCTCTTTTAGCCTAGTTAACATAAAGGTAACGTTATCGTCAGTAACTATACTTTCTAGTTCGTAAATCCGTAGCCCATCACTTTATAGAACTTGTTCTTTAACCTATACATTCTCGTTTAGGGTTTTCCATTAGTTAAGGGCTTAACGAAAATCGGGCAGCATTTCCCCTATATATTTGCCTAACCCGAATTTCCGATTGCCCTCCTGTTGACACAGAAATACCAACAACAACATAGGGACATAATCATATCTTCAATTCTTTCAATTCAACAAGAATAACAACATGTTCATATCAACACAACTTCAACCTTAACTTTCTAATTCTTTTCATTTCTTCACCATATAATCCATGACAACAACAACAACTATAATGCAACTTAAAATTAATTTACCACGCCTAATTAGAACATCCCCCTACACGGCTCAATTTACATTTCAACACCAACATCTACAACTTCTTATATTCACCACATATCTACCAATTTATACAAGTTTAAATTGTGTCCAAAATGTGTATAAAAAAAGATCAAATATTACCTTAATCAACTTGGCTTCTTAACCTTGCTAATCACTTGGATGCTACACAATTTCACACCTCAAATTCTTTTTTTCTTCAACCTCCCCCTCGGCTAGAAATCTCCCATGGCTGAGAGAGTTTTTTTTTTCTCTTCTTTTGCTTTGTTCTTGCTTCAACAACATGAATGATGTTTAGAAAGTCATTTGATGGTGTATATATGATGCTCTCCATCCCTACACGTGCCCCCCTTATGTGGCATGTATTTTTGTTTTTAATTTTTAAAAATCGGGTGGGGCCCACTTCATTAATTAATCTTATTTAATTTAATTAATTACAATTCCCCCTTACTAATATAATCACAATTAATTAATTCCTAATCTCCAATAATAATATTTTTACACTAAATAAAATTTATAAACAATTAATTCTAATTTAGAAATTAAAATTAAGGGTTTCTATTCCGTGTCCGAGAAGGGTTCCGTCTTTAACTCGCGTCGATCCTTTTGCGAATAACTCAACGTATAAAAATACGGGGTATAACATGTTTGTTGCTGAATTGTGATTTTGGGCTAAGCATATAAACAGGAAAGATGTTGCTCGATTTTCGGTAGGATATAAAATAGTTTGATTTGAAAACTTAGCACAAGTATATAACAATGAGTCTAACGATAGTCGAATCCTCTTAAATATAGAACGATGAGCTTGGAAAGACAAGAGTGCAGTAATTAGAGTAAGGCGACCGGAAAGGTAAAATTAAGGCTCATCACTTTCTTTCAAAGGCATGATTCCTATGTTATGATTCCATAAATGTTTCCATAACCTCCTTGTTTTCAAAAGCTAGAAGTTCATGACTCTTAAAGCTTCTTATGATGTTAAATGAAAAATGTTCTATGAAGATTGTGACGATGTGGCCTATGATGTGATGTTTACATATATAAGGCACAGTTGACATGGGGTATGATGTTTACATATATAAGGCACAGCTAACAGGGGGTGAGGCTGTGGCATATGATGTGATGTACACATATATATAAGGCATAGTTGACAGGTGGTGACGCTGTGGCCTATGTGGTGTTATTTTAGAGGTGACGATGTGGATTATGTTGTGGCATTTCTATAGATATGTGTGTTTTCTTGATATCGCCATGCTGATTCATTTATCTTGCACATTTATTGACATGTCTAAAATGTCTTCCATGATTTTATATACATGTTTATCTCATGCCTTACATACTTAACACATCGTTCGTACTGACGTCCCTTCATGTGGACGCTACGTTCATGCCTGCAGGTATAGATAGACAAGACGAGGATCTTTTATCGTAGGCTGCCTTCAGGTACCAGTTCTGATTGGTGAGCTCCACTTCTTCCTGGAGCACTGCTGAGCCTGGATGTATATATGTTTGTATGATTTTTGTTCAGGGCATGTTGGGGGCCCTGCCCCGACTTGTATACTTTAATCATGTTCATAGAGGCTTTGTAGACAGTTCCTGTGTATAGCTTAGTTATGTTCTGTCGGACGTTATATTGGCGTCGTGGGTCCACTGGACATATATTTATACATGATATTACGTTCATATCTAGCCTTAGCTTTATTTTGTCATTCGTGACATAGAGAAAACAAGTTATAAGTTGGTTCCCTCTGTTTTCGTAAGGTGTCGGGTGCCAATCACGCCTTACTAAGAGTGGGATGTAACAAAGTGGTATCAGAGCAGTTCTGTCCGGGGTTTGTCTGCAAGCCGTGTCTAGCAGAGGCCTGTTTATGGGTGTGAAGCCGGCCACATTTATGAACAGGAGACTGCAAGACATTTAGGAATGATTGACCTTATTTTCTCATCTTAGATCGTGCGGAAGAGCCAAGTCATAGGAAATTAAATTCCTTGTGCTAACCCTTGATTTCAGCGGAAGAATGGTGTTGATAAAAGAAGAGGATGATGATATTAGGATTACAGAGGTGAGTCACTTTGTTGAAATTACGTCATCAATTTGTGCATCTTCTATCAGAATAAATTGGTCATAATCAAGATAAGCTGATTTTACAGTAAAGCAGGGGGAATTAGTTACGTGTATAATTTAATAATAAGTTTAGTTGTAAGATTGCAGACGACAGAAGTTGAAGGAAACAGTACAGAGGTAAGTAATGGTAAAAAGGATTATAAGTCAGATATGGGAAGAATGTTGCAAGTATTATTGAAAAGTATAGCCAGTGAATGGAAGAGAAAGTGACCAGGGAAATATAGAAGAACGATTGATAAAAGTTCAAGTATATTCCTAGTTGTGACGCATGAGGTAAGTGTCGTCATCTTTGCATTTATGTTCGATATTGAGAACCCTGTGAGGCTAAGGTGTGTTACGCATGAATATATTTGACCTTGTGAGGCGTTGCATGTATTTTCTGGGCTGCGTGCAGGTCTTGGATAGTAAGAAATATAAGGGACACTCTGCTTAAATTTCCCTAAAATTTAAGGACAAGGACCAAAGATTTAGGAGATCACGAAGATTATACGTCTATGATTACTACAGATTGATTAATGGGAAAGTATGGGACAAGATGATATGGAATGATAAGATGAAGATGACACGACAAGTGGACATTGGGCATTTGTTATTGGAATAAAAAGTACTATTCCGGCTGTACAGATAGTTGGGTACATCATTATTTCGAGTATCCATGGGGATTAATATGGGCATGATTTGAGATTAAAAGTAATATTTTGGGGTAATGACATGTAGGGAACTTGAAGGATTCGTAAGTGAAAGAACAAAAGCGATGACAAAAGGATTATTATGGGATTAAATTTTGATTGAGAATGGCAATAGAATACAACACCATAAGGTAAAACCTTTAAAGGGGGAAGTGAGTAAGCTTGAGTACAAGCACAAGGACTAAAATAATATGCGGTAGATGTTGTATTGGGAATGGATTATAGAGATAGTTCGAAGTAAGAATTGTTGTGGAAATAAGATTAACAAAATCTGAAGGCAAGTCAGCAAATGAATAGAGTAAGTAAAGAGTATCTTTTGAGACTGGACTGAAAATAACTTGTAGGGAAGTAAAGAAATTAAACGATATTCCAGTGGGGAACTTAATGTCCACAAAATGGGAAAGGTATGACAAGAAAATAGAAGGGAATGCAAGGGAGTTTTAAGATGGTCTTGGTGTGCATGAAGAATGATTTATGAGGAAGATGATTAGTAGTCCGAAGGATTAAAATAGATTACATTCGAGGTTTTGTAGGAACAAGGTCTATTGAGGGATTCAGGGAAAGTCGACAAATGACTTCTATTGTGGCTTAACATAAAGAGAAGGTTTTCACGACTAACTCAAAAGAAATGATTTATAGAAAGGATTACAGAATTGATTATATTTTAAGGTTGAGTTATAAAATGTCATAAAGATATGGGCCGTTCCTGTCATACTTTAGGATGCTGGAGATATTAAGATGGTTTTATATAAGTTAGATTAGTGAATTGGGGTTACTTAGTTACTACAGATTGGGAGTTGTCAGTAAAACGAAGTATAGTCAGAACTTATGTTTTCCATTGATGCAGAGATGATTACGTTGAGCAGAGCTGTGACTAGTTAGAGAGTTAACACAATCGCAGAGCGAGAGTTACGAGAGTATCAAGAGGCCAGTTATGAGATTTAAAGGTCAGTATGGTAAAAATGAGGAAGATATAAGCTATTGGAGTACATGAAGTCATAATTGGTTCAGACCTCAGTTAAAAGGCTAGAAGCGTCGTGGTTCGGTATCCAGGTATGTTAGTGATTTCTTCAGAAGCATGTTTTCCGACTTATGAGTTTCAAGAGCAAAGAGATTAGCTACAAAAATAGACAAATTTTTGTAAACCTATGTTGTTAGTAAATTCATTAGAAGGCAATGAAGGGTATGAGCGGATTTAAAAAGGTTAAAAGTCGAGGAATGGACGACAAGATTTTAGGAAGGACAAAAGTAAGCGTAGGAAAGAGAGAGTAAATAACCAATGGAGACTTGTTATGGTGATGGTACGATTAAATGCGATATGTTAATGGGAGGAATGACTCGATAAGGGGATGTACTAGAGAATGGGATCAGGGACAGAGTACAAGACTAGTTTAAACATTCGAGGACGAATGTTTCTAAGGGGGGAGGGATGTTACACCCCGAAAAATTTCGCGTTACCAAGACTGTAGATGGCTTAGTATGAGCTCAAAGGAGAGCAAAGTTATACAACGATCAAGAATGTAGATTATATGGTTTGAGTATAAGAATATATATATATATATATATATATATATATATATATGACATTTGGAGACCGTATGCAGTAAATCAGTTAACACGTTACTTGATGAATAGCCCTCATAACCGTAAGATAAGGTGGGGTTCACATGTCGGAGTTTTATAAAGGACGTATGAAAAGTGATGTGAGTAGTACATGGGAAGTTGATCAAGTCTTAAGAAGGACCCTTAAGTCAAATATGTGCATAAGCCCTCCAAAAGGATGATTTAAGGATACGTTTTCGGATGATCCGACTTGGAGGGGCCAAAACGCTATTATAAGTTTGGAATTTGGAAACACACCAAAAATAAAAGTTATATATAATTGAATAATAATTCAAACCATAGGTCGTGGGCCCTCTTACGATAGCGGGATCAAGGGTTGTGGTAATTTTAAGATAAAGACTCCAAGTTGCCAAATGTCTTTCGCGGGTCCCACTTGAAAAGCTCGGTGGAGCCGACTTTGGAGGGGTATAAATACCCCCATTAACTCCATTGTTTAAGAATTTTACATTCTCAATAGTCCTAGAAATTTCTCACCACAACCCCCAAACATTTATAGCCCATTAAATCAAGAATTTAACAAGATTACACCAAACTAGCCCACGAAAGGTGATTGTTCTTGCTTCTACTTGATGTTGTGGTAAGTTTGGTCTTAAAGAAAGTTGGTTTGGTTGAATTTATTCAAGTATAAGGTATGTTCTTCATCCTATCTCTTATGTTGAGTTGATTTGAAGGTTTAGCAAGTCTTAAAAGTAAAAATAGTTCTGGAGGAAAGGTCATAAACTGTTGTGTTGTAGTTGTTGTGTTTATGGACTGTTTTGAGCATGTTGTGGCCGTGTGGCTGGGCTGATTTACATGTATAGAGATGGTATATATTGTTTTTGGTGTGTTGGTGAGATTATGCTCCTTGATTGGGAAGAAAGGGAGTGTATATTGTTGTTGTATGTTGAAAAACATTGTGTGGGATGTTTTATAGAATATATTGGCATTGAAAATATTGTTGTTGATATTGTTGTTGTTGTTGTTGTTTGTTGCTGAATTTTGATTTCGGGCTAGGCATATAAACAGGGAAGATGCTGCCCGATTTTCGACAGGATATAAAATAGTTTGATTTGAAAACTTAGCACAAGCATACAACAATGAGTCTAACGATAGTCGAATCCTCTTAAATATAGATTGATGAGCTTGGAAAGACAAGCGTGCAGTAATTAGAGTAAGGCGACCGGAAAGGTATGTTAAGGCTCGTCCCTTTCTTTCAAATGCATGATTCCTATGTTATGATTCCATAATGTTGCCATAACCTCCTTGTTTTCAAAAGCTAGAAGTTCATGACTCTTAAAGCTTCTTATGATGTTAAATGAAAAATGTTCTAGATTGTGACACTGTGGCCTATGATGTGATGTTTACTTATATAAGGCACAGTTGACAGGGGGTGACGTTGTGGCCTATGATGTGATGTACATATATATATAAGGCACAGTTGACAGGGGGTGACGCTGTGGCCTATGCGGTGATGTTTTAGAGGTGACGATGTGGATTATGTTGTGGCATTTCTATAGATATATGTGTTTTCTTGATATAGCCATACTGATTCATTTATCTTGCACATTTATTGACATGTCTAAAATGTCTACCATGATTTTATATACATGTTGATCTCATGCCTTACATACTTAGTACATCGTTCGTACTGACATCCCTTCTTGTGGACGTTACGTTCATGCACACAGGTGTAAATAGACAAGACGAGGATCTTTCATTGTAGGCTGCCTTCAGGTACAAGTTCTGATTGGTGAGACTCACTTCTTCCTGGAGCACTGCCGAGTCTGGATATATATATATATGTATGTATGATTTTTTTAGGTCATGTCGGGGGCCTTGTCCCGACTTGTATACTTCAGTCATGTTCATAGAGGCTTTGTAGACAGTTCCTGTATATAGCTTAGTTATGTTCTGTCGGTCATTATATTGGCGTCGTGGGTCCATTAAACATATTCTTATACATGATATTACGTGCATATCTAGCCTTAGCCTTATTTTGTCATTCGAGACATAGAGAACACAAGTTATAAGTTGGTTCGCTCGGTTTCCGTAAGGTGGCGGTTGCCAATCACGCCTTACTAAGGGTGGGGTGTGATAGAGTTTTCATGACTGAGACTCATGGGATATCGAATACGAGTGTAGATTGTATGATAGTTACGTACTGAGTTCACGATATTCCTATTGGTAATCATGAATGAATTATGAAACTATATCATTTAGAGAATAGAAGTTCAACAACTCTTCATGAAACTAAGGCATAATTATATTTCTGAGGCAATTCACAATAGTCGTAAAAGAACGTGGTGTGGGAAGAATCATTAACACTCCACACGTAGAGAGTTATCCTTACATACCTTAATTTTGGCCTTTAAGCGTAATACAACATTCTTCACCCCTTTCAACTTTAATCTATAGCAATATAAGTGAAAGGGGATCTTTTTTTAGTAAGAGTCCTTATGTTTTGGTCATCTAGGCATTTTATCAAACATCTTCTGGGCAGAAAGCTCCACAACCCTCATTAATGGAGTTTCTTCACCCAATTACCCATCCTCTTACCTCTAGGTGATCCTACTATCTCAATTCGATATAATTAACATCATTCTTCATCAACAACCCTAAGTCAACAATCCAAAGCATACAATAGTTCATACTCTTTCCTACCATCTCAATTAGATATAATTAACATCATTCTTCATCACCCATATGATTCAATAACCCTAAGTCAACAATCCAAACCATACAATAGTTCATATACTTTCTTCTATTAAACCCATCAACTTATAGTCAAAGAACTTAGAGTCTCATCATCAATACTAAGCTAGAATTGATTAGAGGGCGAGGGAATTACCTTATTGATGTTTTATCCTCTTGAACTCGGATTCTAGGGTTTTCTCTCCCAACAATGATGTCTCAATCGATTATCTATGAATTTGAAGGGTTTAATCATGTTAGTAAGGTACTAGGTACTTGAAATCAACTTAGAATCATCATTAAAACTTACCTTGAAGGGTTCTTGATGCTTGAGACTTGTCCTCTCTGTATTTAGGGTGTTTTTCATGTTTGGGGGAGTTAGGGAAATAAATCCCATTCTTAAATACTTGTTAAAATACAAAATCAGGGAAACCCTGACCCGTACTCCACATGCGCATCGCGTAGGGGCTTTGAGTGTCAGAGAGCTGCCTGACCCTTGTGTGCGGCTATGATCGGCTTCTGTGCAACATTTTTGTAACGCGCATAACTTCTTGCATAAGGTTCTGTTTGGCCTGATCCTTAAATGGATGGAAAGGAAACTTACTACAACTTTCATTAAGGAAGCTTTTCCAAATTCTCAACAAATCAAGGGGTTATGGTTGCTCGAAGTAGGCCCTCCACTCGAAATCTACTAACCTTATAAATTTCGTTAAACTCTCTTAGTACGAGTCAAGCATTAGTCAGAAGACCCGAGATGTTACACTCTCGTAACTAGATTTTCTAATGCCTTTCTTTTAAAAGTATTTTGGTTATTTTCACTATCTTCGGAGAATAGAAGTGCATCACTCCGTCGCTTCTTAGTGTTGAACCAAAGAAAATACATCTGAGATCTTCTTTTTTGAAGTAGTTAAGTTGTCTCCATATCAATGGTTACTGGTCTTTAATAATTTTGATAAGAAAGTCTTACCTTTACTGATCTAACTCTTTATCACAGCCTTGGTGAAGCATTACAATATCTCACCATCACATGGCTAGATGTTATTGTTGTGGTGAATAAATTATCTCATTACATGCACCAATCAGGGGAATCACATCGTGTTGTCATGAACATATTATTGATGTTACACCTCGAAAAAACTTTCCGCGTCACGTGCGTTGTGAGTAAACGAAGGTAGGCTCGAAGAGGTGATGAAACCTTATAAGGTTAATGAATACTCTTACCAATTGTTAAGCAAGCGTCTAAAGGTTCCGGGATCAAGCAAATCGAAGAAAATAAGTTTGTCGAAAAGTTGGACAAAAGTTGACAGAATTTTGGGTCAAATTTGGAGGGGTATACCTCCTAGTATATTGGGAGTTTTAAGGTGTTTCAAAAATCCTAAAATGAAGTTCGTCGAGTCTATTTTCCAATGCAACAAACCTCTCGTCGATACGATATCGGAGTAGAGAATTATGAACTTTACAAGTTAGGCTGACAGAGCAGAAAACGCGCGCTACAGTAGCCGCGCTGCTACAGTAATTGCTATAGTGCCACTGACTTTACCCACCTATAAAAGGGTCAAGACACCATGTTTCTGCACCAAAAACAGATCCTAAAGCCCAACACCCATATAGGGGTAAATATGTCATTAAAAGGGAGGGTTTGAAGTGATTTTTGGCTAATCAATGTTACATCCGGCATTTTGCTTATTCAAAAATTCGAAATAATTTGACTTGTAATGAATAAGGCCATATTTGGACCCTACTTGGACCTTACTTGGGATGAATGTGTCGGCTATGAATACGTTGGTGTGGAATTACGAAAGGAGGCCAAGGGCAAAAATTGGAATTTTAGAAATTTGCTCCATGAATTACAATTAATTAGGCAACAATTGGGCTAAAAACAAAATAAGAAATAAGGCCCAATTTGAGATAGGGTGGCCGGCCAAGAGGCCTTTGGCCCAAGCCCACCAATTAGTCATGTGACTAATTATATTAAGAGATAAGGCTTCAAGAAACTTCAAGAAAATTTAAGCAAAAACAAGAACAACAAAAGAGTGGGGCAATCGGCCAAAGAGGAGGAGAAAGAGAAAAACAAAAGAAAAATTCTTGGAGCTTAATTCTTGGTTCAAAAATCCATCTCTTTTAAAATTTCTACTAAGCTCAAGGTGCTCTTCAAGTTGGTATAATTATTGTGGCAAGAAACTACCAATTGTGGCAAGTGGAAGAGTTGGGAAAAGGTAAGAATCCATCCATTTTTATTATGTTATGGAGCTTTGTTCATGTTGTGGAATGTAGAAATGAATAGAATTTGTGAAAATATGGAAGTTTGCAAAGTGGGTGTGTTTGTTGGAAAGTGGCCGTGTGTGTGTGTGTTGATGTATTGATGTAATGAGTTGAATTTTTATGTTGTATTCTAGTTGTAGTTATGGTGAAAATTGTATTAGAAATGAAAGTTGAATGAATTCGACGGAAATTGGAAATATGGAATGTAGCCGTGTGGTGTTGTGTTGATGGTGGAAAATGAATTAAATTTTGTTTGGTATGTTAATTGTGTTGTTATGGTTTTGTGAAGTAGATGGAAGAATAAAGGGTTAAGCTAACGTGAAGAATTTGTTGTTAAGTTGTTGTCGGGAAGTATGTCGTTTAGTATGATCTTTTGAAATTAAGAAAATGAAGTGGTTAAGGTGCAAATGATGGTTAACGTTGATAAACTTGGAAGATGGAAATGTGTTATGAACTAGTATGTTAAAGATTAGGAGAATTGGATAGATTATGGCCTTGATGGAAAGTTGGCATGTTGGTATATCTTGTGTATATCTCGTGTATATATTGTAGAAATGTTATGATATGATTCCGAATGGTATTGTAATGACTTTGATTAGAATAAATGAAAGAATGCTGGTATTGATTTGGGAGCGTGAAGTCGAAATGAGGATTTTTGTATTATGTCGTAAAGTAGACTAATTGTGTATATTATGAATTATGATAATTGTTGATGTTGTTGATGTTGTTGTTGGGTTGTTGTTGGTTGTTTGGAGCCGAGTTGAATCTCGGGGAGGCTATATGTATAGGGGAGGTGCTGCCCAAATTCTTATAGACACGTATTGGTTAAGATTAGAAATGTTAAGTCTCATGAATAGTAACTGGTAAATGTGACCATTTGCAGTTTTTGAGCGAAACAGGAATCGAGTTTGGCCGAGCGTAGGATGCAACCAAGGTATGTAAAGCCTATCCCTTCGTTCTTAGGCATGTTCTGAACGTAATAGGCTCGGCCGCGAGCCTTAAGTACGACTCCGTTCCTCGGAATTCGAGATGGAAATCCGCTCCAATTCCTTCAGTAAGATTGAATCATTTTTCTTATAACTTGTCTTTAAAGTGAACTTTTGTATAAAACTTTCCTAAACGGAGTCGGAATACTTCCATATGATTACAAATGACCTCAAAAGGTCTATTAGCAATAATTTATGGATGTCGCCTCGAGTTAGTCCGAGGTGGGCCCACGAGGCCCGATACCTTCTGTATGATCTCAATTACTTTAGTTCTATCCGATTTCCCCAGAAAACATCTGGACTACTACTCTGATCATGATATGACTGTTTTTATACAAATCTCACAAAATAACTTTTGACATCTGGAAATCTGGTTCTGGGTATAATCTGTCGTGCCTCCCCAAGTGACGTGTAGGTGCGTAGTTTGAAGACTATCCGAATACTTTGGTTCGATCGGCGAGTTGGCCTACTTCCGTTCTGTTGATTCTGTATGACGATCTATATGTATGTGGTTTCTCATCAATCAGTTCGTGCACATGCTATGATTCCTTTCACCGGATCCCGGGCCGGTACGTATATCGTGCGGTGGGCCGCCGAGCCCCATATGTGAATTCTGAAGTATGATGTGTCCGGTTTCGGGGTACTGTGTTATATGTCCGTCCCCGGTTACCGAGGATATATTACGAAGTATGATGTGTCCGGGCTCGGGGTGCTGTGTTATCTGTCCGCCCCCGGGTACCGTGGTTATGTTATGATGTGTGACGGAGATCGGAGAAGAATTTCTGATATCTGACGTGTTGTGGTGCCAATGGCAGGAGTGGCGACCACGTTCCTGCACCCTATGTGTGATTCTTTCTGTCTGTATGACTTATGCTTCTGTATGTCCGTCTGGATTATCTGACCGACGGGTTATGCTTCTGTATGTCCGTCTGGATTATCTGACCGACTGGTTATGCTTCTGTATGTCCGTCCGGATTATCTGTCCGACTGGTTATGATTCTGTATGTTCGTCCGGCTTATGAGCCTGTCTATTATATTTCTGTGCTTCCGGTCCAGATCATGATTATGTTTGATGTATATCTGCTTTACATACTCGGTACATTCTTCGTACTGACCCCCGGTTCTTCGGGGGCTGCGTTACATGCCCGCAGGTACAGACGCACCTGGAGATACGCCACCAGTTTAGGGCATCGATTCTGCTGTTTTGGAAGAGCTCATTTGATCCGGAGCAAATACTTTTGGTATATATCTTCTGTTTTCCGTATGTTCTGTATGTATGGAAATTTTGGGTACGGCGGGGCCCTGTCCCGTCATATGATTTTGTATGTCTGTAGAGGCCTGTAAATAGATGTGTGGGTTACGGGTTTCGTCTGTATGTTAGCCTTATCGGCTTATCTGTAAATGTCTGCGTGTTCAGGTATATACATATATATGTTTGCGCGCGTGCCGTATCTGTATCGGCCTACTTCTGTAACATCTGTTTTAAAAAAAAAAAAAAAAAAAAAAATCTGTACGATACGAAATTCGGTCAGGTAGGTATGTACGGGTACCCAGTTAGGGTACCAGTCGCGGCCCACGGGGTTGGGTCGTGACAAAAGTGGTATCAGAGCGGTTAGTCCTCGGTATGTCTACAGGCCGTGTCTAGTAGAGTCTTGTTTATCGATGTGTTGTGCACCACATCTATAAACAGGAAGCTACAGGGCATTTAGGATGTTACCCTTCTTTGGATTCTTAGATCGTGCGATAAAGCAGTATGATTAGGATAATTCTCCCCTACGAATTGCTGTATCTACAGCGAGGCTCCAAAGGGCAGAAGTGTCGGTATTTGGGGAAAATGTTTCTGACCCTCTTCCTGCAGGTGATTGTAGGTTGATAAATAATGAAGAGGAGCGCTTCGGATGATGGGGATGGGGGTGCTAATAAGGCCCCTAGGACATCACCAGGACCGAGTAGGCAGATCCCCAGCTACTCGATTGAGACAGACCCTTCGGAGGATCCAGAGACAATTCCTCCAGAGTTTTTGATCCCCAGAGCAGAGGCTCCCAGGGAAGACAGTTATGACACCGACCCTTCGGAGGACCCAGCGACGATACCTCCAGAGTTTCTTACTCCCAGGGAGGAGGATAGCCCCGATGCTGAGCCACCAGAGCATCCCTCTGGGACGCCGGAGGAGGAGGTTCCCGAGGGTGTGCCAGAAGCTCTAGTAGTGGAGCAGTATGTTAGACAGGCTTCCCCAGAGAGTGTTACGCCCTACTCCAGCCCTTTGTCCTGGCCGTCGGTGAACCAGGAATTGCCAGGCTATCTACACTCCTCCGATTCAGATGCAGGTAATAGTGGGGGCCAGACAGATGACGATGATGAGGGACACAGTTCCCACGGCAGCTCCCCAGGTTAGACCCGAGTTTGATCAGTTATGAGTACGTAAGTTTCCTAAAATTCTCGGTATGTGTATGATATCTGTAAAACGTTGTTCAATGACGATAACGGAAATTTTAAAGGATTAGCGACCTAGTGATCGAAGGCAAGGGCGACTGAGATGTCCCCACCGTCAGTGTGAGTCTGGAAATCCTGGATGAAAGTAAACAGGAAAGTACCTCCGATGCCGTTTGAGATGGGCACGTGTGGTAAGTGTCGATGACGTTATAATTCTTATTTGAAGTTATCAGCCCCGTGTGGCTGCGATACGACATGATATGATATGTATGTGTGTGTGTATATGTGTTGGCCCTGTGAGGCATGATTGGTATTTCTGGTGTACAGGTTTTGGATAGTAAGAGAAACAGAGGAACCTCTGCCCAAATTTTTCCAGAGATATGGAAGTAAATATGTAGACTAAGTACAAAAAGGTCCCGCGATACTTGTCGGACTTTAGTTTTCTTCTGTTGGTGGCCGGAGAACACCTTACGGTGATATTTTATCAGATTCCACCGACTATTTGGAGGCGGAATTCGTGGGACGAAGACTTAAATCCGTGGGTTATCCGTAATCATATGTATATGTGTATGAAAGTGAATGTTGAAGATTCAGAAAGGCAGCACGGTAATTGTACGACTTAGCCGGGGGTGGGACCCGCTACAAAAATTTTCTGAAAATTTGCTAAGACCCCGATTTGCTCTAAAATTACGCGACAAAGGTCGTGCGGGGCGATCGATGAAATTACATCAGCCCTAACGCGTCGAAATGCATGAAAGTTTTGGAGTTAAGCGTGCTCAAGCCAGAGCAATTCTGGGATGGGTGACCCCCTGGGAAGTAATGCAAAGTTTTGCACAAGTGTAGGTATGATGGATATAAATGAAAAGTTTGGGGTAATCTAAAGGAAAAGAGAATGTGTGGAGTAATTAGTGCCTTTACAAAAGCCACACACACCGACGCGGAATTAAATGGGCAAAAAGAAAAAGGGTACAACCCCGCTCGGGAAATTGAGCGAATTCGAATAACAGTCAGAGACGCTCGCCAGTAAGATATTAGTACATATATCGGTATGTGTGTATGTGTGTGTGTATGATTTTCGTCTGGTGCCCATATGGATCAAGAGCCGAGTCCCGGCAACTAATGTTGTGATAGACGAAAGGTTTTACTAAACCGAATACATGAAGCGAAGCGGGGGCGACGATGCGATTGTTGTCAAGGGATAGAAAATCCCCGATTACATTATAATTTAGTCTGGTATGACGATGTCCGAAAAAGAAAAAGAGTATGGATAGTAGGAAAGGTGAAAGGTAAGAAGTGTGAATAAGCGGGATCTTTGAAGGAGTCGATAAGCGACACGCAAGACGATTTGTATGACAACTTGGCGAACAAGTTTACAAAAAAAAAGAGAAGAAGGGAAATTTTCCATAAATCACTGGAGCCTTACTAAGAGTGATCTGATTCGGCTTCAGATTCTATCTGTTATACTTCTGCACTTCCGATTCTGATAAGGCTCTGCCTATTACGTCTCTGTACTTCTAAATTCGATTATGTTCCCGCCTGATAAATCTTTGTACGTCTGGTTCTGAATACGTTTATGTCTGATATATCTCTGTACGATTAACTCTGATTACGAATTTGTCTGACACACCTCTGTATGTCTGACTCTGGATATGAATCCGTCTGATACGTCTCTGTACGTCTGATTTTGAGCACGCGTCTGTCTGATACATCCTCGTATGTCTGACTCTGATACGAATCTGTCTGATACATTTCTGTATGGCTGATTTTGACTACGAACCCGTCTGATAAATCTCTGCACATCTGACCCTGATCTCGGATCTGTCCGATACACTCCTAGATATCGTATTTTGACCACGGATCTGTCCGCCATAGCTCGGTATACTTGACTTGATTGCGAGTATATTCAATACGCTTTTGTGCGCCCGATTCCAGTTGTGAATCCGTTTGGAGTGAAGTGCTTGGTATGAAGTGGGATTATGATAACGTGGCAAGGAGCCGAGGAGTGTAACAAGAAATGATATTGATTATGATGTCTGAAAAGCCTTCGTCTGTTACGAAGATGTAGCTTATGGTCCGATGATTATGTGGGGTATGAGAAAATACATTATGAAGGCATTTGAACCAGTGACGCGAAGAATTACCCCATCATGTTGGTAAAGAATCCATATTGGAAAGTCAACAAAGGACAATTATAAAGAAAAAAAGGAACCCTCCCGAAGTAATATGAAGCCCCATGAGGTCAATTTAACATTCGAGGATGAAGGTTTTAAAGGGGGGGGGGGGGGGGGGGAGGATGTTACATCCGGCATTTTGCTTATTCAAAAATTCGAAATAATTTGACTTGTAATGAATAAGGCCATATTTGGACCCTACTTGGACCTTACTTGGGATGAATGTGTCGGCTATGAATACGTTGGTGTGGAATTACGAAAGGAGGCCAAGGGCAAAAATTGGAATTTTAGAAATTTGCTCCATGAATTACAATTAATTAGCCAACAATTGGGCTCAAAAAAAAAAAAAAGAAATAAGGCCCAATTTGAGATAGGGTGGCCGGCCAAGAGGCCTTTGGCCCAAGCCCACCAATTAGTCATGTGACTAATTATATTAAGAGATAAGGCTTCAAGAAACTTCTAGAAAATTTAAGCAAAAACAAGAACAACAAAAGAGAGGGGCAATCGGCCAAAGAGGAGGAGAAAGAGAAAAAGAAAAGAAAAATTCTTGGAGCTTAATTCTTGGTTCAAAAATCCATCTCTTTTAAAATTTCTACTAAGCTCAAGGTGCTCTTCAAGTTGGTATAATTATTGTGGCAAGAAACTACCAATTGTGGCAAGTGGAAGAGTTGGGAAAAGGTAAGAATCCATCCCTTTTTATTATGTTATGGAGCTTTGTTCATGTTGTGGAATGTAGAAATGAATAGAATTTGTGAATATATGGAAGTTTGCAAAGTGGGTGTGTTTGTTGGAAAGTGGCCGTGTGTGTGTGTGTTGATGTATTGATGTAATGAGTTGAATTTTTATGTTGTATTCTAGTTGTAGTTATGGTGAAAATTGTATTAGAAATGAAAGTTGAATGAATTCGACGGAAATTGGAAATATGGAATGTAGCCGTGTGGTGTTGTGTTGATGGTGGAAAATGAATTAAATTTTGTTTGGTATGTTAATTGTGTTGTTATGGTTTTGTGAAGTAAATGGAAGAATAAAGGGTTAAGCTAACGTGAAGAATTTGTTGTTAAGTTGTTGTCGGGAAGTATGTCGTTTAGTATGATCTTTTGAAATTAAGAAAATGAAGTGGTTAAGGTGCAAATGATGGTTAACGTTGATAAACTTGGAAGATGGAAATGTGTTATGAACTAGTATGTTAAAGATTAGGAGAATTGGATAGATTATGGCCTTGATGGAAAGTTGGCATGTTGGTATATCTTGTGTATATCTCGTGTATATATTGTAGAAATGTTATGATATGATTCCGAATGGTATTGTAATGACTTTGATTAGAATAAATGAAAGAATGCTAGTATTGATTTGGGAGCGTGAAGTCGAAATGAGGATTTTTGTATTATGTCGTAAAGTAGACTAATTGTGTATATTATGAATTATGATAATTGTTGATGTTGTTGATGTTGTTGTTGGGTTGTTGTTGGTTGTTTGGAGCCGAGTTGAATCTCGGGGAGGCTATATGTATAGGGGAGGTGCTGCCCAAATTCTTATAGACACGTATTGGTTAAGATTAGAAATGTTAAGTCTCATGAATAGTAACTGGTAAATGTGACCATTTGCAGTTTTTGAGCGAAACAGGAATCGAGTTTGGCCGAGCGTAGGACGCAACCAAGGTATGTAAAGCCTATCCCTTCGTTCTTAGGCATGTTCTGAACGTAATAGGCTCGGCCGCGAGCCTTAAGTACGACTCCGTTCCTCGGAATTCGAGATGGAAATCCGCTCCAATTCCTTCAGTAAGATTGAATCATTTTTCTTATAACTTGTCTTTAAAGTGAACTTTTGTATAAAACTTTCCTAAACGGAGTCGGAATACTTCCATATGATTACAAATGACCTCAAAAGGTCTATTAGCAATAATTTATGGATGTCGCCTCGAGTTAGTCCGAGGTGGGCCCACGAGGCCCGATACCTTCTGTATGATCTCAATTACTTTAGTTCTATCCGATTTCCCCAGAAAACATCTGGACTACTACTCTGATCATGATATGACTGTTTTTATACAAATCTCACAAAATAACTTTTGACATCTGGAAATCTGGTTCTGGGTATAATCTGTCGTGCCTCCCCAAGTGACGTGTAGGTGCGTAGTTTGAAGACTATCCGAATACTTTGGTTCGATCGGCCAGTTGGCCTACTTCCGTTCTGTTGATTCTGTATGACGATCTATATGTATGTGGTTTCTCATCAATCAGTTCGTGCACATGCTATGATTCCTTTCACCGGATCCCGGGCCGGTACGTATATCGTGCGGTGGGCCGCCGAGCCCCATATGTGAATTCTGAAGTATGATGTGTCCGGTTTCGGGGTACTGTGTTATATGTCCGTCCCCGGTTACCGAGGATATATTACGAAGTATGATGTGTCCGGGCTCGGGGTGCTGTGTTATCTGTCCGCCCCCGGGTACCGTGGTTATGTTATGATGTGTGACGGAGATCGGAGAAGAATTTCTGATATCTGACGTGTTGTGGTGCCAATGGCAGGAGTGGCGACCACGTTCCTGCACCCTATGTGTGATTCTTTCTGTCTGTATGACTTATGCTTCTGTATGTCCGTCTGGATTATCTGACCGACGGGTTATGCTTCTGTATGTCCGTCTGGATTATCTGACCGACTGGTTATGCTTCTGTATGTCTGTCTGGATTATCTGACCGACTTGTTATGCTTCTGTATGTCCGTCCGGATTATCTGTCCGACTGGTTATGATTCTGTATGTTCGTCCGGCTTATGAGCCTGTCTATTATATTTCTGTGCTTCCGGTCTAGATCATGATTATGTTTGATGTATATCTGCTTTACATACTCAGTACATTCTTCGTACTGACCCCCGGTTCTTCGGGGGCTGCGTTACATGCCCGCAGGTACAGACGCACCTGGAGATACGCCGCCGGTTTAGGACATCGATTCTGCTGTTTTGGAAGAGCTCCTTTGATCCGGAGCAAATACTTTTGGTATATATCTTCTGTTTTCCGTATGTTCTGTATGTATGGAAATTCTGGGTACGGCGGGGCCCTGTCCCGTCATATGATTCTGTATGTCTGTAGAGGCCTGTAAATAGATATGTGGGTTACGGGTTTCGTCTGTATGTTAGCCTTATCGGCTTATCTGTAAATGTCTGCGTGTTCAGGTATATACATATATATGTTTGCGCGCGTGCCGTATCTGTATCGGCCTACTTCTGTAACATCTATTTAAAAAAAAAAAAAAAAATCTATACGATACGAAATTCGGTCAGGTAGGTATGTACGGGTACCCAGTTAGGGTACCAGTCGCGGCCCACGGGCTTGGGTCGTGACAATCAAGGCTCGGGTAATGCATAGTTACGGTTATAGAATTGTTTTGCGGTGGATTTTGGGCTTGGATTCAAGGTATATATTGAAGATATTGTTGTTTTAACAAGAATAAGGTATGAATCTCTCCTTATTAATGTTACTTTTGGTTTATTTAAGAAGATAGTGTGATTAAAGGGTCGTATAATAAAGTTGGGGGTTGAGAAAATTGGATAAACATCTTGTGGGATGTTTTATGGCATATTTTGATGCTAATGATTATGTTGATGATGTTAGTATTGTTTTTCTTGTTGTTGGTTGTTGGTATTGTGATTTCGGGCTAGATTAAAAAACAGGGAAGATGTTGCTCGAATTTCGGCAGACTTTAAGGGATTTACTTTGAAGGTTTGAGGAAGCACATGACGATAAGCCTAATAGTAGTATGAATGATTTTATATGTAGATTACCAGACTACTAATCATCTTATGTAGGTTGCAAGACAAGAAGTAAGTTGGAAAGTCGAGAAATATGCTTCCAGGTATGTTAATACTTTCCCTTTCTTTCCTTTTGGTACAATCCCATGATATTAGCAGACGGTGAATACTCGAGTCTCTATATTACTTTACTCTTAGGAGTATTTGGAGTATCTCAGTTCTTGATGATCCTGTACCCCTCTATTATGATTATTCCTTTTGTTCATGGGTCCTAAACTTTGTATCATGATAATGTTAGTTTATGGTTATGCATTGCATTCATTTGCATACATGCATATTGACCCGTGACCAGAAGGCGTTATATACACGTATATATATATATATATATATATATATATATATATATATGGGAAAAGGGCGAGGCATTATATACGCATTACCATCTGATCAGCTGGTGCACAGTGATGAGATTATTATGCCCAAAGGGGCTGCCCGAAGGGGCCATTAGGCTATTATGCCTGAAAGGGCTACCCGAAGGGGCAATTATGCTATTATGCCCGAAAGGGCCTGTTTAATGATGGGATTGGATTGGGCCGTACGTTTCTTTGCACTATGACCTATGTATTGCTTATCATACGCCCTCAGAGGCATTTTCAATAAGCAGAGATATACATATATGTACAGATAGTCAGACATATAGATGCATTCATACATATATGTTCAGCTAGTCAGACATATAGATACATTCATACAGATATGTTCAGATAGTCAGACATATGGATGCATTCAAATAGATATGTTCAGACAGTTACACATAAACTGTGACTCTCCAGTTTATGACATCTATCAGTCAGCAAATCATGTTGTGAGCGCCCTCAGGTGGCCCAGAATAAGCAGGAGCAGATATGTTATGTATGTTTTGTGGAATCTAGGAGGTCAGCTTCTGGGTGTCCGTCATAGTCCTTCGGTTGGGCTGTGACAAAATTGGTATCAGAGCAGTTCGTCCTAGGGTTGTCTATGAGTCATATCCAGCAGAGTCTTGTCTATGGGTGTGTTGTGCACCACACTTATAGGCAGGAGGCTGTAGGATATTTAGGATGGTCATCTTTCTTTCTGATCATAGATCGTGCAGTAGAGCCAATGATAGGAAAGCTCGTTCTTCGTACGGTTTTTGTTAAATTGCAGGATTGTATTGGAGAAGAGGGAAAGTTTAGTTAATGGGAGCGTAAGTAAGGCTCCAAAGGTGGACACTAGACCCATATCACCGGTCGACTCAGAATCAAGGATGTCAAGAGGCATAAGAAAGAGCATCAGTTATTCCATTGAGACGTACCCATCGGAGGATGTGGCTCCAGTGGAAGGAGACCCAACTGAGAAATCATATGACAAGGACCTGTCTAAGGGTTCACGAGACTCTTGTGGACGAAGATGCAATTGAGGGAGTACAGAGCTTGGCACATCCAGGTTTTCCCTACGTTTCATCATTATGTTAGACCAGCTTCTGATGTTAGTATCACAAAGGTACCTAGTTCTCTATCTCGGGATTTAGTTAACCAGGAGTTACCCACAGATCGTGGGGAGTACGAGATAGAGGAAGAAGAGAGTCAATTAGGGAGCAGTGCCTTTAATAAGGACAAAGGGGCTTTATTTCCAGATATATCCGACCTAAGTTATCCAGTATCTTATTTACAGGTATGTGGCTCTTTCTGTCAGAACCAATTGTGTTTTATATTTATATGACCTAATCTCAGGACATCATCAATCATTCGTTACTCTGGGGCTTCATAAAGTTTGATTGTTCTTACGAATAATTATAATCAGGACATCCTTATTATGGACATGGATTTTGAAGTCAGAATTGAAATTTTAAGTCATATAAGTTTATATACTCTCAGAGGGTTTTCTCAAGGATGGATATAGAAGTTATAGTAGAACTAAGCAGATGAGGTGATATTTCATCCCCTACACTATTAGCAATATTATATTGAAGCACCCTGGGATTATAGTATATTGGCCTTTAAGAGGAAAGAAACAGAAAAGAAGCCGAATAAAGGAATAAGGCACCAATGATAGAAGGTGTAGCAGATACGAGTAGATGAGATTTGTTGATACCTATGGAAAAGGACTGCGGTATGTAATCAGAGAAAAGGATACTGGATGATTTGTATTAATCAGTGAATTTGAGGTCCTTGGCAAGGACTAGATTATAGAATATACAAAATTTTGATTAAGTATTACAAGATGGTTATAAGGTATCTTGTGGGATAAAGGTTAAGGTCAACGTCTTGAAAGATTGCGAGTTTTGTGATATGTAAAGAACCAAGTCATGGAAAGTCAAGGGGCGAGTCATGCGTTCTTCTAAGGGATATGCTCTAGGGCGGGATAGCGGATAAGATATTAAGTGGGACATTATATGAATATCTGTGAGTAGCTTATAAAGTATATAGTATGCTTTCCAAGGTATACGGACCAGAATGATATGGTCTATAGAAGAAATTGGGTGCAGACCTTCAAAGGCACTCAAGTCATGCAAAGTTGTAAAAGCACCAAGGAATAAGTTAATCTCCTGTCCTAAGATCGGGAAGATGAATCAGAAACAAGTATGCATCTCATAAGATTGTTCATATTATGAAAGTCAAGTTATCAACCTCCCAGTTTACCTTTATGGTTCATAAGTTTTAGGGATGTCTGAGGGAAACCCCAAGACTTCCTCTAAGTAAAGGATTAGTCTTGCTGAACAAAAGTATTGTCAAGTGCGTAGCCAATATTTACTTCGCCTTATACAAATGATCCCTATGAAGTTGAAGAAAATAAAGAGTATTTGATGGATCAGTTGAATCAGTTCGGGTTATAAGGTAGTAGGATAGCTCCTTGCATATGTACAAGTGATTGTAAGCAGTTAAATAAGATGATAGCTAAGGATGAGCAAGTACGATTAAGGGTTGACGGTTTGTTTTGCTAGCACAGAATGCTCCCTTAAAGATGGACATGAGCTCCAGTTATTCCCGGATAAAGGTCGGAGGAAAGGCGTCCCAAAGATAACTTTCAGGATCAGGTAAGTTACCTCGAGTTTTGAGCAACGTCATCTGGACTGACTAAGGCCCCAGCAGTATTATGGGCTTGATGAGTAAGTGTGTTTAGACTCCTCCGAAACCTATTCATAACAGTGTTCCTAGACGATCTTGGGGTTACTCTTGCTCAATGTTAGAGCATGTTGTTCCTTACATGGAGACCTATAGTTCTTAGGATCGGGAATTATCGGCTCAGAAGCTTTTCCAAATCAAACAGTATAGTACTTCTAAGG
Source organism: Lycium barbarum (assembly GCF_019175385.1). Classification (NCBI taxonomy): domain Eukaryota; kingdom Viridiplantae; phylum Streptophyta; class Magnoliopsida; order Solanales; family Solanaceae; genus Lycium; species Lycium barbarum. Next base: position 59,512,969 of record NC_083337.1, read on the forward strand.
TTAGAATTAAGGAGAGTTGAAGCTATACAGAATTGCCCAAAGGCTAGAAAACTCATTGAAGTTGGTGATTCCTTGGACTTAGCAAGTTATTATTGGAATTTTGTGAAGGATTTTCCCCACGTTTTGTGCCACTGATAAACTGGCCAAGGAAACAGCCAGACTCCAGGGGACTGATAATTGTAGGCCTAAGTTTCCAGAAGATGAGTAACAAGTGAAGTTTCAGCATCAAGTGTAACATTCCCAAAGGGACCGGATAGCCATATCACGCGTTATGATGATTCAAGCATTGAGTTAAGTTATGGATTGATATAGCATGGTGAGATTATAGCTCATTCCTTAGGATAGCTGTGAATATACACGAAGAATCATTCGACCCATGCTCTTAAGGTAGTTATAGTTATGTGTACAGGAAAGGATATATTCGGATAGTGTCGCTATTAATTATATAAGTACTCTATGAGATTTTAGCGCACCCTTACTAAAGGTATTTGAATTTACAACATGGTCAATAAATAGAATGATGGAAAGACTCTGATGATTGTGAAAGTCAATGGAAGCAAAGAAAGTCGCTAATGTTCGAGCCACAGATCTAGAGTAACTCAGTTTATGTTAAGATAAAGAGGGAATGTTGAGGACTTGTAAGTTCAGCAGTTCGTCAGTATCAGAATTGATTAGTAAACTTAGATTATGGCATCTATCTGGGGCATATCCTTATTAAGTCAAAAAAAAAAAGAGAAAGGAGATTTTGTTGAATTTGATGTCAACTCATTATAGGATTACGGATCCTCAATGGAGGGGCTATCTTTATACATCCTATGGACTGGAATTATACTGAAGCAGAATATCCAACGTGATCAGATTGACGACTGATGAAAGGAAAAGCTTATTGCCTCATTATGCTAGGCAGTAGAAAACAGCAAGGACGTACATTAATACTACTAAGAAGGGAATGAGGAAAGACATACCAATCTTCATAGTGCAACGAAAGTTAGATATCAGAAGTTCAGTAAGTTATAGTAAGTCATTGATATTCCAAACCATCAATATAGATGACCATGTTTACCGCGAAAGTTTACCTCAGTTATGGAATTACCAGTAGGCCTATGGAATTAGCCTATTCCCTGTTCATCAAGACTACTTGTACAACAGGGGACTACGTAAATCCTATGTCAGGCAGGGATAGTATGATGTGTCCATTGCTTATGTCTGTCATTCAGATAAGAGAAGCGCAGATTATAGCTCACTCTAGAGGGATTTAGAGTACTGTAGATAAGTCTTTCTTAAGCTGAGCATACCATAAGATACTTAAGGATACGCCACAAGTTTGCGTGACAAATTTCAAAGGTATGACCCCTAACGCTTATTGAGATTATTATTTCGGTATTCAAATGAATCTATACAAGGCTTGGACCAGATTTATTTATTGTTAATAGCAAGCAGTAGAAGGATCTAAGATTCCCAGAACCGACAAGAGTTCCCTACCTATATCAGACTATGTACTCTGGGGAGTACCATCTGGGAAGAACGTGATGAAATTTAGAAAGAATAGCAAGCTTAGCCTTTGATATATTGAGCCTTACAGATTATACGCAAGACAAAGATTTAAATCCCTAGAGTCAGTGGCCAAGATTTATATATCAAACTAGAAATTCTTTCAGAATTATGCCAGTTAATGATAGACAGATTACAGGGCAGCTATGGGCAGTTACTGCATGAGAAAACTCCAGCGCTATACTTGATAGCCAACTCCAAAGATTTAGATTAATAACTAGAAAGTAAAGTTGAAGTCCTATAAAGAAGTTGAAGAGTAATGTATAAGGCTGAAGATTCCAGAATATGGACTGGAACAGTTGGACTATGTAAGGTTATTGAAGAGAAAATTCTGTGTTATTCTTAAGAGTCTGTGAATGGCCTATAGGTAACCGAGAGGCATGAAACACTCAAAGAGTTGTAAGGTCTCTAACAAATCGATGAGGGACATAGGTGAGTTATAAGTCTTGTGTAAAGGATAAGAGGTAAGATGAAGTGAACGATACATCTTGAAGGAATATCTTATAAAAGAAGAAGGAGTTGAGTTATGACTAAGTGTTCTAATATGAAAGATATAAGAGAAAGAGGATAACCGAAAGGAATTTAAGAAGCTGAGTTCATTGAAAGTTCACATTAACATCCCCTATAAGGTTTCTGATAAGGAATTGAGTTAAGTCGATATTCGAGGATGAATGTTCCCAAGGGGGGAGGATGTTACAGTTAGAAAAAATTTCCGCATCATGTGCGTTGTGAGTAAACTAACGTAAGGTCGAAGAGGTGATGGAACCCTTATAAGGTTAATTAATACTCTTACCAAGTGTTAAGCAAGCGTCTAAAGGTTCCGGGATCAAGCAAATCGAAGAAAATAAGTTTGTCAAAAATTTGAAAAAAAGTTGACAGAATTTTGGGTCAACTTTGGAGGGCTATATCTCCTTGTATATTGGGATTTTTAAGGTGTTTCAAAAGCCTAAAATGAATTTCGTTGAGTCTAGTTTCCAACGCAATAAACCGCTCATCGATATGACATTGGAGTAGAAAATTATGAATGTTACAAGTTAGGCTGATAGACCAGAAAACACGCGCTACAGTAGCCGCACTGCTACAGCAACTGATGTAGTGCCACCGACTTTACCCACCTATAAAAGGGTCAAGACCCCATTTATCTGCACCAAAAACATATCCTAAAGCCCAGCACCCATATAGGGGCAAATATGTCATAACAAGTGAGGGTTTGAAGTGATTTTTGGCTAATCAAGGCTCGGGGAACGCATAGTTACGGTTATAGAATTGTTTTACGGTGGATTTTGGGCTTGGATTCAAGGTATATATTCAAGATATTGTTGTTTTAACAAGAATAAGGTATGAATATCTCCTTATTAATGTTACTTTTGGTTTATTCAAGATGCTAGAGTGATTAAATGGTCGTACAATAAAGTTGTGGGTTGAGAAAATTTGATAAACATTGTGTGGGATGTTTTATGGAATATTTTGATGTTAATGATTATGTTGATGATGTTACTATTGTTGTTGTTGTTGTTGGTTGTTGTGTATTGTGATTTCGGGCTAGAGATATAAATAGGGGAGATGTTGCCCGAATTTCGGCTGACTTTAAGGGATTTACTTTGAAGGCTTGAGGAAGCACATGACGATAAGCCTAATGTTACACCTCGAAAATTTCATGTCGTCGTATGGTAGATAGACTAACACAGGTTGAAAAGTATACGATTTTTTTACAAGTAAGAAGTAGTACTTAGCGGTTCAAATTAAGATTCCAAAGACGTTTGAAGCAAGAGGAGAAAGTTCGTTGAAGAATGTCAAGTATAATTTATGTTTCGAATAAGGATTTGCACAGTACCAAACTAATGTTGACTTAATGATATCTTAAAGAAGAGTTATGAAGCCCCTTAGATTGTTATGGAAATTTTAAAGAAGTGCCAATAAGGTTTCATAAGGATTGGAGGCAAAACAGGTTGATGAGGACAAGTTTCGGAAACTGTGGATTGTACGGTCCTTTATACGGACCGTATAATTTATACGGCCCGTATATCTGTCCGTAGAACCCTTACAGAGGAGGATGAGATTTTGAAGGAAACATACAGTCCAATTATACGGACCGTATAAATTATACGGTCTGTATAATAGGCCATATATTTCGGGTCGGGCCAGATTTTCTTTTTCCATATATGCACGACCATTCTCCTTATTTCTCATTTCCCACTTCTTCCACACTCTCAAAAGTCCTAGAACCTTCTTCCAAGTATACCAAGACAAATCTAAGGTGAAATCAAAGATCTAACACCAAAAAGTAGTAGAATCAAGTGCAAGAATGCTAGCTAGGGTTGATGGAAGCAAGGAATCTCTTTGGAATTGAAACTAGGGTTTTCTTCAAGTGAACCATTTCCATCTAAAACTCATTTCTACATAATAAAAGGTAAGTTTTATGATCATTTCATATTATATAGAATATTGAGAGGTTGCAAGACTTGGATTATGGAAGGAAGTAGAAGATAGGTCACAAATATGAGAATAGTAGTGTTTTTGAGTAGTAGCATCACATGAATCATGATTCTTGACACGTTACGAGTATAAGTATGTTATAAATGATATTGAGAATATGGGATAAACATTATATAAGGATGAATGTGATGTTATGTTATAGCTATGGTTATGAATGACTTTGAGAGGGAATTGTGGGAATTGGATAATGTCGAACTTGTCAAGTTATTGGTTATGATATTATGAATGTTGTTATTGATGTTTGGGAGTTGTTATATCACATAGAGTAAGTTGCAGAAACAAAGGAAATTCTACCCAATTTTCGCTAGCTTTAGCTTAAGCTTAAGTACGTTCTGATTATCTAATCTTAGCACGAATTACTTTGAATGTAGAATTACGAACTTGCAAGGAAATGTATAGTCGGTAAGTTAGAAAGGCGAAAGGTATGTAAGGCTAGTCCCTTCTTTTTATAAGGCATGATCCATATGCCATGACTTTCTTTATCTTTCCTTGACCTTCTTACATTCCGGAAATTATGAGTCTATGTTTAAAAAGAGCTTCCTATGAGATAAAAATAAGAGTTATGCTACGAATAAGATAATGATGATGATGAGTTTAAGTCTAAAGATTCCAAAGCTCATGATATGATATTTCTACGAAGCTAATGATCTTTATATGATTCTTTGATGTTGCTCATCGTTGTTACGCTCACCTTATAATGCTAGTTCCTTCAAGGTGAGGCAGTATGATTATGACTACTCCATAATGGAATCGGGGGTTCTTGACCTTACGTCACCCTGATAGAGTTATAGCTTATCCTTGAGCTTTTATGCATGCTTTATGATAAGTATATGAAGATGAGATTACACCATGCCTATATGATCGGGTAGACACCGCTAAGGCGGGCGGTATATACACCATGTGTAGAGGGCACGGGCAGACACCACTAGTGGGCGACATGAGATGTTTACCCCGGACGTGGGAGGCCTGGAAGCGGGATAATGATGATCACACCACACCTATATGGTCGGGCAGCTTATATATGCATACATGATATGATGATGTTTATGATGTAAGTTAGCATGCATTATGCAGTCTAGGTGACATTCAGCTACTGGTTGTTTTCTTACTTGATGTTATCTTATCTCTTCGACATGTTACTATTGTTCATGTCTTACATACTCAGTACTATATTCGTACTCACATCCTTTTATTTTGGACACTATGTTCATGCCCACGGGTAGACAGGGAGGTGGCCCAGATTCATAGGAATTTATCAGCAGATTTACAGGAGCACTCCATTATTCCGGAGGTGCCATTTTTGATATATTATTTTATGTATATACACGGGCATAACGGGGTCCTGTCCCGTCCTTATGTCACAGTATTCTAGTAGAGGCTCGTATATGCGTATGTGTGGGCAGTAGATTCTCCATGATGACTACATTGTACATTTGTATATCATTTTTGCAGCAGTGAGGGCTTATATATATGCATGTGTTGCCTTTGAGATTATATGAGTTCAGGATAAGTATGATGATTGGCATGATGAGTGGTGCTCGGTGGTCAGCTCCGAGTACCCATCATGGCCCCCTAGTCGGGTCGTGAAAAAAGTGGTATCAGAGCAGTTCCGTCCTAAGGTGTGTCTACGAGCCGTGTCCGGCATAGTCTCGTTTATAGGTGTAGAGCGCGTCACACTTATAAACAAAAGGCTGTGGGGCATCTAAGATAAATGACCATTCTTCTTCTTATTAGATCGTGCCATAGAGCCATATTATAAGATTTTCTCCTCCCTAATATTGCGTTATGATTTCAGCGATGCCGGTAAAGAGAAAAAAACCAGTAGCCCAGAAGGGCAAAACTACGATAGAAAGGCGGATACAAAGGGAGCCGCCAACGAATGTAGAAGAGAGCGAATCTCATAATGAGGCTCCATCCAATACTTCTCACACTCCGCCTATTATAGAAGAACAAGAGGGGGCTTCAGCTCCGGCTCCTATGCCTCCGGTTCCTCCACCAGGTGCTTCGGGTCAACAAATAACCGAAGCTATTCAGCTATTGACACAGCTAGTTGCCACTCAGGCACAGCGCAGAGTACGGGTCCAGGTGACAGGGCAAATAGTGCTAGAGCCCGTGATTTCATGAGTTTAAATCCTCCAGAATTTTTCGGGTCAAAGCTGGACGAAGATCCACAAGGTTTTATTGATGAGATGCTAAGAACGTTGAGAATCATCCATGCCTTCGATACTGAATCTGTGGAGTTGGCATCTTATAGACTCCAGGATGTGGCAGTTCTTTGGTATAATAACTGGATATCTTCAAGAAAGGAAAATGCACCTTCCCCAGTTTGGCAAGAATTCGTAAATGCTTTCATCCGCCATTATTTTCCACCTGAGGTTTGAAGGGCCCGAGCTGACAGGTTTCTAAATTTAAAGCAAGGGAATATGAGTGCTCGGGAGTACAACCTCCACTTTAATTCATTGGCTAGGTATGCTCCAACTATGGTGGCAGACATAGGAGATAGAGTGCATAGATTTGTGAGTGGCTTAGGGCCACATTTGTTCAAAGATGGTTTGACAGCTTCATTGCAAGAGGGGATGGACATTTCCCATATTCAGGCTCACACCCAGAATTTAGAAGAGCAGCAACAACCACAGAGGGGTGAGCGTGACATTAATAGAGGATAGAGCAAGAGGGCCAGATCTGTCGGTGCTAGTAGTGAGTATAGAGGGGGTCAGCGGCAAAGATATTCCAGATAGTCGGGCCAGTCCACGATGAGTGCACCTCGTCGGTTTGCGGCAGGAGATTTGATCGCCCTATTTATTTTGGTTCGGGTCAGAGTTCGAGAGTCTCAGGTTCTCAATTTGGAGGTGATCCTAGCCAACGGAGACCACTGGTGCCGCGATGTAGTCAGTGCGGCAGATTACATTCCAGTCAGTGTTGGCGAGGTTCAGATCCTTGCTATATCTGTGGTCGGGTTAGGCATATGATGCAAGATTGTCCATCGATGAGTGGTAGAGTTGGGGCTCAGCCCACAGGATCTGCTGTCGGTTCTACCTCGTTTGTGCGCCCGATAGGGTAGACTCCCCAGATTCTAGCAGGCCATGGTAGAGGCCGAGGGGAAGCATCCAGTTTAGGTGGTACTGAGCCCCGTATTTATGCTCTAGCCGGACGACAGGATCTTGAGTCCTCCTCAGATGTGGTTACAGGCATACTATCCATATTCTCTCATGACGTTTATGCATTGATAGATATGAGTTCTACGTTGTCTTATATTACTCCGTATATTGCTGGCCGTTTTGGGGTAAAACCCGAACCAATTAAACCTTTCGAAGTATCTACTCCGGTTGGTGATCTAGTAATAGCGAGGCAGGTGTATAAATATTGTGTGCTTGTGGTATGTGATCACTAGACTACCACTGATTTTATTGAACTAGAAATCTTAGATTTTAATGTGATTATGAGCATGGATTTGTTGGCCTCTTGTTATGCTAATGTGGATTGTAGAACGAAAATAGTTCGATTTCAATTTCCAGGAGAACCAGTGCTTGAAGGGTTTGGTAATACAGCGACCACAAGAGGTAGGTTTATTTCCTACCTTAAGGCGAGGAAGATGATAGCTAAAGGCTATATTTATCACCTAGTCCGAGTTCATAACACCGAAACAAAGCCATCGACTTTTCAATCTGTCCTGGTAGTGAATGAATTTTCGGATGTATTTCCAGATGAACTTCCAGGCCTTCCTCCGAAAAGAGAGATTGACTTTGCTATTGATGTGTTGCCGGACACCAAGCCTATATCTATTCCTCCTTACCGGATGGCTCCTGCCGAATTAAAAGAGCTAAAGGCACAACTGAGAGACTTGCTTGAGAAGGGATTTATTAGGCCCAGTTCATCACCGTGGGGAGCACCTGTCCTATTTGTGAGAGAGAAAGATGGTTCCCTACGGATGTGTATTGATTATAGGCAGCTAAACAAGGTGACGATAAAGAATAAATATCCGCTTCCAAGGATCAATGATTTGTTTCATCAGCTGCAGGGTGCCAAATGGTTTTCCAAAATTGATCTGAGATCGGAGTATCACCAAGTGAGAGTTAGAGAAGAAGATATTCCCAAAACAGCTTTCAGAACGAGATATGGTCACTATGAATTTCGGGTGCTATCATTTGAGTTGACTAATGCTCCGGCGGTGTTTATGAATTTAATGAATAATGTATTCAAGACCTTTTGAGACATATTTGTGATCGTGTTCATCGATGACATCTTAGTATATTCTCGGATAGAAACGGAGCATGCAGATCACTTGCGTATTATCCTTGGGATTCTTCGGACTCGAGAGTTTTATGCAAAGTTTTCGAAATGTCAATTTTGGCTTAATTCTGTGACTTTTCTAGGCCATATTACTTTAGTTGATGGCATTCGAGTGGATGTGCAGAAAATTGAGGCTCTGAAGACATGGCTAAGGCCTACGACGCCTACAGAAGTCCGTAGCTTTCTGGGATTGGCAGGTTACTATAGAACATTTGTGGAAGGGTTTTCCTCTATTTCAGCACCATTGACGAAGCTAACTAAGAAATCAGCAAAATTTCAATGGACTGATGCTTGTGAACGTAGTTTCCAAGAATTAAAGGACAGATTAAATTCAGCCCCAGTCCTTACACTCCCAGAAGGGTCAGATGGTTATGTTGTGTATTGTGATGCCTCTGGTGTTGGGCTAGGCTGTGTGTTGATGTAGCATGGTAAAGTCATTTCCGATGCTTCAAGGCAGTTGCAGAAACATGAAAAGAAATATCCGACTCATGACCTCGAATTGGCTGCGGTTATTCATGCACTAAAGATGCGGAGACACTATTTGTATGGCGTTCAAGTTGATATTTATACAGATCACAAGAGTCTCTAATATATTTTCAAATAGAAGGACTTGAATCTTCGGCAGAGGCGGTGGTGAGAATTATTAAAGGATTATGATGTGAGTATTTTATATCATCCTGGAAAGGCAAATGTAGTAGTTGATGCACTTAGCCGCAAATCAATGGGAAGTCTCTGTGGGGTCCCTTCGAAGAAGAAAGAATTAATCCGTGAGCTTCACCAGCTAGCTAACTTCAGAGTTCGTCTAATTGATTCGGGTAATGCAAGAGTTAGTATTCACAACTCAACTATTTCATCCTTAGATATGGAGGTGAGAGAGCGCCAATATGAAGATCCCCAGTTGAGCCACTATAGAGATACACTTCATGAGAAAGAGAAGTCGCCATTTAAAGTTTCTACAAATGGAGTTCTTAGGTACCGACATAGGCTATGTGTTCCAAATGTTGTCGAACTACGTCATCGGATTCTAGAAGAAGCTCATTACTCTCGGTATTCTATTCACCCAGGAGCGACAAAGATGTATCATGATCTCAAGTTAATGTATTGGTGGGATGGAATGCAGAAAGACGTAGCAGAACTTTTAGCTCAATGTCCAAATTGCCAACAGGTGAAAATTGAGCATCAAAAGCCTGGAGGATTATTACAAACCATAGAAATCCCGGCCTGGAAATGGGAAGTGATTAACATAGATTTCATTTTAGGGTTGCCTCATTCCCGACACAAGTATGACTCCATATGGGTGATCATGGACAGACTCACGAAATCAGCTCATTTTCTTCCAGTTAGAACCACATATTCGGAAGAATATTATGCAAGGTTGTATCTTAAATAGATTGTGCTACTTCATGGCGTCCCGGTGTCCATTATTACTGATAGAGGAGCAAAATTTACAGCTAAATTTGGGAAGTCTTTCCAAGATGGTTTGGGTACTCAAGTGAGACTTAGCATAGCGTTTCATCCACAAACCAATGGGCAAGCCGAACGCACTATTCAGACCCTGGAAGATATGTTACGTGCATGTGTGCTAGATTTCTTTGGTAACTGGGATGATCACTTGCCTCATATTGATTTTGCATACAATAACAGTTATCATTCCAGTATTCATATGGCCCCGTACGAAGCTTTATATGGAAGGAAGTGTAGGTCCCTGTTTGGGTGGTTTGAAGTAGGAGAGGTACAGCTAATAGGCCCTGAGTTGATTCAACAAGCGGTGGAAAAGGTCAAGGATATCCGAGATCGATTAGTGACAGCCCAAAGTCACCAGAAATCTTATGCGGACAACCGTCGGCGAGACTTAGAATTTCAAGTTGATGAATTGGTATTCTTAAAGGTATCACCGATGAAAGGCATGATGAGATTTGGTAAGAAAGGAAAATTGAGTCCTCGATACATTGGACCTTATAATATTGTCCGTAAGATAGGCCAGGTAGCTTATGAACTGGACTTACCCCCAGAACTTGAAGCAGGCCATCCAGTTTTTCATGTGTCAATGCTCCGCAAATGTGTTGGAGATCCAACTAGAATCATGTCGGTAGAGGATGTCTAGATTACTGAGAAGTTGGCTTATGAAGAGGTGCCCATTGCCATACTAGATAGGCAAGTATGGAGACTTACAAACAAAGAAGTAGCTTCAGTCAAGGTCTTGTGGAGAAACAATAACCGAGAGGAAATGACTTGGGAAGCAGAAGAAAACATGAAGTCCAAGTACCCGCACTTATTTCAACCCCCGGAAGAGATCCAAGATGAGGCATCAACATTATGAGGTATGTATGCTTTCTTTTCAAGCTTTTGGTCGTTTGTGGCCATAATGTATTACTATCGTGTTGTAGCCCTGTGAGGCGTTGTAATTGTGGGCTGTTGTGATAGGATGGTAGCGTCATATTACAAGGGAAACTCTGCCGAAATTTTTGTAGAATTCCCGAAAACTTAACATTCGAGGATGAATGTTTTTAAAGGAGGGAAGAATGTTACACCTTGAAAATTTTCATGTCATTGTATGACAGATAGAATAACGCAGGGTGAAAAGTATATGATGTTTTTACAAGTAAAAAGTAGTACTTAGCGGTTCTAATTCAGATTCCAAAGACATTTGAGGCAAGAGGAGAAAGTTCGTTGAAGAATGTCAAGTATAAGTTGTGTTTCGAATAAGGATTTGCAAAGTACTGAACTAATGTTGACTTAATGATGTCTTAAAGAAGAGTTATGATGCCCCTTAGATAGTCATGGAAGTGTTAAACAAGTGCCAATAAGGTTTCATAAGGATTGGTGGTAAAACGGGTTGATGAGGACAAGTTTCGGAAACTTTGGATTGTCCGATCCTTTATACGGACTGTATAATTTATACGGACCGTATATCTGTCCGTAGAACCCTTCCACAGGAGGATGAGATTCTGGAGGAAACATACGGTCCAATTGTACGGACCGTATAATTTATACGGTCCTTATAATAGGCCATAGATTTCGAGTCGGGCCAGATTTTCTTTTTCCATATATGCACGACCCTTCTCCTTATTTCTCATTTCCCACTTCTTCCACACTCTCAAAAGTACTAGAACCTTCTTCCAAGTATACCAAGACAAATCTAAGGTGAAATCAAATATCAAACACCAAAAAGTAGTAGAATCAAGTGCAAGAATGCTAGCTAGGGTTGATGGAAGCAAGGAATCTCTTTGGAATTGAAACTAGGGTTTTCTTCAAGTGAACCATTTCCATCTAAAACTAGTTTCTACATAATCAAAGGTAAGTTTTATGATAATTTCATATAATTAAGTATATTGAGAGGCTGAAAGACTTGGATTATGGAAGGAAGTAGAAGATGGGTTATAAATATGAGAATAGTAGTGTTTTTGAGTAGTAGCTTCACATGAATCATGATTCTTGACATGTTACGAGTATAAGTATGTTATAAATGATATTGAGAGTATGGGAGAAACATTGTATGAGGTTGAATGTGATGTTATGTTATGGCTATAGTTATGAATGACTTTGAAAGGGAATTGTGGGAATTGGACAATGTCGAACTTGTCAAGTTATTGACTATGATATTATGAATGTTGTTATTGATGTTTGGGAGTTGTTATATCACATAGAGGAAGTTGTAGAAATAAAGGAAATGCTGCACAATTTTCGTTAGCTTTAGCTTAAGCTTAAGTACGTTTCCGATTATCTAATCTTTGCACGAATTACTTTGAATGTAGAATTACGAACTTGGAAGGAAGCGTATAGTCGGCAAGTTAGAAAGGTGAACGGTATGTAAGGCTAGTCCTTGTTTTTCTAAGGCATGATCCATATGACATGACTCTATTTATCTTCCATGCCCTTCTTACATTCCGGAAACTATGAGTCTATGTTTAAAAGGAGCTTCCCATGAGATAAAAATAAGAGTTATGCTATGAATAAGATAATGATGATGATGAGTTTAAGTCTAAAGATTCCAAAGCTCATGATATGATATTTCTACGAAGCTAATGATCTTTATATGATTCTTTGATATCACTCATCGTTGTTACACTCACCTTATAATGCTAGTTCCTTCTAGGTGAGGGAGGATGATTATGACTACTCTATAATGAAATCAGGAGTTCTCGACCTTACATCACCCCGATAGAGTTATAGCTTATCCTTAAGCTTTTATGCATACTTTATGATAAGTATATGATGATGAGATTACACACTGTGCCTATATGGCCGGGTAGACACCGCTAAGGCGGGCGGCATATACACCATGTCTAGAGGGCATGGGCAGACACTACTAGTAGGCGGCATGAGATGTTTACCCCGGACGAGGGAGACCTGGACTCGATCTGATGATGATCACACCGCACTTATATGGTCGGGCAGCTTATATATGCATACATGATATGATGATGTTTATGATGTAAGTTAGCATGCATTATGCAGTCTAGGTGACATTCAGCTACTGGTTGTTTTCTTACTTGATGTTATCTTATCTCTTCGACATGTTATTATTGTTCATGCCTTACATACTCAGTAAAATATTCGTACTCACATCCTTTTCTTTTGGACACTATGTTCATGCCCACAGGTAGACAGGGAGGTGGCCCAGATTCATAGGACTTTATCAGCAGATTTACAGGAGCACTCCATTATTCCGGAGGTGCCATTTTTGATATATTATTTTGTATATATACACGGGCATGACGGGGTCCTGTCCCATCCTTATGTCACAGTATTTTAGTAGAGGCTCGTAGATGCGTATGTGTGGGTAGTAGATGCTCCATGATGACTACATTGTACATTTGTATATCATTTTTGTAGCCGTGAGGGCTTATATACATGCATGTTTTGCCTTTGAGATTATATGAATTCAGGATAAGTATGATGATTGGCATGATGAGTGGTGCTCGGTAGTCCGCTCTGGGTACTCGTCTTGGCCCCCTAGTCGGGTCGTGACACCTAATAATAGTATGAATGATTTTATATGTATATTATGAGACTATGAATGATCTTATGTAGATATCAAGACAACAAGTAAGTTGGAAAGTCGAGAAGTAAGCTTCCTGGTATGTTAAGACTTTCCCTTTCTTTCTTTTTGGCATGATCCCATAATATCAGTAGATAGTCAATACTCGAGTCTCTATATTACTCCACTCTTAGGAGTATTAGGAGTATCTCAGTTCTTGATGATCATGTACGCTTCTATTATGATTATGCCTTCTGTTCATGGGTCCTAAACTTTGTATCATGATAATGTTAGTTTATGGTTATGCATTGCATTCATTTGCATACATGTATATCGACCCGTGACCAGAAGGCGTTATATACGCGTATATTATGTATATTATATATATATATATATAGGGTATAGGAAAAAGGCGAGGCATTATATACTCATTACCACCTGATCAGCTGGTGCACACTAACGATGATTATTATGCCTGAAGGGGCCATTAGGCTGTTATGCTCGAAGGGGACATTATGCTATTATGCCCGAAGGGACCTGTTTGATGATCGTATATGGATCGGGTTGTACGTTCCTTGGCACTATGACCTATGCATTGTATATCACACGCCCTCAGAGGCATTTTCAGTAAGCAGAGATATGCAGATATGTTCATATAGTCAGACATATAGATGCATTCATGCAGATTTGTTCAGATAGTCAGACATATAGATGCATTCATACAGATATGTTGAGATAGTCAGACATATAGATGTATTCATACAAATATGTTCAGACAATCAGACATACAAATGTATTCAGTCAGTCAATTTAGTTTATGACTTTCAGATTGTCTTCACGACTCCTATGTGTATGTTACTCTTATGCCTTACATACTCAGTATATTATCCATACTGACTCCCCTATTGTTCGGGGGGCTGCGTTTATACCCGCAGGTTCAGATAGCTAGGAAGACAGATCGCATCCTTAGGCTGCTTCTTCAGCTTGATAGTGGAGCACTCCTCTCTTGTCGGAGTTGCCGTCTAGACTGGGTATATGTCCTGATATTATGGGTAGGGCGGAGGCTCTGTCCCGTCCACTGCATGTCCAGTATGTCAATAGAGGCTCATAGACGCTTGTACTCAGTCAGACAGTATGGCCCGCTCAGTGCCTGTTTAGTTACATAGTTTTATCGGGTAGCCTTGTCGGCTCGTACCCCGGTTCAGTTTAGTGATGCATGTGTGTATATATATATATATATATATATATATATATATATATATATATATATATATACATATCTTTTTGAGGACTGTGACTCTCGTTTAGGATATCTATCAGTCAGTAAATCATGTTGTGAGCGCCCTCAGGTGGCCCAGAATAAGCAGGAGCAGGTATGTTATGTATGTTTTGTGGCATCTAGGAGGTCAGCTTCTGGGTGTCCATCATAGCCCTCCGATTGGGATGTGACAGTTGAGATAATTGAAGGGCACTCCAGACTTAAATTTACATATTCAGTGTGCGTCTAACCTTTCTATAAATGGTTTGTCTGATACAGATTGGGTAGGTCGTCCTGATAATAAAATATCCACTCATAGTTATTGTATTTTCTTTGGACCTAAATCTTGTTAGGTGGAACTCTATGAAGCAAAATGCAGTAACCAGGTCAAGCACTGAGGCCGAATATAGAGCTCTTGTTATTGCCACAGACCATCTTCATAAAGAGTTGCATGTTATTTTGCCTAATGCTCCAAAGTTGTGGTAAAATAACTTGTTTGTAAGCTACCACACTACTAACCCTATTTTTCATGCTCGCATATAAACTATATCGAACTTGAGTTCCACTTTTGCTGGGAGATCATGCACGCCAAGGATCTTAAAGTTCGATATAATAGTACTCTTGATCAAATAACATATATTTTTACAAAAATTATTTAACCCAAAGGTTTTAATTTTCTATAAATAAAAGTTTATCATGATTCGCACAGTTGCGCTTGGCGGGGTATGTTATGGATAAGGATAAGAGTCCAAGTAAATCTCTTATAATTCGAACATATATGTTAGTTAAGATATACCTTTAGCTAAGTCATATCACACTTGGAATATATTGTATATTCTGTACATAGTATACCGATAAGAATAGGCTTCTACAGTATATGTACACCGATAAGAATAGGCTTCCACAATAAATACAGCGGGTAAGTTGAACCATATAATTCTGTCTATTTTATCCTTGACATTTTCAATCCTCTATCTATGTACATAATATAGTTTCATATATATATATTTAATTTCGTAATCTATGTATTTATAAATATTTATTTAATAAGTGCAATAATCCTTTTTATGAGTTTGTCACAAAATCTAATGTTAGTTTTATGATTGCTATTTTAATATAACATGCATTAATAATGTATATATGTATGTACATTCATGTTTGTGCGTGTGTATCGAAGTTTTATTTCTCACTTATTCTCTCTTATCTATATAGCTAAACCAGTTTTGAATGTTAATAATGGAAAATTTTCTAAAGTATAATATAAAAATTATTTTTAATATAAATAGATAATATTTTAGAAATCTATATATGTTACACCTCGGAAAAATCCTCCATTGTTGTCCAAGTGAATGGACCCGCGAGGAGTACGAGTATCCGATGTTTTCATGAGTAAGAAATAACATTTGACGGCCCTAAGTAAGATTCCAAAGGCAATTGCAATAAGAGATAGGTTATGCTCCATAATGAATAATTATAGGTTCTAAAAATGTGGAAAGTTGCAGATCTGCATTTTGGCCAGTTGCACGTAAAATGAACAACGGACCATAAAGTGGTATACGGCCCGTAAACTGCCATGTCGTATTTTGGCTTCCAAAACATCAACTTTCTGCCAAATGATCAAATGGTTAAATACGACCTGAAATACGGACCGTAAAGTGGTTTACGGCCCGTAAACTGTGTCCGTAAATCACCACGTCTCAGCCTGAGTTTCTGGTTCTGTTATGATTAAATACGACCACGAAGGACGGTCCGTAAACTGGAATACGGACCGTAAACCAAGTTTACGACCACTGTATTGTTCACTCCAGACCAGATTTTAAGTCATTAAATAAGGGATCCAAGTTTATTATTTCATTTCCACATTTCATCCCTTCTCTCTAAAACATCTCTCTACATTTATTCCACAAGATTTCAAGGATTATTAGTCATCAACAACACAAATCAAGTGAATCAAGTGTAAGGAAACCCATTAAGATTATTCAAGTCAAGAAAATCTTATTGAAGGAAAACTAGGGTTTTTGCTCAAGTGAAGTATTTCGACCAAGGCTCGTTCCTACAACCTCTAAGGTAAGATTTATGGTATTTATATGTGGTTCAAGGTAGTTGAGAGTTAAAATGCTTGGACATTAGATGAGTATAGAAAATTGGGTCATGAATGATGAATAGTGACATTTTGAGAGATAGTTTGAATTGAACCATGATTCTTGTTGTGTTGTGATATGAATGTGTTATAAATGATGTTAAGATCATGAAAATGGACATTCTATATGAATGGACAAAGTCGGGTGATATGACCATGAATATGGGTGAATTGGGGGCGAATTGAGAAACCTAGATAATGTGGTTAATGTAAATGATTAATGGTCATTGTTATGGTATTGTGAATGTATTGTTGACGTTTGGGAGTTGAATTACGATATGGAGGAATGTTGTATAAATAAAGGAGATGCTGTTCGATTTTCTCTAGCTTTAGCCATGTGTGCTAGTTGTCGATTCTAATGATAGTATGACTTTAATGAAGGTAGAAACGTGAGCTTCGGAGGAGAACGTGCAAGTGGTAAATAGTTGAACGGAAAGGTATGTAAGGCTACCCCTTCTCTCAAAAGGCATGGTTCTTTGGCCAAATATCTAAATCTTCTATGAGACTATGATATCCTTCAAATGATTTGATCTTCCGAGCTAGTAAGCTCACGATTCGTGATACGCCACGATTGCACTAAATCCCTCGTATGACGAGTAAGCCTATAAAGATAAATGTGATGAATCACGATAATAGTAATAACGATGTTGATGACGATTATGATAATGATGTAAATAGTAAAGATGCTTATGAGCTATTATGTATATGTGTCTATGTATGACTACTATGGAACCCCGAGCTTATGAGGCCGAGTAAGAAATGTAAATAAGTATGTATATGATTACGTAACGCGCGCACACCTCTGCAGATGGTACGGACAACCCTGACGCCTTGGTAGGGCTAGGTAGATGTAACCATGAAGCCTTGGTAGGGCCAGGTATGAGCAACCTTGAGCCTTGGTTGGCCAAGTATGTATGAAACACCGATCCTGCATGGTCGGGTATGCTATATAAATGCTACGTATATGATATGATTATGTATATGATATGGATACGAGTATGAATACGAATATGATACGATATGAATGTGAATAAAGGTATGTATATGAATACGAGTACAAATACGGAACGGAAAGATCCTATGCACGACAAGTAAGTGCCTATGACGATGATATTACTATCTCCCATCTTGTGCTATTTATCATGTTGCTTATTATGCTTCTATATTGACATTCATCATGCTTTACATACTCAGTACATTCTTCGTACTGACGTCCTTTTGTTTGTGAACGCTGCGTCATGCCCGCAGGTGCACAGGGAGACAGGCTTGATCCATAGCGGTATTCTTAGAGACTACCTAGCAGAGCTCCATTTCATTCGGAGCCATAGCTTTTGGGTACTTATTCTTTTGTGTACATAATTATGGGCATAGCAGGGTCCCGTCCCGCTTATGTGATATGCTATACTCTTCTTAGAGGCTCGTAGACATGTGTATGTGGTTAGAGATGTCTGGTCCTGTCGGCCTATATTTTGTATATCATTTTGATAGCCTTGTCGGCTCATGTACATTGACGTGGTATAGATGCCAACCGTGATATGAAAGCATTGTCGTCCGATGGGACTAGCATGAATGATGAATAGAAATGTATGTTTAATTATGTGGCTCACCTAGATGTAAGTATAAGTGTAAGCCAAGGGTGCCCGGTGGGCTAGCACCAGGCGCTCGTCGCGGCTCCCTAGACAGGTCGTGACAATATATATATATATATATATATATATATATATATATATATATATATATATATATATATAGGAGAGGTGCAAGCAATATGATTAACCAAGTGGCAAGCTAATAACAAACCACTTGGAAATTTTAGGACAATATTAGTCTTTATTGTAATAACGTGTAATTTAAACTAAAATTTAGAGGATTTGGAATTTGAAATTGGAAGATAAATTCTTTTAAATTTAAATTAAATGATAAATATGAATCAATATCCATTAGATTTGAGCATGATATCGCTTAATTAAGGTAAGTTATCCGCCGTAGCTCATTAATATCTTTTTAAGTATATAAAATTGAGCTTATTATGAAAAGATAAAATTACGTATTTGAATTTGGAAATATTAGACTTTTGGAGTAAACTAAGATTTCCATTAGTTTTAGAATAGAAACCCATGGCTGAAGAGTTCTAAATGAAAAATAAATCTTTTATGAATTTAAGTTGAAGATACATATCCTTTTAATTATTTCACATTATCGTAATAATTCATAAAGCAATTTAAATTTAAGATGAATATCTTTTTAGTTCCTTATCATTATTGTTATGCTTATCTATAATTTGAAATTTGATTTGAAAATAAAATTTTTATCCTTAAACGTACTGATATTTGGCACAAATATCATGATTTGTGTCGTATTACAACTTCTTCTTATGACTTTTATCACTTAAATTCATGACGTAACCGTCATATTTGGACTTATGTCATTATATTTCATGTGTATAGGTACGATGACGACAAACGATGGAAACTGCGCTTGAAATGATTGGAATTCGTAGCATATGTCGATTGGCTGAGTTGACGAGTCGAAGACCGCAAAGGATGACCTAAAAGGAGATTTAATCGACTGAAGAGACCTCGCTTTCCTTCCGCATCGCGGAAGCATCGCGAGAAGCCTCAGAACTTCAGGCCATCGAGGCGCATCGCGTGAAGAAAGCGGAACAACCAACTCAGACATCAGTATCTCGCGATCCCTCCGCATCGCGGAAGGAAAGCGAGAACCTGCAGTACATTGTGCGATCGCGGAAGGAAAGCGAGGACCTGCGGATGTTTTCCCGATTAGACTAGGATTTGGATTCCTTATTTATTATTTTTACCCTAGCCTATATATAGACGTTTTGATAGCTGAGAACGGTGTTCTGGGGATTGTTCAAGGATTTGTAAGCCACCGTTCTCCTTTTTCTCTCTCTAGGTTATTTAATTTTTCATCTTTTTCAACCCTAGCTTATTCATGGCTTCTTTTGTCTATGATCGAATCATAAGTAGCTAAATCTCCTAATTCTAGGGTTGTAGCGAAAGACTTGAAAGTTGATTTGATGACAATTATTATCTATTGATTTTCCATATTTTGGGTTCCTTATTTATTCTTGATTTTAATTGTTTGATTATCTGGCCAATAGTTAGACACTATCTGTGGTGCGTGAATTGAACTTGAGAAAGGGAATTCACGTACGTAATAAGAATAAATAGAGTTTGTTCGATTTAATCGTTTCGCTAATGAGGATATAGATATACCCTTTAGCCCTACTTAGTTGAATACGAAGGAATAAATGCGTTCTTGTTACTGATAACCATAGAGATATAGGCGTTATAGTAACATCTACAGGCTTGTGAGTAGTTCGAGAGAATATCATAAAGCATAATTAACGCGTTAACTAGTAACCCAGGAAATAAAATAGGTGGAATTGTTTGAAGATCAACTGGATTGTCGAAAGCGATAACCCTAGATCTTTCTCTCATCTGAAAATTCTTACAATCTTTGTCAACATAGTCCCAGTCATAAAAACACCCATCACAAATTGTTTATTTTTCAGTTTTAGTTGAGTACAACAAACAATCTGGGTTTTCACTTTCTTGAATAGTTTCATTCGAATTTGAATTAGCTTAACAGTAGAATCTAAGTCTCTGTGGGATCGATATCTGGACTTGACAGTCTATATTACTTGTACGACCACATATACTTGCGTGTGCGTTTGGGAGCAACACGTACTTTTTCTGCTACTATTTTAAGATTCAATTACGTCTTCATTCTTAAACACTTTTTTTGAAAACTATCTGAAAAAATTATTCAACTACACCAACTTTGTCGATGTGAGTACGTATTATGTTTTGAGCCAATGCTTTAACAACTCAATATTTGGCCCTGTTGTGATTTAGTCAAATTTGTTTTGTAAAAAGGTGTCAAATTCTTTTTTAGTGGGTCATTCATGTTGCAAAGCTATTGTATATAGTGCCTGACTTGTGAGAAAATATATGTAGCTGTTACAATGAACTATATGTTTTCTGTTTGGTTGCAGGAATTAGCTGAAACTATGAAGAGAATGAAGAAAAAAATACTACACATTGAATCAAGTATGTACAAAGTACAATCTTCTTTTGATTTTGACCTAAAATTTAGAATATTGCATAAGCTACATTCTCCTACATAAAGAGTACGATTTACGGTTACTACTTTAATGTCCATCCATGGTTGTAGGTATATATTACTGTACATAGATAATTTGAATATTCTTTTTCATTCAATTAGTGTTTACATATAAATGAAATTTGCAGGATTTAATTTACATTATGTACAAAATTTAGCTTTGGAGTTGGTAAAGACTACGATTCTTTACCCATCGAAGATGTGTGGAGCTAGATCCTAACCGCCCTGTTTGTCTTCAAGTTTCAACCAAGCAATCAACCGCATAAGCTGGGAATTATAGTGAGACCATCGTTTCTCTACGTATTTTATTTTTTAACATGTATTATAAAAACATAGTTATTTTAAATTAATCACCTTAACCGATTTATCATTATTCTTGTGAGAAAGAAAAAAATAAGTTGAAAACATATTTTAAGTTTATCACCTTAATTGATCTATTTAATTTTTGTGTGGAAACATGTATAAGATGATAAACGCAACTCTTTCACACAGATAATAATCTTCTTCGATATACCTTTAGGAATAAACATTTTCCAGGCCTAAATACATATTTAATGAGCTTTGTAGTAAAATTAATTTAAATTAAGTGCTGTTAGTTTTCTAAATTAAATTGAAAGATAAAAAGAATTTGAATTGAGTGCGGTTAATTTAGATAATTTATCTTTAGGTTCAATGACCAATTTTGATTTTTTCCTCTATGTGTTTTTACTTCTTTTTCAAATATAAGATATGATAAGTATTCCTATTCTGAAAGTTTGTTGAGCTTGATTTAAATAATGGATTATCTATTTTTAAATGAAAACAATAATCTTTTATAAGAGAATTGTTTGGTTCATTATACTTTTAAAAGTTTTTAACATTTATATTACAATGATATGATACATGCGTATTACTGTGAATTAGATTTTTTGAAGTTTAAACATTCAATTGTCACGACCCAAATTACAGATCGTGCGAGCACCTACCTGATTATCTCCTAGTAGGCGAACCCTTACAAACCAACCCCTTTTGTAAAGTGTTTTGAAAACAAATGCAACCAACAACAGTAAATAAAATAAAACTTACGAAAACATTCTTTAATTAATTTGAACAATTCAACTTTCCCAAGGATCTAGTCTAGACCGGTACAAGAGCTTCTAAATTAAGAGAGATAACATAATTAAAAGGACACAGCTTCCGCCTTCGGAATGAGATGTATAGAAGTTGTAGGAAGATATCTGCCACTGCAACTAGTGAAACCTTCAAGCAAAACCTGAAACACATCTACACCCAAAAAGGACGTAGCAAGAGTAGTATCAGTACACCACACATACTGGTAAGCATCATAGGTCGACTAAGATTAGTTCAAGCAACACGATATAAAATCAAACAGAATAGACATATAAGTACAGTTGTAACACCTCTTTATATCCTACTCATAATTAAACCGTTTCGACCTGACATGCTTATAACTCATTACCACGCCAAGCAACATTAGGGAGTCAAGGAGGACTCCTAAGCCAATTAAACCACATCATTTTGTACAGAACAGAACTCAAGCTCCCTACCAACCGACACTCAGTGGGACCACTACTTCTTACCTTATTCCCCATACTTTAACATACTAGTAATTCAACAATTAGACTCTATCAAACACATAACCCACAATGGACACCAGACTCAAGCCACTTATCAAGTATCAAGTAAGAACAGTAAATCAATGCGGTCAATGATAGCAAATTCATATACTTCCCAAACACTTATCCACGCTAACGGGGTCAACTCAACCTACCTTCCTTTTTTATCAACTGATTCTAAGGTTAATTTTAAATGCCTGATTTTCACAATCATAAGGAAATCAATTGTAACTTAAAAGAATGAATCATAACTATATGTTATCCAATCGGATCAGCTCTACCACCGACACAAAATGTAAAACCACCAGTATAATGCAATCAATGTTAGTATCGTATTCGTACACACATGCTAAATGGTAATGCTTGACCCATTAGCCATGATCTTCAGGGGACCCATGGTGTCAATGCTCCACTCGCTCCGGAACTAACAGTTACACCCCGAAAAATTTTGCGCTACCTAGACTGTAGACAGCTTATTGTGAGCCCGAACAAGAGTAAAGTCATGCGAGGATTAAGGAGAAAGGTTATACTATAAGAGTGAATAATGGCATATGTATGACATGTGGAGACCATATAGGGTGAATCGGTTCATATGTCACTCGCTGAAAAGCCCTCGTTGCTGTAAGCCAAGTGGGGCCCACACGCCGGAGTTTCATGAAGGACATGTAAAGAGACATATGAGTAGTATATGGAAAGTTTTCGAAAGTCCTAAGAAGGACCCATAAGCCAAATATGGGCATAAGCCCTCCAAAAGGACGAGTTAAGGAAACATTTTCGGATGATCTGACTTGGAGGATCCAAAACGACATTATAAGTTTGGAATTTGAACAAACACCAAGAATGAAAGTTGTATATAATTGAAAGAGCTTTCCAACAATAGGTCGTGGGCCCTCACACGACATCGGGATCAAAAGTTATGACCCTTTTACTGAACGAACGCGCAGGCAGTGGAATAAGCCAGAGCGAACGCGCCAGGAAGCTGCGCGAATGCGCTGACCATTTCCTAGGTCGGTGCAACCCGAGCGTAGAAGCTTATAAAAGGGGCCTTACCCCCTTAAACAGAAACCAAACACCCTCTAAGCTTCCCAAAACCAGTGGAAACTTCCACTCATCAATTTTCACGCAAATCAAAGTATAATTTCCAAATCCCGGTCCAGACGGCGTATAGTTACGATTACAAAAATTGTGCATTGAGGCGTTGTGTCTTAAACTCAAGGTGGAGGAGTGAAGATATAGCATTATTATCGAGATAAAGGTATGAATCTCTTGTTATTAACGTTAATCTTGGTTGAATTACGGAGAAGGAGTTATTAAATTGTTGTAAATAAATTCTGTTGGTAGAAATATGGGACAAACACCATATGGGATGTTATATGGAATAATTTGATATGGGAAATGATGTTATTAATGTTGGTATTGTTATTGTTGTGTTGGTTGTTGAATTGAGAATTCGGGCTAGGCATATAAACAGGGGAGATGCTGCCCGATTTTCGGCAGAATATAGAATAGTATGATTTGAAACTTGGAAAAAGTGTGCGATAAAGAGGCTAACGTTAGTGTAAATCCTCTTAAATGTAGACTTGTGAGCTCGGACGAATAAACGTAGCTAATAAGAGGTGGAACAGGTATGTTAAGGCTCGTCCCTTTCTTTCAAAGGCATGATTCCTTTGTTATGATTCCATAATTGTTTCCATAACCGCCTTGTTTTCAAAAGCTCGAAGTTCGTGACTCTTAAAGCCTCTTATGATGTTAAATGGAATATGTTCTATGATGATTGTGACGATGATGATTCTCTTATTTTGAAACTCCGAAGCTATGATTTGAAGGCATTATGAGATTATTGTGCCATTCCATGAATCCCTTAACCGTACTTATTGTTGATGGTCTCACCTCATGTTACTCATTCCTTCGAGGTGAGATATAGTGATGATAACGATTCTATTCCCAGTGCTACCTAAGTTCATGATTCTGATTCTTGAGACTCCCATGACGTCGTCGACTTCACCTTAAGATGGTTGATCCTTCAAGGACTGATATGATGATAATAGTAATGCTAATGATGACGTTGATTTTATTTATGTATTTTTATGTATATGTATGTTTGTATGTATGTAGGCATTGCATCCCACTGATCAGTTTGGTATATCATCGAGTCCCGCAAGGGCCGAGTACGGATAACATCGAGTCCCGCAAAGGCCGAGTACGGTTAACATCGAGTCCCACAAAGGCCGAGTACGGATAACACCGAGTCCCGAAAGGGCCGGGTACAGATATGACAGATGTATGTATAGTAAGTGTATATGAATGCATATGTATGCATGTTGTGTATGGATGTGTATGACATGTTTTTCCTATATACGAGTAGTTTACATGACAGAGATCTTAAGAAGAGTACGAGGTATAATTACTTACTTTATCTTATGTTATCTTCACTCTGATATCATACTTCTATTCATGCCTTACATACTCAGTACATTGTTCGTACTGACGTCCCTTCTTGTGGACACTGCATTCATGCCCGCAGGTATAGATAGACGAGAAAAGGATCTTCCATAGTAGGCTGCCTGCAGGCACCAGTTCTGATTGGTGAGCTCCATTTCTTCCTGGAGCACTGCCTAGTCTAGATATGTATATATATATATGTATGATTTTGTTCAGGGTATGTCGGGGACCCTGTCCCGACTTGTATACTTCAATCATGTTCATAAAGGCTTTGCAGACAGTTCCTATGTACAACTTAGTCATAGTGTGACGATAGTAATGTTGGCATCATGGGTCCAATGTACATAAACTTATGCCTGATATTATGTTCGTATTTAGCCTCTCGATCCTATTGTTTCCATTTGAGACACGAAGGATGTAAGTTATAAGTTGGTTCGCTCGGTTTCCGTAAGGTGCCGGTGCCAATCACGTCCTACCATGGGTGGGGTGTGACAAATTGGTATCAGAGCAGTTCTGTCCTAAGGTTGTTTGCAAGCCGTGTCTAACAGAGTCCTGTTTATGGGTGTGAAACCGACCATATTTATAAACAGGAGGTTGCAGGGCATCTAGGAATCATTGACCTTTCTTTCCATCTTAGATCGTGCGATAGAGCCAGAGTATAGGAAAGATCGCTTCTGATCCTTTTCCTGTAGGTAAGTCCAGACTGACGAGAGATGAAGAGATCAGCTTCAGACAGTGGGGGTGCTAAGAAGGCCCCTAGAGTATATCCAAGACCCCAGGCTCCAGGACCGAGTCGGAGGAGCCTCGGTTATTCCATTGAGACTGATCCCTCGGAGGACCCAATGACGATTCCTCTAGAGTTTTTGACTCCCAGAGAGGAGGACCCCCCTGAGGGCAGTTATGACACAGATCCGTCCGAGTATTCGTTTAGGATACCAGAAGAGAAGATTCTCGAGGCCGTACCAGCTGCTCCTATGGTAGAGCACTACGTCAAACTAGCCTCCCCGATGAGTGTTACGAATTACTCTAGCCCTCTATCCTGGTCGTTGGTAAACCAGGAGTTACCCGGTTATCTATATCCTTCGGACTCAGATGAGAGAGATGATGAAGGCCAGACGAGCAGATGGTGGGTAGACGATGACGAGGAGCACACTTCACCTTATAGTCCACCGGATCAGACTAAAGACCGATCGGCTACAGGTATATGAGCCTTTGTTGGAATTTTCTATGTATGTGTAATTGTTGTAGACTTGCACATAACAGCGGCGACCAAGGTGTTTTCGCCACCAATGGGAATCTGGATATATAGGACGAAAGGTAGTCATACACATAGGCGAAAGATGAATATTGAGGATTAAAAAGGCCAAGGTAGTAATTGTGTAGTTGGAAGAGTAAGAGATCCTTTCTAATTCGGAGGGAGACGCATTACGAGTATATTTTGGAATCTGTTAAGACTTCAAATTGCTCTATATTATGTGATGAAGGTCATACGGTGAGGCGGATGCGATCATACCAGAACTAACGCGTCAGATTTTATCAGAGTTTCAAGGTTAAAGCGTGCTGGAGTGAGAGAAATATCAGGATGCGTGACTCTCTGGGAAGTGTACTAAAGGTTTTTTAAATTCAGACATAAGAGACAAATGAGAAGCTAGAGTATCCCAAGGGAGATTGGAGTATGCAGAGTGGTTAGGAAACTTAGGAGGTCGCATAGGACGAGGTAGACTAGACTGGTTAAGAGAAAGAAGGTGCATCACAGCTCTAGAACTAGGGAGAGTCTGAATAGCGTTTGGGAATACTTTGTAAGCGAGGTGTTAGTAATTATATATATATATATATATATATATATATATATATATATATATATATATATATATATATATATATATATGAATGTGTATGATATCCTATATCTGGCTGTATCAACAGGTATGTGTATCCCAGCAATCGGCGTTGTGGTATATTGAGAGCATTGATCTAACAGGGTAATAACGTTCAAGTGACAAACGTTACCATGTAAACTGATGTTATTTTCACTTCAGGTTAGGTTTGGAGAGTTCTAATGCAATGACATTTGGAAAAGAAAGAAAGTGAATGTATGGAAGGTGAGGAGATCAAAATGTCAAAAGTAAGAAATATGAGTGAGTGAAGCCTCCGAGAGAGACGACGGGTAAAACACGAGACTATTTGGGTAAAATTTCGAAGGTAGGCATGTGAAAGGGGAAAAGTGTGATAGTATGGAACAAAAAAGAAATGTGTGGAGTTAGAGAACAGATTTCGATAAGTGGGGCTAAAAGGATAGTGACCACGACGAGGAATGTGAAGTAAGAAAAAGAATGATTAGGCCTTGCTATGATGCTAAAAGATTTCCAACTCTCGAGAGATATATATAAAGGGATAAATGTGTAGTCATATTGATATGGTTGCCTCGGACATGGGGAAGCTTTCCTAAAGGATGACTTAAGAATAGAACGGATTTGCACGTTTAAAGGAATATTTCACGAACTTAAGAGAAGATACTATAAATAACAAGAGAAGAAGGGCGCTCAAGGAGGAAGGAACTCAAGGAAGGTTAAGGATGAAAATAGGGAAGGTATACCAATAGGCTGATCGAAAAATGGAGGAGAGCATTTAGCAGCAAAGTAATTGGAAATCTTTAACCATAGGAGTAAGAAGGATACTTTAACGAGTTAGCGGTAGGAAACAGATCAATCACCGTGATAAGAACGAGGATGATGGGGTGACACATGTGATTAGAAAATTAATGACATGGGACAAGAATTCCTGTAAAGACCGAGAGATGCGATCATAGAGGAAATAGAATGAAATGTGAGGAACTTGCGTGGAAGATAACCCGGTCATAGCATCAGAAAGATAGATGAAGGCTTGATGAACATGGATGGAGAGAGTGTAAATTGTAAGAATCCCGTGCTAAGAGCAAGAAGTAGCAGGACACTAGGAAAACCTTGAGGCACAGTGGCAATGTAAACGCGTAGTTAAGAAGAATTATGAGTAAGTGAACTAGATGGGCGAAAGGACTAGTAGTTGATCGAAAGGTATGGAATATTGACAAAATGATATGGTATAGACATAAAGGGAAGAAGAACTCAGGGTAAGAAGTCCTAGAGATGTTATAAGCAAGGTCAGGAAGAAAGACGAGGAGTAAGGTATAATCGAAGACTTCATAAAGGACGTGGTGAATCTCGATGTCCCCATTAACTTGTGGGTCCAGAAAATCGTTAGTTATCAAAGACAGAGGTGTGAAAATACGGAAAAGAAGGCATCGGAATTGGATGTAACCCTTATATGTATTCCAATTGAGTACAAGAGTGTAACCAGAAAAAAGATAGATAAGTCAGACCATACGATGACGGAACCCCAACCTTAAGAAGGTCGTGAAGGGCGGCAGATAATTATCGAAGACGATGGATACTCGAAAGATATTAGTGTATTAGGACCTCCTTAATAATGGGGGAAGAACATATTAGACTTGAAAGGAATTATGACGTTCTCAAGTTCCAGAAGAAGAAATTTATTAACTCAGGGCCAAAGTTGAAGGCGTATCGGCAGATCAGGAAGGTATCAGAAAGAAGCTGAAACGAATTGACAGTAAGTGTACCATGAGGCAGACATAGGAAGAAAGTATGGAAGACACCTTAAGAGAATACTTCACGCCGACATGAGCTAAGATATTTCTAGACCATGGTTTGAAACCCCCGTATCAGGCAAAAATAGCGCCGTACCAAAGTATACAGCGACACGTCCAAAAAGGGTATTTTAGCATCGGAAGTGATAACAATTGTAGCAAAAAGGACAATGATTGGTAGTTTGGTAATTTTCAGAAGAGAGGAAGAACGCTGCTCTTATGAATGGAAATAAAAGAGTTCACTGGATATTAGAAAACATTTCAGGGATTACTAATTATACTGAACATAAGAGCATATGCTATGGAATTATATGAACCGTCAATGTGCAGCTATGCCCAACTATCATTGCAAAAAGGTCATATTAGAAAGCCAATAAGGAATAACGACAGATGAAGTGACCGCTAGTATAATGAAATCAAAGCTAGATATATATATGTTGTAAGAGAGTCGTAATGGAGTAAGAATTGCTGTAGCCCTATGGTTTTGGATTGTATTGCGAGTTTGAAGGAAGGAGGTTAATGAAACAGTTGTGGCAGGAGCTAAAAAGTATGGCGAGCTACAAATTTAGTTGAACTCGGATTATGAGTTTCCCATAAGTGTAACTGTAATGCGAAGGGTAATAATGGCGAAGAAACATTACGTATTTCGGATATCGATATAACTGGCCTTGGAAAGGAACACAACCATTATGCACATTAGCGACAAAGTAATGATGAATAAGCAATTGGAATGTAAGGATAAGAGAGACAGTGACAGAAATGTAAGGGAATAGGGAGTCTGACTAACGAGCTGCCAGAAGTCGGTACAGTGCATACTTAAAAATCAACGACTATAAAAGGATAGCCTGAGATGGTACCGAAGGAGTAAACGCAAAGTGGACGCCATATATGAGAAAGGTAATTTCCCACTAACAAGGAAACAAGAAGCGAGAAAAAGAGACTACTTATAGGATGATGAATAGTTACGCACGGCAAGTCAAGGCTACAATAATGAGGACAGAGTGAGAGAGAGATACTAGTTAAATTTCGATCATGTACATGAGGGAAAAGAAGTGAAAGAAGTTGACTGAAGGCAATAAAAAGGTTAAGGAAGAATGGGATGAGACTGACCCAAGTTCTAGTTTAAGCAACTAGTAATCGGGCCCTAAAGAAATAATAATTGTTCTAAGGAATCAAAGATGATGTCGTGGGTTGGCAATACTGCAACATTCGAGGACGAATGTTCCTAAGGGGGGAAGAATGTTACACCTCGGAAAATTTTGCGCTATCTAGACTGTAGACAGCTTAGTGTGAGCCCGACCAAGAGTAAAGTCATGCGAGGATTAAGGAGAAAGGTTATACTATAAGAGTGAATAATGGCATATGTATGACATGTGGAGACCATATAGGGTGAATCGGTACATATGTCACTCGCCAAAAAGCCCTCGTTGTTGTAAGCCAAGTGGGGCCCCCAAGTCAGAATTTCATGAAAGACATGTGAAGAGACATATGAGTATTATATGGAAAGTTGAGCAAGTTCTAAGAAGGACCCATAAGCCAAATATGGGCATAAGCCCTCCAAAAGGACTATTTAAGGAAACATTTTCGGACGATCTGACTTGGAGGGGCCAAAACGACATTATAAGTTTGGAATTTGGAAAATGACCAAGAATGAAAGTTGTATATAATTGAAAGAGCTTTCGAACCATAGGTCGTGCGCCCTCACACGACATCGGGATCAAAAGTTATGACCCTTTTACTGAACGAACACACATGCAGTGGAATAAGCCAATGCGAACGCGCCAGGAAGCTGCGCGAACGCGCTGACCATTTTCTAGGTCGGTGCAAACCGAGCCTAGAAGCTTATAAAAGGGGCCTTACCCCCTTAAACAGCAACCAAACACCCTCTAAGCTTCCCCAAAACCTCTGGAAACTTCCACCAACTTTCACTCATCAATTTTCACGCAAATAAAAGTAGAATTTCCAAATCCTTGTCCAGACGACGTATAGTTGCGATTACAAAAATTGTGTATTGAGGCGTTGTGGCTTAAGCTCAAGGTGGAGGAGTGCAGATATAGCATTATTATCGAGATAAAGGTATGAATCTCTTGTTATTAACGTTAATCTTGGTTTAATTACGGAGAAGGAGTTATTAAATTATTGTAAATAAACTCTGTTGGTAGAAATATGCGACAAACACCATATGGGCTGTTCTATGGAATAATTTGATATGGGAAATGATGTTATTAGTGTTGGTATTGTTATTGTTGTGTTGGTTGTTGAATTGAGAATTCGGGCTAGGCATATAAACAGGGGAGATGCTGCCTGATTTTTGGCAGAATATAGAATAGTATGATTTGAAACTTGGAAAATGTGTGCAATAAAGAGGCTAACATAAGTGTAAATCCTCTTAAATGTATACTTGTGAGCTCGGACGAATAAGCGTAGCTAATAAGAGGTGGAACAGGTATGTTAAGGCTCGTCCCATTCTTTCAAAGGCATGATTCCTATGTTATGATTCCATAAATGTTTCCATAGCCGCCTTGTTTTCAAAAGCTCGAAGTTCATGACTCTTAAAGCTTCTTATGATGTTAAATGGAATATGTTCCATGATGATTGTGACGATGATGATGATTCTCTTTTTTTGAAACTCCGAAGCTATGATTTGAGGGCATTATGAGATTATTGAGTCATTCCATGAATCCCTTAACCGTACTTATTGTTGATGGTCTCAACTCATGTTACTCGTTCCTTCGAGGTGAGATATAGCGATGATAACGATTATATTTCCAGTGCTACCTAAGTTCATGATTCTCGAGACTCCCATGACGTCGTCGACTTCACCTTAAGATGGTTGATCCTTCAAGGATTGATATGATGATAATGGTAATGCTAATGATGACGTTGATTTCATTTATGTATTTTTATGTATATGCATGTATGTATGTATGTATGCATTGCATCCCACTGATCTGTTGGGTATAACATCGAGTCCCGTAAGGACCGAGTTCAGATAACATCGAGTCCCGCAAGGGCCGAGTACGGATAACATCGAGTCCCGCAAGGGCTGAGTACGGATAACATCGAGTCCCGCAAGGGCCGAGTACGAATAACATCGAGTCCCGCAAGGGTCGAGTACGGATAACACCGAGTCCCGAAAGGGTCGGGTACGGATATGACAGATGTATGTATAGTAAGTGTATATAAATTCATATGTATGTATGTTGTGTATGGATGTGTATGACATGTTTTTCCTATAGACGAGTAGTTTATATGACAGAGATCTTAAGAAGAGTACGAGGTATAATTACTTACTTTATCTTATGTTATCTTCACTATGATCTCATACTACTATTCATGCCTTACATACTCAGTACATTGTTCGTACTGACGTCCCTTCTTGTGGACACTGCGTTCATGCCAGCAGGTGTAGATAGACGAGAAAAGGTTCTTCCATAGTAGGCTGCCTACAGGCAGCAGTTCTGATTGGTGTGCTCCATTTCCTCCTAGAGGACTGCAAAGCCTCTATGAACATGATTGAAGTATACAAGTCGGGACAGGGCCCCCGACATACCCTGAACAAAATCATACACATCTATATATATATAGGGCCCCCGACATACCCTGAACAAAATCATACACATCTATATATATATATATTGTTTAGCCTTGTATACTTCAATCATGTTCATAGAGGCTTTGCAGACAGTTCCTGTGTACAGCTTAGTCATAGTGTGATGATAGTAATGTTCGCATCATGGGTCCAATGTACATATACTTATGCATTATATTATGTTCGTATTTAGCCTCTCGATCCTATTGTTTCCATTTGAGACACGAAGGATGTAAGTTATAAGTTGGTTCGCTCGGTTTCCGTTAGGTGCCGAGTGCCAATCACGCCCTACCAAGGGTGGGGTGAGAGACTAACCTCGGATCACGAGCCCATAACTAGGCCACATCCTCACTCCCTGTCAAATGTGCCTTTTCATATTCATATTATCTTTATCATCACAATGTATTTCCATTCCACAATCAATAAGGAATGTAAACCATCAATAATAAATATCAACAGACATAAGTCACAATGCCACAAGTTATATGCTCACGAATCAATTTACAAATATCAAGAATACGAGTCACCCTATCACGACTCCCTACAAGACATAAGAAGTCACCCATCAATTAAATGCGGATACTCTATGAAGATGCATATAGTAAGAATACACGTCATCGTGCAACAGCCATACCCAGACTCAGACTCGACTCATCAATAATATGAATAAGGAATCACTCTGAAATCCACAACGAAGTAAATATTGATGATTCCCGCATGCTCAGTAAATAGAATAATGACAACATGAATACTTAATGGGGACACCTACAATTTAGGAACAGGTCACTCCCACCCTTGGTACAACAAGACTCTGTTATGGCCAACTCGTTAATTGCACATACCCACCCTCTCACTGGATTAATAACAAATCATAACTACTAGTTTGTTTCCCTTTTCGGCATATCAACTACGCATATTGTTTCCTTATTTACTTAATGGTATGATGCCCACAGAAATCAGCATTCATCTTACCCTACACACTATCCATCGGAACTCCGTGTCCGAAGACCTAATCATGCTTTCTCCCGTCAATTATAAACATATATATGATTTACTAATCAAAGTCTAACTCAAGTACACCATAACCTACCTCGTTTCCGAGAAGCTTTCATGATCGGTCATGGGATATCCACCATCCCGTCTTGGAGCCGGAAACCGTGATGGAAAAATCTTTAAGGAAGATAACGTGAAGGATGTTTGGAGGGCTAATCCTCCCTAGTCACCAAGTGTTTTACCCAGGGAATACCCTAATGACGGCTTAGAAGAGGGGTTTTGTAGGAAAGAGGGGTTAAGTCTAGAAATAAGTCTTTAAATTCTGGTCTGCGTATACCGCTGCAGTGACCTGAACCTTTGCTACAGCGGGCTTGCTATAGCGGCCATTTACCCATTGCAGCGAGAACATATCCCCCGAGCCCACAACTCTTTAACTCCTGTCTAATTTCAACTATGAGTAAATATTACACTAAAAATTCCCCTGTGGACCAATCTTATAATGCTACACTTGGTTTTCGTACACGGGTTGCGGAAGGTCAAATAACGACCAGGTAGGTCATTATATCAATTTAGACTTAACAACTATTTGTCCCCGAACGACATCGGGCGGATTGGGGTCACCAGGCTATATTATACTGGACGCTACGCATTTATGCACCTCATACCAAATTGTAAGTTTCAAATCCTTACTCGAGTTCACTTGCCACTGGGCATTAATATCTCGACCAAACGGGACACGCGTGGTTAGAACGGACGTACTAACAAGGGGATGAGGCACCGGACTCTAAAAATTTTAGTTTGCGAAATCGAAACAACCGGAGACCTAGAACTCATGCGTGATTAAAATCCCTATGATGGGAAAGGGCGGGACCACGAGTCGTTGTCGATAATCGAGGACTGAAGGAAAATGTGGGCCGCTACAGCGATTGGGTTCCCCGATACAGTGGTACCATTGCAGCGAATCAAGGACCGTTACAGCGAAACTACCCTGGCAGAATTAAAAACAGGGGAGGTGATATTTCACCTTCCCACTTCATACCTCCCCCTTTCCCGAAAACCTCTCCACTCCCCATGATTTTTCTTCCCCCCCATTCACTCCCTTAGACTCCTAATATTCCCCCTCTTCCTTTTTAAACTCCCCACATCCTACATTCAACTCCTACACTTCCAAACACATATGAAAAAGGTAGAAAAATTGGGGAAAACATGAAGGGTAAATTTTCTAGAGCAAAATGTTGCAATCCTTTTCAAACTTAAGGTATGTAATCTCCTCTACTTCTCTATTAGACTGTTAGTCCCCATTCTTATGAAAATTTCCATGCTAAAGTTGTTGGGTAGTGTTGAAATGTCGAGATTTTGGGACAGGGGTTTTTGATTCCTTGGGGAAGGGAGGTTTCAAATGATGGCGTGTTATTCGACGTCCAGAAAGTCTTAGCACCACTGATTACTTAAGATCTTCTAAAAAATGAGGGTAAAACAGTGTTGGGGTAGTGGGTGCAATTGGTAGAAGTGTCTTTGATAATGCTTGAGATTTTGGGCTATTTGTTGTTAAAAGGATCTTTCATGGAGTGTAAACAACATGAATGCTAACATATTACTCGATCTATGTCGAAATCTGCAGTTATTTAGTCAAAATTTTGGGCCACCATTTTTGTTGAACAGGGATTTTTGTCGCTGAGGAACTTTGCTGACGCGGCCTCGCTGCAACGGTTATACTACCGCTGTAGCCAAGGATGCTCGGGCAGAACCTATGTTTTGGCTGTTTCCTCACCTGGGTTGAGTTTTGTTGGTTTTCCTTGGTTATACATGCTTTATAGTTAACTGAACTTGGTGCAACATCGAACTAACGTGGTCTCTTTTTATAGGTACACAGTCTTACTAAGTCATACCCAAACAACAACAACAAGCAGCCCAAGTTTATGCCCGGTTTATCATCCCCCAGTGCCGAAGACGCTATATGGAACAGCAAAGAAAAGAGTTATTGCACGAGAGGGGCTTCATTATAGACCGGATTAATGAGCTTGCCCCAGAATCGTTTACAGGAGATTGGGTGGAACAAGTTGGTCGAGGACCCCGGCAATTGCAATGCCAACTGGGTCAGGGAGTTTTATGCCATGCTCCCCACTGTTGATTGGACCTCTCCCGACCCGGAGATCACAATTTTGGGCGTCTAAGTGAAAGTCGAGGCAGAGGTGATCAATGAAGTTTATGGGCTGCCTAATCCTCCCGAGGATGCGATGCTTGCTAGGGACCATGACGGTAATAGCCCTTGGTTCGTGAATATGCTGGTAAAGGAGAACAAGAGGCGTAAGGTCACTTGGGTTGTTAGCCAGATCGGGGTCAAGAGTACCTACTCCACCGTTGATGCTCGAAGGTGGCTGAACCTAGTTTCTCGAAGGGTTCGCCCTTCGAGTAACACTACTAATGTCACCTACCCCTGAGACCTTATGATTACTTGCATCATAGATGGAGTGCTAGTAAATATGAGTAAGCAGATGATCGAGGAGTGGAGGAGTTTCACGGTTAAAGCTGGTCCGAGTCTGATATTTCCCTCTCTTATTACAAGCTTGTGCCGGTGGGCAAATGTGCCTTCAGAGCCTGCGGACCGAATAGTTGAGTGCGATGTTGAGTTTGACCAGTTGAGGGTGAAGGGTTCGCGGACTCAGAGCAAAAAGAGGAATATATGCTCGGATAACGAGGAGAGTGAGGGTCAGGAGGGAGAGGGTAATGGTGCTAGCCCTTCGTAGCCCCAAGGCCCCTTAGAGCAGATGACGGCCGAGTTGGCAGCCATGATGTTATAGCCCGTATCTTGTGTGTTTGGAAATTCCAAAGTCGTCGTGGAAAGTTAAGGGCGAGACCATTTTCAAAAATTATTTTAATGTACAAGTTGGTTATGGATATTATTTATGAATATTATTGTATGGAAATATTGAGAAAGGTTAAGGGTAAAAAGAGAAACTCACAAAATGGTAAAATGGTAATTTCACAAGTATTCAAGTAAATGGAAGAATTCCCTAGGAAATAAAAAAAAAAGGAGCATGTGGCCATTTTATAAGTGAAGGGGGCAAAGTGTAAATATGGATGGACTAAAGTGTAAAAGGGAAGACTCTTGGTCTTCTTTGACCAAGTGAGAAAAGTCAAGCAAAGAAAAGAAAAATCAAGAAAAAAGAAGAAAATTCTAGAGAGGGACCTAAGTGCAAATATAAAGGTGGTGGAGGATATATATATATATATATATGAGAGTTTATCTTCTAATTGAAGACAAAAAGAAGAACAAAAAAAAATGTGGAGAGTGGAGAAAAAAGAGAGGGTTCGGCCATGGCTAGGGGGTTTTTGACCCCTTGAAATCTTGTTCCAAAAATTAGTTTCTTCAAGTATTCCTACTAATTTGAAGGCCCTCTTTAACATGGAAGAGTTGTTGGAGCAAGAAACCCCCTCTTTGTTGCAAGTTCATGATCATAATTAAAGGAGAAGTTGAAGGAAAAAGGTAAGAATCCAATCTTCTTATATGTATTATGGATGGTTATGCATGTTGTGATGTATAGGAATGAATGAAAAGTATGGAAATGTTATGTGTTGTGTTGGCCGAATGATGAGTTGTTATGTAGAAAAGATGAAATGATTTTATTTACTAGTTTGATGGTTGTGTTGTGAATTCCATAATGTAAAATGGATGAGGAACATGAGACCATGCATGTTGAAGTGTGGCTATGTGTGTGGTGTGGTGGCCGAATGACATAGTGTTGTGTAGAGATGGTGAGTTAATTTTTATTTAGTAATTTAATTGTTGTGTTATGGATTTCATGATGAAAAATGAGAATTTAAGGGGTTAAAAATGAAGTTGTGCTTGTTTGTGGATTATGGAAGGAGTTAGTGTGACTTTGGTGTGGTTCCTTATAATTGCATGAATAATATTGTTGATGTGTGGTGGTTATATTTCATGAATATGGAAGAAAGGAAATGTCGTTGGATTATGTAAAAAGAGCTACTAATGTTGGAATGTATGTTGAATGGAATGTTAATGTTGTTGATAAGAATTGTTGGTATTGTTGATAGTTTGGCCGGGTTGAATTCCCGGGATTGTTGTTGATTAGAATTGACCAAGTTGAACTTGGTGGGATGGAGTATTTACAGGGGAAATGCTGCCGAAATTTCGTAGACAAATGTCATCTTAAGATTCAACTTCGAAATGCTCTAATTAAGTTTTGGTAAATGTGACCAATTTGTAGATTTTGGCGGATTTGGAACTTGAATTTGGGGCCGCATAAGAAGCAGAAAAGGTATGTAAGGTCTTATCCTTCCTTCTTTGGCATGTCTTAGATGTAATAGGATTGGATACGGGCCTCGGGGACGATCCTATCCCTAGAAATCCGAAATTGAATTTGGCCCTTTTTCATTCAATAAGATTGAATTCAAAATGTTATCAAATGTTGGGAAACTACCTAAACAACTAGAAATGGCACCAATGAGATCCGACTACCTTAAAACCCTTACAAGTGACATCATGAGATGTAATGTACGTAAATTTGGTACGCCGCCTCATTTGACCCGAGGTGGGCCCATGGTCCCCGGATTTTCCTTATTGTTCCGTTTGATCTATTTTGAAGCAAAATCCAAAGAAAACTTTTGATCCTTATTCCGTTCACCGAATGACAAGTACTGTAACTATGCTAACGAGGATATTTCTATGATGACAATGATAATGATGATGTTAAGAAAGAGAATATGCCTATGATAAGTACGATAAGAATGATTCCATGACCAAAAGTCTTGAGCTAAGAATTTAATGTGAATGTGAAAGTGTTATACTAGTTCTTGAACCTCAATTCTATTCCTTAGCTATGACACTAGTTTCTAAAAGACTTCAAAGCATATGAATTGGCGGTTATAATGCCCATGATTTCATTCTATGCTCTCTCATAAGGCTATTTTCCGTTGGTAGTCTCACCTTAAAATACTCGTTCCTTCAAGGTGAGACAAAGTGACCATGATTATTCCATAATGTAATCGGAGGTCACCGACCTTATGTCACTCCGATGGACACATGACTTTCTTTGGGCTCTCATGCATGCCAATTGTATGACACATGCATATGAATGTGAATATGTATACGTATATGTATATGGGGAAAGGGGAAGGGCCACTGTTATATCACCACCTGATTCAGCTGGATTTTTTCCCGGACGCGGGATATGGGAGAGCCGGATACGGCATCTGTATATGTGATATATATATATATATATATATATATATATATATATATATATATATATATATATATATATATAATATGTTGGGACACTGTTAGGGAGGGGGGTGGGAGAGCCGATGTACTCGGCGTCTGTGAATGTAAATAAAGGACACCGTTTTCTGAAATGTTCTATTTTCTGTATATGTAAATAAGAAGCACCGTTTTTCTAAATAAGAAACTAAGCATGCATGGCATCCGCAGAAAGGCATTCATATGTACAGGTTACTTCTGTCCCAAGAGAAGCTCCATATGTCTATTCTGTTATTATTCATACTATATATTCCTTTATTATATTACTATTCATGCCTTACATACTCAGTACATTACTCGTACTGACCCCTCTTCTTCGGAGGCTGCGTTCATGCCGCGCAGGTACACCAGATGAGCCACAGCTATCATAGAAGATGTTCCAGCGGAGTTGGCAGGCTCCACTTGTTCTGGAATGCTGCCGAGTCAGAGTATCTGAGCCATGATGTTTGTTTGATGTTAGAGACTTTGCAGACAGAGTCGTAGGTATTGGGTTGTCAGTAAGCGGCTCCAGCAACCGACATGTTATTATGTTTCACGTCACGAGTCTTATATGATGTCAGATTTTACTTATGAAAAAGAATATATGGGAGAGCTTACTATGTACTTCTTTCTTAATTGATTCAAGAGTTTCTATATGTAACAAGAGTCAGCGGGTTCGCTCGACTCCAGACATGGGGTCGGGTGCCCATCACACCCTAGTAAATTCGGGGTGTGACACATGAGGAGTAGGGTGAAGGGGTTTCCATGACCTTCCATAGAGGTCGGTTCATCTCGTGTCACTGCTGGTGCTGATGTTGTTTATTTCACCCAAGACAGGGTGAAAGGGTACATGGAGACACCGACCAAAATAAAGGAGTCCGTGGACACCTTGCAGGATGTGTATGGTTCTCTGGCCCGGGCCCATGTAGAGCTCCGGGAGGATTTGGACAAGGAGAAGAAAAAGAGGCTAGCCTAGGACAAATTGTTTGCGAAGATATGGAAGGGTATCAAGGGCATCCTGAAGACCGTGAACCTCAAGGGGAAGCTACCCAAGGTGGCCAAGCGTGATGCCCAGTAATTCTCCTTTCTGAGCGGATTCGGGCTCGACAGTGATGACTCCAGCAGTTCCATTACTGGAAGAAACGGGGCGACCAGCAAAAGAGTGGCCCAGTGTCCTCCCCCCTCCCCCATTCAGTATGATTTCTCTTTCCTTTGTAGGGCCTAGTTTTAAGACAATGGTTTATTTCGTTTTGGTTGTTTTGGTTGGATATTTCAGATAATTTCTTTTATTTTTCTGCATTGGTTTTTGGATAACGATATTTTGGTACTGAATGGCTATTACACCTCATCCTCCCAGGAGCTAAGGACATTCCTTACCTATGGTGTATTTGCGGAGAAAGAATTTATGGAAGGTTAACGTCGTGAGCATACGCGGGATATAAGTCATGATAGATGGGTGTTACACCTTGGAAGAATTTCGTATCGTTAGTACCGTTACTAAACGAACTTAAGCCCGGAGAGGCCATGGAACTCTTATAAGGCTAAAAAAAACTTCTAACAAGTAATAAGAGAATAGCTAAAGATTCCGAGGTCAATCGGATTGAAGAAAGTTAGTTGTTAAAGCTTTGGGAAGAACTTGGCAAAATTTCAAAAGAAATTTCTGGTCCAAATTGAGCAGGATGTATCTCCTACCATGTGAGGAGTTATGGAGTAAATAAATTATCCAAATTGAAGTTCATTGAGTCTAGTTTCCAACACATCAAACCGTTCATCGATACAACATCGGAGTAGGGAGTTATGGGCATTTTAAAACAGACTGCCAGAAGCCCGCGAACCTACGCGAAATTTCTAGAAACTACTTAAAAGCCCACTAAATTGGCCCACTCGGCCCAAACCCGACTTGGAGCTGTATAAATAGCCCTCCAACTTCATTTTTCACCTATTTTCACACATCCTTACACACTAGAAACCCCTAGAAACATCTCTCCTACATTCCTTATCCTTAAACACAAGAAATTGTGAAGAAGCTTTGTGATCAAGGCTTCGGAAACTCGCGCAACTTCGTATCATTGAAATAGTGTCGTAATTGCTGATTGGATTACGGAAGAGGATGGCACAATCTGGAGTTTTGATTTACCAAGGATCCATGCAAGCTTAGAAAGGTAAGGTCCAATCTTCATTATCATGGGTTTTGTTGATTCGAAATCGTATTCGTTAAATTTTAGCTTATCTGGTTAAATTGAGGACAAGGGGAGTATAATCTATATGGGAATTGTTGCTTGGATAAGTTGGGTGTTGAATTAAACTAAATGGGTTATTGGTGTTGGTTTTTTTGTCATGATTATCATGGAAACGGAGTATAAGCTGGGGAAATGCTGCCCGAATTTCTATAACTTCAGATAATTGGGAAAATTAGCACCAAAATATTTGCATACAAGTCGAAGAGGACTAACCCAGGATTTGCATGTCCTCGGTGAAGAGGAAAGGACAAGCTCGGGATAGGAAATCCCTTCAGGCGGCAAGTTAGAGAATAAGGTATGTAAGGTTTTCGCTATCGTTTTCCTTGGTACGAATCAATAGAACCCCTAGCGTGCATTATCAATCCATTCGAGTCTATTCCAGATTTCCTACATTTTACAGAATATATATATATATATATATATATATATATATATATATATATATATATATATATATTACGAAAAATACGGATTATATGAGAAGTACATATATTTTTATGAAAGATGCATATTTTGTTCCCAAAAAACTCTATTTTTACGGAATTTCTGATATTCTACGAAATTAAGTAAACGTCCCCAGCTATTATCATTTGAGTCTTTCCTTGTCCTCGCTTCGGAGGTATAACGACCTTACGCCACTCGGAAAGGCCCAATGTCACTTCTTTGACCTCTCATGTATTTATATAGATAAGTATGCACTATTTTACTCCACCGAGCCGCGCTATAGTCGGCCGGATACAGGACGTGGATGTACAACCACTAATCAGTTGGGTATTCACACCGAGTACCATTAGGGCCGGGTACGTTATGATATAATGATATTTTCCTGGACGCAGGGAGGATGATGAAATGATGATGATGATGATGATGATATACACACCGAGTCCTGAAAAGGCCAGTTACGTTTCACACCGAGTCCCGAAAGGGTCGGGTACGCTTCACACCGAGTCCCACTAAAGCTGGGTACATTATATTTATATATATATTATGTATATTTACTTGCATATGGAAAATGATTTTCTGATGCATGGAATATTGTATGGTTTCAGATGTCAGAGGTTACCAGTTATCACTATTCTTCGATGTTTACAATTATGTTTTACTGATGTCATTACTTCCCTGCCTTACATACTCAGTACTTTTATCCGTACTGACCGTCGCACTTCTTGGGGCGCTGCATTTTGTGCTGCAGGTCCTGACAGGCAGAGCAGAAGGACCTTCTCAATAGGATCGCCAGCTTCAGCGGGACGTCAAAAAGTGTTGACACCCAATTTTTGCCCTCCAAAAATTCAAATTAACTAGTCAAGCTTCTTGAATTTCAAATAGAGTAGAATAGTTACTCAGAAAATCAAAAATTTCTTTCAAAAAGGTTTTTGGTGTTATTTTGCCATTTCATTCTTCAAAATGCCCTACTATATATATTTATATTTTACATATAACCTTAAGTATAAATTATGTCGATTTTATCAATTCAAAAATCAATTTTCAGAAAGAAAAAAAACAAGTGTTTAATTAAGTACACATTTTAATTGTCAACATAAAGGCATATTTTACTTTGTTAAAATCAAGAAGCTTGTTTAATTGAATAGTTATTTCATCTCAATTTTACTTCAATAATTTTTATTTTAAAAGGTTGGTTTGATTTCTAGAAAAGCTTTTGGTTACAATTGAAATGCAAGGGGATACAATTTAAATTCAATGTGGCCACTCTTCTAAGCCCCAAAAATCAATTCTTGTTAAACCTAAATTGTGCCCGACCCGACCCGTCTATAATTTATTCCCCAAAAAGATTTTCAATCCTATTTTTTTAGCAAAAAAAAAAAAAAAACAGATCAACACCCCTAATCACCTTCACTCCAGTGAATTCCTAGCTGGCTATAGACATTTTGGGTTAAGTTTCAACACGCTTTCTTCTTGTATCAGTCCTTGTCCGTCTAATTCGATTAATGAATTTATTATTCTTGTTTCTTTGTTCCAGCAAATCGATTTCAAATGGAAAATATTGCTATTTTCAATTGATTTTGTTTTATTTCTCTTGTAAGATTCGAATTTCAAATCCTTTTCAAAAGTCAAGTGAATTTCAGAGTTGAGATTTGTGCCACATCGGTTTCATAACCTCAAACCCTAGGTTTTGGGGTCCTATAAATAGAACCCCATTTCTCATTTCAAAGGGTTGGTTTTTTCATAACCACAATAGGTTTTCACACCCCAAGGTTCTGAAACTCTGAATACTTAGCTTTAAACAAGAGTTTTTCCTCGTCTAAGATGAGTTCTTGAAGTATACTAACTCTCGTCGGCCCCATCGCTGCTCGACAAAAAGGTAAAATTCTTAAAAAAAAAAATCTGTTCTATTTAGATTTGTAGAATTTGTGTTTGTGTGCTTAACTAAGTTTTAGTTTTGTGGTAGTTCTTCAAAAATGCTCGTTTGTTGTTTGTGTTTGTTTAAGTCACTAGTAATTAGCTATTTGATTATCTTATAGTGATCAACTTACGACTTATTAGCATGATGTTAGTTATCAATAATATGTTCTTACTTGTTCTTCCATTAGCTTGATTATATCATTTGTTGTTAACTAGTTTGTATTGTTGGGCTAAGTTGATTACCATTAACTAAGGATGAAGATTAAGATAGGTGTTTAAGTTTGTAATGTTTGGTGTAACAGTTGAATGGTATTTAATTTCCATCCCCCTTTATGTGATTAGTTCTAGATTGGCTTGAGGTAGAGTTAAGTTTGGACCTTGGATGTGTTCTAGTTTGAAATTCTTTTCTTTCCTTTTTGAAAAAGCTACTGCTTTAAACCTCAACACTGTTAACTAAGTGGTATACTCGAGTTCTTGATAACTTTATTCTGTATGTGTTGGATTCAAATGTTGGTATAAACTTAAGACATGCTGCCTCTTGAAGTTACTTCAAGGCTGTTAGGTTTGAGTATAGAGTGTGAAGGCTCATTTTAGCTTTCCCTACTTTCAGTTCTTGAAAGCCTAGATTTTTAAATCCTTAGTTTATGTGCATGCAATTTAACTCAATATGCTATCCTGAATCTGTGTGATATTGTATGTGGCTTAGCTATTTTATATAATGATTCTGCCATGGGATAAGTATTGGTAAGTGTGTCCCTA
Organism: Lycium barbarum; assembly: GCF_019175385.1. NCBI lineage: Eukaryota > Viridiplantae > Streptophyta > Magnoliopsida > Solanales > Solanaceae > Lycium > Lycium barbarum. The sequence continues at coordinate 59,556,737 of NC_083337.1, forward strand.
ATGCCCCAATCTACTGCCTATGTTCCTTCATCAGATTAGCTTAAATAAAAAAGAATAGATCACTGTTTGATGTATGTTTATGTCCATAATTAAAAGCATCATTATGTTAGTGTTACACCTTGGAAAATTCCCCGTTAACGTACAGAATAGTCTAGCGAAGGGCACGACGTATACCATGAGTTGATAAGTAAGACATAGCATTTTATGATCCTAATCGAAATTCAAAGACATTAGACGTAAAGGTTGTCAAGGAAAGCAAAGAATATGTCGTGTGTCGGGTAAGAATTATGAGCGACAAGTTAATGATGGCTTAAAGATGTTTCGGGGATGAGTGATAACATCCCTTAGATTGGTATTGAAGTGTTAAACAAGTGCTAAGAAGGTTCTATAAGGATTGGAGATCAAACGAGTCGACCAGAACGAAATCCGAACAGCTGGCATTATACGGCCCAACATACTGGTCGTATAAATTATACTAGCCGTATGTTAGGCCGTATATTTATCCAAGAGGGGCATCATTCACTGGACCAAATATACGGCCATACATACAACCCGTATAAAATGTACGGACCTTATGTTGGTCCGTATATCTTGGTCGGGACTGATTTCATGATTTAATATAAGGACCCCTCTCTCATTTTATTTCATTTCATCTCCACTCTCCACTCTTCAAGAAACCTCTAGAACACTCTTCATTATTCATCCACAAGAAACCAAGGGGAAATCCATGATCAACTACATCAAAACCACGAAATCAAGTGTATGAAACCTAACAAAAGTTCATCTACACCAAGAAAACTCAAGGGAAGTGAGTTAGGGTTTTGGTGCAAGAAGAAACGTTCCCCTAAAGGGTTGTTCATCCATCATCTAAGTTGAGTTTTATGATCATTCTTGGTTGTTTAAGGTGTTGAAATTTAAAAGCACTTGGATTGTAGAAAGATATGGAAAATGGGTCATGAATGAGTGAATAGTGCCATTGTTGAGAAATAGTTTGGGGTGAATTATTAATATTGGTATGTTGTGATTGTAAGTATGTTATGAATGACATTTAGAATATGGAATAAGTATTATATATGAGAAAACGCGATAGTGAACTATAATTACAATTATGGAGAAATTGAAGAGAAATTGTGAAATCCGGATAGTGTAGATGAATGATGATTATTGTCTATTATATTGTGAATGTTGTTATGAATGTGTGGGAGTTGATATAGAATATCGGAAAAGTTGTATAAACAAAGGAAATGCTTCCCAATTTTCGTTAGCTTTAGTAAGTGCGTTTAAGTAATCGATTAGCTAATGTTCATGCGACTTCTCTTGAAGGTAGAAACGTGGGCCTCGAAGGAGAACAAGAAAGCGATAGATTAGTTAAACGAAAAAGGTATGTGAGGCTAGTCCTTTCTTTCTATGGCATGAATCCGATGGTATGATCTTTCCTTCTTCTCCTTGAATCCTCTATAGCTCGGAAAACTAATAGCCTATGTTCATGAATAGCCATATGAGATGAGAGATGCATTACGAGTTCAATAATGATGATGATGAGTTAAGTATAAAGATTCTAGAGTTCATGATATGATGTTCCTATAACGCTAATGATGTTGTATGTTGTATACACTCACCTCATAGATTATTTCCTTCAAGGTGAGGCAGAATTCCATTAAGTTAATGATGTCATTCATTGTATCCACTCACCTTATTTATTATTTCCTTCAAGGTGAGGCAGAGTACCATAAATTTAGTGATGTCGTTTACTGTACACACTCACCTTATATACTACTTCCTTCAAGGTGAGACAGAATACTTATAAATGTTCCATAATGGAATCGGGGGTTCACGACTTTATGTCACCTCGACAAAGCATAGCTATCTTTGAGTTATTATACATGCATGATGATGAGTTTATGTTGATGATATTACACCGTGCCTATATGGCACGGGCAGACACACCACTGCAGTGGGCAGCTTATACCCCGGACGCGGGAGGCCTAGATGCAGGTTAATTATTAACACACCATACCTATATGGACGGGCAGCTTATACATTTATGCATATATGACATGACGACGATTATGAAGTAAGCCAGTATTATTTCTTTTGTAAGTGACCGTCAGATATAGTTGCCCTTTATTTGATGCCTCATTTATCTCATTGACGTATTATTATTGTTTATGCCTCTCATACTCAGTACAATGTTCGTACTGACGTCCGTTTTCTTTGGACGCTGTGTTCATTCCCACAGGTAGACTGGGAGGTGATCTTGATCCAGACTCGTAGGAGCAAGTAGCTGATTTGAGAGCACTCTATTGTTCCGGAGGTGCCTTTGATTATTCTTTTGTGTACATGTGTATATTTTGGGCACGACGGGGTCCTGTCTCGTCCCTATGTCTAGTACGCTAGTAGAGGCTCGTAGATACACAGTGTGGGTTATATGGTCTCACGAGGTTTCTATCATGTATATACATATATTATTTTGTTAGCCGAAAGGCTTATGTATATAAAAGCATGTATGCTTTCAAACAATAAATGATTTTTCTTATCAATTGAGTATGAATTTTGTAAAGGAGCGTTTAATAAGTATGATGAGTAGTAGAATGAGTGGTGCTCGGTGGTTAGCCCCGGGTACCCGTCGCGACCCCTAGCTGGGTCGTGACATTCAAGCTCCGAAGGAAAATCCAATTCATAGGCTACCTGAACCACCTTGCGGATGATTTTGTAGGGTCCAATGTATCTGGGACTTAGCTTCCCTTTCTTACCAAATCTCATCACCCCTTTCATTGGCGACACTTTCAAGAACACCCAATCACCGGCTTGAAATTCCAAGTCTCGTAAGCGGTTGTCCGCATAGGACTTTTGGCGACTTTGGAATGTCAACAACCGATCTTGGATCACCTTGACTTTTTCTATTGCTTGTTGGATCAATTCGGGGCCTACTAGCTGTACTTCTCCTATTTCGAACCATCCAATTGAAGATCTACATTTCCTTCCGTATAAAGTTTCATATGGGGCCATTTGAATACTGGAATGATAGTTGTTGTTATATGCAAATTCAATTAGCGGCAAATGATCTTCCCAACTTCCACCAAAATCTAGCACACATGCCCGTAACATATCTTCCAAGGTTTGAATGGTACGCTCGGCTTGCCCATCCGTCTGCGGATGAAACGCCGTGCTAAGCTTCACTTGAGTGCCTAGACCTTCTTGAAAGGATTTCCAAAACTTGGCTGTAAATTGTGCTCCTCTGTCTGTGATGATGGATAATGGAACACCATGAAGTCGCACAATCTCCTTGAGATACAGCCTTGCATAATCTTCCGCTGAGTATGTAGTCCTAACTGGGAGGAAATGGGATGCCTTCGTCAATCTGTCCACGATCAGCCATACGGAATCATACTTTCCACGGGAACGAGGTAATCCCACTATAAAATACATGTTTATCACTTCCCATTTCCAAGTAGGGATTTCTATTGCCTGTAACAAGCCCCCTGGCTTTTGAAGTTCAACTTTTACTTGTTGGCAATTTGGACACTGTGCCACAAACTCGGCTATGTCTCTCTTCATGCCATCCCACCAATACATCATCTTGAGATCATGATACATTTTGGTTGCACCTGGGTGTATAGAATACCGAGAACAATGTGCTTCTTCTAAAATTTGTCGGTGCAACTCTGCTACATTCGGCACACATAACCTGCCTCGGTAGCTAAGAATTCCATCCTTAGAGACTTCAAACGGAGACTTTTCCTTTCCATGAGACGTGTCTCTGTAATGACACAATGGAGGATCTCCATATTGCCGTTCTTTCACTTCCATGTCCAAGGACGAAATTGTGGGGTCATTGATGCCAATCCCTGCATTACCCGAATCAATCACCCGCACTCCAAGATTAGCTAATTGGCGGAGCCCATGAACCATCTCTTTCTTTTTCGGAGGGACTTCGCATAAACTGCCCATTGATCAGCGGCTAAGTGCATCGGCTACTACATTCGCTTTCCCGGGATGGTACAAAATATTGACATCATAATCTTTCAACAATTCTAACCATCGCCTCTACTGCAGATTTAACTCCTTTTACTTGAAAATGTACTGAAGACTTTTGTGATCTGTAAAAATATCAACATGTACACCATACAAATAATGCCTTCATATTTTTAAGGCATGAATAACCGCAGCCAATTCGAGATCATGAGTCAGATAATTCTTTTCATGCTTCCGTAATTATCTCTAAGCATATGTAATAACTTTACCATGCGGCATCAATACGCACCCTAGTCCAACACCGGAAGTGTCACAATACACCACATAGCCATCTGACCCTTTTGGAAGTGTTAGGATCGGAGCTGAGGTCAACCTGTCTTTTAACTCTTGGAAGCTGCGTTCGCAAGCATCATTCCATTGAAATTTGGCTGACTTCTGGGTTAGCTTTGTCAATGGGGTTGAAATAGATGAAAAGTCCTCTACCAATCTTCGATAATAACCTGCCAACCCCAGAAAACTACGAACTTCTGTAGGCGTTGTAGGCCTTGGCCAAGTCTTCACCGCTTCAATTTTCTGAGTGTCGACTCGAATGCCATCATTGGAAATAACATGGCCCAGAAATGTTACAGAATTTAGCCAAAACTCGCACTTTGAAAATTTTGCATAATTTTTTCGGGCTCGAAGAATGCCAAGTACAATTCTCAAATGATTTGCATGTTCTGATTCTGTGCGAGAATATACTAGAATGTCATCAATAAATACTATGACAAACAAATCCAAGAGCGGCCTTAATACATTATTCATCAGATTCATGAACACGGCCGGAGCGTTAGTTAGCCCAAACGACATCACTCGGAATTCATAGTTTTCATATCTCATTCTTAAGGCTGTTTTGGGAATATCCGCTTCTCTAACCCTTACTTGATGATAACCCGACCTCAAGTCTATTTTAGAAAACCACTTGGCACCTTGCAATTGGTCGAATAAGTCATCAATCCTTGGAAGAGGATATTTGTTCTTTATCGTCACTTTGTTCAATTGCCTGTAGTCGATACACATTTGTAAGGATCTGTCTTTCTTTCTCACGAACAAGACTGGTGCTCCCCACGGCGATGAGCTGGGTTTGACAAACCCCTTGTCAAGCAGATCTTTCAGCTGTGCTTTTAGCTCTTTCAATTCCGCCGGGGCCATTCGATAAGGAGGAATAGAAATAGGCTTGGTGTCCAGCAACACATCTATGGCGAAGTCAATCTCTCTTTCTGGTGGAAGACCTGGAAGTTCGTCCGGAAACACATCTGGGATTTCATTCACTACCGGAACTGACCTGAAAGTTGGCGGCTTTGCCTCTGTGTCATGAACCCAAACTAAGTGATAAATATAACCCTTGGCTATCATCTTCCTTGCCTTGAGATAGGAAATAAACCTACCCTTTGTCGATGCTGCATTACCTTTCCATTCAAGCACGGGCTCTCCCGGAAATTGGAATCGAAACACTTTTTTTCGGCAATCGAAATTAGCATAGCATGATGCCAACCAATCCATACCCATAATTACATCGAAGTCTACCATTTCCAGCTCAATCAAATCAGCTTTTGTCTGGCGATCACGTATCACAACTACACAATTTTTATACACTTCCCTTGCTATCACGGGATCACTAACCGGAGTAGACACCTCAAAAGGTTTGATCGGCTCAGGTTTCACCCTAATACAACCAGCAACATATGGAGTAATATAGGAAAGAGTAGAACCCAGATCTATCAGTGTATATACATCACGGGAGAATATAGACAATGTACCTGTAACAACGTCCGGGGAGGACTCAAGGTCCTGTCGTCCCGCTAAAGCATATACACGGGGCTGAGTGGCACCTGAAGTAGATGCTGCCCCTCTGCCTCTACCTCAGCTTGCTGACATCTGGGGAGCCTGCCCTACCGGGCGCGCTAAGGAAGAGCCAGCTGCTGAACTTGTAGGCTGAACTCCAACTCTGCCACTCATCGACGGGCAATCCCTCATCATATGCCCCACCTGCCCACAAGTATAACAAGCGTCCGAACCCTGGCGACACTGTCAGGAATGCAATCTACCGCACTGGCTGCATCGCGGTACTGGAGGTCTCCTCTGACTATAGTCTTCCCTGAAATGGAAATCTGAGGCCCTCGAACTCTGGCCCTGTCCTGAACGGAAAGAGCGATCAAATCTCCTACCTGTGAATCGAGGAGGTGCACTTGTCCCTGACTGGCCTGAGTACCCAGAATATATCTGCCTTGATCCCCCTCTATGTTCACTGGTAGCTCCCATGGATATGGCCCTCTTGCCTTGTCTTCTATCGACATCACAGTCGCCACTTTGTTGTTGTTGTCGCCCCTCCAAATTCTGTGTGTAGGCCTGTATTCGGGAAATATCCATCCCGTCTTGCAAGGACGCCGTCAAACAATCTCTGAATAAATGTAGCCCTAGGCCACTCATAAATCTATGTACTCAATCTCCCATGTCGGCCATGATAGCCGGTGCATACCTAGCCAAAGAATTAAATTGCATGCTATACTCCCGGGCACTCATATTTCCTTGCCTCAGATTTAGAAACCTGTCCGCTCTAGCTCGGCGGACCTCGAGTGGCAAATAGTGACGAATAAATGCATCCACGAATTCTTGCCAAACCGGAGGAGGCGCATTCTCTCCTCGTGACATTACCCAGTTGTTATACCACAAAATATCCACATCCCTGAGTCTATAAGATGCCAACTCCACTGATTCAGTTTCGGAGGCATGGACAATTTTCAATGTCCTCAACACCTCATCTATGAAACCTTGCGGTTCTTCATCCGGCTTTGACCCGAAAAACTCCGGAGGATTTAGGCTCATAAAATCACGAGCTTTGGTACTTGTTGCCCGGTCACTGCAACCCTCGCTTTGTCGTTGTGCATGTGCGGCAACCAATTGTGTCAATAACTGGATGGCCTCGGTCATTTGTTGACCCGAAGCAACCGGTGGAGGAATTGGGGCTGGAGCTCCCCCTTGTTCTTCTACATTGGGCGGGGTAGAGGAAGCATTAGATAAGGCCTCATTATGTGATTCGCCTTCTTCGATATTCATCGGAGGCTCTCTTTCTACCCGCCTCTTTGTCGTAGTCTTGCCCTTCTGGGCGACTGTAGCCTTCCCCTTTGGCGGCATTCTGAAATCACAACACACTATTAGGGAGGATAAAATCTTATACACGACTCTATTGCACGATCTCATGAGAAGAAGGATGGTCATTTTTCCTAAATGCCCTGTAGCCTCTTGTTTATTGATGTGGCACACAACACACCATAAACAAGACTCTACTACACGGCTCGTAGACACTTCCTAGGACTGAACTGCTCTGATACCACTTTTGTCACGACCCAGCTAGGGGCCGCGATGGGTACCCTGGGCTAACCACCGAGCACCGCTCGTTCTGTCGCTCATTTTACTCATTTTGTACCCTTTTTATCATCTTTATACTCATAGCGTAGGAAAAATCATATCTCGTATGGAAACATAAAATACTTTCGTGTACATGTGCCCTTGGGCTAGCAAAATAATATATATAGGTATAGATATACAGCAGCGATCTCGTGAGACCATCTAACCCGCACTGCGTATCTACGAGCCTCTACTGGGGAACTGAACATACGGACGGGACAAGACCCCATCGTGCCCAAAATACATATACAAGGCTATATATATACACAAAAGAATAGCCATAAACACTTCCGGGATAATGGAGGGATTCCAATCAGCTGACAGCTACTACGGATCTGGATCAAGTTCTCCTCCCTGTCTACATGTGGACATGAACACAGAATCCAAAGAAAATGGACGCCAGTACGAATATTGTACTGAGTATGAGAGACATACACAATGAAGTAAGACAATTATATAAGGAAGATACTCATATGGAACATCCGAATCTAACTGCCAAGTATAAGAAAACAAATCATGCTGTCTTACTCATGCTCATCACCATATCATATCATATATGCATCATGTATAAACTGCCCATCCGTATCGGATCGGTGTGATAATCATAACATGAGCCCGCGTCCAGGGTAACATCTCATGCCGCCCTCTAGTGGTGTCTGCCCATGCCATCTGGCCATGGTATATCGCATAGCTGCCCGCCTTGGTCGTGACTGCCCGGCCAAATAGGCGCGGTGTAATAGTAATATCATCATATGCTCATCACAATATCCTGAGCTTATCAGAATACATACTCTATCAGGGTGACGTAAGGTCGTGATCCCCCGATTGCATTATGGAACAATCATGGACATTCTGTCTCACCTTGAAGGAATTAGCATATAAGGTGAGTGTAAGCGATAATTAAAATCATTAGACTTTCTATACTTTAACACATTACCTTGTGTAGCTAATTATAGACATAGGCTCATGGATAAGAAACAAGTTGCGATGTAGGATTCATGCCATTAGAAAGAAGGGACTAGCCTCACATCCCTTTGACGTTTAACTAAACGATCGCTTGATTGTCCTCCTTCGATATCTCGTTTCTACCTTTAAGAGAGAATTCGCACCATCGTTAGTTAATCGACTATAAGAACGCACTACTATTTCTAGAGACAATTCGCCAACACTTCCTTTGTTTACACTACTTTTCCCATATTTCATGTCAACTTCCAACATCCACAACAGCAATTACAATATAGCAATCAACAATCATCATTCATATACAATGACCACGATCCACCATTTCTCTTCATTTTTCCCACATTTATGGTTTTGGGCTCACTATCGTATTTTCTCATGTATCACACTTATCTTATGGTTTACATGTCATTTATGACGTATTCATACTCACAACACACTAACATTCATGATTCAATACAACTACCATTCACTCATGGCACTATTCACTCATTTATGACCCATTTGCTATGCTTTTCTACAATTCGGGTGTCTTACCCTTCCAATACCTTAAACAACATGAAATGGTCATGAAACTTACCTTAGATTATTGGGCAACATCTCCTTTGTTTCTATTACGTTTTTATTTCTAGGGAAAATTGGGCAGCATCTCCTTTGTTTCTATTACGTTTCTCGTATTCTATTTCAGCTCCCAAACATTCACAACAATAATCACAATATAGAAACCAACAATCATCGCTTATATACATTTAGCAAAATCCACCAATTTTCTCCAATTTCTCCACATTTAGTGGTTTTAGCCTATCATCACATCTCCTCATAAGTCACACTTATCCCATGGTCTAAACATTACTTATAATGTATTCATGATCACAACATATCAACATTCATGATTTCCATCCAACTACCATTCAATTGTGACACTACTCATCCTTTTAAAAACTCATTTTCCATGTTTTTATACAATCCAAGCATCTTAGCCTTCCAATACCTTAAGCAACATAGTAAAATCATGAAACATACCTTAGATGATGGTGGAACAAGCTTTGAATGGAATTCTTCCTCTTGTACCAAAGTTTCACTTCACCTCCTTAGGGTTTTCTTGAAGAAGATGAATCCTACTTGAGTTTCATATGCTTTCCTCCATGGGTTTTATGTTGTTGATCTTCAATTCCCCTTGAATTTTTCTTATGGATGAATGTTAGAGTATTCTCTAGAGGGTTCTTGAAGTGAAGAGTGGAAATGAAATGAAAATAAAATGGAAGGGGTCCCTTATATTTAAAATTGAAATCTGGCCGACCTACTTTATACGGACCAACATACGGTCCGTATAATTTTTACTGACCGTATGTTGGACCGTATGTTTGGTCCAGTGAGCTATATTGTGCTGGGCCAAATCCACGGTTGGACATACGGTCCGTGGATTTTATACGGCCAGTATGTCTGACCGTATGTTTGCCCAATTTTTCGAGACTTGTTCTCGTCGACTCGTTTGATCTCCGATCCTTATGGAACCTTCTTAGTACTTGCTTAACACCTCAATACCAATCTTAGGGACGTTATAACATGTCTCTAACCATCATTATGCCATCACAGAATCGTTACCTATTATTTTCATCTGATACACAACATATGGTTTGCTTTTCCTTACTAACTTTCTTTCCTCACCTCGGATGTCCTTGAGAATCTTAATTAGGGCCATTTACACCCTTATTGCTTGCCAAAACATCGCATATGTTATATCCTTCGCTCACCCACTCACTCTACATGTACAGAGGATTTCCAAGGTGTAACAGGAAAACATTCATAATACCTTATACATATATAGGGTTTGTTACACTCTAGGTTTAATGTGGGCTCGTCCCCTCACGCACATTATCCATTAATTAAAGCATGTAATAGATTTCAAGAATGTAAAACCAATTCATCATATTATTCAAAACATGTTTTTATAAAGAATCAATCTTTCAAGAGAGTTTGTAAAAAAGACATATGAATTACCTTTATATTCAAAAAGGATTTTATTTTTAAAGAGACATACCTTAATCCCGCTAAAAAGCTACTAAATTGAATTCCCAAGGTTCAACAATCGCAGACGAATTTCACACGCCCCTATCTTCTTCTTCTTGAAAATACAAGAACTTAGGGTTTTAGAGAGATGATTTACTATCAAGAGTGGATGGATATGGTGTGGGAATGATCAATATTGAGTGAGAACTCACCTTAGGGTTAGACAGACTTTTCTAGGGTTCTTTTCCTCAGAAATATTGATTTGAAACGAAGTGGGAAATAACACAACGAAGTAGGACTTAAAGACAATTCGGAATCAGAAAATAATTATCGATCCGTACTGAGTCTACGTCGCGGGTTCAGCACCTGATCATGTTTTTATTTTGGTCCGCAGCTGAGTTCTTCCGTGCTGGGTCCATGATGCGGGCCCAGCACATTTTTTTCTTTTCCGATAATTGACCTTCGCTCAGTAAAACGATCATAACTCTTTGTCCATAACTTTAGTAGGTACCATTGAAAATATATTTCAAAGAGCTGCAACTTTCGTCAAAGACGTTTTTCCAAATTCGCAACACATTTACATGAAAATTTTCCAGAAGACAGACCTACCAAAACTTAGGCGAATTTAAGAGCCCTTAAGAACTTCAATTGTTGGTTTGACTTCAAAACGACCATCTTCCACCCGAATTCATCAAGAATGGATTCATATAGGTATAATATCATCTTAACACTAGATTTTTACATATTCACACCTAACTCGAAATTACAGGATGTTACACATACGCATCTATGAGCCTCTACTAGAGTACTGTGACATAGGGACGGGACAGGACCCTGTCATGCCCATATATGTACACAAAAGAATACATCAATAACTGGCACCTCCGGAAAAGTGGGGTGCTCCTGTGTAGCTGCTGATAACTCCTATGAATCTGGGCGACCTCCCTGCCTACCTGTGGGCATGAACACAGCGTCCAAAAAGAAAAGACGTCAGTACGAACATTGTACTGAGTAAGTAAGGCATGAACAATAATAACATATCAAAGAAATAAGGGACATCAAGTAAGGAAACAACCTGTACTGAAGATCACTTAAAATTGAACAATGCATGCTACATCATCATATCAAGTATGCATATATAAGCCGCCCGACCATATAGGTATGGTGTAATCATCATTAGCCTGCGTCCAGGCCTCCTGCGTCCGGGGTAAACATCTCATGCCGCCCACTAGTGGTGTCTGCCCATGCCCTCTAGACATGGTGTATATGTCGCCCGCCTTAGAGGTATTTGCTCGTCCATCTAAGCACGGTGTAATCTCATCATCATGTACTTATTGTAATGCATGCATAAGAACTAAAGGATAAGCTATAACTCTATCGGGGTGACGTAAAGTCGAGAATCCCCGATTCCATTATGGAGTAGTCATAATCATCCTGCCTCACCTTGAAGGAACTAGCATCATTAGGTGAGTGTAACAACAATGAATATCATCAAAGAATCATTGACTTCATAAGAATATCATATCATAGGCTTTGGAATCTTTACACAGACTCATCGTCATCATTATCGTATTCATAACATGTCTCTTATCTTTATCTCATGAGAAGCTCTTTATAAACAGACTCATAGTTTTCGGAATGTAAGAAGGTCATGGAAAGATAAAGGGAATCGTGTCATAGGAATCATGCCTTAGAAAAGAAGGGACTAGCCTCAAATACATTTGCGCCTTTCTAACTTGCCGACTATATGCTTCCTTCCATGTTCGTAATTCTACCTTCAAAGGAATTCGTACTTGAATTAGATAATCGGAAACATGCTCAAGCATAAGCTAAAGCTACCGAAAATTGGGCAGTATTTCTTCTGTTTCTACAACTTTCTCCACATAATATAACAACCTCCAAACATCAATAACAATATTCATAATATCGTAATCAACAACTCCAACAATTTAGACATCATCTAATTCCCACAATTCCCTCTCAAAGTCATTCATAACCATAGCTATGATATAACATCACATTTATCCTCATATAATGTTTCTCCTATATTTTCAATATCATTTATAACATAATTATTCTCGTAGCGTGTCAGGAATCATGATGCATGTGAAGCTACTACCCAAAAACACTGCTATTCTCATGTTTGTAACCCATTTTCTACTTCCTTCTATAATCCGAATCTTTCAACCTCTCAATATTCTAAATAACATGAAATAATCATAAAACTCACCTTTGATGTGTAGAAATAAGTTTTGGATGGAAATGCTTCACTTGAAGAAAAACCCTAGCTCCAATCCAAAGAGATTTCTTGACTCCAAGCAACCCTAGAGACTCCCTTACACTTGATTTTCTTGGATTAATGAAGTTGATCTTTGATTTCCCTTGGATATGTGTTGGTATGATGTGGAAAGAGTTCTAGAGGTTTTTTGAGGTGAGGAGAGAAAATGGGAAATGAAAGAATTGAACTTGGGCCTCCTCATATAAAACTTAAAAGTTGTCCTGACGGTATTATACAGACACTCATACAGTCCGTATAACTTATACGGTCCGTATATGTGACTGTATAATGCTTCCATGTCAGGCCCCAAAACGCACCCTAGATGTGACCGGCATCCGACGTCATGAACAACATCGGAAGAACCTAAACGATACAATAATAACACTTGAACCCGCTAGGTTCAACATTCGCCTCCAACGGTTTATAAAATAAAGGTAAACAAATCATGCATATAAGAATTAAATCAGTGGAAATCTTTAGTTATCTATACTTGTTAAACATAAAAATGTGCCCAAGAGTTAGTCAATAACTCAACTACTACCCACAAATGTATGCTAGGGAGCTTCTAAGATAAAGGAGTAATAGTCTGACTCATCGGGACGCAGCCCGGAAAACTAATGTAATGAATAAATAAATCAATAGGGTGTCCAACGAACGAATGTGTGGGCTCACCAAATTAGCCGCAACAACAAGTCCTTCCTAAACACCTGGAGTATCAAGAACCTGCTCTTCTCCATTACCTAACATACCATCAAAAATAACAATGGTATGCTTGAGTACTTCGTACTCAGTCAGTGCCTCGGGGACAACAATTAATACGAAAATAAAGTAAAATAATACATAAAGAAATCAGTCCTGAAAATCATGTGAAACTAATGTAGGAGCAGTTAATCAGTTTGCGTATCTCAATAAGAATTATTAAAACCGATTATAAGGCCTCTTGTCAAGGTACAACTTCAAATATGCCTTTCAATTGACCATAATTAACGACAACAAGTCCATGAGAAAATGAGAATATCACACATGCCAATACAGGCCCAAGAATCAAGCACATAGAAGGGTGACCGTAGAGGTTCCCTTGTCATAGCGCGCCACACCAGAATATGGAATTCGCGGTGGCTATCCTTCCTCCCGAATAGCTAGGCATTAACCACACTCCGGGTAGCGAACCCGGTAGTGGCCACTCTTCCTCCCGAATGGCTAGGCAATTACCACACTAGGATCCATAGTGGCTACCCTTCCTTCCGAGTAGCTAGGCCAAACACAACAACAAAGTTCATAGCATAGAAGCTGATTCACAATTTGTATCAAGGTATGTCACACCATCAATTAACATTAAGGTTCATTATGCCATATCGTAAAGATTAAGTCATTTCAATCAATGTTTTAAAAACGTATAACCTCTTTACAAAAGATTTCTATGTCCCAATTCATCAACTCTTAACCATCATTATTAAGCATCTCTTATAGAGGAAAATATTCACAATATCTTATACATATATAGGATTTGTTACAATATAGGTTTAATGTGGGTTTGTCCCCTCACACACATTAACCACTATTTAGACATGAATTAGAGTTCAAGAAACATGAAAAGATTACTTTTCCTTTCATTCATTAAAGAATCTTGAATAAAATTTATACTTCCAACAATAGGTTCAAAAGTGATTTTCATTCAAAATAACTTTTCAAAAAGAGAGACATACAAATCATCCTTATAGTCAAAAATGATTTTTTTAAAAGAGACGTACCTTAATATGTTAAACAAAGTTTAACAATTCACTTTTCTAATGAAGAACACCCAAACCCTAGCTTGAATCACTTTAGGAATAATTATGTTGCAAACCCTAGGTTTTGGTCACAAGAATCATGTTAAGAATCATGGGTTTGATGTTAGAATGGATTAGTAATGTTAAGGGTGTTCTTACCTTTGATTTGAAGACTTGGAGGAATGATTTTCGTCCTTAGGGTTTGGGAGGATGAAAAAAATGGGAACAAAATAAGACCATACTCATTTTAAACCCAATTGTTCTGGCAGAAACGGAAGAAGTACGTCCTAAAAGGACGTCCCGTACTTTCCGGGCATACTTTGGGCAAAATCTCCGTCTTTTGTGCCCTTCAGTAAAGCGACATAACTTTTTGTACGTAGCTTTGCTCGAGCTGGGCGACCTACCGTTGGAAAGCTATTGCAAAGATATACAACTTTCATCAAGGAAGCTTTTCCAAATTTGCAATACATTTTCATAAAAATCGCCCAGAAGACAGACCTACTAAAACTTAGGTGAAGTTAAGAGCCCTTAAGAACTTCAATTGTTGGTTTGACTTCAAAACGACCATCTTCCAGCCGAATTCATCAAGAATGGATTCATATAGATATAATATCATGATAACACTATATTTTTACACATTCACACCTAACTCGGATTTACGGGATGTTACATTATCCCCCCCTTAAGATCATTCTTCCCCGAATGAAAGTCAAGGCCTAGGATTCTTTACCAAACCTCAAATTTCAGAATTTCAAGAGTTCTTCTAGCATGGTGTAACATCCTCAGAGATAAAATACGACTAAACATGTAATGAATGCATCATTCAAGCCTAAACACAATTGTGAGACTTATACTTCACTCTAAACTTTTATAGGTTCAACACATACCTGTAGTAGGGAACACGTGAGGATATATTTTCTTCATGTCCTCCTCCGCTTCCCAAGTAGCTTCCTCAGTGTTATGGTTTCGCCATAACACCTTAACCGACGCTACATCCTTTGTTCTCAACCTTCTAATTTGACGATCTAAAATTCGAACTGGCTCTTCTTCATAAGACAATGCCCCATTAATTTCAATCTGTTCATGATTCAACACATGGGAAGGATCAGGTTTGTACAATCTCAACATCGAAATGTGAAACATTGGATGAACCATGGACATCTCAGCCGGTAATCTCAACTCGTACGCTACCTTCCCAACCCTTTTCGTAATCTCGTAAGGACCAATATAGCGAGGACCAAGCTTGCCCTTTCTGCCAAAACGCAATACCCCCTTCATAGGTGACACTTTCAAGAAAACTTTCACCAATGTCCGTATAATACTTTTGTCTACTCTGTGCGGTCTTCAATCACTGCACAATAAGATTTACCTTCTCGATCACCTCATGAACTGAATCAGGGCCCAACAACTCTACTTCCATTGGTTCAAACCAACCAATTGGAGACCGACAATGCCTCCCATAAAGAGCCACATAAGGAGCCATCTGAATACTCGTTTGATAGCTATTGTTGTAAGTGAATTCCACCAAAGGTAAGTGTTCATCCCAACTTCCTCCAAAATCGATTGCACAGGCTCGTAGCATATCTTCCAGTCTGAATAGTTCTCTCCGCCTGCCCGTCAATTTGAGGATGAAAGGCAGTGCTCAATTTCACTCTAGTTCCCAACCCTTCCTGAAAAGATGTCCAAAAATGAGCAGTAAATTGCGTACCTCCGTCAGATATAACCCATGTCGAAACACCATGAAATCTAACTATCTCCTTTAGATATAACTTGGAATACTCCGCCACGGTATATGACGTCTTCACAGGGATAAAATGGGAAGACTTTGTGAGTCTATCCACGATAACCCAAATCAAGTCAAACTTGGCCTTTGTGCGGGGTAAACCAACAACGAAATCCATGTTGATCTCTTCCCACTTCCACTGCGGAATCTCAATATTCTGAGCCAGGCCTCCAGGCCTTTGATGTTCAGCCTTCACCTGTTGACAGTTCAAACACTTGGCCACAAAGTTAGAAATGTCAACTTTCATGCTCTTCCACCAGTAGTGTTGTTTCAAATCCTTATACATTTTGGTGGATCCCGGATGAACCGAATGCTTGGAACTATGAGCTTTCATCATTAATTCTTGTTGAAGACCATCAACATCAGGAACACACAATCGTCCTTGAAACCGCAGAATGCTATCACCAGTACCGACAGTAAATGAAGTGTACTCACCCGTTTCCACTCCATCTCTTAGCTTTGCCAAAAGTTCATCATCATATTGCTTGGATTTAATCCTTTCTACAATGTTAAACCGTGATGGAGTGATTCCCACTAACTCTCCATCTTCAGTTTCATCAAGCCTAACCCCAAGACTGGCAAGCCTTCGAATCTCCTTTCCCATGGGCATGTCATGAGCACGCAAATAAGCCAACGTGCCCATAGATTTCCTACTTAAAGCATCAGCAACCACATTAGCCTTACCAGGATGATACAGAATATTCAAGTCGTAGTCTTTTAACAACTCCAACCACCTCCTCTTCCTGAGGTTCAACTCTCGCTGCTTGAAGATATATTGCATACTCTTATGATCAGTAAAAACATCACAATGCTCACCATACAGATAATGACGCCAAATTTTTAAAGCAAATACCACAGCAGCCAACTCTAAGTCATAAGTTGGATAATTCTTCTCATGCTTCTTCAACTGACGCGAAGCATAAGCAATCACCTTACCGTTCTGCATCAACACACAACCCAATCCAATTCTAGAAGCATCACAATACACCGCATATCCACCAGACCCAGAAGGTAACGTCAAAATAAGAGTCGAAGTCAACCTTGTCTTAAGCTCTTGGAAACTCTTTTCGCAAGCTTCGGACCACTGAAACTTAGCAGTTTTCTGTGTCAATTTAGTCAGTGGAGAGGTTATTGACGAAAACCTTCTACAAACTTTCGGTAATAATTTGTCAAACCCAAGAAACTTCGAATTTCAGTCGCACTAGTGGGTCTAGGCCAATCCTTCACCGCTGAAATTTTCTGAGGGTCTACTTTAATGTCGTCACCAGTCACCGCATGACCCAAGAAAGCCACAGAATCAAGCCAGAATTCACACTTAGATAATTTTGCATACAGCTCGTTCTCCTCAAGTGTTATCAAAGTTATCCTCAAATGGTTAGCATGATCCTCACGATTCTTAGAGTACACCAAAATGTCATCAATAAACACAATAATGAAGCGGTCTAGATACGGCTTAAACACACGGTTCATCAAATCCATGAATGCAGCAGGCGCATTAGTCAACCCAAAGGACATGACTAGAAACTCAAAGTGCCCATAACGCTTACGGAAAGCAGTTTTCGGGATATCCTCCTCTTTTATCTTCAATTGATGATACCCAGACCTCAGGTCAATCTTTGAAAAGAACTTAGCACCATGAAGTTGGTGAAATAGATCATCTATCCTAGGCAAGGGATACTTACTTTTAATGCCCATTTTATTAAGCTGACGGTAGTCAACACACATTCTAAGGGAACCATCCTTCTTCCTCACAAACAAGACAGGAGCACCCCAAGGTGAGGAACTTGGTCGGATGAAACCCTTATCCAACAAGTCCTTCAATTGATCCTTTAATTCCCTTAGTTCCGCTGGAGCCATATGATAAGGTCGAATAGAAATAGGTTAGGTGTCAGGGATAACATCAATCCCAAAATCAATAACTCTATCATGAAGAATACCAAGAAGATCTTCGGGAAATACTTTAGGATAATCACTGACTATGGGAACAGATGCAAATTCGAGTACTATAGCTTTTGTATCATTGACAACAACCAAATGGTAAATACACCACTTAGTTATCATCTTATGAGCCTTAAGATAGGAAATAAATCTACCCTTTGGCTTAGTAATTTTCCCCTCCCATACAATAACAGGCTCATCGGGAAAGGCGAAACGAACTAACTTATGGCGACAATCCACATTAGCATAACACGCAGACAACCAGTCCATCCCCATAATTACATCAAAATCCACCATTTCAAGTTCATAAAAATCAGCCACGGTCTCAGGTCCCTTAATCACGACAACACAAGTTCTATACACTCTAGAAGCAATAACAGGAACACCAGAAGGTATATCGATAGCAAAAGGTTCCAACAAAGGTTCGGGTTTCATACCCATATCAAGAGAAAAATAAGGAGTCACATAGGATAAATTTGAACTCGGATCAATCAATGAGTAAGCATTATAAGAACAGATGGTAAGGATACCTGTAACCACAGCGTCAGAAGCCTCAGCTGCCTCCCTACGAGTCAGCCCATAAAGTCGAGTTGTCCCTTCACCAGAAGTATTAGTAACTTCCTTTCCTTTGCCATTATTACGAGCGTTCTGATAATTATTGATAGCATTACCAGCAGGAGGATTTTTAGCAGATGCAGAAGTAGGCGAATCATTCTTTTGATTAGACATAGCAGCCATCTCGCGTAGCCACTTTCTGCATTCCCTCTTAAGATGCCCCCTACTACCACAGTGATGACAGATACGGTCCTTCCACACAGCGAACCGACTACTACCTTTGGAGAACCTGCTTTGGTTGTTATTCTTCTGACCTTGCCTACCAGAAGGTACACTAGCATTTGAATATGCGCCAGACTGAGTAGGTGCCGAATACCCTTCACTCTGACCTCCCTTATAATTATTACCACTAAAACCACCTGCCAATCGGGCCCTCTTGTTCTGATCTCGATCTACCCTCTCCTCAATTTTTCAACTCTCTTGTTGTTCAGCAAACCCAACCAGAGATGAGAAACTGCAAGTAGGAGACATAGCAATAGCACCACATGCAGACTTGATACGTGGTACCAAGCCTTTCACAAAACGAGTCAACTTATGCTTTTCAGTCGGGATCATGTATAAAGCATACCTTGACAGACGGGTGAACTCGAAACTATACTCATGAACAGACTTGTTACCTTGCTCTAGCTTTTCAAACTTCGTAGCCATAGTAATTCTTTCCTCGTCAAACAAGAACCTTCCCATGAATGCCTCTTCAAATTCAACCCATGTCGGAGCTAAAGCAGTGTCACCCCTCTCCGATTCCCACATCTCAAACCATACGTGAGAAACATCCTTCAACTGATAAGAAGCAAGCCTTACAGCTTCGGAATCTCGGGCATCCATTGCCCTCAATGCCTTGAAGGTCTCATTTAAAAAGTGTTGGGGGTCATCCATCTCTTGTGACCCAAAGAACTTTGGTGACTTCAAGTCGAGGAATTGCTTAAGTCTGCCTCCACCGTGAGGTCCCACACCTCCACGCTGCTGCTGAGCAGCAACCAATGCAGTCAACATTTGAATAGCCTTTTGCATAGTACCAATCTCAGGTGCACCCGCAACAGGAACAGCAGGAGCAGGCGGTGCTGGAGGTGGTGCTTGATTTCCTTCATTATTTCCATTAACAGCATTCGCGCCCCCAAGATTTTGGTTATCTCTCACAGGTTATGCTCGGTTACCATTTTTGGATTGCGTCAAAGCCATTTCTGCAAGGCACGAATTAACGAGTGAATTAAAACGATCCTAAAATTTCTTAAAGCTCTATAGCACAATCTAGAATCAAGAAGAATAGGAAACACCTATAAATGTCCTGGGAGTTTCCCAATCATGTAGGTGATTAGGCTGCATAAGAAAAACTCCACTAGACACAGCTCCACAGACACTTACAATAATCCTAGGTCGTATTTAAACCTAGGCTCTGATACCAAGCTTGTCACGCCCCAAAACCCACCCTAGACGTGGCCGGCATCCGACGTAATGAACAACATCGAAAGAACCTAAACGATACAATAATAACACTTGAACCCGCCAAGTTCAACATTCGCCTCCAACAGTTTATAAAATAAAGGTAAAAAAATCATTCATATAAGAATTAAATCAATGGAAGTCTTTAGTTATCTATACTTGTCAAACATAACAACGTGCCCAATAGTTAGTCAATAACTCAACAACTACCCACAAATGTATGCGAGGGAGCTTCTAAGATAAAGGAATAATAGTCTGACTCATCGGGACGCAGCCCGGAAAACTAATGTAATGAATAAATAAATCAATAGGGTGTCCCACGAACGAATGTGTGGGCTCACCAAATTAGCCGCAACAGCAAGTCCTTCCTAAACGCCTGGAGTATCAAGAACCTGCTCTTCTCCGTTACCTAACATACCATCAAAAACAACAATGGTATGCCTGAGTACTTCGTACTCAGTGAGTGCCTCGGGGACAACAATTAATGCGAAAATAAAGTAAAATAATACATAAAGAAATCAGTCCTGAAAATTATGTGAAACCAATGTAAAAGCAATTAATCAATTTGTGTGTCTCAATAAGAATTATTAAAACCGATTATAAGTCCTCTTGTCAAGGTACAACTTCAAATATGCCTTTCAATTGATCATAATTAATGACAACAAGTTCATGAGAAAATAAAAATATCACACATGCCAATACAGGCCCATGAATCAAGCAAATTGAAGGGTGACCGTAGAGGTTCCCTTGTCACAGCGCACCATACCGGAATATGGAATTCGCGGTGGCTATCCTTCCTCCCGAATAGCTAGGCATTAATCTCACTCCGAGCAGCGAACCCGGTAGTGGCCACTCTTCCTCCCGAATGGCTAGGCAATTACCACACTAGGATCCATATAGGCTACCCTTCCTCTCGAGTAGCTAGGTCAAACACAACAACAAAGTTCATAGCATAGAAGTTGATTCACAATTTTCCTCAAGGTATGTCACACCATCAATTAACATTAAGGTTCATTATGCCATATCGTAAAGATTAAGTCATTTCAATCAATGTTTTAAAAACGTATAAGCATCTCTCATAGAGGAAAACATTCACAATATCTTATACATATATAGGGTTTGTTACAATCTAGGTTTAATGTGGGTTAGTCCCTCACACACATTAACCACTATTTATACATGAATTAGATTTCAAGAAACATGAAAAGATTACTTTTCCTTTCATTCATTAAAGAATCTTGAATAAAATTTATACTTCCAACAATAGGTTCAAAAGTGATTTTCATTCAAAACAACTTTTCAAAAAGAGAGACATACAAATCATCCTTATAGTCAAAAATGATTTTTTTTTAAAAGAGACATACCTTAATATGTTAAACAAAGTTTAACAATTCACTTTCCTAAGGAAGAACACCCAAACCCTAGCTTGAATCACTTTAGGAAGAATTATGCTGCAAACCCTAGGTTTTGATCACAAGAATAATGGTAAGAATCATGGGTTTGATGTTAGAATAGATTAGTAATGTTAAGGGTGTTCTTACCTTTGATTTGAAGACTTGGAGGGCTGACTTTCATCCTTAGGTTTTGGAAGGATGAAAAAAAATGGGAACAAAATAAGAGCACACCCATTTTAAACTCAATTTTTCTGTCAGAAAATGGTGAAAGTACGGCCTACAAGTGTGTCCCGTACTTGTAGCCCGTACTTAGGCCTCCAAGACTAGTGAAGAACGGAAGATGTACATCCAAAAGGATGTCCCGTACTTTAAAGTACGGCCCGTACTTTCTGGGCGTACTTTGGGCGAAATCTCCAGCTTTTGTGCCCTTCAGTAAAATGGACATAACTTTTTTGTACATGGCTTTGCTCGGGCTGGGCGACCTACCGTTGGAAAGCTATTGCAAAGATATACAACTTTCATCAAGAAAGTCTTTCCAAATTCGCAACAAATTTTCATGAAAATATCCTGGAAGACAGACCTATCAAAACTTAGGCGAAGTTAAGAGCCCTTAAGAACTTCAATTGTTTGTTTGACTTCAAAACGACCATCTTCCATTCAAATTCATCAAGAATGGATTCATATAGATATAATATCATGTTAACACTAGATTTTTACACATTCACACCTAACTCGAATTTACAGAATGTTACATTCCAGTGGAGGACCCGTCTCTAGATAGGTTATACGGTCCCTTATACGAACCGTATAAATTATACTGGTCGTATAACTTCCAGTTTTCTTAAGTTGCTCTCGTCGTTTAGTTTGATCTCCAATCCTTATGGAACCTTCTTAGCACTTGTTTAACACCACATTAATTATCACGACCCAGCTAGGGGCCGCGACGGGTACCCGGGGCTGACCACCGAGCACCGCTCCTTTTACTACCCATCATACTCATTAAGCCTCCTTTTTCGTTCATAATCTCATGATCATAAGAAAATCATTTTCATTAAAGAACATAAATACTTTCATATACATGAGCCCTTTAGCTATCAAAAGATAATGTACACATATCTACATATATACAGTAGTGACATTGTGAGACCATATAACCCACACATACGTATCTACGAGCCTCTTCTAGAGTACTAGACATATGGACGGGACAAGACCCCGTCGTGCCCAAAATACTTATACATATATATACACAAAAGTATAACCCGATTAGCACCTCCGGAATAATGGAGTGCTCCTACAAATCTGCTGGTAGCTCCTAAAGGTCTGCGCCGTCTCCCTGTCTACCTGTGGGTATGAACACAGCGTCCAAAGTGTTACACCTCGGAAAATTTCCCGATTGGTACGCAAGTAAATGAACTAATGAGGTGTGCGAGGAGTGCGAGTGTATAATGTTTCATGGGAAATGTATGTAAAGGGATGTGGATGATTAGAATGAAAAGTCGAGAAATGAGAAAAATTGAAAGTTGGCAAAACTGCCCAGTGGTCGTATATTGCAAAATACGGACCGTAAAGTGCAATACGGTCCGTAAACTGGCTGTCATAAACTGCCATGCAAAAGCTTCAGCTTTCTGCCAGTGGTCGTATAGTGCAAATATGGACCGTAAACTGGTATACGGTCCGTAAACTGCCAGGTCGTAAACTAGCATACCAAACTTCAACTTTCTGCCAGCTGAGGAAGAGGTATAATACGACTTGGTGGACGGACCGTAAAGTGATTTACGGCCCGTAAACCATGGTCGTAAATCACCATGCATGCAGGCCAAAGTTTCTGGTTCTGCTTAAGCTTAAAAACGACCACGAGGGACGGTCCGTAAACTGAAATACGGACCGTAAACCTCCATGGACGACCACTGTTCACCCAGCACAGACTTTTCAATTCATTAAATATGAGGATCAAGACTTGTCTTATTTCATTTACAATATTACACCACTTCTCTCTAGAACTTCCCTCTACATTTATTTTATGAGTTTTCAAGGATTATACGTCATCCATAACATTAAGACAAGTAAATCAAGGATAAGGGAATCATCAAGGATCATCCAAGTCAAGAAATCCAAATGGAGAAAAACTAGGGTTTTGCTCAAAGAAGAGTATTATCAACCAAAGCTCGTTCCTACAACTTCTACGGTAAGATTCATGATTTTTACAAGATGTTTGAGGTATTGGAGAATTAAAATACATGGATTGTAGAAAATGTGGTCAACTAGGTCATGAATGATGAATAGTGACATTTTGAGAAATAGTTTGAATTGAGTTATGAATGTTGTTGTGTTGTGATATGAATGTGTTATAAATGGTATTAAGATCATGAACTAAACACTTTAAATGAATGGACGAAGATGGGTGTTATAATCATGAATGTGGGTGAATTAGAGGCAAATTGAGGGATCTAGATAATGTGGTTAATGTGAATGACTAATGGACATTGTTATGACATTAATGAAGGTATAAACGCTAGCATTGGAAGGGAACGTGCAAGTGTAGAATAGTTCGACGGAAAGGTATGTAAGGCTAACCCTTCTTTCATAAGGCATGGTTCTTGGCCAAATTCCTAAATTCCTCTATATGAGTATGTTGTCTCCGCATGGTTGGCATTCCGAGCTCATAAGTTCACGACCCTTGATATGTACTATGATTTTACTATGTTCCTCGCTTGACAAGTAAGTCCATAATGTAGATGTAACGATAGTGATGAGGATAGAAATGATGATGAGAGTAAAATGAGATTAAAGATGCTTACGAGCTATGATGTATGTATATGTGCCTATGAAGGGCTATAATGATACCCCGAGCTTATAACGCCGGGTAGGATATATATATATATATATATATGTATATGATTATGTATAAAGTATGTATACGATTACGTAACGCGCGCACACCTCTGCAGAGGGTACGGATAACCCTGATGCCTTGGTAGGGCCAGGTATGTATGACCTTGAGCCTTGGTTGGCCAAGTATGTATAAGACACCGATCCCATGAGGTCGGGTATGCTATGTAAATGCTATGTATATGAAATGACTATGTATATAATACGAATATGAATGTGAAAAGACTATTTATAGGAATACGGATAAGGACATGTATACGAATATGAGCACAAGTATGGTACGAGTATTACTATGGGATACGAACGACGATGTATGCAAGTAAGCGACATGATGATGATATTACTGTCTCCCCTCCTATGCTATCTTCATATGATATCTATTATGCTTATATATTGATGTTGATCATGCTTTACATACTCAGTACATTCTTCGTACTGACGTCCTTCTGTTTGTGGACGCTGCGTCATGCCCGCAGGTGCGCAGGGAGGCAGATTTGATCCTTAGCTTTCTATTCGGAGATTTCATAGAGAGCTCCATCTCCTTCGGAGCCATATCTTTTGGGTACTCATTCTTTTGTGTATATAATTATGGGCATAGCGGGGCCCTGTCCCGCTAATGTAATATGTTATACTCTTAGAGGCTCGTAGACAGGTGTGTGTGTGGGTAGATGTGTTTGTCCTTGTCGGCCTATGCTTTGTATATCCTTTTGTCAGCCACGTTGGCCCATGTATATTGATGTGGCATGAATGCCTATGATGATATAAATGTGCGGTTGTCCATATGGGACTAGTTGACGAATGAATGGAAATGCATGTATGATTATGTGGATCACCTAGATGTAAGTATAAGAGTAAGCTAAGAGGGTGCTCGGGTGGGTTAGCACCGGGTGCTTGTCGCGGCCCCGAGTCGGGTCGTGACACAAAGAAAACGGACGTCAGCACGAATATTGTACTGAGTATGTAAGGCATGAATGAAACAAACATAATAGAGAAATCATAAGTCATGAGGTGAAGGCAAAACCTGCGCGACCTTTAAGGGTGGATACATTTCATACATATACCACATATACATAATCGTCGTACATGAATCATCATAGCGTATACATCATCACGTCATATAATTCATCATCATAATACCGTATCTACTCATACACATAAAACGTTATCCGTATGCGGCCACTTAGGGCTCGACAATATCCGTATTCGGCCACATGGTGGCTCGACAGTATCCGTATTCGGCCACGTAGTGGCTCGATAGTATCCGTATTCGGCCACGTAGTGGCTCGACAGTATCACATACATATCTTCCCTATTCGGCCACATAGTGGCTCGACCGTGTCACATGCATCACTGTCACGACCCAACCCCGTGGCCGCGACTGGTACCCTAACTGGGTACCCGTACATACCTACCTGACAGAACTTCGTACCATACAGATTTTTTTTTCAAACAGATGTTTACAAAATCAGGTCGATACAGATATGGCACGCGCGCGAACATATACATACCTGAACATACAGAAATTTACAGATAAGCCGATGAGGCTAACATACAGACGGAGTCACAAAATCGTTCGTACCTACCAAACAGATGAAACCCGTAACCCACACATCTATCTACAGGCCTCTACAGACATACAGAATCTGATGACGGGACAGGGCCCCGCCGTACCCCAAAATACCATACATACAGAGTCTACAGATAACAGAAGATATATACCAAAAGTATTTGCTCCGGATCGAATGAGCTCTTCAGAATAGCAGAATCCGAGCCCTAGACTGGCGGTGTATCACCAAGTGCGCCTGTACCTGCGGGCATGTAACGCAGCCCCCGAAGAAACGGGGGTCAGTACAAAAATGTACCGAGTATGTAAAGCAGAAATATATCAAACATAATCATGATCTGGACCGGAAACACAGAAATATAATAGATAGGCTCATAAGTCGGACGGACAGAGTCATAGTCCCGACAAACGGACAGAATCATGGTCCAGACATACAGAATCAGAATTCATACGGACATACGAAATCGGGATCCATACGGACATACAGAATCAGAACCCGTCGGTCAGATAATCCAGACGGACAGACGGAATCGTAACCAGTTGGACAGATAATCCGGACGGACATACAGAATCATAACCAGTCGGACAGATAATCCGGACGGACATACAGAATCATGACTAGTCGGACAGATAATCCGGACGGACATACAGAATCATAACCAGTCGGACAGATAATCCGGACGAACATACAGAATCATCACCAGTCGGACAGATAATCCGGACGGACATACAGAAGCATAACCCGTCGGTCAGATAATCCGGATGGACATACAGAAGCATAAGTCATACAGACATAAAGAATCACACATAGGGTGCAGGAACGTGGTCGCCACTCCTGCCATTGGCACCACAACACGTCAGATATCAGAAATTCTTCTCCGATCTCCGTCACACATCATAACATAACCACGGTACCCGGGGGCGGACAGATAACACAGCACCCCGAGCCCGGACACATCATACTTTGTAATATATCCTCGGTAACCGGGGACGGACATATAACACAGTACCCCGGAACCGGACACGTCATACTTCGGAATTCACATATGGGGCTCGGCGGCCCACCGCACGATATACGTACCGGCCCGGGATCCGGTGAAAGGAATCATAGCATGTGCACAGACTGATTAATAAGAAACCACATACAGACAGATCGTCATACAGACTCAACAGAACAGAAGTAGGCCAACTGGCCGATCGAACCAAAGTATTCAGATAGTCTTCAAACTATGCGCCTACACATCACTTGGGGAGTGTCACACACTAATTCCGCTAGGGTGTGATGGGCACCCGACCCTTACCTAGGGCCGAGCGAACCCTCAGACTCTTGCTGCACATAAAATCATGTCAAACTTTTCAAATCAAATGAGATGAAATACATCGTAAATTTTTTTTTTCCAGAAATATTCTTTCACGTAGCTTCCAAGCATAACGAATCAATAATCATACAAAATTCAGTACATAACACAGACCGACATTTTTGCTGACGGAGCCGCTTACAGACTGACAACCAATACCCACGACGCTGTCTGCAAAGTCTCTAACGTAATCCAGAAAGCATAACATACCAACTCTGACTCGGCAGCACTCCGGGAACAAATGGAGCTTGCCATCTGCACTGGAACATCTTCTATACTGTCTTCAACTCACCTGGGAGTACCTGCGCGGCATGAAATGCAGCCCCCCGAAAAGAGGGGGTCAGTACGAAATATGTACTGAGTATGTAAAGCATACAACACAGAAAGCAAAGTCACAACTGAAATACGATATATAGAAAGCGAGCACAATAGCTAGCATACTAAGGAGTCGTATCCGGCGTACAACAGGCAAAACAAGTTCCGGAGAAACCAACACGGCAATCGGGATGACAAAATGTTTGCTTTATTTTGGAAAACATCTTTGTTTCACACACATAAAAGAATCAACGCACAATTTCCGCGGCCATAAGTCCAGCGGTCACAATCACACATACCACGGTCAAGTATCCAGCGGTTTTCTATCACAAGTTCGACATACCGCGGTCAAGGGTCCAGCGGTCTATGTCGGCATAATCACAAGTGCGGCAGACGCGGTCAAGGGTCCAGCGGTCTATGTCGGCATAATCACAAGTGCGGCAGACGCGGTCAAGGGTCCAGCAGTCAATGCCACACGTCCGGCATGACGCGGTCAAGGGTCCAGCAGTCAATGTCGGGCACGCCGCGGTCGAGGGTCCAGCGGCCAATATCACATATGCGCATATTCACATAACCGGCCCGGGACTCGGTAACACAGAAGATAACCAGACAAAATGCCAAATTATCACTTTCCAAACATAATCACACATGCCAGGATCATGCATCACACAGGACTCAGGTATACCAAAATCGTATATCGGAAAATAAAGAAAATAAGTAGTTTGTCCAGAATCTCAGGGTAAGATTTTTAAAAACGCTTTAGATGTCAAAAACATTTTATAATGCTCATGAAGGTGGTCATAACACCTATCATGTAGTGAACAGCATAATAACCAGGAGTTACCTGCGAACTCCGGACAAGAGTACATTGGCTAAAGTCGTACATCACATGTCAGGGTTTCGGTCCCCACAATTGGGTCAATAATCATTAACATCCGTCTCGGGATAGATAAAATATCTCCCGTTTAGTAGTCGGAACAATAACCATGAGTTCCCTTGACTTACCGTACGGGAATAAGACAAACAGAACAATAAGAGAGGCATCGGGGATAGCGGGCCCACCTCGGGCCAAGTCGAGGCGGCGGATGAGAATCACGCCCATTAGACTCTACGGAGTCATCCAGGAAAGTTTTAGAACGATCGGGTTACATTTGTAAACGTTTTGGAAGTCCTACCACTTTTTCTAGTAAAATGCACCTTTTATAATTCAATTCTATTGAATGAATAGTAACGAAAACTAATCTCGGGTTACGATGAGCAGGATGGTCCCCGAGGCCGAAATCTCAACCTAGTAGACCTAGGGCATGCCAAAGAAGGAAAGGATAATCTTTACATACCTTTCGCGCTACTCACGCTTGTCCAAACTCAATCTCCGTTTCGCCCAAAACCTACAAATGGTCATTTTTACCAATTGTTAACTATAAGGCTTTTGGTATTCAATCTTTAACTCATCACTTGTCTACAAACATTTGGGCAGCATTTCCCCTATAAACTCGTCTATCCGAATTTCCAATTGCTCTCCTGTTGACACAGAAATACCAACAATAACATATGGACACAACCATATCTTCAATTCTTTTATTTCAACAAGAACAACAACATATCAAAACAGCCCCCAACTGTAACATAACGATGCTCGAAATTCTAACGAACACTTGCAATACACCAAGCAGCCCATATGCACTTCTTATACCTTATTTCATGCAATATTTTCAGAAAATTTCAGGGAAATACAACAGCAGCCACTCGACACCACATCATCTACTCATGTGCAATAAAACCACATTATTATCTCTATAATCCTTACAACAACCCACAACAATTTAACTCCAACTCTAACCATTAAATTCCTTCACTCTCCTCACATATCCATGATTACAACAACCAAAATATTAATTCAAATCAGTCCATCAATTTCAATTAAAACAGCCCCTCACCCATAAATTTCAACAAAACAACAAACGAGTTTATAATGTTGTTTTCTCCGTTCTAATTCGTTAAAACTCTAAATAAACACTTTAATAACATAAAAGGAATTTTATAAATACCTTATCAGAAGATCCACCACGAAAGGTTCATCCCCCAAGACCAATATGTATCTCAAATTGAAGGCAACGCAACGTACAACGTTTTTCTCTTCATGAGCTTCGGGATTCGGAGCTCGGATTTTGATCAAAATGGCTTCCTTAGCCTAGGATCTCTCTCTCTCTCTCTCTCTCTAATGTTTTTGGAGGATATTAGCTGAAAATGATCAGCCCTCAAGTGAATTTGCCATATATATTAACGTTAATGGGCCTCATGGGCCGAAACATTAGTGTTTGGGTCGGGTCCAAACTTGCTGCCCTGCCAGCCCAAATTGCATCGTCCATATTTCCTTATCCAAATATCATTTTGATGAGCGGTTTGTTGCGTTGGACACTAGACTCGATGAACTTCATTTTAGGCTTTTGAAACACCTTAAAACTCCTCATATACTAGGAGATAGCCCCCAACAATATGGGCTAAAAATCTGGTCCGAGATTTTACTGAAGTTGTTCCGATTCATTTTGTTTAGATTCGTTTATCTTCTAATCCTCTTCCAACTCTCATGTAACCTCTTATACATACATATACATACCCATATACATACATAACAATCCATACACGTCTCGAAGGGTCCGGAGAATCACCATAACATTAAACGTAACTGGAGAACTTACGAAGCTTCGACGAAACTCCAATCGCAAAAATATATTCATATCTTTTATCCATCTTCTATATCATTACTAATAATCTCAAATACTTTAAAAGGGCACTCACATTACCTCATATACGCTCATAACGCGATTTCAAATCCTTTAGGTTACGATGTCACCTCGGGATACTTAAGTCAACCATATATATAACGATATTATTACTAACTCGATTAACTTTCCTTGAACTTTCTTAACTCATTCTTTCTTGTCTTAATTAAAATAGCACAGACTCTTACGGGGTGTAACATCCTCCCCCCCTTAGGAACATTCGTCCCCGAATGTCAAATTAGTCCTACATAATTATACTGCTTCTGGTGATCTTATAACGATTCACTTGTAACTTGAACTCATCTATCATGTTGTGCCTTTCTTTACTTAGACTAATGCCATTCTCCACCTGACATCTGTTAATATTGATCTTCCAAATATAGTAGACACGATTTAGCTACCTCCGTAATTGACTGCAACTTACCATATCCATCTATACTTGAAGCTTAAGTCGAGTTCTTCTTGCTCGTTCTCTTTAAATTCACTGTCTTCTTGTAACTAGCTCGTTCTGACCATCTCACTTAAACCATTTCGCAATTTCCCTTAATCCTACTTATAACACTTCAAGCATATTATCTCGTGTCGTTTCTCTATTTTTGACTCAACTCTTCTATCGCCCCTTTACTCAGGTTCACCTGGGTCCCCAATCCCTCCAGAAATTTGCTGATCATATATGCTTTCCCAAAATAAAATTTCCCAAGTAAGGATGATGTTTCTTACGAATGACATGGAGGGTATCTCTTAGAATTTAACCCAACATAATAGATTTTCCCTATTGGTATCGACTTTCAAAACATGCTAAGAACATATATCTCATTTTCCTATTCATATTTCTGGAAAAATTTGGGCAGAGGTTCCTCTGTATTTCTTACTATCCCAAAACCTGCACGCGGGAAATACCGACCATGCCTCACAGGGCCAACACACATACGTATATACACATCATATCACATTGTATCATAGCCACACAGGGCTAACAATTTCAAATAAAAGTATAAAGGTGTCGGGACTTACCTCACATATGGCACCTCGAGACGTACCTGATCCTTTAACTATCTGTTCTGTTGTACTTTTCTATCCACCTTCTCTTTCATCCTCAAATCTCACATTTCAATCAAATTCCAATATTCTTACCTTACCCGACACGCCTCTTTCGTACCATAACTTACTTGCGTATTGTGTAGCTTCCAATATCATCGGTCACTTTCTTTTGTCGATATCATTCTTCAGCTGAAATCAAAGGTTAGTAAGAGGAATTTCATTTCTTATGGCTGGCTCTATCGCACGATCTAAGATCCAAAGAAAGGTAACACCCTAAATGCCCTGTAGCCTCCTGTTTATCGATGTGGTGCACAACACACCGATAAACAAGACTCTACTAGACACGGCTTTGCAGACAACCCCTAGGACAGACCTGCTCTGATACCACTTTGTCACACCCTAATTCCGCTAGGGTGTGATGGGCACCCGACCCTTACCTAGGGCTGAGCGAACCCTCAGACTCTTGCTGCACATAAAATCATTTCAAAATTTTCAAATCAAATGAGATGAAATACATCGTAATTTTTTTTTCCAGAAATATTCTTTCACGTAGCTTCCAAGCATAATGAATCAATAATCATACAAAATTCAGTACATAACACAGACCGACATTTTGGCTGACGGAGCCGCTTACAGACTGACAACCAATACCCACGACGCTGTCTGCAAAGTCTCTAACGTAATCCAGAAAGCATAACATACCAACTCTGACTCGGCAGCACTCCGGGAACAAATGGAGCTTGCCATCTGCACTGGAACATCTTCTATACTGTCTTCAACTCACCTGGGAGTACCTGCGCGGCATGAAACGTAGCCCCCCGAAAAGAGGGGGTCAGTACGAAATAAGTACTGAGTATGTAAAGCATACAACACAGAAAGCAAAGTCACAACTGAAATACGATATGTAGAAAGCGAGCACAATAGCCAGCATACTAAGGAGTCGTATCCGGCGTACAACAGGCAAAAGAAGTTCCGGAGAAATCAACACGGCAATCAGGATGACAAAATGTTTGCTTTCTTTTGGAAAACATCTTTATTTCACACACATAGAAGAATCAACGCACAATTTCCGCGGCCATAAGTCCAGCGGTCACAATCACACATACCGCGGTCAAGTATCCAGCGGTTTTCTATCACAAGTTCGACATACCGCGGTCAAGGGTCCAGCGGTCTATGTCGGCATAATCACAAGTGCGGCAGACGCGGTCAAGGGTCCAGCAGTCAATGCCACACGTCCGGCATGACGCGGTCAAGGGTCCAGCAGTCAATGTCGGGCACGCCGCGGTCGAGGGTCCAGCGACCAATATCACATATGCGCATATTCACATAACCGGCCCGGGACTCGGTAACACAGAAGATAACCAGACAAAATGCCAAATTATCACTTTCCAAACATAATCACACATGCCAGGATCATGCATCACACAGGACTCAGGTATACCAAAATCGTATATCGGAAAATAAAGAAAATAAGTAGTTTGTCCAGAATCTCAGGGTAAGATTTTTAAAAACGCTTTAGATGTCAAAAACATTTTATAATGCTCATGAAGGTGGTCATAACACCTATCATATAGTGAACAGCATAATAACCAGGAGTTACCTGCGAACTCCGGACAAGAGTACATTGGCTAAAGTCGTACATCATATGTCAGGGTTTCGGTCCCCACAATTGGGTCAATAATCATTAAAATCCGTCTCGGGATAGATAAAATATCTCCCGTTTAGTAGTCGGAACAATAACCATGAGTTCCCTTGACTTACCGTACGGGAATAAGACAAACAGAACAATAAGAGAGGCATCGGGGATAGCGGGCCCACCTCGGGCCAAGTCGAGGCGGCGGACGAGAATCACGCCCATTAGACTCTACGGAGTCATCCAGGAAAGTTTTAGAACGATCGGGTTACATTTGTAAACGTTTTCGAAGTCCAACCACTTTTTCTAGTAAAATGCACCTTTTATAATTCAATTCTATTGAATGAATAGTAACGAAAACTAATCTCGGGTTACGATGAGCAGGATGGTCCCCGAGGCCGAAATCTCAACCTAGTAGACCTAGGGCATGCCAAAGAAGGAAAGGATAATCTTTACATACCTTTCGCGCTACTCACGCTTGTCCAAACTCAATCTCCGTTTCGCCCAAAACCTACAAATGGTCATTTTTACCAATTGTTAACTATAAGGCTTTTGGTATTCAATCTTTAACTCATCACTTGTCTACAAAAATTTGGGCAGCATTTCCCCTATAAACTCGTCTATCCGAATTTCCAATTGCTCTCCTGTTGACACAGAAATACCAACAATAACATATGGACACAACCATATCTTCAATTCTTTTATTTCAACAAGAACAACAACATATCAAAACAGCCCCCAACTGTAACATAACGATGCCCGAAATTCTAACGAACACTTGCAATACACCAAGCAGCCCATATGCACTTCTTATACCTTATTTCATGCAATATTTTCAGAAAATTTCAGGGAAATACAACAGCAGCCACTCGACACCACATCATCTACTCATGTGCAATAAAACCACATTATTATCTCTATAATCCTTACAACAACCCACAACAATTTAACTCCAACTCTAACCATTAAATTCCTTCACTCTCCTCACATATCCATGATTACAACAACCAAAATATTAATTCAAATCAGTCCATCAATTTCAATTAAAACAGCCCCTCACCCATAAATTTCAACAAAACAACAAACGAGTTTATAATGTTGTTTTCTCCGTTCTAATTCGTTAAAACTCTAAATAAACACTTTAATAACATAAAAGGAATTTTATAAATACCTTATCAGAAGATCCACCACGAAAATTTCATCCCCCAAGACCAATATTTATCTCAAATTGAAGGCAACGCAACGTACAACGGTTTTCTCTTCATGAGCTTCGGGATTCGGAGCTCGGATTTTGATCAAAATGGCTTAGCCTAGGATCTCTCTCTCTCTCTCTCTCTCTCTAATGTTTTTGGAGGATATTAGCTGAAAATGATCAGCCCTCAAGTGAATTTGCCATATATATTAACGTTAATGGGCCTCATGGGCCGAAACATTAGTGTTTGGGTCGGGTCCAAACTTGCTGCCCTGCCAGCCCAAATTGCATCGTCCATATTTCCTTATCCAAATATCATTTTGACGAGTGGTTTGTTGCGTTGGAAACTAGACTCGATGAACTTCATTTTAGGCTTTTGAAACACCTTAAAAAGCCTCATATACTAGGAGATATGCCCCCAACAATATGGGCTAAAAATCTGGTCCGAGATTTTACTGAAGTTGTTTCGATTCATTTTGTTTAGATTCGTTTATCTTCTAGTCCTCTTCCAACTCTCATGTAACCTCTTATACATACATATACATACCCATATACATACATAACAATCCATACACGTCTCGAAGGGTCCGGAGAATCACCATAACCTTAAACGTAACTGGAGAACTTACGAAGCTTCGACGAAACTCAAATCGCAAAAATATATTCATATCTTTTATCCATCTTCTATATCATTACTAATAATCTCAAATACTTTAAAAGGGCACTCACATTACCTCATATACGCTCATAATGCGATTTCAAATCCTTTAGGTTACGATGTCACCTCGGGATACTTAAGGCAACCATATATATAACGATATTCTTACTAACTCGATTAACTTTCCTTGAACTTTCTTAACTCATTCTTTCTTGTCTTAATTAAAATAGCACAGACTCTTACGGGGTGTAACAGGGAGGCACGACAGATTATAACCAGAACCAGATTTCCAGATGTTAGAAGTTATTTTGTGAGATTTGTATAAAAACAGTCATATCATGATCAGAGTAGTAGTCCAGATGTTTTCTGAGAAAATCGGATAGAACTAAAGTAATTAAGATCATACAGAAGGTATCGGGCCTCGTGGGCCCGCCTCGGACCAACTCCAGGCGACATACGTAAATTACCGATAATAGACCTTACGAGGTCATCCATAACCATTTGGAAGTGTTCCGACTCCGTTTGGGAAGGTTTCGTGCGAAAGTTCACTTTGAAGGCATTTTATAAGAAAAGGGTTTCAATTGTACTGAAGGAATTGGAGCGGATTTCCATCTCGAATTCCGAGGAACGAAGTCGTACTTAAGGCTCGCGACCGAGCCTATCACCTCCAGAACATGCCTAAGAATAAAGGGGAAGGCTTTACATACCTCGATAGCGCCTTACGCTCGCTTGGCGTCGATTCCAATTTCGTCCAAAATCTAGAAATGGTCAAGTTTACCAATTGTTAGTTCCAAACTTTTCAATAGTCCAACCTTAACACATACTTGCCTACCGAAATTTCGGCAGCATTTCCTCTGTATATATGACATCCCCAAAAGTTAAACACAGCCAAACAATCAACACAACCCAACAACAATATTCATAATAACGACAAGTAGCTCAAAATACATAATAGGGCACAATTTGCCAACTTTCCGTCATAACCTACATTTTCCGTTCCGACCTTACACTTCCAAACCAAACTTATTATTTTTGATGTTCATCACCTATCAAAGTCATTACAACATACATCGGAGGCATACCCTACCATTTTCACACGATATACATAAGATATACAAACATACAAACTTTCCATCAAAGCCACAATTTACCCAATTCTGCTAATCTTTAACATACAAGTTCATAACACATTTCCATCTTCCAAATTCATCAACATTAATCATAATTGCCTTTTGATACTTTCATTTCCATTTTTACATAAACCATAACAAGGTTGCATAATTTCCTTCAACAACTTAGTAACCATTTTTCCATGACAAAAGGACTATTATCTTTCCATTCATTTCACCATAACACACTTAACATACTAACAAGATTAAATTCATATTCCATCACCACACAACACCACACGGCCACAACCTAATATTTTCCAACTTCCACAATTCATTCAATATTCACTCCCAATACAATTTCTACATTAACTACAATTAGATTCCAACATGAATTCAAAGCATCATTGACATGTAACATATACATGCATTCGGCCCATATACATGCAACACACCTACTTGCAAACTTCCATATTTTTACAAGTTCTTCTCATTTCTACATACTAGAACATAAATCACACTTCATAGCATAAGAAAATAGATTGATTCTCACCTTTTCCTCAAGTTCTTCACTTGCCGCCAAACTTGTCCTCTTGCCAAACTAATTGTACCAAGTTGTAGAGGACTTTGCACTTAGTAGTTATTTCACAAGAAATGAATTTTTGAATCCAAGATTAGGCTCCAAAATTTTTTTTCTTTCTTTCCTTTCTTTTCTTGCTCTCACCCGAACCTCCTCTTTTTTTTTTTTTTTTGTTTGCTCTTGTTTCCTTTCTCTTGAAGCTTCCAAGGGATATAGATGAATATATAGATCTTATCATATATTTAGCACATGGAAATTTTTAATTAAAAACCATGGCTTGGGCCTTGTATATGGCCGGCCACCTTATCTCTTTGGGCCTCATTTTCCTTATTATTTTGTGAGCCCAATTCATCAAGATTCTTATTTTGTAATTCTCGAGACTAATTTTCAAAATTCCTATTTTGCCCTTGGCCTCATCTCGTATTTCCATACCAACGTATTCATAACCTACACATTCATATCAAGCAAGGTCCAAATGTGGCCTTGTTCATTGCAAGTCAAGATATTTCGAATTTTTCGAATAAGCAAAAATGTCGGATGTAACAATCACACAAGGATCATTATATCTCATCATCATCATTGTCATCGTATACATCTCATAAGCTTAGCGTAACCTTTCATTAATGCACACATTTAAATTCAAAGACAATTTATGAAAGTCACATTGTATTCGTAGCATGAATTTCATATAATTATCGTATGATAGTCTTTATAATCTTTAGGCTTAAGCTGAACATTATCACTATCGTTTATATAGCATATCTCTTACCTTTATCTCATATGAAACCCTCTATGAACATAGACTCATAACTTTGCGGAACACTGGTCATAGGACATGCATTAAGGCTTATGGACAATCTATAACAATGTCGGGGTGACAAAAGGTCGAGAACCCCCGAGTCCATTATGGAGCATTCATAAGCATTATGCCTCACCTTGAAGGAATTTGCATATAAGGTAAGTGTAGTCAATGGACAATATCGATGGTGCGTAATATGGATCATTAGCCTTGTAGAACTATGATATTGTAGGCCTTAGTATCTTTAGACTTAGACTCATCATCGTCATTACCGCATTCGTAACATGCCTCTTATCTTATCCCATATGGCTATTCATAAACATAGGCTCTTAGTTTTTCGGAAAGTAGGAAAGTCATGGAGAGGTAAGGAAAATACTATCATAGGAATCATATAAGGATCATTAACATCGTAGGAATATCATATCATGAGCTTTATGACTTCTAGACTTAGATTCATTATCAAGATCGTCATACTTGTAACGTGTCTCTTTTCTTTATCTTGTGATGCTCTTTATAATCGTAGAATCATAGTTTCTGATACGTAGGGAAAATCATGAAGAAGGAAGGAATATCATATCATGGGATTCATGCCTTAGAAAGAAGGGACTAGCCTTACATACCTTGTCGTTTAGCTACGTTATCGATCACTTGCCTTCCTTCGAGGTCACGTCGTTACCTTCACGAGAGAATCGTATTAACATTAGTTAATCGACTATAAGAACGCGTCGTTATCTCTAGAGAAAATTGGGAAGAATTTCCTTTGTTTATACAAATTTTCCCGTGTCCAATCTCAATTCCCAAACTCTCACAACAACACTCACAATATTGTAATCAACAATCGTCATTTATATACATTGAGCAAAATCCACCGTTTTTCTCCAAATTTCCACTTTTATGGGTTCTAGCTTATTATCATATTTTCTCATACAACACACCCATTTCATAGTCTACACGTCATTTATAACATCTTTATACTCACAACACATCAACATTCATGGTTCAATCCCACTATCATTCAATTATAGCACTATTCACATTTTATGACCCATTTATTTCACTCCTCTATAATCCAAGTGTTTCAACCCTTCCATATACTAAATAACATGTAACTGCCATAAAACTTACCTTAGGTAGCGTTGGAATAAGTCTTGAGCAATAATACTCCTTGTCGGCCAAAAACCCTATTTCACTTCCCTTGCAATTTCTTGGTGTAGATGAATCTTAATGAATTTCACACTCTTGATTTCATGGGTTTGATGTTATTGATCTTGATTTCCCTTTGATTCCCTTGAATTTTGTGGATGAAATGTTTGGATAAGTTCTAGAGGGTTCTTGAAGGTTGTAGATGAAATATGAATGAAAATGAATGAGAAGGTCACTTATAATAATCACAAAATCTGATTTTTAATGAACAGTCGTCGGGGTATACAGTGGTCGTAAACCATAGTTTACGGACCGTATACTAGTTTACGGGCTGTATAATGTGGTCGTATTTAATCATATCAGAAACAGAAAGGTTTGCTGGAGGTCATGATGGTTTACGACCACAGTTTACGGGCCGTATTTCAGTTTACGGTCCGTAAACTGGGTCGTATTTTACCATTTAAACTTTGGACAGAAACTTGAAATATTTGGAACGTTGGAGTACGATGGCAGTATACGGTCCGTAAATCACTTTACAGGTCGTATTCAGTTTTACGACCACTGGCTGAATTGAAATTCTACAACTTTCTTATTTCCAAAAATTCATGAATCGTCATTCCCTACTTAGTAAAACATCGCACACTCACACCCTTCGTTGGTCTATTCATTGTACATATACGGGGACTTTCCGAGGTGTAACATTAATATTCCAAGGATCGTTATAACTTTTCCTCAAGACATTATCAAATCATCATTAGCTCGGTACCTTGCAAAACCCTTCCAAAACACGGTTTATGCCTTACATTCTTCCATTAAACTTTCTTCTCTTGCCTCAAACGTCTTTGGAATTTTAATTGGAACCGTTAAGTACTACTTCTTACTTGTAGAAACATCATATACTTCTTACCCTGCGTTTGCCTATTCACTGTCCAACGACATGAAATTTTCCGAGGTGTAACACTTACGTCACTCCGAAAGGCCGAATGTCACTTATTTGACCCCTCATGCATTTATATATATAAGTATGCACTATTTTACTCCACTGAGCCGTGCTATAGTCATCCAGGTACGGCACGTGGGTGGGCAACCACTGATCAGTTGGGTATTCACACCGAGTCCCATTAGGGCTGGGTATATTATGATATAATTGTCACGACCTGACTAGGGGCCATGACGGGTACCCGGGGATAACCACCGAGCATCGCTCATTCTACTATTCATCATACTCATCCTGCATTCATTCATTAATCTCACGCTTCTATTCATAGGGAAACCATTTTTCACTTGAAACATAATTACCTTTATATACATAAGCCCTTTGGCTATCAAAATAATACATACATATATACAAATGGGAAATTGTGAGACCATACTACCCACACATACGTATCTATGAGCCTCTAATAAGACGGGGCCAACTATCATGAATATAGTCAAAACTTATATAGTAAGCTCAGTCATCTCACGAGGACATTTAAAACTTTAGGCTCTGGGTATCTCTAGGAGGGGAATTATCATCGTAATCATTGTCATGAAGAACACTCATCAACTTCATCATGAGGGCCTTAAGAGTCATGGAAATCTAGCCTTTTAGGAGTAAGGGCAATATGAAAATCGTATGTGGAGTTATAACGTAAGAATTACAATCATAAGGATCATTATCGATTATATCGCAAGAATCATGGAAATTGTGAACCTCTAATGTTTCTGGACTTAGGAGCATTATGAGTGTCATATGTAGTTTAACTATGGAATCATCATCATTATCATAGAACATATCCCATCTCTGGCTCATAAGAAGACTCTTAATAATCATAGACTTGTAACTTTTGGAATGAAGGAAAGTCATGGAAATCGTAAATAGAGATAGTAATAAACGAGTCATGTCTTTTGAAAGAAAGGGGGACTAGCCTTACATACCTTTGCGTCTCTTTAACTTTATCGACTAACCGCTTCCCCTCCAAGCTCACGATTCTACATTCGAGATGATTCATGCTAAAAGTAAGTCATTGAAACACTCATATGGTCAAACTAAATTAATAAATGAGCTAACGAAAATTGGGCAGCATTTCCTTTGTTCCAACGACTTCCTCCATATGATAAACAACTCCCAAAATCACAATATCAACAATTCCATAATCAAAAGATTATATTCAAATTATACTCAATTCCATCCCAAAACTTCTTTCCATAAACAATCCATAACAACAAATTCAATACAACCCCTTGTACTCTTGTATACAACACTTTCTCAACATCGTTACTACCCCTCATAGCAAGATTATACTCATAATATGCTAACAATTATAGCTCAAGTTAATTTACACTCAAAATATCATCAATATTCATATTTGAACTTTTTCCCATAACTCTTTCCTCTTTTTAGACTTGCTAAACCTTCACATCCACTTAACACAAGAGATGAGATGAAGAACATACCTTGTATTTGAAGAATTTCAACTCACACAACTTGCTCCAATACTTAATCCCCACAACTCTAAGGGAAAGCAAGAACACCCAACTTCCATAAATTAAACTAGGCTTTCAAGGTTGATCTTCTCTTGATTTGATTTGGAATGATTTGGTGTGTTTATGGGTGTTAAGGGGAGCTTAGAGAGAAATTAGGGTTTGATTTTAGGTGAAAAATGAGGCCCAAGTCATGGAAATGGTATTTAAAAGTTGGGAAAAAAAACCGCCTCAATTTCTGGAAATCTCTGGAATAGTACGTGTTACTGTTCATCACGTACTTCAAAGTACATGCTGAACAGTGTCACATACTTCGGGGGGCAAAAATTTTAAGTTTCTGGAATTTTTTGCAAAATACGCCCAAAGAGTGCGGGTATCAAAGAGTGCGGGTATCTGGAAATTTCTTGATCCCTAAACCTTTAGATACTTGTCTAACACTTATTAAAAGTCTTTCTTGACCTCATAGGGGTATCATAGCCTCTTTGAACTCATGTTAGTTTGCTTACGGCAACGCGAAAATACACGAGGTGTAACAATAATGATTTTTTCTCGGTCGCGGGGAGGATGATAATATGATGATAATGATATACACACCGAGTCCTGAAAAGGCTAGGTACATTTCACACCGAGTCCCGAAAGGATCGAGTACGCTTCACTCCAAGTCCCACTAGAGCCGAGTATGTTATATATATATATATATATATATATATTTACTTGCATATGAAAAATGATTTTCTCATGCATGGCATATTGTATGGTTTCAGATGTCACAGGTTACCAGTTATCACTATTATCCCATGTTTACAATTATATTTTACTGATGTCATTACTTCCCTACCTTACATACTCAATACTTTTATCCGTATTGACCGTCCCACTTCTTGTGGGGCTGCATTTCGTGCTGCAGGCAGAGCAGAAGGACCTTCTCAGTAGGATCGCCAGCTTCAGCGGGACATCATCAAGTACCACTATGTTGGGCTTGCTAGTTGGGTATAGATCGAGTCTACTTTTTATGTATACGACAAATGTACGCACTCTTAGAGGCTCATAGACAATGTAGTAGGTGTCAGAGTCATGCATGTTTTCATTGTACTTATGATACACATGATATAGCCTGGGTGGCTATATGATATTTTATGATGTTCATGTTGTGGCCTTGTCGGCCAGCTTATGTATACAGTCATTCACAAAAAGGTTATGTTATCCTTGTGTTGGGCCTTTCTGTGTACCGGTGCTCTTATATGTGCATGCTAATGATTACGATCAGGATTGTTGTATTAAGGTTATATTATGCCATGTCAGGTGGTACTCAGCTATTAGTGTCGGGTGCCCGTCATGCCCCTCGTCGAGGTGTGACAATGGCCCTTGCCCTCATTGGTCTAGGTGTCTCTATATATTTACTTCCACAAGACTCTACTAGACATTACTCTTGTACTGGTGAGACCGGTAACCTTGGCTCTGATACCAACCTTCATAACCCAAATTATGGATCGTACGGGCACTTACCTGATTATCTCCTAGTAGGCGAACCCTTACCAACCAACCCCTTTCGTAAAGCTATTTTGAAAACAAATGCAACCAACAACAGTAAATAGAATAAAATTTACGAAAACATTCTTTAATTAATTTGAACAATTCAACTTTCCCAAGGATCTAGTCTAGACCGGTACAAGAGCTTCAAAATTACAGAGAGATAACATAACTAAAAGGACACAGCTTCCGCCTTCGGAATGAGATGTGCAGAAGCTGTAGGAAGATATCCGCCACTTGCAACTAGTGAAACCTTCAAGCAAAACCTGAAACACATCTACACCCAAAAAGGATGTAGCAAGAGTAGTATCAGTACACCACACTTACTGGTAAGTATCATAGGTCGACTAAGATTAATTCACGCAACACGATATAAAATAAAACAGAATAGACAGATGAGTACAATCGTAACACCTCTTTATATCCTACTTATAATTAAACCGTTTTGACTTAACATGCTCATAACTCGTTTCCACGCCAAGCAACATTAGGGAGTAAAGACCAACAGCCAACAATGGTCATCTTGTCACGACCCAAACCTGTTACACCTCGAAAAATTTCATATCGTTGCACAGTAAATATACCAACGCAGGGTGAGACGTATATGATGTTTTCGCAAGTAAGAAGTAGTACCTAATGGTTCCCATTAAGATTCCAAAGACGTTTCAAGCAAGGGAAGAGAGTTCATTAAGAAAGGCAAAATATACGTTGTGTTTCTGAAAGGATTTGCAAAGTACCGAGTTAATGTTGACTAAATGATGTCTTAAAGAAGTGTTATAATGCCCCTTAGATTGTTAATGAAGTGTTAAACAGGTGCTAAGAAGGTTCCATAAGAATTGGAGGTAAAATGAGCCGACGAGGACGAGTTTCAGGAAATTGTGGACCGTATAAATGATACGGCTCGTAAATCTGTCCCGACGGCATTATACGGACACACATACTTTCCATATAATTTATACGATCCGTATATGTGACCGTATACCAAGGGAATCAAGTGTAAGGGAGTCTCTAGGGTTGCCTAAAGTCAAGAAATCTCTTTGGATTGAAGCTAGGGTTTTTCATCAAGAGAAGTATTTTCATCTAAAGACCATTCCCACATTATCAAAGGCAAGTTTTATGATCATTTCATGTTATTTAGAATATTGAGGGGTTGAAAGACTTGGATTATGGAAGAAAATAGAATATGGAGCTCAAATGTGAAAATAATGGTATTCTTGAATAGTAGTTGACATGAATCATGACCCTTGAAGTATTATGAGAAAAATATTGTTGTAAACGATACAAATGACGTTAAGGAAGTATACTATGAGAACAAATACGATGTTGTGTGATAATGTTGGTTATGGGTGATTTGAAATAGGATTGGAAGAATTGAATAAGGTATAGTTTGATGAAGGTTGTTGATCATAATATTATGAATGTTGCTATTGACGTTTGGGAGTTTTTATATCGTATGGAGAAAGTTGTATAAATAAAGGAGATGTTGCCCAATTTTCGTTAGCTTTAGCTTAAGCTTAAGTACGTTTCCGATAATCTAATTCTAGTACGAATTCCTTTGAATGTAGAATTACGAACTCGGAGGGAAGCGTATAGTCGGCAAGTTAGAAGGGCATAAAGGTATATAAGGCTAGTCCCTTCTTTTCTAAGGCATGACTCCCATGACATGACTTTCTTTATCCTCCATGACCTTCTTACATTCCGGGAACTATGAGTCTATAT
Source organism: Lycium barbarum (assembly GCF_019175385.1). Classification (NCBI taxonomy): domain Eukaryota; kingdom Viridiplantae; phylum Streptophyta; class Magnoliopsida; order Solanales; family Solanaceae; genus Lycium; species Lycium barbarum. The sequence goes on from NC_083337.1 coordinate 59,601,128, forward strand.
TTATAAATGAGCTTCACATGAGATAAAGATAAAAGATATGTTACGAATATGATAAGGATAATGGTGAGTCTAAGTCTGAGGACCCTAAAGCTTATGAAATGATATTTCCACAAAGTTAATGATCCTTATACAGTTTCTTTGATGTTATTCATTATTGCTAGACCCACCTTAGGATGCTAGTTCCTTCAAGGTGGGGTATGATGAGTACGATTTTTCCATAATGGAATCGAGAGTTCTAGACCTTACGTCACCCCGATAGAGTTATAGTTTGTCTTTAAGTTCTTATGCATGTTTCATGAGATGTATATGATGATGAGATTACACTGTGTCTAGAGGACTGGACATGACACCGCTAAGGCGGGCTGCTTATGATTACACCGTGAGGGCCGGGCATGACATCGTTGAGGCGGGCTGCTTATGATCACACCGTGCCTAGAGGGTCGGGCATGACACCACTAGTGGGCGGCGTTATGATGGTTACCCGGATGTGGGTTAACGATGATGGTATATGTGATATGCATAACATGTGTTTCTTTTAAAGGTTAATCAGGTTGTATCTTCACCTCATGTTCCATTATTTCTCTATCATGTTAGTATTATTCACGCCTTACATACTCATTACAATGTTCGTACTGACTTCCTTTCTTTTTGGACGTTGTGTTCATGCCCACGGGTAGACAGGGAGACGATGCGGATCCGTAGGAGCTTATCAGCAGATTCACAGGAGCACTCCACTATTCCGGAGGTGCTACTTATGATCATATTATTTTGTGTGTATATAGTTTGAGCACGACGGGGTCCTGTCATGTCCTTATGTCTAGTACTCTAGTAAAGGCTTGTAGATACGCACGTGTGGGTAGTATGGTCTCATGAATCTATCAGTGTATACTTTTGTATATCATTTTTGTAGCTATAAGGGCTTATGTATATAGATATGGGTTGCTTTGGAGATTATATATGTTCAAGTTGAGTATGATGATTAGCCTAATGAGAGGTGCTCGGTAGTCAACTCCGGGTACCCGTCATGGCCCCTAGTCGGGTCATGACAAAACCGATGGGTCGTGACGAGTGCCAGACCTCTAATGACCAAGCACCCCTATACTCATATCTGAACATCACTGAATAACTGGGTGGCCCATATGACTTATAACTGAACCATGTCGACTCATACAAGAACAACATCAAGAACTATGCATCAAGAACTATCAACCATCTATGTACATATATATGTACATATATATATATATATATGTAGATATATGTAGATATGTATACACACACATACTGGAAAGAACAATGCAAGCCGACCGGGCCGCTACATATACTATACACAAAAGAATGGGAGCCGACAAGGCTACATCACATACCAGCTATCTACAATTGTCTACAGATCTCTAATGGAATAGAAAACTATAGAAAGGGCGGGGGTCCCATATATGTAAGTACATCACAAAATGGCATACCAAAATAGACTGCAGCTCCGGATCAAGTGGAGCGCACCGACTACCGCTGAGTGGAAGTCCTACTGAGCTGGTCTGGCTGTCTGTCTGCCTGAACCTGCGAGCATGAACGCAGCCCCCCGAGCAATAGGGGAGTCAGTACGGATAATTTATCGAGTATGTAAGAAATGAGAACAACAAGTATATAAGACCATGAAAGACATCTGAAACATGAAAATTAATCTCAATGTCTGAATGCATATATGACTGAACATCTGGGAACATCTGCACAACTCTGCATAACTGAAAGTGCCTCTGGGGGTGTATGATATGCATAGGTCATGATATAACTGTTAGTGTTGTGGAACGTACAGCCCGATCCATATATGTTAGTGTCAAGGAACGTACGGCCCGATCCATATATCATATAATAGTGCCGAGGAACATACAGCTCGATCCATATATCATATAATAGTGATGAGGAACATACGGCTCGATCCATATATCATATAATAGTGCCAAGAAACGTACGGCCCGATCCATATATCATATAATAGTGCCGAGGAACGTACGGGCCGATCCATAAATCATATAATAGTGTCGAGGAACATACAGCCCGATCCATATATAGATAATATACGTGTATATAACGCCTTCTGGTCAAGGGTCAATATGCATATGTAGAATGAATGCAATGCATAAGTATAATGAGTAACTAGAACTCTCGGAGTGACATAAGGTCGTACTACCTCCGATAGACATCTTTTGAGCTAACATCATCAATATATGAAATCGCAGGACCTAGGAACAGAAGGAACAATCATAACAAGAAGTATAGGATCACCAAAGACTGAGGTACTCCTAGTGCTTCTAAGAGTAGAGTAATATGGAAGCTCGTTTACACGTTTGTTCGCTCATATCATAAGATCATGCGAAAATGAAAGAAAGGATATCCTTAACATACCTTATTCGCTTTTCAAGCTAGCTATGCTACTATCCTAAGCCTGACGAATCTACACACAAGACCAAGTACCAATTATTAGACTAGAACGTATTCATGTACCAACCTTAATCTAGTTTGCAACTTTACGCAATTCGGGCAGCGTCCCCTTTGTAAACTTAATAATCCTTCAGTTCCAATTCAACCCAACCATCAACAACAACATCAACAATAACAATATCAATTCCTACATATCAAAATATAATCAATTCTACTCCAAATCCTCTCCCAAAACAGCCTCTTGTCTTACCTTGATCCTTATTCAACTCATTACTTTCATAACTATATCTCCTTAACTTAAGACCAATAAATTTTTTGATAAATAACTCAAACACAAAGGTAGGGATCATATACATAACTTGAAGGTACTAGAATACCAAGAATCAACTTCAACTTAAACTTCCAAGCTCCACACCTTCAATAAAACCCTAGAAACAACCTTCTTCTTCACTAGCTCGGGTTTTACGGGCTCGGATCTTACTAAAACTCCTCTAATTTGATGGAAAATGTTGAGGGTAAATAATTTAGGGTTTACTCTGGCTTGGGACTGAGAAAATAATAAATAAAGTCGTGGGGCTAGATATATATAGATGGATCAAGAAAGTTCCAGCGGTGCGGATCGATGGCTTGTCGACTACTTATACTTTGGTACACACGAGGTAAAGCACTTAATCTCTCAAAATCTTGGCTACGGATCTCCATACTAAGGGTATAAACCACCCATAAGCCAAGGACTTCCTTACGATGGAAACGAGAGGTGTAACACATCTTCAAGAAGGACTCCTAAGCCAATTAAACCACATCATTTTGCACAGAACAGAACTCAACCTCCCTATCAACCGACACTCAGTGGGACCACTAATTCTAACCTTATTTCCCTTACTTTAACATACTAGTAATTCAACAATTAGACTCTATCAAACACATAATCCACAATGGACACCAGACTCAAACCACTTATCAAGTATCAAGTAAGAACAGTAAGTTAATGTGGTCAATGATAGCAAATTCATATACTTCCCAAACACTTAGCCACGCTAATGGGGTCAACTCAACCTACCTTCCTTTATTTATCAACGGATTCTGAGGTTAATTTTAAACGCCTCATTTTCATAATCATAAGGAAATCAATTTTAATTTACCAGAATGAACCATAACAATATGCCATCTGTTATACCCCGTATAGTTATACGTTGAAATATTCGCAAACAAATCGACTCAAGTTAAAGGCGGAATTACTTTCGGACAAGAAATAGAAATTTTTAAGTTTCAATTTTAATTAATACATAAATTGTTTATAAATTTTATTTAGTGTAGAAATATTATTGGAGATTAGGAACTAATTAATTGTTATTAAATTATTAAGTAGTGATTATTGATTTATTAATTTAATTATTGAAAGTGGGCCCCACCCGAAAAAAATAAAAAATAATAATAATAAAAAGAAACAAAGATAACAATTCATGAAAATAATTTTGATGAGTCATAGGGGGAGGGAACGTGTCCAATATATGGACACCATATATATATGTGTGTTAATGACCAAAGTGAGTAATTCACTTTCATTTCACAAGAATTAATATAGAAAGAAAAAAGAAAAGCAAGAACACATCCATGGCTGCTCACGGCCAGCCATGGATGGAGGAGAAAAATAAATTGTGTTGCTTGTTTTGATCAATTTCAAGTTCAATACAAGTTCAAGGAGTTGATAGCAACATTGGATTTTAAGTTGGAGAAGAAGAAATTGTAAAATTGGAGCAATTAAGCGTAGAAATTCCCCCGAGAAAATTGTGGTAAGATTTTCTTATTTTATGGTGTAATTGTGTTAATAGTATTGTAATGGAATTATTAAAATTGGATTGGATGAAATTGGAAGTAAGAAATTGCATGAAATCGTTGTTATACGAAATTGTGGGTTAAAATGGATTTAGAAAGGTTGTTGGGTTGTTAGAATTGTTATGGGCTGAATTGTGAGAATTTTATATATATATTTCTGTTGTTGGTATTTCTGTGTTAACAGGAGAATAATTGGAAATTTGGGATAGGCGAATATATAGGGGAAGTGCTGCCCGATTTTTGTTAAGTCTTTAGATAATAGAAAACCCTAAACGAGAATATATATATAAGTTGAAATATAGGTCCTACAAGAAATGGGCTATAGATTTGTGGACTAGAAAATATGGTGACTAACGATAACGTTACTCTTATATTAAATAGGAAAAAAGAGCGACGAGACGAGCGGGTTACGAATAGTCGTCAACAGGTATGTAAGGCAAACCTTTCTTCCTTTGGCATGATTCTTGTTGTTATTCATTCTATATGTACTCCATATGATTCCATTCTTAGATGAGTAAGGTCTAAATGTTTCTTGTGATGGCTTATTGATATTGTACTCCTATTCTGTTCCAAAGGGAACACCCATAAGGTGCCAAGTTGAGTTTTGTATATGGCTTTACTAACGATTTCGAAGGAATAGGTTTTATACTAAAGGAAACATAAAGTTTGAATTTCAAAACCACTCCGAAGGGGGTGCGAGATTTTACTACTTCATTTCATTTACGATTTATGTTTACATTCCATAGTATCATCCCTTTGTATTGATATTTGTGGATTGCGTTTGTGTTGATATGATGATGATATTAAGCCAGAAACAGCTGCCCGAAGGGGCCATTGTTATTAAGCCGGAAGCGGCTGCCCGAAGAGGCCATTGTTATTAAGCCGGAAGCGGCTGCCCGAAGGGGCCATCATTATTAAGCCGGAAGTGGCTGCCCGAAGGGGCCATCATTATTATGCCGGAAGCGGCCGTCCGAAGGGACTATTGTGTTATTATTAGTCGGAAGCGGCTACGAGTAGAATATTCTATATTTATATTATGTATGCTAGAATTTGTGTAAGGGCCACATGATATGGTTCAAGATGCTGTTCCAGGTTACTCCCGGATTGCTTTCTAAACTTGTTTACTGCTCCGTTTTTCCCTGTGTTATGATTCAATATTGCTTTACATGCTTAGTACATATTTCGTACTGACCCTCCTTTCTTCGGGGGGCTGCGTTTCATGCCCGCAGGTGCAGATACTCGCTTTGGTGATCCGCCAGCTTAGGATTCCCTTTCTGCTGTTTTGGAGGGCTCCGTTGCTCCGGAGTCTAGACTTTTGGGTTGAATCTTATGATATGTATATATGTATATGTTATCCAGGGGTACGACGGGGCCCTGTCCCGTCATAGTTCGCTGTTCATACTCTTAGAGGTCTGTAGACATATGTGTGGGTTGTGTATGGGTTCTGTTCAGCTGTGTCTATGCGATGTGCTGTGGTATGATGTTCGTCTGTAGTGGCAACCTTGTCGGCTTGCATACGATATTGATATGTGATGGCAGCCTTGTTGGCTTGCGTATTATTTCATGATATGACTAGTTGTGACTCCTCAGGAGACAGTGATCTGGAAGTATATATATATATGTGATGATGTTACGAACTATGCAGTTCCTTTACAAGTTTCCGTATTGTCGTAGTTTCAGTGTGACTATATCTAATAGGTACGTATACGGGTGTCCAGGTTGGGCACCAGTCGCGGCCTACGGGGTTGGGTCGTGACAAAAGTGGTATCAGAGCAGTTCGTCCTCGGAGTGTCTACAGACCATGTCTAGTAGAGTCTTGTTTATCGGTGTGTTGTGTACCACATCTATCAATAGGAAGCTACAGGACATTTAGGATGTTACCTTTCTTTCATATCTAAGATCGTGCGATAGAGCCCAGCCATAAGAAATGAAATTCCTTATACTAACCTTTGGTTTCAACTGAAGAATGACCTCGACAGAAGAAAGCGACTGATGATATTGGCAGTTACAAAATACACAGGTAAGCTATGGTGCGAAAGAGGTGTGTTGGATAAGGTAAGAAGATTGGAATATGATTGAAATGTAAAGTTGGAGGATGAAAGAGAAAGTGGATTGAAAAGTACAACAGGACAGATAGTTAAAGGATCAGGTACGTCTCGAGGTGCGATATGTGAGGTAAGTCCCGACACCCTTATACTTTTATTGGAAATTAGGAGCCCCGTGTGGCTAAGATACGATATGATATATACGTATATATGTTGGCCCTGTGAGGCGTTGTTGGTATTTCCTGCGTGCAGGTTTTGAGATAGTAAGAAATACAGAGGAAACTCTGCCAAAATTTTCCTAGAAATAAAAAGAGAATGAGATATAAGTTCGTAATATTCTTGAAAGGTCGTGTTAATAGGGATGATAAGATTTGACTAAGTGGTGAGTACAGCTGACTTCGAGGAATAAGTTAACTGTTGAATTGATAGTAATAGTGATTATGAGGTCGATATCGATATGGTAAAAAGGGAATGCTAGGACAATTTGGAAGGGCTTGTGATACTAAGGGATGATTTAGAAAAGGCTGGCAAATCTTAATAGAGCGTTATTGTTATATCCCGCATTTTGCGCATTCGGATAATTCAAGACAATTGCGGGATGTTGAGTGCAAGCCTATATTTTAACCTTGATTAGCACACAAGTTGTTTATAAGAGTTATGGATGCGGAAATATCGAGGAAGGCTAGGGGCAAAATTAGAATTTTGGAAAATAGTTTCATGAATTACAAGAATTTGTCACAAAATAATTGGGCTTGAAAATTTAAAAGAAAAAAAAAAGGCCCAACCGGCCATGGGCATGGGCCAAGCCCATGTGGAAATTAAATTCAAGTCATAAAAGAGAGAGAAGGGTCATTATTTGTCAAGAATATTCAAGAGAAGAAAAGAAGACTTGAGAGAAAATTAAGGGGCAACCTATTCGGCCAAGAGGCCAAAAATTCAAGACCAAGAATTTTGATCCCAAAAAAATTATTTCTCCTAGCATTCCTACTAATTCAAGGGTCCTCTTCAACGTGGCATAATCGTTGAAACAAGAAAACCTCTCTTTGTTGCAAAATCACAACTCTAGCTAAGTGGAGAAGTTGAGAAGAAAAGGTAAGATTTAATCCTCTTTTATATGTTATAAAGGGTTTGTTTATGTTCTAGTATGTAGAAATGGATAGAATTCATGAAAATATGGAAGTTTGCATGGTGGTTGTGTGTATATGCATGTGGCCGTGTATATGTATATATTGTGTAGGCAAGATGAATCAATTTTATGTAGCATTCTAGTTGTGGTTGTTGTGGACTCTATATTGAAAATGGAAGTTTTATGATTTTGGTTGAAGTTGTGAATGTTGGATATGGTCCGTGTGTGTGTGTTGTGTGTAAGGAGGATGGAACAATTTCTATGTAGGATGTTAGTTGATGTAGTTATGTATTTTGTGATGGAAATGAGAATTTGATAACTTAAATTTATGTTTGAATTGTTATGGGCTGATTTGGAAGTTAATGTGTCCCTAGTATCATTTCTTGTATTTATGAAAATAATGTAGTTAACATGATAATTGTTAATGTGGTTCATGAATTTGGAAGACAAAAATGTATTGGGATTGTCATTGTTGGAAATTGGAGAACTCGAGTGGAGTATGGTTTTGGTGGAGATGTTGGAATATTGTGTAGATTGTCTAAAATATTCTTGAATTATGTTTGAACGATCTTGAATTAGTAAATGAATAGGTAAGCGTTGATATTGGTTCGAATGTACGTAGTTGAATTGAATATTGATGAACTATGTAGAAAAGAAGATTACTTATGTTAGAATGTATTTTGAATGGATGGTTGATGTTGTTAGTATAATCCTTGGTATTGTTGTTGATGTTTTGGCCGAGTTGAATTCTCGGGGTTGGTGAATTTATAGGGGAGATGCTGCCCAAATTTCTGTAGACAAGTGTTACTTAAGATGGAATACCTAAATGCTTATGGTTAATGTTTGGTATTTGTGACTAATTGTAGATTTTGGGAAGTTCGGAACTTGAGTTTGGATTAGCGTAAGAAGCGAGTAAGGTATTTAAAGCTCTACCTTTTCTTTCTTTGGCATGTCCTAGCTATGATAGGCTATGATACGAACCTCGGGGATAACTCTACTCCTTAAAATCCGAGCTTAATTTTGACCCTTATTCATTCAATGTAATTGAATTAGGTTTTGTTGGAAAAATATGTTTAAACACCTTTTATTGACTCCAAAAAGGGTCTTGCATCATAAAACGTTCATAACTTTCACAAAGAGAATCAGAATGCCCCGAAACTTTCGTTGACGCCTCCATAAGGCCTAACGTCCGTAATTTATGTGCGCCACCTCGACTTGACCCGAGGTGGGCCCACAATTTCTGAAACCTTCTTGTATTGTTCTACTTGACCTATTTCCGTACTATGATTAAAAGAAACTTTTGGTTATTGTTCCGACTACTAAATGATAGTTGTTTTAACTATTCCATTGAATCCTATGATATTTTGATATGTACAAATAATCTCTGCATTCTTACTTTGACATAATCCGTCGTAACATCCGAAAGGTACGTACTATGACTGTCGTCTGATTCCCTTTCTAATGACCTATTGTTCGGACTATTCTATCGAGTTTTTCCAAATATTTTATGATGCATATAGTTTCTCACTACTCTACTCGTGGATGCCTCAATGCTTCCTTCACTGAGCCCGGGCCAGGATATGTTATCACGCATATTCCACTGCATTGTTCGCCGTGCCTCGATGTGAGGGGGCAGGTATGACATTTACATGGGTTGTGGAGTATGCTGTGCCATGTACATATATTCTGATATTTGATGATATGATATGATATGGCCATCTTATATGTTATGATATGTGAAGTTATTATAGAGGATGTTCCAGCAGAGTTGGCAAGCTCCATTTGCTCCTGGAGTGCTGCCGAGTCAGGGTTTGTATGTTATGTTTTTCCTGGATTGATGTTATAGACTTTGCAGACAGAGTCGTGGGTATAGTATGTCAGTTGTGTAAGCGGCTTCATCAGCCGATATGTCATTCTGTATCATGTATTAAATTCTATATGATCACAGATCCTGTTTGATTTGGAAAGCATCGAAAAGAATATTTTGAGAGCTTATTATGTATTTTATCTTTATTTGATTTTAATAGTCTACTAAGATTATGTGCGCCTTAAAGGTCTGTGGGTTCGCTTGGCTCCGGATGTGGGGCCGGGTGCCCATCACACCCTAGTGAAATAAGGGTGTGACAAAGTGGTATCAGAGCAGGTCTATCATAGGGGTTGTCTGCAAAGTCGTGTCCAGTAGAGTCCTGTTTATGGTGTGAAGCGCGCCACATTTATAAACAGGAGGCTACGGGGCATCTAGGGATTGTTGACCTTCTTGCTGTCTTAGATCGTGCGATAGAGCTAAGTCATAAGAAAATGAAATCCCTTATATGAGCTCTACATACTACGGGAGAAGGTAAGGGATAACACGGAAGGTTATAAAGGTATTGTTGATATTTGTGGCGTGCAGATTCTGAATAATAAGAATGATAAAGGAGACTCGGTCAAATTTTTCAAAATGTAGTCATTTAACTAGGTATACCTAACAAGAAGAAGCATGGAAAGGAAACATCGTAAATAGACGATAAGTGTGATGTGACATTTTAGAGAAGCTACAGATTTGGGCACGACGTGAAAAATGATTGTAAGAAAGATGATTAACAGTCCGAAGGGTTAAAAGGGATAACATTTAGGGTTAGTAAGAACACGGTCTGTTGGATGATTCAGAGAAAGTTAACAATCAGTTTTGCTGTAGATTATTATGTACGGATGGCGAGGGGAAATCTGGACATACGGATACCCGAGTACTTATAGGTAACTGCGACGAAGGTACGTTCGCTGCCATCGGGAATCCGGAGGCCCAGGACAGGCAATAATCATACACATAAGTAAAAAGGGTAAAATAGTAATTGTACAAAGAATGACGTATTACGAATGCCTCGAAACCTGTAAGACCTCGACTGGCCTCAAATTAAGTAATAAAGGCCATATGAGAAAGCGGACGCGATTATATCAGTATCAAGGCACCGGATTCCACCAAAGTTTCGAGGTTAAGCGTGCTAAGGTGGGAGCAATTTTAGGATGGGTGACCCCCCTGGGAAGTATGCAAGAAATCCCAAAGATTTAGCCATAAGAGACAAATGAAAAACTAGGATAGTCTGAGCGAAATTAGAGTATACGGGATGGCTGGAGACCATAAAAGGCCACACAGCATGCGACAGGCCAGACTAGAGGAGAAACAGAAAATACGTCACAGCTCTAGAATTAGGGTAGGCTTGAATAGCGTTGGAGGTATTTTGTGGGCTAGTTGGTAATAATTATATATGTATGTATGAATGCGTACGACATCCCATAGGTGATCGTATCGGCGGATATGTGAGTCCCAGCAACCGGCACTACGGCGTGGGAGGCATTAATTGAGTAAGGACACCGAAGCTTAAATGACAATAGAAATAAATGGTGCAAGTGCTATAAGGCAAGCTGTTATTATTTTCACTACAGGCTAAGTCTGGAAAGGCTATAATACAACGATATTTGAAAAAGAGAGAGAGTGAGTAGCTAGAAGACAAAGAGATCAAAATGTCAGAAAAAAATAAGAAATCCCGGTAAGGAAACCCGAGAGAAATTATCGGTAAAGTACGAGACTATTTGAATAAAAATTCGAAGATAGGCACATGAAAAGGATAAGATGCGGTCATATGGAGCAAAAGAGGAATGTGTGAGGTCCGAGAACCAATTTCAAAAAGTGGGACTAAAGAAGTAGTAACTACGACAAGGAATGTGAAGTAAGAAAAAGAATGATAAAGCCTTGTGACGATGACAGGAGATTTGGCATATAAAGGGACAATATGCAGTCGCGTTAATGTGATCACCTCGGACGTAAAACTGTTCTCCTGAAAGGATGATCTAGAAGTGAAACAGATTTGCCAGCTTAAAGTGAAAATTTCGTAAACTTCAGAGTCGATGCCACAACTGGCAAAATCAGAAAAGTGTTCGAGGAGGAAGGAACCCAAGGAAGGTTAAGGATGAAAGTAGTAAAAATATACTAATGGGATAGTCCAAGGAAGAGAAGAACCTTTGGAAATAAAACAATTGGAAATCTTTAATTATAGGAGTAAGAAGGAATGCCTTAACAATTATCAATGGAAGCCCGATTACGGTCGACATCGTTGATTGGGAAATTAGTGGTATGGAATGAGAATTCAGGTGAGGTTTGAGAGATTCGGTCTTAAAGGAATTAGGAAAAAAAATGTAAAGAATGTGTATGGAAGACCGCTCGGTCATAGTGTCGTAAGTATAGTTAAAGGCTCAATGAGCAAGGATAGAAAGAGTACAAATCGTAAGGATTTTGTATTAAGAGCAAAAGTAACAGGACGCTCAAGACAACATAGATGCACAACTGTGGCACCAATGCATAGTTTAGAAGACTTACGAGTATGTGAATTAGATGGGTGAAAGGATTAATAATAGGTGAAAAGGACGGAAAATATGGACAGAATGACGATATAGACAGGAATTAAAAGGAAAAATTTAAGATAAGGAGTTTTGATATGTTATGTACGGAATCGGAAACAAGGACGAGGAATGAGGTAATTATCGTAGCCGAAAGTACTCGAAGACTGTTGACACACAAGGAGCCCCTTAAAGGGGGGGGGGGGGGGGGAGAACGTATGATATTAGGCCAAAAGGGAATCATAACATTATCGAACGCTAGAAAGGGAAATTTATTAGCTCGGGACTAGAGTTCAAAATATGTCAGCGCATCAAAAGGATACATGGAAGGAGTAAAAACGAATTGACAACGGATGTACCGTGAAGACGACATAAAGGGCAAAGAATGAAAAAGAGTACCAAAGGAAGCACTCAAGGTGGGCGTAACTAATTGGCTATGAGTCGGGGATATGGTGCGGTACGCTAAATATATTGGAAAAGAATCACATGAGTTTGAAAACTTTAAATGGAGACATAGAAGGAAAATAAATAGATAATGCTATGGGAACACCCTGAAGGAGGGATATGACAGGAGAATGATAACAAGTAACTTAAGAGGATGTTACAAAGCATAGCAATAGTGTGTGGATTAAAGGCCAAGATGTTGGCTATAGAGATATTCTTTAATGATAGTACGACTTATAAGTGACCAAGGAAAAAGGATACAACATGATAGAACAAACGAACTTTGGTATGAACGGGATGTGTAGAATAGAATAAACCAGGAGATGAAAAGAATATGTCTGAGATCGAATACATTTTATACGAATATGCGAGAATGGTTATGCAACTTATGAATATTTGTACGTTAAGCAATCCAAGTAAGTGAGTACTTGATAAGGAGAAGTAAGGATTCAATAATAACAATATAGTTATGATATTTTGGATGCGATATAGGGAAAAAAAATGCAGAGATGGTCTAAATCAAGTTACCAAGATAGAGTCGGTACTAAGGGCAAATAGAAATTAATCAGGGTTGAATCAAACACCCCTCCCGATACTGATTGTAAGATAACTGAGAGAAGTCAAGGAAAAGCGTAGAGAATGGTGAAACATCGCGAAGGTATTTCTTGAGCTAACGTGCGTATTTTCACATGTCCTCGTAAAGATTGTGACCTAATGAGTAACACAAAGTTAAGAGCAAAACCGCGGAGAAAGGGCAATAAAAGTGTTATGTCCCGTATTTTATACATTGGGACAATCCGGATTAACTATGATAAGTTAGGGCCAAGACCATTCCGGGACTTGAAGTCGAGACTTTTGACCTTCGATTTTATTTTGAGACATAAGTTGTTCATGAAATTGTTGGCATGGAACACTTAGGAAAAGTTGGGACCAAAAGTCACATAATTGGAAGTTGAAAATCATGCAAGTAGTCCCACACTTTGTGGCCAATTTTAAATGGTCCAACTCATGGGTGGACCATGGACACTTGGAGGGTTCATCTTGGGGCTTAAAAGATGACTTCTAAGTCATCTTCTAGCACTTCCACACTTAGCAAAATAAACCAAGAAGTTGAAGAACTTCAACAACAACCATTCGGCCAAGCCAAGGGAAAACCAAATCCAATTTGAGTCATTCCAAAAATATTTCTTTGGTGCAAATCCACTAATTGGAGGTCCCTAAGTAACGTGGAAGTGTTGTTGGAGCGATCAAGCCATCCGTTTAGTAGATCGCAAACCCTAGGCAAAGTGTGGAGTTGAAGAAGAAAGGTAAGATTTGATCTTGTTTTATGTGTTATAAATGTTGTATGCATGTTATGGTATGCTAAAATGGATGAAAATCATGAGATAGGGTATGTTGGAAGTGGGTCGTGTGCTTGGTGTGTTAGCTGTGTGAGGTGTGTGTATGTTGTGTGGTGTGGAGGTGATGAATTGATCTTATGTAGCATGTTTGATTGTTGTAGTGTGTAGGATGGCTAAGAATCACTAATATATGCATGTGTGGTGATAGCCGAATGTGGGTCATACTATATGCCAAAGAACGCATTAATGTCGCTTAATGTATTAGTGGTTGTTGTGATGACTTTTATGTTAGAAATAAGAGTTTAATGTCGAAAGTTGATATGGTAAGTGTTGCGGACTGATTTGGAGAATTATGTGCAATTAATGCAACTTTTATTTTCATGAGAATGGCATTGTTAGAATGTGGATTATTGGTGCAAATCATGATTCGAAAGTCGGAAGTGTGTATAGCGAGGTTCTCGGGTTTGGGACTGTTTTCGGGAAAATTGGAGCAATTGTTGGATTGTTGGAAATATTGTGTAAGTTGTTTAAAATGTCTTTGAATATTGTTGGTATGGGTTCGTGTTGGTAATTGAATGTATGAGCGGTATTGTGGCTTGAATGTAAGCCGTCGAATTGAATATTATGAATGTTGTTGAATGATGAAAAAGAGAGCTATTAATGTTATATTGCCTTTCGGATTGGTCATTGGGGTTGTTAGGTTGGTTATTGTTGTTGTGATTGTTGATTTGGCCGAGTTAAATTCTCGGGGTTGGCCTTTTTACAGGGGAAATGCTGCCCAAATTTCTGTAGACTTGAGTGTTAGTTTGGAATAAATCGCCTAAGTGCCTATGTCTAATGTTTGATATTCGTTGACGTATTTGTCGACCTTGGGGAGCCCGAGGCGTAGGTTGGGATTAACTTGAGTTGGGATAGCTTGGAGTGCGTACGAGGTATGTAAAGCTCAAACCTTCCTTCTTTTGGCATGCCTTAGTTATACATAGGTTATATCATGAGCCTCGAGGAAATTCTAAATTCGCAATCCGAGTACATTATGACTCTTATATATTTCTTGGCACTCGTATGTTTGATGTGATGAAATATGAATCCTTATGTCTTCGAAATAACTGATTTCCAAATGTTTCACAAAAAGTTTTGTTTTAAAGAATTCCGTAATTATGGACGCTGTATCTTTCACATAAAGGCTCGGATTGCTTCGATATCTTGGTAGGAGTTTGTATGGCGTATGATGAGTATGTTCTCCATAGGCGGGCCCAGCTCGGGTCGATACCCGTCCGTGGGTCCCGCGACTTTCCTTTATGTAATTCGGAAGACTTTTGAAAGAATTTGGTATGACTATTATTTCGATTTTCAAGTATGGTCATTTTACTTATATTTGAGTCCATGATAATGATTTTATGCATATGGTTACTCACGACTCTGCTCGTGCGTTCTGTTATATCTTTCGCCGGATCCCGGGCCGGTTCTGTTGTCGTGCGCACTTTGATATATTCCGGTGTTATGCTGTGTTGATGGTTCACCGAGCCACTCGCTAGAGGGCCGGGTTCCACTTATATTTGGCGTTATGTTGTGTATGGCGTTATGCTGTGTTATGATGTGTGACGGGGATATGGAGATTTGAACCTTCTGGTGTTATGCTGTGTTATGGCGCCATCGACGGGCGGGCGACCATATTCTCTGTGCCCTATGCATGACTTATATTTTGAGAGTAAACATTTTGATATTTTGGGTTTGCACTTATGTTCTGTACTTCTATTTCATTTATGCCTCAGATTTGTTTTCTGTATCTTCTGCTTTGCATACTCAGTACATATTTCGTACTGACCCCCTTTCTTCGGGGGGCTGCGTTTCATGCCCGCAGGTGCAGACGCACAGTTTGGTGATCCAGCCGTTTAGGATACCCTCTTCTGCTGTTTGGAGTGCTCCTCTTATTCCGGAGCCTACATTTTGGTATATATCTTCGTTCGTTGCATATGTATGTATTTGTTCAGGGGTACGGCGGGGCCCTGTCTCGCCATATGATTCGGTCTGTCTGTTTAGAGGTCTGTAGACGTATATGTGGGTTTTGTGCCTACTTCTGTACGGGTGTGTTTGTATGATCCCACTTGCCATGGCAGCCTTGTCGGCGTGCGTTTGTATATGTTTTGGGCAGTTGCGCCATTTGATAGCCTTGTCGGCTTCTGATATATATGTACATATATGGTTGTGTTTTAAATGTGTCTGAGACAGTTTGATATAATTTGAGGCAGCGTGTGATATTTGTGCCCGTATACGCTATCTGTATGTGATTCGGATTTGATGAGTGTGTTCGGGTGCCCAGTTCGGGCACTAGTCACGGCCTACGGGGTTGGGTCGTGATAAGAAGAATTTGAATTAAAGGCAAAAGAGTGACACGAGGTAATAGGTCTAAGGTATGACAAGTTAAATTAAGGAAATTGTGGAATGATTTAAGCAGGACGATCAGGACTAAGTAAAGTTACACCTCCAGGAGGTAGTGAGATTTTACAAGATTTCCACATCTATTATATCGGACAGAGGACATAGTGTATAGTAAATTCTGGAAATCTTTTCGAAAGGAATTGAGGACACAAATAAGTCTTAGCACAGCATTAACTTTTAACTGACGGACAAGCTAAGTGTGTTATCCAGACGCTAGGAGGTAAGTTGTGAGCCGTGTCATTGCTTTTAGAGGGAGCAAGAATGGACACATACCATTTGTTGAGTTTACTGGTAATAATAGCCGCCGTTCTAGCATTTAGAAGACACCGTATAAGGCTCTGTATGGCAAGAGGTGTGCGCCATTACTTGGCTGGTTTAATAGTGACAAGGCTAAGTTACTTGGCACGGATATAACTCGACGGATAGTTGACAAGGTGAAACTCATTCGGGGACGGCTATTAGCAGCTCGGAGTCGACAGAAATTATATGCAGACGACCGACGTCGACATTTAGAGTCCAAGTCGGTGATTGGGTATTTCTAAAAGTATCTCATATGAAGGGCGTTACGAGATTTGGCAGGAATAGAAAGCTCAGCCGAGATATATGAGACCTCATCAAATCGTTCATAAGGTAGGCAAGATTGCCTATGAATTAGACCTACCACCTAACTTAGAGGCGGTATATCCAGTGTTCCACGTATCTATGCTTTGCAAATGCATTAGTGACCCTTCCAGAATATTTCCCGTGGAAGACATCCAAGTGACAAAGAAATTGTCTTACGAAGTATAGCCAATAACTATACCGGATCGTCAGGTGAGGAGATTGCACAATAAAGATGTGGCATCCGTTAAAGTACTATGACGGGACAATAATAGAAAGGAATTGAAGAGGAGATGAAGAAGAAATAACCCACCTATTTCCTATACCCACAGGTGCTCAAAATTCCTTAGTTGGCTGTGACGGTGAATGAATGAATTGTATGTGATAACCATAAAACGAAACTCCCCCAAAACGCTCATAGGTCCCGATAAGGCTAGTTTAACATTCGAGGACGAATGTTTTAAAGGAAGGGAGGATGTTATATCCCGCATTTTGCGCATTCGGATAATTCAAGACAATTGCGGGAAGTTGAGTGCAAGCCTATATTTTAACCTTGATTAGCACACAAGTTATTTATAAGAGTTATGGATGCGGAAATATCGAGGAAGGCTAGGGGCAAAATTTGAATTTTGGAAAATAGTTTCATGAATTACAAGAATTTGTCACAAAATAATTGGGCTTGAAAGTTTAAAAGAAAAAAAAAAGGCCCAACCGGCCATGGGCATGGGCCAAGCCCATGTGGAAATTAAATTCAAGTCATAAAAGAGAGAGAAGGGTCATTATTTGTCAAGAATATTCAAGAGAAGAAAAGAAGACTTGAGAGAAAATTAAGGGGCAACCTATTCGGCCAAGAGGCCAAAAATTCAAGACCAAGACTTTTGATCCCAAAAAAATTATTTCTCCTAGCATTCCTACTAATTCAAGGGTCCTCTTCAACGTGGCATAATCGTTGAAACAAGAAAACCGCTCTTTGTTGCAAAATCACAACTCTAGCTAAGTGGAGAAGTTGAGAAGAAAAGGTAAGATTTAATCCTCTTTTATATGTTATAAAGGGTTTGTTTATGTTGTAGTATGTAGAAATGGATAGAATTCATTAAAATATGGAAGTTTGCATGGTGGTTGTGTGTATATGCATGTGGCCGTGTATATGTTTATATTGTGTAGGCAAGATGAATCAATTTTATGTAGCATTCTAGTTGTGGTTGTTGTGGACTCTATATTGAAAATGGAAGTTTGATGATTTTGGTTGAAGTTGTGAATGTTGGATATGGGTCGTGTGTGTGTGTTGGGTGTAGGGAGGATGGAACAATTTCTATGTAGGATGTTAGTTGATGTAGTTATGTATTTTGTGATGGAAATGAGAATTTGATAACTTAAATTTATGTTTGAATTGTTATGGGCTGATTTGGAAGTTAATGTGACTCTAGTATCATTTCTTGTATTTATGAAAATAATGTAGTTAACATGATAATTGTTAATGTGGTTCATGAATTTGGAAGACAAAAATGTATTGGGATTGTCATTGTTGGAAATTGGAGAACTCGGGTGGAGTATGGTTTTGGTGGAAATGTAGGAATATTGTGTAGATTGTCTAAAATATTCTTGAATTATGTTTGAACGATCTTGAATTAGTAAATGAATAGGTAAGCGTTGATATTGGTTCGAATGTACGTAGTTGAATTGAATATTGATGAACTATGTAGAAAAGAAGATTACTTATGTTAGAATGCATTTTGAATGGATGGTTGATGTTGTTAGTATGATCCTTGGTATTGTTGTTGATGTTTTGGCCGAGTTGAATTCTCGGGGTTGGTGAATTTATAGGGGAGATGCTGCCCAAATTTCTGTAGACAAGTGTTACTTAAGATGGAATACCTAAATGCTTATGGTTAATGTTTGGTATTTGTGACCAATTGTAGATTTTGGGAAGTTCGGAACTTGAGTTTGGATTAGCGTAAGAAGCGAGTAAGGTATGTAAAGCTCTACCTTTTCTTTCTTTGGCATGTCCTAGCTATGATTGGCTATGATACGAACCTCGGGGATAACTCTACTCCTTAAAATCCGAGCTTAATTTTGACCCTTATTCATTCAATGTAATTGAATTAGGTTTTGTTGGAAAAATATGTTTAAACACCTTTTATTGACTCCAAAAAGGGTCTTGCGTCATAAAACGTTCATAACTTTCACAAAGAGAATCAGAATGCCCTGAAACTTTCGTTGACGCCTCCATAAGGCCTAATGTCTGTATTTTATGTGTGCCACCTCGACTTGACCCGAGGTGGGCCCACAATTTCTGAAACCTTCTTGTATTGTTCTACTTGACCTATTTCCGTACTATGATTAAAAGAAACTTTTGGTTATTGTTCCGACTACTAAACGATAGTTGTTTTAACTATTCCATTGAATCCTATGATATTTTGATATGTACAAATAATCTCTGCATTCTTACTTTGACATAATCCGTCGTAACATCCGAAAGGTACGTACTATGACTGTCGTCTGATTCCCTTTCTAATGACCTATTGTTCGGACTATTTTATCGAGTCTTTCCAAATATTTTATGATGCATATAGTTTCTCACTACTCTACTCGTGGATGCCTCAATGCTTCCTTCACTGAGCCCGGGCCAGGATATGTTATCACGCATATTCCACTGCATTGTTCGCCGTGCCTCGATGTGAGGGGGCAGGTATGACATGTACATGGGTTGTGGAGTATGATGTGCCATGTACATATATTCTGATATTTGATGATATGATATGATATGGCCATCTGATATGTTATGATATGTTACGGAGCTATTCCCTACTCTGGAGTATGATGTGTTGTGGTGCCAGTGATGGGGTGGCGACCACGTTCTGTTCACCGAGTCCCATAATGGGGCCGAATATGGCATATGTTCTGACATGCATTACCTATGTTTTATGAGTAAGCATTTTTGATACTCCGGTTATTGCACTTATTTTCTGTACTCCTTGTTCAGATTATGATTCTGTTTATTGTATCTCATGCTTTACATACTCAGTACCTATTCCGTACTGACCCCCTTTCTTCGGGGGATGCGTTTCATGCCGCGCAGGTACACCCAGATGATGTGAAGTTATTATAGAGGATGTTCCAGCAGAGTTGGCAAGCTCCATTTGCTCCTGGAGTGCTGCCGAGTCAGGGTTTGTATGTTATGTTTTTCCTGGATTGATGTTAGAGACTTTGCAGACAGAGTCGTGGGTATAGTATGTCAGTTGTGTAAGCGGCTTCATCAGCCGATATGTCATTCTGTATCATGTATTAAATTCTATATGATCACGGATCCTGTTTGATTTGGAAAGCATCGAAAAGAATATTTTGAGAGCTTATTATGTATTCTATCTTTATTTGATTTTAATAGTCTACTAAGATTATGTGCGCCCTAAAGGTCTGTGGGTTCGCTTGGCTCCGGATGTGGGGCCGGGTGCCCATCACACCCTAGTGGAATTAGGGTGTGACAGTTATATTGAGATATCGACTGAATTGATTAGCAGGGATAAATTACGACGAGTTTGTAGTTAGAAGGAGTAATAGTATGATGCAGATAAGAGAGACAGTAACACTTCAGCAGAACAGTTCGAGATACGGCTGATAACCAATTGTGAAATGAAGAGAGTAAAGACAATGACGTAGAGTTAGTACCTCGAGAAGAAACAAAAAGAGGAAATATTACAGGAATGACTATGTAGAGATCTGGGATGCGTTATAGTAATTTATAACGAATCGACAAACGGAAAAGGTATGTGAAGGGCATAATTAAATAAGAGAACACTTGAGAACACTTAATAATAATTATGATTAAATTATTAAGTAGGGATTATTGATTTATTAATTTAATTATTGAAAGTGGGCCCCATCCGAAAAAAAATAAAAAATAATAATAAAAAGAAAGAAAGATAACAATTCATGAAAATAATTTTGATGAGTCATTGGGGGAGGGAACGTGTCCAATATATGGACACCATATATATATGTGTGTTAATGACCAAAGTGAGTAATTCACTTTCATTTCACAAGAATTAATTTAGAAACAAAAAAGCAAGAACACATCCATGGCTGCTCACAGCCAGCCATGGATGGAGGATAAAAATAAATTGTGTTGCTTGTTTTGATCAATTTCAAGTGCAATACAAGTTCAAGGATTTGATAGCAACATTGGATTTTAAGTTGGAGAAGAAGAAATTGTAAAATTGGAGCAATTAAGCGTAGAAATTCCTCCGAGAAAATTGTGGTAAGATTTTCTTATTTTATGGTGTAATTGTGTTAATAGTATTGTAATGGAATTATTAAAATTGGATTGGATGAAATTGGTAGTAAGAAATTACATGAAATCGTTGTTATACGAAATTGTGGGTTAAAATGGATTTAGAAAGGTTGTTGGGTTGTTAGAATTGTTATGGACTGAATTGTGAGAATTTTATATATATATTTCTGTTGTTGGTATTTCTGTAACAGAAGAATAATTGGAAATTCGGGATAGGCGAATATATAGGGGAAGTGCTGCCCGATTTTCGTTAAGTCTTTAGATAATAGAAAACCCTAAACGAGAATATATATATATATATATATATATATAAGTTGAAATATAGGTCCTATAAGAAATGGGCTATTGATTTGTGGACTAGAAAATATGGTGACTAACGATAACATTACTCTTATATTAAATAGGCTAAAAGAGCGACGAGACGAGCGGGTTACGAATAGTCGTCAACAGGTATGTAAGGCAAACCTTTCTTCCTTTGGCATGATTCTTGCTGTTAATCATTCTATATGTACTCCATATGATTCCATTCTTAGACGAGTAAGGTCTAAATGTTTCTTGTGATGGCTTATTGATATTGTACTCTTATTCTGTTCCAAAGAGAACACCCATAAGGTGCCAAGTTGAGTTGTGTATATGGCTTTACTAACGATTTCGAAGGAATAGGTTTTATACTAAAGGAAACATAAAGTTTGAATTTCAAAACCACTCCGAAGGGGGTGCGAGATTTTACTACTTCATTTCATTTACGATTTATGTTTACATTCCATAGTATCATCCCTTTGTATTGATATTTGTGGATTGCGTTTGTGTTGATATGATGATGATATTAAGCCGGAAATGGCTGCCCGAAGAGGCCATTGTTATTAAGCCGGAAGCGGCTGCCCGAAGGGGCCATCATTATTAAGTCGGAAGTGGCTGCCCGAAGGGGCCATCATTATTATGCCGGAAGCGGCCGTCCGAAGGGACTATTGTGTTATTATGCCGGAAGCGGTCGTCCGAAGGGACTATTGTGTTATTATTAGTCGGAAGCGGCTACGAGTAGAATATTCTATATTTATATTGTGTATGCTAGAATTTGTGTAAGGGTCGCATGATATGGTTCAAGATGCTGTTCCAGGTTACTCCCGGATTGCTTTCTAAACTTGTTTACTGCTCCGTTTTTCCTTGTGTTATGATTCAGTATTGCTTTACATGCTCAGTACATATTCCGTACTGACCCCCCTTTCTTCGGGGGGCTGCGTTTCATGCCCGCAGGTGCAGATACTCGCTCTGGTGATCCGCCAGCTTAGGATTCCCTTTCTGCTGTTTTGGAGGGCTCCGTTGCTCCGGAGTCTAGACTTTTGGGTTGAATCTTATGATATGTATATATGTATATGTTATCCAGGGGTACGACGGGGCCCTGTCCCGTCATAGTTCGTTGTTCGTACTCTTAGAGGTCTGTAGACATATGTGTGGGTTGTGTATGGGTTCTGTTCAGTTGTGTCTATGCGATGTGCTGTGGTATGATGTTCGTCTATAGTGGCAGCCTTGTCGGCTTGCATACGATATTGATATGTGATGGCAGCCTTGTCGGCTTGCATATTATTTCATGATATGACTAGTTGTGACTCCTCAGGAGACAGTGATCTGGAAGTATATATATATATGTGATGATGTTACGAACTATGCAGTTCCTTTACAAGTTTCCGTATTTTCGTAGTTTCAGTGTGACTATATCTAATAGGTGCATATGCGGGTGTCCAGGTCGGGCACCAGTCGCGGCCTACGGGATTGGGTCGTGACACAATCCAATCGGATCCACTCTACCACCGACACAAAATATGAAAACACAAGTATAATGCAATCAATATTAGTATCGTATCCGGACACACATGCTAAATAGTAATGTTTAACCCATTAGCAACAACCTGCAGGGGACCCATGGTGTCCATTTGCCACTTGCTCCGGAACTAACCTCTGATCACGAGCCCATAACTAGGCCACATCCTCACCCCCTGTTAAATGTGCCTTTTCATATTTATATTATCTTTCTCATCACAATGTATTTTCGTTCCACAATAAATAACGAATGTGAACATTCAAAAATAAATATCAATAGACATAAGTCACCATGGCACAAGTCATATTAAGACTCACGGATCAATTTATCAATATCAAGAATACAAGTCACCCTATCACGAGTCCCAACAAGACTGAAGTCACCCTTCTATCAAATGGGGATACTCTACGAAGATGCATACAGTAAGAATACACGTCATCATGCAACAACCATACCCAGACTCAAACTCGACTCATCAATAATACGAATAAGGAATCACTCTGAAATTCACAAGGAAGTAAATACTGATGATTCCTGCATGCTCAACACATAGAATAATGACAACATGAATACTTAATGGGTACACCTACAATTTAGGAACAGGTCGCTCCCACCCATGGTACAACAAGACTCTATTATGGCCAACTCGGTAATTGCACATACCCACCCTCTAACTAGATTAATAACAAACCATAACTACCACTTTGATTCCCTTTTCGACATATCAACTACGCATCTTGTTTCGCTTATTTACTTAATGGTAAGATGCCCACAGAAATCAACATTCATCTTACCCTACACACTATCCATCGGAACTTCGTGTCTGAAGACCTAATCATGCTTTCTCCCGTCAATTATATAACATATATACGATTTACTAATCAAAGTCTAACACAAGTAAACCATATCCCCCGGGCCCACAACTCTTTAACTCCTGTATAATTTCAACTATGAGTAAATATTACACTTAAAATTCCCCCGCGGACCAGTCTTATGATGATACACTTGGTTTTCGTACACGGGCTGCGGAAGGTCAAATAACGACCAGGCTAGTCGTTACATCAATTCAGCATATAAGTAAGCTGACTATCAATCTATTCGATGGGTATATAAATAATAGTATATTATTTTAAAAACTATAGTATATATTTTGAATGGTGAAATTTAAATCACAAACACATAAACATGTGTATTTCTCCATGTTTTTTTTTTATTTCCACTAACTTAAAAGAAATCAATATTCGTATGTTAATACGGGGAGGGAAAACAGGCTTTTGTGGTTAATTTCTAATTACGTCTAATTCAAAAAGAAAAAGACTAAGGATATCTATAGTTTTTAGAACAAAATAATCATAGGACTTATGAGACTAATTCAAAATTATAATTTAGAATTAAAATATGATATTACATGAATTATAACAGAATAGTAAATGATAATAATTAATTAAAATATAGTAGTAGGGAAAATAATGTATAATTTTGAGACATGGATTGCGTAAAGATATTTGTACTTTGAATTGAAATATAAAAATTGTCTGAATTTGATTCTATATCATCTATATATTTTACGAGTAAGAAAAATACATTTAATCTATCTTTTTCTTATATTGAAAGGAGAGTAATAAGTAAGGACATTAAGTTAAGTTTCAACCTAATAAAGAATTACATGGAAACAATATTAAAATATTAAGTAGTGAATAATGCAAATAAAAAAATTAGCAAGGACAAAGATAAAAGGGATAATTACACTCAGTATCAATTGGGGTACCAATACTATCAAATTTAGCCCACATTTGAGTTTCTTGCCCACAGTAGCTCATCTTTAGTTTAAACAAAAATTACTTTTCAAAAAATTACTCATTCCCCTCTTCCTCCCCCTCTCTCTCCACTGCCTCCTTCTTTTTCGTTTTTTTTTTTTTAAATTTCATTTTTTTTAATTTTAATTTTAA
Source organism: Lycium barbarum (assembly GCF_019175385.1). Classification (NCBI taxonomy): domain Eukaryota; kingdom Viridiplantae; phylum Streptophyta; class Magnoliopsida; order Solanales; family Solanaceae; genus Lycium; species Lycium barbarum. The sequence continues at coordinate 59,625,827 of NC_083337.1, forward strand.
TTTATTTTATTTTATTTTATTTGGAGTTCGCCACTACCTTCTTTTCTTTTTTTTTTTAAATTTTTTTATTACTATTTTTTTAGTTTTTTTTTTTAATTTTTTTTATTTCCCATCTCCCTCTGTCATGCCAGATTTTTATTTTTTTTTAAATTTTGTTTTAATTTTTTTTATTTCCCCTCTCCCTCTGTCACGCCGGATCTTTGATGTTTGAACAGTTGGTTCTGGTGGTGGTGTTGGAGTTCGCCGGAGAACGGAACTCTAGTGATGACTGTATATGAGTGTATAATATTGTATGTCGGTGTATATGGGTGTATACGCCGGAGAATGGAACTCCGACGATGACTATATATGGGTGTATAATATTGTATATGGGTGTATATAGATATATGGGTTATAATATTGTAAAATATTGTATATGGGTGTATTATATTGTATAATATTGTATATGAGTGTATATAGATGTATATGGATATATGAGTTATAATATCGTATAATATTGTATATGGGTGTATAATATTGTATATGAATGTATATGGGTGTATAATATGTATACGGGCGTATATGGGTGTACATGGATATAAGGGTTATAATATTGTATATGGGTGTATAATATTTGTATATAGGTGTATATGAATGTATATGGGTATATGGATTATAATTTTTGTAAAATATTGTATATGAGTGCATAATATTGTATATGAGTATATGGATTATAATGTTGTATAATATTGTATATGAGTGTATATGGGTATATGAATTATAATACTCTATTAAAAAAAATTAAAAAAAATTAAAAACAGAAAAGAAGGAGGCAGTGGCGAGAGAGGGGAGAAGAGGGGAGTTTTGGGTTAGAGCTTTGCCATGTAAGTTTTGGACTATTTTTTTGCAATGTAAGTGACCCAATTGTATATTTATGAAACTTCCCCTAATATAAAACAAAAATTCAACGTTGAAATATTGGATACATTTTTTTCCAAACGATAGAGTAGATAATTTAAAATAATAATCAAATTTCTCATACAAAAATTTTAATAAATTAATTTAAAGATCAAAACTTTATTGTAAATAAAAGAGAAGAATGTAAAGTTTTTATTCATATGATACAAATAAAAAGGGTTTGAGTAGTAACAAAAGCTGTTTTCTAGAAGTGAAAAAAAAATCTTCAAAAGCACTTTTAGAGTATTGATCAAGTACAAATTACTGCTCTAATATTTGCAATAGAGTGTAATGCATAAGGTTGATCATTACGAACTTTGAAATTTAAGTTTCTCAAGCCAATTTTTTTAGGATATATAGTTGGAGAAAAAGTGTTAATTCAAATAATGATTACATCTAATGTTAGAATACTTTTCAAATTAATATCAGCAGAGATATTTTGGATATTATCGTTTGACATGGGCACATGACCATTAATAAAATACATAGGGACGATCATTATCTTATGTTGAGTTATTTTTTTAAGAAATCTATCTTTAAAAATGAATAACTTTTATGCTACTTTTCACGGTAAGAGAGACGAAAAGAGTTAGTGATTTTAGTTTAGGATGATAGTGGACAATGTTTACATTTTTTTTTTTTTTTGAATCCCAGGATAACCCGCAGTCGCTATAACCTTTGCCCTTTGGGTGAGCACTTTGTGCTCACTGGGTAAACTCCCCAACTGTATAATAACCTGCAAACCACACAGGGGATGTAAACCGCACTAGGCAAACCCTATGCGACATATTACTTATTTAATTTATTTAAATAATGTAATATTTTATGTTGTTTTCGTGGTAATTATATGGTATTTGTTTTCATTCAAAAATTATTTGGTTATACGATTTGTTTCCATTTATTTCATTTATTTTTTTGTTAGCATAAGCCGTTAAGCTTGGAACTTGAAGTCAAAATAGTTATCTTTGAACTGCTAGAAATTGCGACAAGTATGTAAATAAGTGTTAAATTTATTAAAAAAATCACTTTTCCTCTCACATGTTGTCTTAAATAAAAAAAATGTGTTCTACCATCTATATATTATCACCAATACGATCATTACGTACAAATGTGAAAGAAAATTTTACATTTTAAGCACAAGGAGTAAATGCACCAAAAACATATTCAAATAAGTATATGGTTGCGGAAACCATATAAACTGTGTTTCAATTTTTGAGAAACTAATCAGTAGTTGATATGCTACTTAAACGGATAACTTAGACAGAACAAACCTCCTTTACAAATGTATTGCATGTTATTCAAAATAAATCATTCAAGCACGTTTGGAAATTAGTAACTAGGAAATGAATCATTAAGATTACCGGATTAAATATCGAAATTATAGCAGATCAGAAAAATTGGTCTAAAATTTCAAATTAATAAAAGAAATTTACAGCAATGCATCTATTTTTTCAAACATAAGTAAATTCTTTTTTTACTATAACTTAGGTAAGAAACCATTAAAAATACCAATTAAAGACTGTGGCAGGCGAATAGTTGAGTTTATAACTTCAATAGTGGCAATTTTTCATATTTGCTACTCTGATATATAAATTTTTTTATGATTGCTTCTTTTATATAAACAGCGCATCGCGCTGGTACGAATACTAGTCTATATCTATATATATAAAATAGGAGAGGTACAAGCAATGTGTTAGGTTTAATTGATAGATTGAATGGGAAATGGAGGGAAAGAAGTGGAGGGAAAATGAGTTGTTCCTCTTGCTTTATGAAATGAGCCATTGTCCCTCATTGGTAGTGAAAAGAAAAGTTCTCCTACTTAAAAGTAGAAGTACTCCTTCTTGTTACTAAAAGGTTAAGAAGAGGGTCTCTCCTCGCGCTGTCATCGTCGCTCTAATTAATTAACTTATCCAATCCTACCCGTTAGTGACCTAGATCCGCGTGTCTGACCCGCGACCCGGTTCTTTCCCAGATTTTATTTAAATTTCTCACCGTTTTTAAAGTGACTGTTCTGAAGGGTTGCAAACCTTCAAAAACAGTACTTCCGTGGCTATAAATTCGTTTGATTCCTCAGAATTTTCCTTATGAATTTTCTGAACTTCAAAACTTCTTCTTCTTCTGCACAAATAAATTCCTGTGTAATTTACTGCCGTTGAGTGGTTTGCTGACACCGTTGTTTTAGGTACCGATACACCGGTCAGTAAGATCGTTCTATCCTGGAAGGATATATTCCATTAACCTCAGGTACTTGAGGGGAATAATTTCCTTAAGGACACACTGTGCATTCAGTGGGCTCGATTTTCATTCTTAAATATTTTTCAGAGACTGTTCTTACTTTTTCAGTTTCTGTTTTTCCGTTTTCTACTGGTTTTTTCAGAATCTGTCCAGTTTCTATTTTCTGTTTTCAGAAACTATTTTTTGCTATTTCAACGTTTTTGCAATACAGTTTAATAACACAATGCGGTTAAGCCAAGTGGCAAGCTAATAACAAGCCACTTGGCAATTTTAAGACAAAATTTACTTATTAAGTTGGGATAATTTCACGCACTTATACGGACCGTATAAATTTATACGGACCGTATAAGTGTCCGTATAATAATGTCAGGACAGATTTTTATTTTATAAAAGAGCACCCCAAGTTCATTCATTTCATTCTCATTTTCTCTCCACACCTCAAGAACTCTCTAGAACACTCTCCACACTTCTTCTACAAGAATCTAAGAGAAATTAAGGATCAACTTCATCAAACCAAGGAAATCAAGTGAAAGAAACTCACTAGGGTTCATCCAAGACAAGAAATCTCTTTGGAAGTGGAAGTAGGGTTTTGCTCAAGTGAAGTGTTTCCACCTAAAGCTCATTCTCATATTATCAAAGGTAAGTTTTATGATCATTTCATGTTTTTTAGGGTATTGAGGGGTTGAAAGATTTGGTTTATGAAAGGAGGTAGAAGATGGGTCATAAAGATAGGAATAATGAGATTTTGAGTAGTAGTTTGGAGTGAATCATGAATATTGATATGTTGTGATTGTAAGTATGCTATAAGTGACATTTAGAATATGGGATAGACATTATATGCAAGAAAACGTACTAGTATACTATGACCATGATTATGGATGAATTGAAGTGAAATTATGGAATGTGGGTAATGTAGATGAATGAAGATTGTTGGTTATAATGTTGTGAATATTATTACAGATGTTTGGGAATTGATATATGATATGAGGAAAGTTGTATAAACTAAGGAAATGCTGCCCAATTTTTTCTAGCTTTAGTAATCACGTTCATAGAATCGATTAGCTAATGTTAATGCGAATTCTCTTGAAGGTAGAAACGTGAGCATTAAAGGAGAACAATCAAGTGATGGAATTGTTAAACGAAAGAGATATGTAAGGCTAGTCCCTTCTTTCTAAGGCATGAATCCTCCTATCTTTCCATGATTTTCCTACATATCGAAAATTATGAGTCTACGATTATAAAGAGCTTGATACAAGATAAAGAAAAGAGATATGTTACGAGCATGACAATACTGATGATGAATCTAAGTCTAGAAGTCCTAAAGCTCATGATATGACATTCCTACGAAGCTAATGATCCTTGTATGATTCCTATGATATTATTTTCCCTACCTCTTCATGACTTTCTTACATTCCGGGAACTATGAGTCAACGTTGATAGAGAGCTTCTTATGAGATAAAGATGAGAAAAATATCATAAATACGATAATAATGATGATAAGTTTAAGCCTAGAGATTCTAAAGCAAGATATGATGTTTATGAAGTTAATGATCCTATTTACGATCCCTTGATGTTGTTCATGGTGTACACTCACCTTAAAATGTTAGTTCCTTCAAGGTGAGATATGATGAATATGATCACTCTATAATGTAATCGGGGGTTCTCGACCTTATGTCACCCCGATATTGTTATAGATTGTTTATAAGCTCTAATACATATCCTATGACCAATGTTCCGAAAAATTACGAGTCTATATTCACAGAGGGTTTCATATGAGATAAAGGTAACAGACATGTTACGAGCACGACGACAATAATAGTGATGATGATAATGACGACGACGATAATAGTGATAATGATAACGATGACGATGTTAATAGTGATAATGATAATGATGACGACGATAATAGTGATAACGATAATGATGAGGACGATAATGGTGATGATGATAATGATGACGATGATAATAGTGATGACGCTAAAGATGTTTATGGGCTTTTATATATATGTTTCTATGTATGGCTATTACGAAACTCCGAGCTTATATGGTCGGGTAGAATATATATATATAATGCGCCCGCACCACTGTAGTTGGGTACGTATAACACTGAGCCTTACCAGGTACGGATACCACTGAGCCTTGGTAGGGCCAGGTACGGACAACACTGAGCCTTGGTAGGGTCAGGTACGCATAACACCAAGCTTTATTATAGCTGGGTACGTAAGACACCGAACATATATGGTCGGGTATGATACTACTATGTATTCAAATGTATGAAAAGCCCGGAGGACATGTATGTGATACTGTCGAGCCATTACGTGGACGAATACGGATAAGGTTTAATGTGTATGAGCAGATATGATACTATGATATATATATATATATATATATATAAATATATATATATATATATATATATATATATATATATATATATATATATATATATATATATGATACGATGATGTATGCGCTATGATGATACATGTACTATGATTATATATGATATAGGCATGAAAGGTATCCACCCTTAAAGGTTATGCAGGTTATATCTTCATCTTATGTCTTATGATTTCTCTATTATGTTCATTTCATTCATGCCTTACATACTTAGTACAATATTCGTACTGACGTCCGTTTTCTTTGGACGCTGTGTTCATGCCCACAGGTAGACAGGGAGGCAACCCAAATTTATAGAAGCCGATAAGCAGACTTTTGAGAGCACTCCATTATTCCGGAGGTGCCATTGATTTACTGTTTTGTGTACATATATGTTTTGGGCACGACGGGGTCCTGTCCCGTCCATATGTCTAGTACTCTAGTAGAGGCTCGTAGATACGTATGTGTGGGTAGTATGGTCTCATGATTTCCCACATGTGTGTGTATATATATATATATATATATATGTACTATTTTGATAGCCAAAGGGATTATGTATATAAAGGTAAATATGTTTCAAATGAAAATGGTTTTTCCTACGATTATGAGCTTAAGAAATACGACTGTACGCAGGATGAGTAATAGAACGAGTGGTGCTCGGTGGTTAGCCCCGGGTACCCGTCATGGCCCCTAATCGGGTCGTGACAAACTGTTTATGGGAAATACTGCAACAGCCAAGGTTATGGGAAGATACTTCTGACGATGACTTTCGGCAAGGTGCTAACTCTCAACAACGTCTACACATTCCAACAATTAGGAAGAATTTAATTTCAGCCGGACTACTCGTCAAAAACGGGTTTAAGTGCGTGCTGGTTAGTGAGAAAATTGTAATAAGTAAGAATGATATGTTCATAGGAAAGGGCTACCTCACCGAGGGCCTTTTCAAACTTAATGTAATGGTTGTTGACAGTATTAATAAGAATTCAGCTTCGTCTTACTTATTGGAGTCAAATGATTTATGGCATGTTCGTTTAGGACATGTCAACTACAAAACCTTGCAAAAATTGATTAATTTAGAAGTATTGCCTAAATTCGAGTGTAATAAATCAAAATGTGAAATTTGTGTTGAATCTAAGTTTGTTAAACATCCATATAAGTCTATTGATAGGAATTCAGATCCTTTAGACTTAATCCACATAGATATATGTGATATGAAGTCAATACCATCTCGCGGGGGGAAAAAGTATTTTATAACTTTTATTGACGATTGCACTCGATATTGTTATGTGTATTTTCTTAATAGTAAGGATGAAGCAATTGGCGCATTTAAGCAATACAAGAACGAAGTGGAAAATCAATTGAATAAAAAGATAAAAATGATTAGAAGTGATAGGGGTGGAGAATACGTATCTCCTTTTGCAGAGATATGTTTAGAATATGGAATTATTCATCAAACTACTACCCCCTACACACCACAATCAAATGGAATTGCGGAAAGGAAAAACCGAACATTAAAGAAAATGATGAATGCTTTATTAATAAGTTTCGGTTTACCGCAGAGCTTGTGGGGGGAAGCTATCCTCACAGCTAATCGAATACTCAACAGGGTGCCCCACAACAAAACACAATATATTCCATATGAACTATGGAAAGGAAGAAAACCCAACTTGAAATATTTCAAAGTGTGGGGGTGTTTAGCAAAGGTCAAAGTTCCTTTGCCCAAAAGGGTAAAATCGGACCAAAAACTGTGGATTGTATTTTTATTGGATATGCTACGAACAGCAAAGCTTGTCGGTTTTTGGTTCACAAATCCGACAGACCAGAAATTCATGTTAATACGGTACTTAAATCAGATAATGCTGAATTCTTTGAAAATATTTATCCGTATAAAATTGAATGTGAGTCGTCAAATGAAAGATCTAAACGACCGCGGGAAGAACCAAAGGAAAGTACACCAAGTGAAGAGGATCCAAGGCGTAGCAAACGTCAAAGGACATCTACTTCCTTTGGACCAGATTTTGTGACATTCTTGCTTAAAAATGAGCCTCAAACATTTAAAGCAGCGATGTCTTCTTCTGATTCAGCATTTTGGAAAGAGGCAGTCAATAGTGAGATTGAATCGATTTTGAACAACCATACATGGGAATTGGTTGATCTTTCTCCTGGAAATAAACCTTTAGGATCAAAATGGATTTTTAAAAGGAAAATGAAAGTTGATGGCACTATTGACAAATATAAGGCAAGACTTGTGGTCAGAGGTTATAAACAAAAAGAAGGCCTTGATTACTTTGACACATACTCGCCGGTAACAAGGATAACATCTATTCGGGTGTTAGTGGCACTGGCGGCCGTACATGGTCTTGAAATCCATCAAATGGATGTTAAGACAGCTTTCTTAAATGGAGAGTTGGAGGAAGAAGTTTACATGGAACAACCTGAGGGATTTGTGGTTCCTGGTAAAGAAGGGAAAGTGTGCAAACTTGTTAAGTCGCTTTATGGACTAAAACAAGCACCCAAACAACGGCATGCTAAATTTGACCAAACAATGTTGGCAAATGGATTTAAGATCAACGAATGTGACATATGTGTTTACATTAAAAACATTCCAAACCATGAAGTCATTGTTTGTTTATATGTTGATGACATGTTGATAATGAGTAAAGATATTGCCGATATAAATGCTACTAAGCGCATGCTGGCTAGCAAATTTGATATGAAGGACTTAGGAGTTGCTGATTTGATCTTAGGCATCAGAATTCATAAAACTCCACAAGGTATAGCATTATCACAGTCTCATTATATTGAAAGAGTACTTGACAAGTTTAAGTATTTGAATTTCAATGTTGCCAAGACTCCAATTGACGTGAGCTATACATTTCAGAAGAATGAAGGTGAAAGAGGCTCACAATTGGATTATGCAAGAGTGTTGAGAAGCTTGATGTATATCATGAATTGTACGCAACCAGATATAGCATGTGCTATTAGTAAATTGAGTCGGTTTACAGGTAATCCCAATCAAACTCACTGGATGGCAATGAAACGAGTTTTGGGGTATCTGAAACATACCCAAAACTATGCTTTGCATTATAACAAATATCCCGCCGTGATCGAGGGATATAGTGATGCAAATTGGATCACCGGATCATCTGAAGTTAAATCCACGAGTGGATATGTTTTCACAATTGGGGGTGGAGCAGTGTCTTGGTAATCATCCAAACAGACGTGCATCGCTCGTTCTACGATGGAATATGAGTTTATAGTTTTAGACGAGGCCAGTGAAGAAGCTGAATGGCTCCGGAATTTCTTAGAAGATATTCCATTCTGGCCCAAGCCTCTGGGACATATATGCATACATTGTGATAGTCAAGCAGCAATAGGTAGGGCAGGGAACGTTATGTACAACGGAAAATCTCGTCATATACGACGGAGACATAATACCGTGAGACAACTACTCTCTAGTGGAATTATCACTATTGACTATGTAAAGTCTAGAGATGATGTGTCGGATCCACTTACAAAAGGCCTAACTAGAGAGGCGGTTGAAAGATCATCTAAGGGAATGAGTTTAAGGCTAAGGACAAGTCATCATGGCGATAACTCTACCGAGCAGACTGGAGATCCCAAGAGCTAGGTTCAAGGAGATCAAACATAGTTGTGACTGACGGTTCGGCATTATCAAATAACTCAATCTATTCTCATGATAAAGACAATGTTCAAGAACAAGGATAAAACGTTAAGGCTTTTTAAAGAGTTAATAAAGTTTAAGTTTTTTTAATGGTTTCTAAGTTTGGCAGGTTTGACCAAATAGTGTATCTATGCGATAACACGTTTAGGAATCACCTATGTGAGTGTGAAGTGTAAGCCGCTTCAAAGAGGACGATTGTAAAAAGCTCATTCTCTATACACTCATGAAACCAGGAGGTGTTCATGGCTGAAACGAACAAAACCGTAAGAACCATAGACGGTAAAGGATTGATTGTGTGACATGTGGTTGTCTAGGTATACACCAAAGCTCGACGGTTCAAAGATATCAAATCTACCGATTGACCGAGTATATCCGACATATGTTCACTACGGAAAGTTCAAAGGGAAACCTACTTATCCAGATGCAATTAATCCTTGCTTGTAAATTACACACTTGTCCGTGCATTCCTTTATCTTATAGCCATTACATATTCATGTGGGGGATTGTTGGGTTTAATTGATAGATTGAATGGGAAATGGAGGGAAAAGAAGTGGAGGGAAAATGAGTTGTTCCTCTTGCTTTATGAAATGAGCATTTGTCCCTCATTGGTAGTGGAAAAAAAGTTCTCCTTCTTAAAAGTAGAAGTACTCCTTCTTGTTGCTAAAGGGTTAAAAAGAGGGTCTCCCCTCGCGTCGTCGTCGTCGCTCGGCTCGGCTTCGGCTTCGGCTTCAGATTTGGATTTGGATTTGGTCAAATGATCTGATTGATTGATAATCTTTTTGGACCAAATTTTCTTTAATTTTAATTATTTAATTAATTATTATTTATTTAATTAATTAATTAACTTATCCAATCCTACCCCAATCCTACCCGTTAGTGGCCCGGATCCGCGTGTCTGACCCGCGACCAGGTTCTTTCCCAGATTTTATTTAAATTTCCCACCGTTTTTAAAGTGATTGTTCTGAAGGGTTGCAAACCTTCAGAAACAGTACTTCCATGGCTATAAATTCGTTTGATTCCTCAGAATTTTCCTTACGAATTTTCTGAACTTCAAAACTTCTTCTTCTTCTTCTGCACAAATAAATTCCAGTGTAATTTACTGCCGTTGAGTGGTTCGCTGACACCATTGTTTTAGGTACCAATACACCGGTGAGTAAGATCGTTCTATCCTGGGAGGATATATTCCATTAACCTCGGGTACTTGAGGGGAATAATTTCCTTAAGGACACACTGTTCATTCAGTGGGCTCGATTTTCATTCTTAAATATTTTTCAGAGACTGTTCTTACTTTTTCAGTTTCTGTTTTTCCGTTTTCTACTGGTTTTTCCAGAATCTGTCCAGTTTCTATTTTCTGTTTTCAGAAACTATTTTTTGCTATTTCAACGTTTTTGCAATACAGTTTAATAACACAATGCGGTTAAGCCAAGTGGCAAGCTAATAACAAGCCACTTGGCAATTTTAAGACAAAATTTACTTATTAAGTTATGTAATAACATAAATTTGAATTGGAAGTTAAAGTTTTTGAATCTATGGATTGAATTTTGAATTTAAATTGGCAATGTAACTATTTTCTTGTTATAAATTGCATTATAAATTTTTGAACCGATAAGAAGCTAAGTATTGAATATTGAACCAATATCGACTACTCCTACTCCTACATAAAAGCTAAGTATCATTGCTAAGATCTTTTTACTTAGGTAACTTATCTATTTATTTGAAGAAATTAAATTCAAATGGTAAAATAATGAAAATCAACTAATTATTATTAATCAAATTTCAAAACCTATCTACGTCTATAATCAATATCGACATCAATATTTACATCTACTGTCTATTAAGTATCTACATGACACTTAAAGAAAATTTCTTATTCCTAAGAATCATAGTTATGCATTATGAATACCATCCAAATCTTTTGTAGAACACACACACGCCTACACACCATTAAAACAAATTTTTTGAATTGATTTATGAGTTTTTTAACAAATAAATAAATAAAGTTCTTAAATTTAAATTGAAAGCTGTCTAAATTTAACTTAATTATAATTGATAAGATCTTATAATATATCAACAAGTTTCTTTTTCGTGCTTTTATTTACTGAACTTGCGTTTTAAAGTCTTAAATTTGAATTGAAAGTTATTTAAATCCAACCTATATAGCTATATTTATTCATTTATATATATCTGGATCTTTTACTAACTTTTGTAAAAATTAATTTTTTCTAACAGACAAAAGAAGAAAACAAAGGAAGGATGAAATGAAGAAACGTAGGGTAACAGTAGAAAAGCAAGAATGAGGAAGCCTAACCAAATGGTCTTCTTTTATTTTGAACTGATCTCATCATTTCTGGATATTTCTCTCAATTCAATTTATCGATTATAAGATAAGGAAATCTTGGAATCCTATCTTTTCAATATGCATTATATTTAAAATATATATATTTTTAACAAATTAATATGATATTTGAATTTGAATTTAAATGAAATTTGAGTTGGAGTGAAATTCCAACTTCTCTACCCTTTTTTATATATACTCCTAGAGTGATATATCAAGCTAGACTCTCTTTCTTATTGATCATTAGCTCTATTCGTGAATTATGTTTATTGCATTTTCATATTCTTTATTATAAACTTTCACTGTTTTAGCGTTTTCTTTTTTTACATGCAGATGAGTGATGGTCACTGAATTATTTTCTCTGTCTACTATATATTATTGTCGTGAACTCAAGCAAGAAATATTTTTCAGTTTAATTATTCTGATTTTGTTTGTTTAATTTTTAGTAAAAATGAATGCATCCTATCAATGATGGTTATGGTTTATCTATTTAATCCAATTTTGGGAGGAATTTCGAATGAATTATCTAAAGGAGGAAAGAAAATTTAGAAATCAGTAACTCAATAGCTTTTTGTTCGATAGAAAAAATCATTTCTTATTTATTATTTATTGACATTTTAAAGTATTTTCTTCGCAGTCGTTTACATAACTGTTTTTTCTGCTACTTCTTGATTAGCACAGAATTTTTCATAGATCATTCTACCCACTTATGTTGCATCGGTAAGTAGTTATGTTTCTTTTAGCTTGCTATCTCTTATATTTATCTTTATTAGTTTTCTTTTAGTTGTAACATGTTCAAGACAAAGCTTGACACTTTGCGGAGTTAATTATATTGACACGGAGGGTTCCTAATCTCACATTATTTTTCTTTTGTACTTCCTCTTAGAAACCCATCTGCTGCCTCCTCGTTTTTTTTTTCTTTTTTTTTTTTTTTTTGGCCCTTTCAATCACAACATTTACTTTTTACTTTTGCATTTTTTGTTCTTTCCAACCATAGCTGCCATGTGATGAATGTTATGACAAAAATTGATTAATTTTACTGTATATATGATATATAATTAGGGGTGTACAAAGCAAACCGACAAACCGCACCAAACCGATAATCCGAACCAAACCGAGAAAAATACCCGACTAGTGGTTTGGTTTGATTTGGTTTGGTTTTAAAAAGAAAAACCCCGAACACTATTGGTTTGGTTTGGTTTTAGCTAAAAAAAGTCAAACCGAATCAAACCAACCCGACATTACATTGATAAAATTTCAAACATATTTTATACATAGTTATATTTATTTATAATGTAATTTATAAATGTTTCTTTAACTTTTCATAGTTTTTTGTCTTTTAACATATTATTTCAAGCTTGGAATTAGAATTTTGAATGGTTTAATAAGTTTTATAGCTCAATAATATTAGTAACTCAAATAAAACTCAACAAAAATCAAATCAATACTAATGCTAACAAAAGAAATTCATATCTAACACTAGAATGATAATAATTTTGATATTTATTCTTTAGTTTTATATTAGTTTAGAAAGTGAAAATACATAACTTAATTTTATTTTTTTCTTTAATATCTAGTCATGTAATTAATACTTATTAGCCGTACTTATTTTAGCATGACTTAGTACTTTAAGATTATGATCATTTTCTACATGCCTTATAAATTAGTTGTATTTATTGTAGCATGACTTAGTACTTTTAGATTATGACAATTTTATTTTATGCAATTTCATTAATATTTTTCGTTGAATATTTTAGTACAATGTCATCTCTCATCACGTTTTGTGTTATTTTCTTAATAAATATCTTAATTAGATAGTCGTATCTTACTAGGACTAAAGAAATATTTGAAGTACAAATTATATGTTTTGTATGAAGACTTTACCGGAAAAAACCCGAAAAACCCGAGCAACCCGAAAAAACCGAGAAAACCCGAGGTTGAAAAACCCGACTTTTGTTGGTTTGGTTTGGTGTATAGATTAAAAAACCCGATGCAATTGGTTTGGTTTGGTCTTTAAAAAATCCGAACCAACCCGGTCCATGTACACCCCTATATATAATATAAGAGTGGGACAATTAGCCTTATTTTGTTGTAGCTTATATCTTTGTGATGTTAAATGGGATTATATGCTTAATTTATCTCTTCAGTTATATGTTTTTTTAATTATTTTTTTTACCTTAATTCTTATTTGCATCCATGTATCAGTTTATACATGTTTATTATGAAAGGCTCACAGTTTGCTCTTTTTTATACAGGCTCCTCATGAATATACTATTTTTGATTGAAGATCATAGTTTCATTGCAAGCAGAAAATTTACTTCCTCATGCAAGGTAACACTCTCATTTTCTACATATAGAGATCCATAAGAATGTCTTTAACATGTGAAAATTCTTAGAATCAAATGGAATGAGATCCAATATGTTATTATGCACTTCTTGAAAACTAATAGTGTGAGATATTTAATTTTGAATTTAAATTGAAAGGTATGTAAAGATAGTTGAATTAAAATAAAATAAATTTAATCTGAATTTAAATGAGAGATATGAAAAAATGAATTTGAGATAACCATATTTTAATTGACATAAAAAAAATTAATTTGCTTTGAATTAAGAGAAAAATATTTTTATTTGTAATCAAATTTTTAATCTCAATAGGCGTAACCATTGGACTATGGATGTTATGGGTATTGTCATTCGCTCTTATCCTGATAGGTAGCTTATAGGTTTGGTATAATATTTTTTTTTAATGTTTTGTCAAAAATTAGTTAATAAATAAATTCATGCAAAAACCATTCAACATCTTTAAAGGATTATTTAGATAGTCATATTCGTGTAGGATAAGGATCAATAGGATTTTAAATATAGTGTATCTCAAAAAGTTCACTGACTGATATGACTATAATATTTTAGTTCAAATCTTATATATACCTCATTGGATAACAAACAAAATAATGTTAGATTTTCTTTCAAGATTTGGGTAATTATAAAACAAACCTCATTAATAGTACATGTAGCATTTTTCTTTCTTGCATCTCATTTTATTCTTAGGTGATAACTCAAGAGCTAACTCGGATTTAGTATACATATTTCTATTTTAATGCATTTATATTAATTAAAATTTATTTTCTGTTGTTTGGTGACTTATTTAGTTCAATATTACTATTTTGATTAGCAGAAAAAAGAAAGACAAAGGAAGGAGGAGAGAAAATGAATGACGAACTACATAAAAGGAAGGAGGAGGGAAGAACAACGGCAACTTACTTGCAACTTTGAAATCATATTTTCATTATGAAGGTTGTGTCTCCAAATTTACCAAAGCCCTTCGAAGTTTAAAAGATATATAGTTTTAATGAACTATTCCGCTAGATTATCAAAAAAATATCACACGTTTTCCCTCTTTTGTTGTTCAAAGGTCATATTTTAATTTTAATTCTCTTAAATATTTTGTATTGAGACGAGTTGGTGATTGATAAATAGCAAGAAGGCACAAGGTGGATTTTCTCACCTTTGTTTCTATTTATTTATTATTACTTTTTTAAAGCTTGCTTTGTACTTATGTATTTATTGGAATATTTATTTTCTTAATCAAACTTTTTCATATTTGAACTTTAATTTTACTTTTTTTTCCTTCAGATTTCCAGGGAATTGTTGGATAAATAATTCCAAAAAAAAAATTGTTCTCAGCACATTAATTAATTATTGAGGTTGAGTCTTGACTTTCAATAATTAATCTTTTATCATTTCCAATGTTCTTCGTAAATATAAACACTAAAATCACTAGCGTAAGAAGAATGAGACAATGAAGAATTTATAGCGTGTGATAATATAAATTCTGCTCTTGATGAAAAAATGTGTGCGGATCCAAAGATTTTTATATTGGATAAAGAGGTATAGTGGTCTTTTTTTTTTCGAATTTCTTTAGGTATAATACTTGATTTTTTTTTAATTTCTGTTCTTCAAAAGTTGATTTATCATTTTAATTCTCTCAAAATATTTGTGTCGTCATAAGTTGGTGTATACCAAGGAGCACAAGGTTAGATGTTATTTTCATACCTTTACCTTGTTTTCTTATTATTTTAAAAAGCTTCATTTGTACTCATGTATCCACTGCAACTTTTTTTAAAAAAAATTATTTTAACCAAATTTCTTTATTTTTGATCTTCGATTTTTTTTTATTTTTTTTTGGTTAGCTGTTGTAAATACAATTCAAAAATGTTCTCAATATACTATTTACTGAGGTCGATCTTTGGAAGGCATAGTTGGCCTTTTATCATCTTTGATGCTCTTCGTAAATTTAGCACTAAAATCAACAGCTTAAAGAGAAGGAAATAATGAAGAAGAATTTGAATAAGAAGTAAATCTCAGGGTTTTGGCAAGAAATGCAAGGATGTTATTATAAAAAGGAACATATACTTACTAATTTATATGTGGGTAAAGAATGGGAAAACATTGTATTGAGTAGTGTATATTATTATATGATATGAGTTAAAGAAAAAGAATTAACAGTTGCAGTATAAGGAAGTATTTTAAGACATTGGACTAAAAGTTTTAGTAATAAATTAACATCTGTTGTACTTTTTGCACTACATGTTCTTTCATTTGGTTCTATCATTGATGGTCCAATCTTTGATGTTTCTATTATTTTCCAATATTGAACTCGTGGTCGGATAGTTATTCTGCATGGGCAATAATATTTAGCCAAGTCGCAAATTATTAGAAAATCAGAAAAATTCATATTTATAAGTAGTACAATAACATCGAGTGTAGTTAATTTTGAATTGAGTGCGCTTATATTGTGAATATGATTTGAACTATAAACCTTTTAAATTGAGTGTTGTTAATTTTTTTTTATTTAGACGAAAGATAAGAAATTCATTTTTAGTATAAAGAGGAATTAAGATAGGAGTAATAATTTAGAAAAACTTAAATATTAATATAAATTTTTCCAGTGAATATTAACAAAAAAGAAAAAGAAAGGGGGTGGAGGGGGAGCAATTGAAAATAAAATCTGTGAGAGATGATCATAAAAATTAGATATCAAAACTTCCTTCTTTTTAAGCTAAAAGCATGTTAAAGAATATTCTGACATCCTTTAATTTATTTTTCACGCGTAGGAATATTAGAAATTGACTTATAAAGAGAAATTAAATGATCTCCAAATCTCCACAAGAATGACAATTTATAAGTAATTAGATTTGTTATAATAATAATAATAATATAAACTAGATGATAATTTTCAATGATTAGTTTCATTTCATGCCCATCGCGCATCGCGCGGGTACGAATACTAATATATAAAATAGGAGAGGTATAAGTAATGTGGTTAAGCCAAGTGACAAGTTAATAATAAGCCACTTGGCAATTTTAAGACAAAGTTAATAAACATTGTAATAATAATATTTTAATTGAGATTAAAAAAAGTTTTGAATTTGAAATGAAAGATAAAGATCATTTAGAATTTAAACATAAAATATAGATATTTGAGTTTAAATTGAGTTTGAGATTATCAGGTGATGTATGTATGATACATTCCGAATTTGTTACCGATTATGTGTATCTTTGAGTTTATCTTCTTTTTGGAGATAAAACAAATCAAATTTTAAAAAGAAAAGAAATATTTCAACATTTTAGCATGAATTACGTATAAGTCTAGAATTTGATTTTAAACCAAATTCAATGATTAGCCTTTTTTCTTTCTTCAACTGTCTTTTGTTGCAAATCATCTTTTAATAATAATAATAAAAAAAAATGACAATATATATATATATATCAGATTTTTAATAAGAATTTTGAATTTGAATGAGAGAACAAAATTTTTAAATTTGGATAGGAATATAAAACTCAAGTTTCAACCATACAGCATTTTTCAACTCCAGCCAAATTTCAAAATCGGATGTGTATCATTTATCCCTTTCCCAGTAATTGTGTGTGTGGAATCTTTAATCTACTTTTAATTGAAAGTTAAAACATTTGAATTAATTATTATTAGTTTTTATTTTGATTTTAGATATAATTTTTGAATTTGATTCGAAGATATACAATATCTTTCAAAGATAATCCTAAAGCTTGGGTTCTATCCAAATTTCTATAGATGTACTCAGTCAAACTAATCAGTAATTCAAACCGATATGTAGATAAGATGAAGATAAAATATTTAGAAATATATATACATACATATTTTAGATGTATTTGAAGAACTCCACCAGTTCATGAATTCTTCCACGTTTTGTTTTTCTTCTTCTCTTGTGCTCAAATTATTTGCATTTTGTTGCTTTCAAAATTGTACCGAGCTTAATTATCTCTTAATTGCAGGACGTTCAACATGTTGAAGCGAGACTATTGAGAGAAGAGCTTTCGAGGTAAAGCAACTCATCATTTTTTATTTTGAGCATCCAAGTTAGTTTTATATTAATTACATACAAAAAATTTTACAAGCTGAGTCAGTGTCATTTGATTTATGTGATAGTAGATAATTAAATTTTTGGAATAGTAATTACTTCTTTATAATATATAAAACTAAACTAAACTATGGAAGCTCCACTTATTTAATGATTTGGACTACTAATAAGGTTCTCAATGAGGTTTTACCAACATTTTTCTAATATAATTAATTTTAGAATGGATAATGTGTTAAAATAAGTATAATTTAATCTTATATGTCACCGAACAGATTTTTAATATGCACAATTACTTTTTAAAAATTGAAACCATGTGGTAGTGAATTAAGTAGTAGCGTGTTTCAAGAAAGTGAGGGGGGAGGGGGGGGGGGGGGGGTGTCACGCCCCGAACCATGGCCTGGGCGTAACACGGCACTCGGTGCCTGACTGCATGTGACCGAGCGAACCACATGGCTTGCTGAACCATCATAAGGCATACATGAGCGGAAATATAACGTGAAGTGCATGATGAGCTTTTATAAAATATAGTAAGTCATAATATTAAACATAAATACTTGATTAAGTCATGAATGCGGACAATATCATAAGTGAGCCAAACCGGCTAACCAACTCTGGAAGTCTAACATGACACTTGTCTTATCTATGAAACCTCTAACATGAGTCTGAAAAACACGTAACATACTTGCTGGGACAAGGCCCCCAGCATACCTTTAGATGCAAAACTAGATAAAGAAAGATAATGCCTAAACCCCGAATGAGATGGGGCTCACCAATAAGCTGGTACGTACAAATCCTAATGAGCAGAGGCGTCGTCCTGTAAATCCGTACCTGCATAGTGAAATGCAGGCCCCCAGGCAATAAAAAGGGACGTCAGCACATTGAATGTACTGGTATGTAAAGCAACTGAAAGAAATAACATGCGACATAGAATAACATGATAAGAACTGAAACTGAAAACCTGGACATGAACATGAGCATGAGCATGGGTACATATATATATATATATATATATGTAGGGAGAGCATTTCATAAACCGACATGTGATATCACCACGTGGGTACGTGGAGTCTGGTACCTCGCCGGACCAGCAGAGCCCTTATACCTTGCCAGGGTATAAGGTGGTAACGTGCCTGATGGATCCATTCAGTGTAAAATTAAGATATCGTCCTAACTGGGCGGAGTGATCCTTGTCCTACGGTGGCTACGTAGTTTCACGCTGTCTGACCTTCTCGGTAATTCGTGCAACTCCCAAAAACATGAACATATAGTTGGCTAAGAAGCCCATGATTTTCGTGAATTAACTTGTACTTATCTTGTAATCATGATTTCACGAAATAACTTGTAAACATAGTTTCATGAAATAACTTGTATTTAGCATGTGTATTTCTTGTATCATGGCATGAAAGTAATTATATGATTTAATTACATGAAAACTTGTATACATATAGGATATTCATGAAATAATCTGTTACACCTTGGAAATTCATGTCGTCGCATAGTGAATGGGCCAACGCGAGCTTGAGGATAACAGGAAGTTCCTAAGACTATAAGACGAATATTTGGTGGTCTTAGAATGTGTACGTCAAGATCTTGAAGTTATATGAATTGATGGAATAAGGATTGATAAGGATAAGTGAAGTATAAGTGAGGTTTAGTAAAGGTTCCGTAAATTATTGTGTTAAGAAGGTTGTATAATGATTGGAGATCAAACGAAACGACGAGAACAACTTCGTAAAAAGCTGTGAGTTCCACGACCCCTTTCACAGACCGTATACTGGTCCGTGGAATACCCAGTAGAGATGATGGTCTTCTGGTGGTGATCCACGACCAGTTCCACGAACCGTACAATGTTCCACAGACCGTGAAAGTGTCCGTGGAAGTCCCGACGAGCTGAACAAGTTCTGATTATATAAATGTGTTCCCACTTCATTTATTTCATTCCCACACTTTTCTATCTCTCTCAAGACTTCTAGAGAATTCCACACTCTTCATCCACAAGAACTCAAGAAAGATTGGTGATCAACTTCATCAAACCAACAAGAATCAAGTGGAAGAAACACATTAAAGTTCATCCAAGTCAAGGAATTCCTATGGAAGTGAATTAGGGTTTTGGTGCAAGAAGAGTATTCCTACTCAAGGCTTATTTCTACACTATCTAAGGTATGTTTTATTATCTTTCCATGTGGATTAAGGGAATGAGAAGTTGAAACACTTGGATTGTAGAAGGGGTATAGGAAATGGGTCATAAAGATGAAAGTAATGAAGTTCTTGAGTTGTAGTTGAAATGAATCATGCTTATTGAGATGTTGTAGTTATAAGTATGTTATAAATGACATGTAGAACATGGGTTAAACATTAAATGTGCGAGAACATAATAGTGAACTATGACCATGATTATGGAGACATCTAAGTGAAAATTGTGAAATATGGATAAGGGGATGAATGATGATTGTTGCTTATAATATGGTGAATGTGATTATGGATGTTTGGGAATTGATATACTATATGAGGAAAGTTGTATAAACAAAGGAAATGCTGCCCAATTTCCCCTAGCTTTAGTATGTACGTTTAAGTAATTGATTAGCTAATGTTTATGCGACTTATCTTGAAGGTAGAAACGCGGGGCATTGAAGGAGAGCAAGCAAGTGATAGATTAGTTAAACACAAAAGGTATGTAAGACCAAACCTTTCTTTCTAAGGCATGAATCTTTCAAATTTTCCATGATCCTCCTATACGATGGAGACTATGAGTCCACGAATATACGAAGCGACATACGCACGTGATTAAGAAAGGAAATACGATACGAGCATGATAATGATGATGATGAACATAAGCATGAGAAATCCTAGTATAATAAAAGATGTCCATGAAGCTAATAATCCTAAGTATGTTTTCATCGATGCTTCTCCTTGCGTACACTCACCTTAAATTGTTAGTTCCTTCAAGGTGAGATATGATGTTGATGATTACTCCATAATATAATCAGGGGTCCACGACCTTATGTCACCCCGACATAGCCATAGTTACCTTCAAATCCTAGTGTATATCTTAAATGATAAATGTATAATGATGCTAAGTCATGATATGTCTATAAGATGATCGATAATATAAGATTATGTTATGCCTATGATATGTGTAATAATGATGAAGCTGTGATGGATTATATGATGATGTGACTCCACCGTGCCTAGATGGTCGGGCATGTCACCGCTAAGGCGGGCTGCATATGATTCCACCGTGCCTAGATGGCCAGGCATGTCACCGCTAATGCGGGCTGCTGTGATTACACCGTGCCTAGAGGGCCGGACATGACACCACTAATGGGCGGCGTATGATGGTTACCCGGACGCGGGTTAACGATGAGGATTATGATGTGGTGATATATGTGCCATAATGACATATGTACTATGATTATATAAATATACGATGTATGTATGAGATGTATCCACCTATGAAATTGAAGCAGGTTATACCTTCCTCTTATGGTTCATGATCTTTCTATTACGTTTATTTCATTCATGTCTTACATACTCAGTACAATGTTCGTACTGACGTCCGTTTTCTTTGGATGCTGTGTTCATGCCCACAGGTAGACAGGGAGGTCAGCTTGACCCAGACTCATAGGAGCTGTCAGCTGATTTGAGAGCACTCCATTGTTCCGGAGGTGCTACTTGGTTTATTCTTTTGTGTGTGTGTGTGTGTGTGTGTGTATATATATATATATATATGTCTTGTCCCGTCCATATGCCTAGTACTCTAGTAGAGGCTCGTAGATGCGCATGTGTGGGTAGTATGGTCTCACGATGCTACGATTGTATATATATATATATATATATTATTTTGATAGCCGAAAGGCTTACGTATATAAAAGTATTTATGTTCTCAAATGAAAAATGATTTTCTTATGCTTTAAGTATGAATTTGATAAAAGGATGATTAATGGGTATGATGAGTAATAGAACGAGTGGTGCTTGATGGTTAGCCCCGGGTACCCGTCACGGCCTCTAGTCGGGTCGTGACATAATCATCCTTAGTAAAAAACATGCATGCAAGAACCCATGGAATAAAATATGGGTTTTCATGGATTACAGACAGATTCTCAATAATCATAATGAGTATCAAGAACACAATGGTAGAATAATAGCAATTCAAACATAATATAGTCATAGACATGGACCTAGGGTTATCATGAGCATAGTATAGAATAGAAACCCTAGTTTTGTAAAGTTTCATACTTTATGGATTAGGAGGCGTGGGGAAGAACAATGATGTTCCCACACGTAGATAGTAACTCTACATACCTGGTAATGCTCCAAACTTGAATTAAAGACTTTAACTTTGAAGAAGATTTCCAAAATCTTGAATCTTGAACCTTGAGATGGGTTTTCTTGAAAACCCTAGGTTAGGAATGATGATTCTTGTTTAGATTACAAGGATATATATTAGAATTGACTTGGAATGATTATAATAGGCTTACCTTAGTGTTCTTGATGATGGGAGAGAATAGAAGGTCGTTCTAGGGCTTGGGGGTGTGAAGAATGAAGTGAAAAGGCCTTAAAACGAAGTTTTAAAATTGATGTCGGACCCATTTTACTGCCCATAAAATTTTTACGGACCGTATATCCCACCGTAAATCAATTACACTGATTTGGGCTTTCTGGACCAATTTTACGGCCTAAATATACAGCCCGTATATTCCACCGTAAATCGGCAAAACACTGTTTTAGTAAAACGGGCATAACGTTTTGTAAAGATGTCTGTTTGACCTCCATAATATACCGTTGGAAGGTATTTCAAAGATCTACAACTTTCAAGAAGAAAAGTTTCCCAAATTCCTTACATATTTTTCCGTATACTCATTTTAATTGAAGCATGGTGCAAACTCACTTGAAAACACGCTCCGTAGGGTAGCTTCCGACTTTCCTTTGCTCAAGGACTCTTCTCATGTCTTGATTGGGTTTCAAACACAATTTATACACTACTCAAATTGGGTTCATTATACTCCCGTCTTATGAGTCAAATCTTAGCCCGAGTACACGAGGTGTTACAGGGGAAATCAAAGAAAAGAAACTAGATTATTTAATGAAAGCAAAATTGAATATTAAAAGTTAGTTTATAATATTATATTTATTACTTTTAAAAATTTCGAGGAATCTATATAGCCGTAATCCTTAATGTAGGAAAAGGATAAATGGTATCTTGAAATCCTATCTAAGATCTCTTCAAAAAATTACTCGGTAAAATATTATTCTTCAAAAAACATATCATATTCCTAATAGCTTATCAACTGGTATTGTTTTTGAATTTGACTTTAAATGAAATTTGAATTGAATTGAAATTTCGGTTTGTTAACCTCTTACATATACCCCTTCATGTAACACATAAGTCAAATAATGTTTTCTTCTTAAAGTTACTCCTCTTGCCACCTCTTTGATTTGTCATTATATTGGTACATTAGTTAAAAGAGTCTCCATATGCTTTAATTTATTTTTTGGTTTTTGTTGTGTTTCATAGTGCAACAAATGCCATGGGAAATGATAAAGATATGACTCTGTTGTGTGAGTTGAATGAAGATTTTTGTTTAATTAGTTCATTTTGTAAGAATGATTTTATATGACTATATCATGTGATGTGGTATTTTATGATTTAATTTGTATTGCTTTCCACCATTTTGTTGCATAAGTTACTTTCTTGCTTTGAAACTTTCATTAATATCTACGATGAATTCATATCATAAGTTTTTTTTTTCCAGTTTTGTACGGATGTTTTGGCGGCATTAGAATGTTCAAAGATAGATTTCAAGAAGATAAAAGGTTTCGATCTTAAACTCGGATTAATTGGTTTTTTTTTTTTTTTTTTTTTTGGGGGGGGGGGGGGGGGGGGGGGGGGTCATTATGATAGAAGATACAATTTACTAATAATTCCAGAGGAAGTTGCTTTGGTGTTTGGGAGATTTTAAACTTTCTATATGCGATAGGTATATTTGTTTACCCCTAATTTTAGGTAATCAATTAAATTTGAGAGTGAGGTATAGGATATGTGGTTGAGGTTTAATCTATTTGGTTGAAAAAGATATATATGGATATTCTATGAGCAAGTGAATAATAATCGATGGTTTGCACTAAATATATGTATTTAATAATATACGATTATTGTTTAATTGAATAAAGCTAAAGAAGAACACACTAAATCCGGACCAAGATCAGAGAATGAGGGGAGATTTTATATATTTTGCTATTACAATGTTCTAGAACTGAAGAATCCAACCCTTCAAAGTAGGGTAATGACCCCTATTTTTCTTATGGGCCTTATACAACATAAAGCCCTTTTGAATAAAGAAAAACCTTAAAAGGATAAGGTTGGGTCGTACGGTCTGACACTTGTACGACAGGTAGTACAATGTGACAGAACGGTCTTGACGCGTGGCAATTGTGTAACGGATCACTCGGACCAACGGCCATGAACAACCGAGCCAACGGCCACGATCAACAGGACCAACGACCACGATCAACTCGGCTATGGAGAAATCGGATCAAACGATTTCCTTCACTTTCTTCGTGTCACGACCTAACCCTATGGGCCGTGACTAGTGCCCGAGCTGGACACCCATACACACCTACTTACCAATCGACATATCCCTAACTCATTCATATCCAACATATATCCATTTATATAGATACTGAGAACAGATGTCGTCTTAAGCGGTCACATATATCATACATATCATATAGAAGCCGCCAAGGCTGTCGTGGAACATATTATCCAAAACATATATATATACATACGTACAAGCCGTTAAGGCTATCATAGCAAGTGGAACCGCTTAGACGCAAGACACACAGACATATCTGAACCACAACGACCCATGACCCACACACATGTCTACAGGCCTCTAACAAACATAACAGAATCATGTGACGGGACAGGGCCCCGCCGTACCCCTGAATATATACATACACATGTACAATGAAAGAGTCTGTACCAAATGTGGGCCCCAGGACAAGGGAGCACTCCAAAGCAGCAGAAAGATGGCCTAAGCTGTGGGGTCACTCACGTAAACGTCTGTACCTGCGGGCATGAAACGCAGCCCCCGAAGAAGAGGGGGTCAGTACGGAAAATGTACTGAGTATGTAAGGCATGAAGTACAGTACAGGGGATCATAGTCAAAAATAGAAACTCCCCAGAACCAGTATAACTGTGTGAAATCATCAATACGTTTCCTTTATGTAGTGAAGTAGTATATTTCAAATCATGAATCATACATATATACAAATTTATATATATATATATATATATATATATATATATATATATATATAACGTGTCCCGGCCCTTTAGTGAGGGACTCGGTGAATAAGGTCATGCATGTCAACATGTCAACATCATACAGCATATATACATATAACGTGTCCCGGCCCTCTAGTGAGGGACTCGGTAGATAGAATCATGTATGTCAACATCATGTATCATGTTTACATATAACGTGTCCCGACCCTTTATTAAGGGACTCGGTGGATAGAATCATGCATGTCAGAATCATATACCATATATACACATAACGTGTCCCGGCCCTCTATTGCGGGTTTCGGTGAATAAAGTCATCATATGTCATCCTGGCCACCATCCCCGTATCATCATATCATCATATACATATACATATACATATAACGTGTCCCGGCCCGCAAGTAAGAGGGACTCGGTGAACAATGCAGAGGAGTGCGCACGATAACATATCCTTGCCCGGGCTCAGAGAAATCCAAACTGAGGCTTGCACAAACAGAATAATGCGAAACCATATGCACATAAATCAAGACTCGATAGACAAGTATACTTACCGACTCCTGAAGGCTCTGAAACAAGTTTCGGGTCAATCCGACTTAGTATGAGAAAGTTATGGACGCTTGAAGTACAAAACCTTCTACGAGCATTTCAGAAGCCATTTTTGGAAAATCGAAGCAATAATCATATCAAGTATTTTTCGGATATCGTATAGATCAAATCAAATATAACTTTTGGAATCATATGTACATATCAAATTATATCAAAGACTCAATGGAATAGTCGAACGTGTTAGCATTTGAAAAATCGAGACTTTAGTCATATCGATTATCTTTCGAATACCATTCGGAAACATATCAACTAGATATTCGGTCATCATATATACGCATCAAAATCATATGAGGTAGCTTATGGAAATCAAGAACGTTAGCCATCCTAGTGGCTCTAAGAGCAGGAATTTCTTTAGAATCATACATATACGTCATTTGCTCGTTTCATAAAGATCATGCCAAAAGAAAGAAAGGTAAGCCTTACATACCTTGCCCGCTTTCTACGCTAATCCGAACTTAAGCCTTTGGCTTCGCAAGATCTACAACAATATTCATACATACCAAACATTAGCCATAACACTTAAGAGTCCAATTCTAAACCAACACTTTATTTACAGAAATTTCGGCAGCATTTTCCCTGTAAATATCACAACCCCGAGAATTCAACTCGGCCAAAAATACAAAAACAAATCCGAGAATTTAACTCGGCCAAAATATCAACAACAATACCAACAATTATTCTAACAATATCCACAATCGGTTCAAAACGCATACTAACATTAGCAACTTCTTTCTACAAACTTCAACGGCGTTTCACTTATATTCACTTCATATTTGCTCACACATTCAAGTACTAATCCGAAACTATTCAAACAATATTCAAGAACACTTCAACAATCCGCCTTACATTCCAAACGGCCAAACCAACATACTACCCGAAACCTTTCAAACCCAACAAGAACAACAACAATACATTTTCTTCTTCCAAATTCATGAACTATACCAACAATTCACATGCTAGCAACATTGTTTTCCATAAATACAAGAAGACTATATTCAAATCACATTAAATTCTAAAACAACTCTCCAACCATCACAACTTCACTAGAATCATTAAACTTTCATTATCAACATAGCATCCACAACGACAACGACCAAAACACTAGACAAAATAAGTGAGTCATTATTCTTACACACACACACACATACACGGCCACACACACTACATATACACGGCCACCACACAACTTCCATATTTTCATGAATTTCACTCATTTCTACATACTACAACATACACAACCATCCATAACATATAAAAGAAGATTGAATCTTACCTTTTCCACTTATCTTCCTTCTTGGCTAAAGTTGCTCCTTCCAAGAATAGATGTTTTTCTTGCTCCAATAATTATACCACGTTAAAGAGGACCCTTGAGTTAGTAGGAATACTAGAAGAAAATAATTTTTGATCAAAGTTTTCTAGGGGTCAATTTTTGGTGGTCATGGCCGAATGGCCCTTTGGTTTCTCTCCAAAGTTCTTGAAATTTCTAAGTATGGAAAAGATGATGGATTAGTCATCTTTTTAGTTGCATATATTAAACTCCCATGTGGTCTTGGCCCATTTACCGTGGTCGGCCACCTTGGCCTTTTTTCAAGCCCAGATCCTTTTTTTTTTCTTATTCCAAGCCCATTTTATTTCATGACAATTTTTTTTTTGGTCTTGCAATTCATGAAAAACTATTTTCCAAATTCCGAATTTACCCTTAGCTTTCTTCAATATTACCATGAACCATCTTGTGAAATTCCCTTTTTTCCCCTAGCCTTTCTTAATTTTCCATACTAATAATACTTACAAGCAATCTTGTGCATTAAGTCAAAACCGGAATATAGCCTTGTGTTCAACTCATCGTAGCTATCTTGAAACATTCAAATGTACAAAATGTGGGATATAACATCCTCCCCCCCTTTAGAACATTCGTCCTCGAATGTTAGACTGACCTCATGGGACATTGTAATACTTCGGGGAGGTCTCCTCTATAATTGTCACACACGATCATTTATTATATCCGTTGTAGAAGCTTAGATTACCTGTGGCGTAGAAAACAATTAGGGATACTTCCTCTTCATTTCTTCTTCCGGCTTCCCAGGTCGTCTCCTCTTTATTATTGTTTGGCCGCAATACTTTAACCGGAACCACGTCTTTGGCATATAACATTATCACCTGACCATCCGTTATGGACACAGACTATTCCTTATATGGTAGCTTCTATGTCACTTAGATGTCATTTATATAAACACTTGGGAAGGGTCACCAACACATTCGCGAAGCATAGGCACGTGGAAGACTGGATGTACCGCTTCTAATTCGGTGATATCTCTGATTCATGGGTGACTTGCCAATCTTACGGACAATTTGATAAAGCCTACTATATCTCAAATTGAGCTTTCCCTTTTACTCTTACATTCTAAGTGTTTATCCAATCATGACTTTGTCGCTAACGAGCATAATGGTTATGTTCCTTTCCAAGGCCAGTTTATTAGTATCCAAAACGTATATGCATGATATTGCTTTGCCATTTCTAATCCTTCGCAGTCCAACTATACTCATGACAATTCATGATTCGAATTCAGTTAATTTCTTAACTCGCAACATCTTGGGGTCCTTGCCGTAACTTTTCCTCGTTTCCTTTCCTCACATTCTTCGATGCCAATATCCTTGTCTGTAACTTCCTTGGATTGGTGATCGTTTCATCAATCGTCATTCCTTGTTGGTTCTCCGGCGCGGACTCCTTATAATTGTAATTGGGTATAGCTTCATGTTAATTATCCTTTCAATTCCATAGCATATACCCCAATGCTCAGTATGATTAATAGTCCATGAACTATCTTCTAATACCCGGTGGCTTCGTTTATCTTTTATTCATATAAGCAGTGCGCTTCCTTTCTTCGGGAAGCTATCCACTACCAACTATTGTTACTTCATTATAACTGTTGTCACCCGAGGCGTCTTTTGGATTTGTTATCCTTAATCTCTTTCTTGGGGAGTAGCTTTCTTCTCTTATTGTTTGTAGCATCGGCTCTGAAGTTCGTAAGATATTACTTTTATTCGCGCGAATTGGTTCCACTCTTAAGTCACCCTCCAGAAAGGCTTCTCTATGCTCAAATTAACTATACCAACATGGCTGTGGAATTATCCTTCCTTTGATGAGTAGTCAGTCGGCTATCGCCAACTTATTAAAATATCCTCCATACTTCCATATGCTTGCCCTATTTCCACCGTTGACCTTCCTCAAGTTTGTTTCTCTTTTTGTCCTATACTATCACATTCTAGTCCTTTTACAGAGTTGTCCCTTAAATTTCTACGCAAATGGTGTCATGCTTGCCCGTCGGCTCTTCTGGAGGTTTTGCTCAATCATGTTTCTTACCTTTCACTTTTTCCGACATTTTGATCTCCTTACCTTCCATTTACTCACTCTCTTTCTTTTCCAAATATCGTTGTATTAGAATTTTCCAATCTTACCTGTAGTGAAATCAATATCAGTCTATTTCATAACCTTTGTACCATACCTTTCGCTTTGTCTCTTGAATTCCGTCCAATTAATGTCTTCTGTACATCGCAACACTAGTTGCCAGGCTTCACCTATTGAGCGATACAGTCATAAATGGGATGTCATACGCACACACATACATTTACTACCATTTCGCTCACAAAACATTTCCAAACGCTATTCAAACTTATTCTGATTCCAGAGTTGCGTTGCGCTTTGTTCTTCTTCATTGGCCTAGTCTGCCTTAGCCTAAGGTTTCTAACTGTTCTGCATATTCTAATTTCCTTTAGGTTATCCCAATTTCCCATTTGTCTCTTATATCTACATTTGTGGAAATTCTAGTACACTTCCCAGGGGGTCACCCATCCCAAAATTGCTCTGGCCTTAGCACGCTTAACCTCGAAACTTTAATGCATTTCGATGCGTTAATGCTAATATAATTGCATCCACTACCTCGCACCACCTTTATCACGTAATCTAAGGCAAGTCGGGGTCTTAACAACTTTCAAAAGGTTCTCGTAGCGGGTCCCACCCCGATCTAGAGAGGGTCTTTTATTTTTCTGACTATGTAATTACCGAGTTAGCCTTTTAAATTCTCAACATTCACTTTTTATCTGTATGGATAGCTACCTCAAACGGTTCTATCAGTACGGGTTTTATCCCAATTCTACTAGCAACCAGGGGGAAAAATATATCTATAAATGCATATACATTTCGGAGGACGATAAGTAGTATACCTGTAATTACATTTGGTGACGCCTCCTGATCCTGCCGGCTGGCCAAAACATATATGCGGTTTGAAGGACAGCTAGAACCGGAAACTCCGCCACGACCTCTGCCGCGGCCTACCGGTATCGGCATACCCTGCCCCGTAGGGCGCATGGCTACAGAAGGGGAAGATGAACCAACAACTGACCCGGTGGGCTGGGCTGAACCACCTGGACCACCCCTAAATGGGCACTCCCTCATAACATGGCCTTGACGGCCACAAGAAAAACAGGCATCGGTGGCGAGGCGACATTCCCCCGGGTGACGCCTGCCGCACCGAGGACACTGAGGCATAGATAGCCTCGTCTGACTGAACCCTCTGCTCTGCTACGAATCTGAGGCCCTGGAGCTTTGACCCGCTCCTGAATATCCTGTATTATCAAATCTCTTACCAGTAGACTGTGGGGGTACACTCCGTGCTGGTTGAGAAGAATGTCTGCTATACTGCTGCTGAGGCTGGCCGCCTCGAGACTCCCCAAAATATCCAGCTGATCTAGCCCTCTTGGGCTGCCTCCTATCACGATCTCTATCGGGCTGACGCCCTCTATGTTGATCCTCCATTCCTTGTGCGTATGCCTGCAGCCGTGCAATATCCATCCCGGACTGAGATGCCATCGCCATACAACTATCAATCAGGTAGTCATCCAACCCTATCACATATCGGTGCATCCTGTCAGTCATATCAGCCACGATAGTGGGCGCATATCTGGCTAGGGAGTCAAACTCTAGGTTGTACTCTCGGAAACTCCTGCCCCTCTGTCTCAGCTGTAAAAATCTGTCAACCCTTGCTCGCCGCATCTCGGGCGGCAGAAAATGGCCGAGAAAGGCTGCTGTAAACTCGTCCCACACAGTTGGGGGAGCATCCTCGCCTCTAGACAGCTCCCAGGACTCATACCAATTAACCGCTACATCACGCAGTCTATATGAAGCCAGCTCGACAGACTCAGTCTCAGAAGCTCTGACTAATCTCAGCGTACGCTGCATCTGTCGAATAAAATCCTGGGGATCCTCCTCGGGCTTGGACCCGTAGAACTCTGGGGGATTACAGGTCAAGAAATCACGAACCCTCAGACTGTCACCTCTATCCACATCATCACCCCCCTAGCCCGCGTCTGCGAGCCTGGCCTGCTACTAGCCTCGTCAATAACTGTACAACATCTCTCATCGCCCTGTCCTCTACTCCTGGTTGAGGAGCTAGTGGCTCGGGCGCTGGAGCCTCTGGAGCTAATGGTGGAGCCGCCTCCTGATCCATGGTGGCAGCGGCTGCTGCTCCAGGCTCCTCTAATAGTGGGGGAGTAGCAGAACCCGCTGACTAGGGCATAACCTCGGGTATAGTCTGGGCACGGGCCCTGGTAACTCTCTGGGCCTGGTTAGTCTCTCCAACTGCTGCTGACTTGCCCTTCTGGGCAGCCGTCGTTTTTCTCGGAGGCATTGCTGAAAACATAACATTTCGTCAGAAAGGAACCATCCTAATGATACCGCTCTATCGCACGATCTAAGATCGAAAGAAAAGGTAACACCCTAAATGTCCTGTAGCTTCCTGTTTATAGATGTGGTGCACAACACACCGATAAACAAGACTCTACTAGACACGGCCTGTAGACATTCCGAGGACAAATCGCTCTGATACCACTTTTTTCACGACCCAACCCCGTGGGCCGTGACTAGTGCCCGAGTTGGACACCCATACACACCTACTTACCAATCGACATATCCCTAACTCATTCATATCCAACATATATCCATTTATATAGATACTGAGAACAGATGTCGTCTTAAGCGGTCACATATATCATACATATCATATAGAAGCCGCCAAGGATGTCGTGGAACATATTATCCAAAACATCTATATATACATACGTACAAGCCGTTAAGGCTATCATAGCAAGTGGAACCGCTTAGACGCAAGCCACACAGACATATCTGAACCACAACGACCCATGACCCACATACATGTCTACAGGCCTCTAACAAACATAACAGAATCATGTGACGGGATAGGGCCCCGCCGTACCCCTGAATATACATACACATGTACAATGAAAGAGTCTGTACCAAATGTGGGCCCCAGGACAAGGGAGCACTCCAAAGCAGCAGAAAGATGGCCTAAGCTGTGGGGTCACTCACGTAAACGTCTGTACCTGCGGGCATGAAACGCAGCCCCCGAAGAAGAGGGGGTCAGTACGGAAAATGTATTGAGTATGTAAGGCATGAAGTACAGTACAGGGGATCATAGTCAAAAATAGAAACTCCCCAGAACCAGTATAACTGTGTGAAATCTTCAATACGTTTCCTTTATGTAGTGAAGTAGTATATTTCAAATCATGAATCATACACATATACAAATTTATATATATATATATATATATATATATATATATATATATATATATATATATATATATAACGTGTCCCGACCCTTTAGTAAGGGACTCGGTGAATAAGGTCATGCATGTCAACATGTCAACATCATATAGCATATATACATATAACGTGTCCCGGCCCTCTAGTGAGGGACTCGGTAGATAGAATCATGTATGTCAACATCATGTATCATGTTTACATATAACGTGTCCCGACCCTTTATTAAAGAACTCGGTGGATAGAATCATGCATGTCAGAATCATATACCATATATACATATAACGTGTCGCGGCCCTCTATTGCGGGTCTCGGTGAATAAAGTCATCATATGTCATCCTGGCCACCATCCCCGTATCATCATATCATCATATACATATACATATAAAGTGTCCCGGCCCGCAAGTAAGAGGGACTCGGTGAACAATGCAGAGGAGTGCGCACGATAATATATCCTTGCCCGGGCTCAGTGAAATCCAAACTGAGGCTTGCACGAACAGAATAATGCGAAACCATATGCACATAAATCAAGAATCGATAGACAAGTATACTTATCGACTCCTGAAGGCTCAGAAACAAGTTTCGGGTCAATCCGACTTAGTATGAGAAAGTTATGGACGCTTGAAGTACAAAACCTTCTACGAGCTTTTCAGAAGTCATTTTTGGAAAATCGAAGCAATAATCATATCAAGTATTTTCCGGATATCGTATAGATCAAATCAAATATAACTTTTGGAATCATATGTACATATCAAAATATATCAAAGACTCAATGGAATAGTCGAACGTGTTAGCATTTGAAAAATCGAGACTTTAGTCATATCGATTATCTTTCGAATACCATTCGGAAGCATATCAACTAGATATTCGGTCATCATATATACGCATCAAAATCATATGAGGTAGCTTATGGAAATCAAGAACGTTAGCCATCCTAGTGGCTCTAAGAGCAGGAATTTCTTTAGAATCATACATATACGTCATTTGCTCGTTTCATAAAGATCATGCCAAAAGAAAGAAAGGTAAGCCTTACATACCTTGCCCGCTTTCTACGCTAATCCGAACTTAAGCCTTTGGCTTCGCAAGATCTACAACAATATTCATACATACCAAACATTAGCCATAACACTTAAGAGTCCAATTCTAAACCAACACTTTATTTACAGAAATTTCGGCATCATTTCCCCTGTAAATACCACAACCCCGAGAATTCAACTCGGCCAAAAATACAACAACAAATCCGAGAATTTAACTCGGCCAAAATATAAACAACAATACCAATAATTATTCTAACAATATCCACAATCGGTTCAAAACGCATACTAACATTAGCAACTTCTTTCTACAAACTTCAACGGCGTTTCACTTATATTCACTTCATATTTGCTCACACATTCAAGTACTAATCAGAAGCTATTCAAACAATATTCAAGAACACTTCAACAATCCGCCTTACATTCCAAACGGCCAAACCAACATACTACCCGAAACCTTTCAAACCCAACAAGAACAACAACAATACATTTTCTTCTTCCAAATTCATGAACTATACCAACAATTCACATGCTAGCAACATTGTTTTCCATAAAAACAAGAAAACTATATTCAAATCACATTAACTTCTAAAACAACTCTCCAACCATCACAACTCACTAGAATCATTAAACATTCATTATCAACATAGCATCCACAACGACAACGACCAAAACACTAGACAAAATAAGTGAGTCATTATTCTTACACACACACACACATACACGGCCACACACACTACATATACACGGCCACCACACAACTTCCATATTTTCATGAATTTCACTCATTTCTACATACTACAACATACACAACCATCCATAACATATAAAAGAAGATTGAATCTTACCTTTTCCACTTATCTTCCTTCTTGGCTAAAGTTGCTCCTTCCAAGAATAGATGTTTTTCTTGCTCCAATAATTATACTACGTTAAAGAGGACCCTTGAGTTAGTAGGAATACTAGGAGAAAATAATTTTTGATCATAGTTTTCTAGGGGTCAATTTTTGGTGGTCATGGCCGAATGGCCCTTTGGTTTCTCTCCAAAGTTCTTGAAATTTCTAAGTATGGAAAAGATGATGGATTAGTCATCTTTTTAGTTGCATATATTAAACTCCCTTGTGGGCTTGGCCCATTTACCTTGGCCGGCCACCTTGGCCATTTTTCAAGCCTAAATCCTTTTTTTTTCTTATTCCAAGCCCATTTTATTTCATGACAATTTTTTTTTTTTAGTCTTGCAATTCATGAAAAACTATTTTCCAAATTCTGAATTTTCCCTTAGCTTTCTTCAATATTACCATGAACCATCTTGAGAAATTCTCTTTTTGCCCCTTGCCTTTCTTAATTTTCTATACTAATAATACTTACAAGCAATCTTGTGCATTAAGTCAAAACCGGAATATAGCCTTGTCTTCAACTCATCGTAGCTATCTTGAAACATTCAAATGTACAAAATGCGGGATATAACACTTCGAATCAAGCATATCTCCTGTCCGAAAGGAAGTCCTCATGCTCGTGCTTGTTTCTCTCTTCCCTCGATCTCCGGTCTCATCGGTCTAACATATATCCGATTTTTACCGTATACAGATAGTCCCCACACTTTCCGGACTGTAGTCTTATCGGAGTAACGGGAAGTGGATGAATCAAGAAACCGGTGGTTCCATATGCTCGTTATTATCTTTTCATTTTGGCGGGAACAGTTATATCAAGTCCTTCTGTCATCAGTCACGTGTCTCATCCCGGATGGTCAGCTCTGAAAACCGCCGTAACGCATGTCGTTTCAAGTCACTTCTCATTAATTATGGGACACGTGGCATCCCCTGGTTGGCTGGGATTTGAAACCGCCTCGATCCTATATCTATATAACGCCTTTCACCTCTTCATATTTCCATTTTACATCTTCATTTCACTCTACTTCTCTGTTTTATTTCTTCATTTCATCACTTCTAATCATCCTTCATCTCATATTTCTTGTTGATTCGCTGCTCATATTGCGTGAAAGAAAACCAGCTCCACCAACTTCTTTAGCTGTTCTTGTTTAGAAAGTGCTGCTTCTTTTTCTTCCTACTCTTACTATTTTAATTTATTCTTGACTGCTCCCTTACTCTCTTTTTTTAACTTCTTTTTTGAATTCTCCAAATCTCCTTAACTTCGAAATGTCTGCTAACACTGAAACCACCTCCCATGATGTTCCCTCGGTTTCTTCTTAAGGAACCGAGCCGACTTATCAATCCCAGGGAAAAACCGCCTTTGAGCCCACTGCTTCGGACATTGTACCATCCAAACCCAACTATAACAAGGATTTCGAGGTTGAGAAGCCTTCTCTGGTTTCCGACAGGGGGTTTGATGTAAGACGGTATCCCTCGTCCATTGCCGAGGACAAACTTGATTTAGTCCGGGCTGATTGGGGATGGGATAACCGTCCGCTACAAGTTTTTGCCCCCGGACCTGATGAATCAATCACCGACCATCGAGAGGGCTTCTTATACGTTTACACCTACCCTTTCACACTCAAGCTCGACCCTCCGATCGACCCGGTTATCCTAGATATGTGCCGGACTTACGATGTAACCCTAGCCCAGATTGGTCCGATCGTATGGAGGACCGTGGCCTGCCTCCGGCTATTGGCCAATAACTTGAAAAAGGAGTTCACGCTGGCTCACTTCATCCGGCTATACTCCCCGAGGTTGTTCCAGAGGGGTGTAATAAAGCTCGCTAAGTGAAGTCGGAACCCAATCTTCTCGAAGATGGACGAAGATAGAGACCGGGGTTGGCTGGAGCGTTATGTCCAGGTGAGGACCGTGGACATTATTCCGGCCAACTACATGCCCTTCCCGGAGAGGTGGAATGATAATCGTAAGTCAGTTCTTTTAATAATTGCTTTTGAATGCTTTGTCAAACACTAGTCCTTTCACATTCTCACTATTTATCCCCTTCTTTATACCAGCTGTGGCGTGGATACCTCCGGCTGTCCGGAACATCAACGAATAGGTTAGTGCTATTCTTAGCCAGCACACCCACGAAGCACGGACATGGGGACTTCTATCGCGTGGCCGATGGGTCGCTCACAATCACGGTAAAACTTTGCTTCTATCGGTATTTATTGCATTTTCTACCTTTCCCTTTTGTAACATCTTCGGCATTCAAGTTTACCCAAGGGCTCGGTGAACCCAAGACCGGAGCCAGCGGCCGAACCCGCTACGTCGGTACCTGAGTTCGATTCAGCGGGTACCTCCCGTATCATTGCTGCCGCTAATAAAAGGAAAAAGCCCTCTGACAAAGGGCAGAAATCGAAGAAGAGGGTGAGGAGCGTTGTTCGGACTCTAAGAGATGAAATAAAGCCCGAGTTCCTCGTTCGGAGGATCGGTGTGACCCCTCCCGTTGCTTCTATTCCGGAGGAGGGTACCACAGCCGGGGAAGGACCGTCAGCTCCGGCCTTGCACACAGGTGGGGATGAAATTCATTACCCGATTCCTCTAAGGTCGATTGAATTTGTCGATATTTCAGGTGATGGTTCATCCGAGGAAGCCCCCCTGCAAAGGACCAGAAGGTCCGGGCGTGCACCCGAGACCGATCTAAGGGCTGAGCCGGTCCCCGAGACCGAAGTTCCAGTGGATGTGGGCCCACTGCTCGGCTATGAGACCGCCACACCTTCCGAGATCCCTGCCTCTACCGAGGCTGCTGAGGCCGGCCCGATAACTTTGATGACATATTCTCGGACACTCCTCCTGCTACTGGCGACGCTGCCGGTTTTGGATATCTCCCGATCCCTCGAGCCATGAGGGCGGCTAGCCGGACCACCGAGACTGGAGCTAGGGATAGCCTGGTGCGTGTCTTCTCGGCCCCATGTGTGGAACCTAGGAGGACCAGATCTGCCATAATCACCGTCCCCGAGGACTACAACTTTTTGTCTCGCCGAGTGGGAGTAGCAAGCTACCTGAGGCCGCTCGTCTCGGACTCAGACAAACGGAAGATGAACGGAGTCCCTTGGCAGTGTCTCATTAACGAGGGCATGCACGCGGGCAATCGAGTAAGTTCATCAGCCATCCTTGCATAATTCATTGAGAATTTTAGTTTCTTATTTATCCGAGTTTTAACTTGTTTCTTTTGCAGAGTGTGGTGCTTGTTAACGAGGCCTTCGTCCGCGCTCAGCAAGAAGTTGACGATCTCAAGGGCCAGCTGGATGCCCATGGTCGAGAAACAGAGAAGTTCCAGCACCTTTTGCGGGTGAAGGAGGATGAATTAAACCGAGCAGTTACTCTTTCCAACCTTCAACCCGAGCTCGACGCGGCGAAGGCCGAAAACCTTCGATTAAGGAATGAGTTGGCCGAGATGGTTGAGAAGAACCGGCTTCTTGAAGCGGACAAGGTCGGCCTTAGCCAGGACAATGCTCGTTTTTCCTCAAGGCTTGGTGAGCTCGAGGCCACTATCTCTCAACTCCGGGGGGAGCTTGACTTGGTCAAGTCCGATGCCGTGAGCATGGCCGAAAGGCATCAGCTGCTTGAATCCGAGAGTGCCAAGTACAAAGAGTAGATGAGGGTGTTTGAGCGAAAGGCAAAGGACAGGGCCCGGATATGTGATGAACTGAAAATCAAACTCGAGGAGATGGCTGAGGCTAATGATCTTCTCAAAGACGAGCTCGAGTTGGCCACTCAAATCCAAAGGGTCTTCGATGAAGAGCGGGATGAACTGGTGGCAAAGCTAGCCCAGGCTGAGGCCGATTTGGCAGAAGCCCTTAGGAGTGTCGAGGCTGCCGAGGCTCATACTACGATTACGGTGGAGTATGAACGGTGAAAGTATCAGAGGGTCACCCTTGAGAAAGCCGGGCATGGCTTTGCGGATCTTCCGGCCCTGATACTCAAAGCTAAAAGGGTCGAGGAAGACTAAGAGAGCCCTCGATACTGACTCCGAAGATTCCGAGCGGACAGTGTCCGAACACTCCGGATCCAGCCATGCCGGATAGACCAGGGCCTGTAGTTAGCCTTTATTTTGTTTTTTGCCTTTTTTACTTGGTTTTTGTTTTCCGACCTCGTAGGGGTCTCCGGTGTAAAAACCTTGTATAAATGGAACATGCATTTTTCCTGATTTTCTTTATTTCTTTTGCTTAAATGCTTATGACTTTTGCCCCAATTGTCGGTCCTTTTTATGGACGAGCAGAGACTCGGAGTCATTATTTTAGACTGGCTAAGTATTGGCTTTTCTCTTCGTCTGGTATATTTTGTCCGGGAATTTGACCGAGTGGTTTGCCCGTAGGACTTATCTAATGCTTTGTGAATTCAGACGTCTCCGAATCACGTTAGGCATTTTTTTAGGGCCGGTATTTTTCGGCATTTCACTTGTCATAGATTAGGTTCGGACACCTGAATCCCAGCCTTAGCAAATTTTGACGTAGCAGTCCCCATTCGAGGGAGTTTAAAGATTTTGGCTCGGTTCATTGTGATCTTGTTGCCTTTGTCGAATTTCGACCGTAGTGCCCGGAATAGGATATATGAATGAAGCAATGCCGAAATACAGCGATAATCACCGGGGTAGGGTGTTTTGACAAGAAGACATCCGAAATACAGTAATCCGAACTTTCGATAATCTTTGTATTGCAAGTATTTGTACGTACATAATATGAGATTTTTTTCCGCTTCCTTCTGCTTTTGCCGCAGCAAATACTAAATGGACATTATTCATTCTGATCGTTTGGTCCTTACATCGAAACCTAACGCAGAAGGTCCGGTCTTGGTTTTGCCGTAGCAAATGTTGAGTGGACATGATTCATTCTGATCGTTTGGTCCTTACATCGAAACCTAATATAGAAGGTCCGGTTTTGATTTGTTGAGCTCCTCCGTTTTCCGCTAACCGGGGTAAACCTCTGTTATATCCCGCATTTTTGTGCATTCGGATAATTTAAGATAATTGCGGAAGATTAAGAACAAGACTATAATTTTGATCTTGTTTGGTGTACAAGTTGTTTATGAAATTTTTGAAGTGGGAATATTAAGAAAGGTCAAGGGCATGAAGGGAAATTCGCAATACGACTCGTGGAAATATGGAGGAAGACGAAGGGCAAATTTGGAATTTGGAAAATAATTTTTCATATATTGTAGGACAAAAAAAAAGGTGGGCTTGCAATTAAAGAGGCCATTTGGGCCATTCAAAGGGGGTGGGCTTAGGCCCAATTAGAAGCTTAATGAATAAGCTTAAAAGATGACTAAGTCATCTTTATTTCATAACATTTCCTAGAAATTTCTAGAATTTTAAAGAACCAAGAAGAAAGAAAGGGGAAGGGCCATTTCGGCCAAGACCCCAAAAATTCATGCCATGGAAATTGATCACAAGAAAAATAGTTTCTCCTAGCAATCCCACCAATTGGAAGGCCCTCTACAACATGGAAGAGTTGTTGGAACAAGAAAATCATCCATTTGTACAAATTCATAATCTTAACCAAGAGGAAAGTTGAAGGAAAAAAAGGTAAGAACAAATCTTCTTTATATGTTATGGATGCTTGTGTATATTGTAGGATGTGTAAATGAATGAGAAACATGAAAACATGAATGTTGAAGTGTGGCCGTGTGAGTATGGTGTTGGCCGAATTTAGTTGCATTTGTGGAGAAATGATGAATTAATTTTACTTAGTATCATGATTGTTGTGGTATGTTGAAGTGAATGAAACTCATGAAAATATGTAGTGTGCATGTGTGGCCGTGTGGTGCTAGAAGAGTGAGCAAATTTTATCTTGTATGTTGGTTGTTGTTGTAGTGAAATCTATGATGGAAAATGGAAGCTTAATAATTTTAGTTTAGGTGGTAATTGTTGGAAACTTGTTCTAGAAGTTTATGAAGATTGAATATGATGTTCTTGCATGTATGGCATATAAGGTTGTTAGTATGGTGTTGTTGGAATATAAATTATAAGGTTGTTATTGTTTTTGTTGGAGTTGGAAGGTCTTGAAGGAAGTAGTATGTTAATTGAAATTGTTATTATGATTGTTGGCATTGTTGTTGATAATTTGGCCGGGTTGAATTCCCGGATTGTTGTTGATTAAATTGGCTAAGTTGAAGTTTTGGAGATGGTGTATTTATAGGGGAAGTGCTGCCGAAATTTCGGTAGACAAATGTTACCTTAAGATTCAACTTCTAGATGCGCTAATTAAGGTTTGGTAAATATGACCAATTTGTAGATTTTGGCGGATTTGCAACTTTAATTTGGAGTAGCATAAGGAGCGGAAAAAGGTATGTAAGGTTTTATCCTTTCTTGCTTGGCATGTCTTAGGCATACTAGGTTGGATACGAGCCTCGGGTA
The DNA here is from genome assembly GCF_019175385.1 of Lycium barbarum. NCBI lineage: Eukaryota > Viridiplantae > Streptophyta > Magnoliopsida > Solanales > Solanaceae > Lycium > Lycium barbarum. The sequence continues at coordinate 59,666,623 of NC_083337.1, forward strand.
CAACTCTATTCTCCGGAATCCGCACCTAAAGTTTCTCCTTTTTCATTCAATGGAATTGAATTAGAAAGTGTGCGAAATGTTGGAAAAACCTCCGAAGCATCTAGAACTTGCATAAATATGACCTGACTACCTTAAAACCCCCACGAGTGACGTCATGAAATGTAATGTACGTAAATATGGTACGCCGCCTCATTTGACCCGAGGTGGGCCCATTGTTCCCGGATTGTCCTTATTGTTCCGTTTATCAAGTGACAAGTACTGTAACTATTCCAATGAGAATATTTCTATGATAATAATGATAATGATGATGTAAGGAAGAGAATATGTCCATGATAAGTATGACAAGAATGATTCCCTGACCAAGTGTCTTAAGTCAAGAATTCAATGTGAGTATGAAAGTGCCCAACTAGTTCATGATCTTTAATTCTATTCCTTGGTCATGACGTTATTCTCTAAAGATTTCAAAGCACATGAATTGATGTCTATGATGCTCATGATTTCATACTATGTTTTCTTCTAATGCCATTCTCCGTTGATAGTCTCGCCATAAAATACTCGTTCCTTCCAGGTGAGACAAAGCGATCACGGTTATTCCATAATGTAATCGGAGGTCACCGACCTTACGTCACTCCGATGGATACATGATTTTCTTTGGGCTCTCCTGCATGCTTATATGACATATGTATATGAGATATGAATATGTACATGGGGTGGGGGGAAAGGATACATGGGGATTGGAAGGGAAACATGTTTCATTGCCACCTAGTCAGCTGGCTTACCATCCCGGACGCGGGATGCCCGGACGCTGGATATATGGGCGAGCCGATGTATTTCGGTGCTATGTGGGCGAGCCGACATGGTTCGGTGCTATGCTATGACCCGACATGATATGACACGATATGATATGACATGATATGATGTGACACGCTATGCTATGACATGATATGATATAATATGACATGACATGATATGATATAATACGACATGATATGACAAGACCATATGAAGCATGCATGGCATCCGCCCCCAGGGCACTCATATGTTCAGGTTACTCTTTTGTTCCATGATATGCTCAGACAGAAGTACCCCGTACCTATATGGTTGGGCAGTTTACATGTAAATGTGTATATGTCGTTGCAAAAAGGGAAAGTTAGCTTACTTGATATCTGCCCTAAGAGGCAAGTAGAGGTACAAGCTATGTTCTTACTATATACTATTCTCTATGTCTTCTACCATGATCTTATGTTATTACTCTTGCCTTACATACTCAGTACATTGTTCGTACTGACCCCTCTTCTTCGGGGGCTGCGTTCATGCCGCGCAGGTACACCCAGACGAGTGAAGCTAGCATAGAAGACGTTCCAGCGGGGTCGGTAGACTCCACTTGTTCTGGAGTGCTGCCGAGTCAGAGTATATGAGCCATGATGTTTTGTTCGATGTTAGAGACTTTGCAGACAGAGTTGTGGGTATAGAGTGTCAGCTTTGTAGACGGCTTCGCCAGTCAATATGTTATTATGTTCATGTCACGGGTCCTATATGATGATAGACTTTACTTATGAAAAAAATTGGAGAGCTTACTATGTATTTTATTCTTAAGTGATTCAAGAGTTTATGTATGTAATAAGAGTCAGTGGGTTCGCTCGGCTCCAGATATGGGGTCGGGTGCCCATCACACCCTGTCGGGATTGGGGTGTGACAACCTCGATGTGGGTACAATAGTCCCCTAGTGCTTATCCGAGCTGCAAGATCGGGTAAGCGCTATTATGTCCCCATTCGTAGGGTGTGACTCCGAGTTTCCGGGCGTTTGTCCTTGTCTTTGTCAAGTAACACGTTCTACTTGTTGCCTCATTTAAAACCTTGTCGGAAAACCCATTTCGGGACAAAACCGTACTAAGGAAAAGAGTGCAACACGTGTTTTCAGACCTAGATCCTAACTCTATCCGATACTTCCTGCAAAAAAGAAAAGGGTTAATAGATAAACACGAGGTGTCCATACCTCAGCAGTAGTATCTCTTCAAATGAGCCATATTCCAGTTATTGTGCAACCATTGCCCGTCCATGGATTCCAGCTGATACAATCCTTTGCCCGTTACCTCGGTTATCTTGTACGGTCCTTCCCAGTTCGGACCCAGTTTTCCTTCGTTGGGATTCTTGGTGTTCAAGGTAACTTTCTGAAGCACCAAGTCCCCAACTTGGAAATGTCGAAAATTGGCTCTCCGATTGTAGTACCTTTCCATTCTTTGCTTCTGGGCAGCGATACGGACCAACGCGTTTTCGTGAAGTTCATCCGTGAGATCGAGTTTTATGGCCATGGCCTCCTCGTTTGACTCCTCGATGGTATACCTGAACCGGAGACTCGGTTCACCAACTTCTATGGGAATGAGGGTTTCGGCCCCGTAGACCAACGATAAAGGTGTTTCTCCCGTGCTTGATTTCGGTGTGGTTCTATAAGCCCACAATACCTCCGGTAGTACTTCCCTCTAGTGATGCTTTGACGCTTCAAGTCTTTTCCTCATATTTTGAATTATTGTTTTATTCGTGGATTCCGCCTGTCCGTTCGCACACGGGTGATATGGAGTTGTTATGATTTTCTTGATCTTCAACCCTTCGAGGAAATCATTGACTTTGCCGCCCACGAACTGAGGGCCATTATCACAAGTTATCTCGGCCGGGATGCCGAAACAACAAATAATATGGTCCCATATGAAGTCAATGACTTCCTTCTCTCTAATTTTTTTGAAGGCCTGCGCTTCAACCCATTTGGAGAAATAGTCAGTCATAAACAAAATAAAACGGGGTTTACCTGGTGCCTATGGCAGTGGACCAACAATGTCCATTCCCCACTTCAAAATTCTTCGAATCTTCCTCCATCCGGTTCCAGTAATAACCGGCTTTGATAATTTTTCGGACCAGGGCTTCAGCACCGGAGTGGTTGCCGCAGGTCCCCTCGTGCACCTCTCTCATCACATACTCCGTTTCTCCGGGACCCAAACACTTGGTCAGGGGTCCGAAGAAATACCGTCGATACAATTGGCCATCTACCAAGCAGAAATGCGCAACTTGTGTCCTTAGCGACCGTGATTCTTTTGGGTCACTCGGGAGCTTTCTGTCTCGCAAGTAGTCGTTGTACTTGTTGCGCCAATCCCAAGTTAAACCCATTGTGTTTATTTCGGCATGTCCGTTTTCTATCGCTGAATTCATCAAGTGCACCGTAGTCCCGGGGTTGATTTCTTCCCTTTCTACTGAAGATCCCAAATTGGCCAATGCATCGACTTCGTTGTTCTGCTCCCTCAGTACATGTTGTATGGTCCATTCTTTAAACCGGTGTAGTATCACTTGGATTTTTCCAGATACCTTTGCATCCGTTCGTCCTTGACCTCGAAGACGCCATTCACTTGATTAACGACCAAAAGAGAATCGCACTTTTCCTCGATTATTTCGGCCCCCATACTCCGGGCTAATTCCAAACCTGCAATCATAGCCTCATACTTGGCTTCATTGTTAGTCAATTTAACAGTTATAATGGATTGTCGAACGACATCCCCGGCGGGGGTTATAAGGATGATTCCTAGCCCGGAACCTTTAAGGTTCGAGGCTCCGTCCGTGTATAGCGACCAAATACCCGAAGCTTTCCTCGAGGTTAGCAGAAGTTCTTTCTCAACCTCGGGGACCATAGCCGGGGTGAAGTCCGCCACAAAATCGGCCAAGATCTGGGACTTGATGGCCGTCCGAGGCTTGTATTCGATATCATATCCGCTAATCTCTACAACCCATTTAGTTAGTCTACCCGATAATTCCGGTTTATGCATGATGTTCTTTAGGGGGTAAGTAGTCACTACACATATCGGATAGCATTGAAAGTAAGGCTTGAGCTTTCTAGAAGCGCTTACCAATGCCAATGCCAACTTTTCCAAGTGGGGATAACGGGTCTCCGCATCCCCTAAAGTTCTACTCACATTGTATATGGAGAATTGCGTGCCTGATTCTTCTCGGACCAAAACACCACTTACCGCTACCTCGGAGACGGCAAGGTAGATAAAAAGTTACACGTCCGCTTTTGGTGTGTGTAGTAGCGGCGGGCTGGACAAGTACCTTTTCAATTCTTGCAAAGCTCTTTGACACTCTGGTGTCCAAACGAAGTCGTTCTTCTTCCTTAGTAAGGAGAAAAGCGATGACTCTTATCCGAGGACCTCGATATGAAACGACTCAGCGCCGTTATCCTTCCGGTGAGCCTCTGCACTCCTTTGACGTTATTCACCACCTCAATATCCTCGATGGCTTTTATCTTATCCGATTTGATTTCAATTCCCCGATTTGACACCATGAAACCCAAAAATTTACCGGACCGGACACCGAAGGCGCATTTTTCCGAATTAAGCTTCATGTTGTACTTGCGGAGTACATCGAAGGTTTCCTGCAAATGCTTTAAATGGTCCTCTGTTTCCAGGGACTTGACCACCATGTCATCAATATAAACTTCTATTGTTTTCCCTATTTGTTCTTCGAACATTCCGTTAACTAGGTGTTGGTAAGTTGCACCGGCATTTTTTAATCCAAAAGGCATGACGTTGTAACGGTAAGTCCCATAACGGGTAATAAAAGATGTTTTCTCTTGATCCTCCGGGTGCATCCGGATTTGGTTATACCCGGAGTAAGCATCGAGAAAACTTAACATCTCATGCCCGGCCGTCGCATCGATCATTCTATCAATGTGAGGCAACGAAAATGAATCCTTCGGGCATGCTTTGTTTAGATCCTTATAATCAACGCACATTCAAAATTTATTACCTTTTTTCGGTACCACTACTACGTTAGATAGCCAGTCCGGGTACTTTACCTCCCGGATAGAGCCTATTTTTAAAAGCTTTATTACCTCATCCTTTACGAAGGCGTGTTTCGCCTCTGCCATGGGCCTTCTCTTCTGCTTCACCAAGGGAAACCTCCCGTCTAAGCTGAGCTTGTGAGTTGTTACTTCTGGTGGCACACCTGTCATATCTATGTGGGACCATGCGAAACAATCGGCATTAGCTCGAAGAAATTTAATTAACTTGTTCCTGAGCTCCGAGGTTAACCCCGTGCCCAGGTATACCTTTCTGTCCTGTAGACATTCGGACAAGGTGATTTGCTCCAACTCCTCTACTGTTGACTTGGTCGAGTCATCTGGCATGACGAATGATCTGGGTACACCGAAATCATCCTCTTCATATCCCGGATCCAACCCCGTGTGGTTTAGTTGCTATTTGGTGTCCTTTCCCCCAGTTGAATCTTTTTCCTTTTGATCCGATTTTTTGGGCTGAGGTGTCGCTTCCTCGACCACGAACATCTCCGTTGCAGCGGGCTATTCACCTCGGATGGTTTTTATCCCCTCCGGGGTTGGAAATTTCAGCAGCTGATGTAATGTCGACGGCACGACCCTCATGCCATGTATCCAAGGTCTACCCAGCAATGCATTATACTTCATATCTCCTTCGATTACATAAAACACTGTTTGCTGGATAGTGCCATCAATGTTAACCGGCAAAGAGATCTCCCCCTTCGTTGTTTCACTCGCCATGTTGAACCCGCTGAGCACCCAGGCTACCGGTACGATATGATTGAGTAGCCTTAACTGTTCGACCACTCTCCACCGGATGATGTTGGTCGAGCTACCTGGGTCAATCAAAATACGTTTAACCTGTGTTTTAAAAATAAGTATAGAGATTACCAATGCATCATTGTGCGGTTGAATGATGCCTTCTGCATCCTCGTTGCTGAAAGAGATGGAACCCTCGGGTAAATAATCCCGGCTGCGCTTCTCACGTACAATAGAAACCTTCGTCCGTTTCATCACCGGCCCTCGTGGGGTATCGGTACCCCCGATTATCATGTTGATTATATGCTGAGGTTCTACTGGTTCGGCCTATTTATGAGTCTCCTTTCCTTGTAGTGTCCTTTGGCTCGTTCACTTAGCAATTCTCGGAGATGGCCATTCTTCAGTAACCGAGCCACCTCCTCTCTTAGCTGGCGACAATCCTCAGTTCTGTGTCCATGGGTTCCATGATATTCACACATCACGCTCGGGTCCCGTTAGCCCGGGTCTGACCTTAGTGGTCTCGGCCATCTTACATCTGCGATACGGCCAATAGCCGAGACGAGGTCCGAAGTGTTGACGTTGATGTTGTACTCCGATATCCTCGGCAAGTCTTTGTTGCTGGCCGAACTTCCAGCATCGCTCCTGAATGAGAGACCTCGACTGTTCGACCGGCGCTCGGCCCGTTTATCACCCCGCTCGGAGAAATGGCTCGGGCCAACCCTTGATTTTTCCGACCTAAAGCTTGGCTTTTCCGAATGAGAGTATGGTCGATACCTTTCCCTCGATGGTCTGGACTCCGGTTCGTAATTCTTTCGCGACCTCTCCGAGCTTTTGTTCATATTTGCGGGCCCCGGGGGAAGCTCGAGTTGGTCATCCTCTACCCGAATCTTTGACTCGTATCGGTTATGGACATCTTCCCAGGTCACAGCCTCGTATTCTAGCAAGTTTTCCTTTAATTTGAATGAGACCGTCGAGCTCCGAGGATTGAGCCCTTTGGTGAAAGCTTGTGCAGCCCATTCCTCCGAAACCGGAGGGAGGTCCATTCGTTCCCTTTGGAATCGGTTGACAAATTCACGCAATAACTCGTCATCCCTTTGGGCTATACGGAAAATATCCGCCTTACGGGCCTGCACCTTTTTGGCACCGGCGTGAGCTTTTATGAACGCATCGGCGAGCATTTCGAAAGAAGTTATTGAATGCTCGGGCAGATGGTCGTACCAAGTCAATGCTCCGTTTGACAAAGTTTCCCGAACTTTTTAAGCAACACGGACTCAATTTCATCCTCTTCCACATCATTGCCTTTTATAGCGCAGGTGTATGAAGTCACGTGTTCCTGAGGGTCCGTTGTGCCGTCATATTTCTGGATATTCGGCATCTTGAACCTCTTCGGGATCAATTTCGGAGCCGCACTTGGAGGAAAAGGCCTCTGAATGTACCTCTTCGAATCCGGTCCTTTCATAATAGGCGGAGCCCCCGGTATTTGGTCCACCCGAGAGTTATATGTTTCCACCATCTTTTCAGTCAAGTCTACCTGCTTCGCCAATGTTTCGAGCATTCTCAGAACCTCGGTGGATGAACCAGCTCCGGACCCATTGCTCTCAACCATCCGCGTCTCATCCCTTCTAGGTTCAGCAACACCCTTCGCCATCTCCGGGGTCGTTTTATCACTTCTGTTTTTCAACTGGGCTATTGCGATTCCTTGTTCGGCAATCGTTGCTCTCTGTTCCTGCAACATTTCAAAAATTAAACGTAATTCAATATTATCATCCGGGGTATCTGGTACTTTCCGGCCTTGTGTCCGGGACAAAGTAATTGAATTGTGAGTATTTAAAGGATCGGTGGCCGGCGGGGCGGCATTCTCCTAATTCACGATGTTTTGTCGGTTGAGGCCCTCCCTCAAATTAACGGGGTTCAGGTCAGCGGGATTTACTGTTAATCCTCGTGGCCCACTGTCTTTATTTTCGGCCACAATCTCGTTGTTGTTGACATGACCAGATTGTCCACTGTTAGCCATTTGGTCCGTTTTCACAGAGACGAACAAAAGATATTTTCGATTCTGACGGGTAAGATAGAAATCAAGATCAAAGACCATTATTATCCTAGCCCCATGGTGGGTGTCAAACTGTTTACCCTGAATTTTAGGTAATCAATTAAATTTGAGAGTGAGGTATAGGATATGTGGTTGAGCTTTAATCTATTTGGTTGAAAAAGATATATATGGATATTCTATGAGCAAGTGAATAATAATCGATGGTTTGCACTAAATATATGTATTTAATAATATACGAATATTGTTTAATTGAATAAAGCTAAAGAAGAACACACTAAATCCGGACCAAGATCAGAGAATGAGGGGGAGATTTTATATATTTTGCTATTACAATGTTCTAGAACTGAATAATCCAACCCTTTAAAGTAGGGTAATGACCCCTATTTATAGTTTTTTCTTATGGGCCTCATACAACATAAAACCCTTTTGAATAAAGAAAAACCCTAAAAGGATAAGGTTGGGTCGTACGGTGTGACACCTGTACGACAGGCAGTACAATGTGGCAGAACGGTCTAGATGCGTGGCAATTGTGTAATGGATCACCCGGACCAACGGCCACGAACAACCGGGCCAACGGCCACGATCAACCGGACCAACGGCCACGATCAACTCGGCTATGGAGAAATCGGATCAAACGATTTCCTTCGCTTTCTTCGAATCAAGCACATTCCGGTCCGAAAGGAAGTCCTCATGCTCGTGCTCGTTTCTCTCTTCCCTCAATCTCCGGTCTCACCGATCTAACATATATCTGATTTTTACCGTATACAATATTATTATTGAAACATAATCTGAACAATTACTAAAAATAAATAAACTGAATGTTGTCTATTTAGCTATTCAATATCTTTCAAATTTTTTATATGGTGAAAATGGTTACATAGAGGCACATTCCTTTTTATGGAGTTGCTGAATAAATTGTAGAAGGCAAGATAATATTTTACTTACAAAATTCAAGAAAGAAATGATGTAGTTCGAACAATTGATTTATAAGCAATTATCAAATAGTTGATATTTTGAAGTATATTAAGATTCATCAAAAATAGTTAAAGAGTTGACATCCATTAAGTGTTAGCAAATGTTGTTTTCAGTTAATTTTATTGAAATTTATCTAACATTTTACTTCATTATTTTTTGTTACTTTCATTGAATAAAATATACTTAATTTTCTTTATTATTGAATTTGTTTGTCATATCCTCAGATTGATTTAGAAGTCTTTATACATTTACATGGAGAATCAAGTTGTTATGGAATCGCTAAATAGTATAATAAAATTAGGAAATAATTTTAGTCACTACTGTTATTAAAATCATTTATGCTTTGGCCGTGCATTTTTATTTTCCTGGTTCTACAAATACTTTTCTATGTAATTCTTTGATGAATATTTTTCAGTCAATGCTTTGGATATATGCAATATCTAAACTCTTTCTTTATTATTTTTTGGTACCAGGCAAGTCAAGTGATTAACTTGTGTAGGTGAAATTATATATTGTTATACAAAAAGAAATAAATTAAGAATAAAAAGAAAAGAGAAATAAGAGAGTTGTCTAACCAATTCGAAATACCATATATAAATAGATTCAAAGAAGAAAGTGAGATGATAAATGAAAAGTCAAGGTAAAATTTCTAGCCTTGAATATTGTGGAAGCTTGAAAGCAGGAGGAGGCTATAACACAATACTCACACTTAATATTTACACTAAAATTTATAAATGTATTTATATGTGTTACAACATGATGAGTAACGACATAAAACCAAATAACAAATTAATAAAATGCCACGTTACAAGTTAATCTAATAATAAAGAGATGTAATAAGTTTCAATCGTGTGTGTGTTGGGCAAAAGAATATTTAGTCAAGTGACTTATTACAAAACCACAATGCAAATTTTAGATACTATTAACAGGTAATCCAAAATCATGGAGTGCATTTTCTCTTAAGTGGGTTTATATTAAAATTTGGTTTGAAAATGAACTTTTTAAAATTAACTGTAGTTAAAGTTTTTTTTAGTTGAAAGATAAAAGAAAATATTTTTAGTATACGGAGAAAATAAGATAGGAGTAATAATTTGGAAAGATTTGAGTTTAATATAGATTTTTTTTCAAGAATACTAGTATAGATTGGAATGGGTAAATAATTGAAAATAATATTTGTGATAGAATATTGGTATAAAAATTAGATTCCAAACTTTTTATTTTTTTAACTTAAAATCATGTTAAGAATCATTTTAACAATCTTTAATTTACTTTTCATGTATAGGAGGAGTATTAGAAATTTACTTATAAAGATAAAATAAATGATTGGAGTAAAATGTCAATTTAAATATGAAGCAATTAGATATGATGTGATAATATAGATAAGATATGAGTACTACTACAATTTGCAATGACCGCGCATCACGCTGGTACGGATACTAGTAAATAAAATAGGAGAGGTGCAAGCAACTTGGTTAAGCCAAGTGGCAAGTTAATAACAAGTCACTTGACAATTTTAAGACAAAGTTAAAAAAAAATTGTAATAACATTTGATTTAAATTTTAAATGAAAGATAAAGATGTGGGTTTTAAATTGGAAATGAGTGTCACAAATAGCTCTTCAAAATTTAAACGAAAGAAGATAAGGATATGGTTTTCGAATTAGAGTTGATGAAGTGATAAATATTCTGAATTTGAAAATATAGGATCGTACATCTTATATTAATAGTTTGAATTAATCGGTAAGATAGAATCAATTTGAACATAATCTTGAATATATATACCTATTAAAAAGAAAAGGAAATACGAAGGTAAAGAGAATTTGGGTTATTGCCGGAGTCTTCTTCCAATATTTATTTGATTTTATCACTTCTTTTATTCAACTCAAACCTTCTATAATTTTTTTTAAAAAAAAAATCTTATACGATAAGTTTAAAAATATTTAAATTTGAATTTTAAATCATAACAGCTTCTAACAGTTCGAATTATGGTGGAGTCTTCTTTTATATAACAAAATTGCAGATATCGCTACTAAATACTAAGAAGAATTTTATATATTTGAAGTATAGCTCTATATAATAAGATACAACTTCAACTTAGTACAAACACTGGCAGAGGCGGATCTACAGCCCATTGAGGGTGTTCACCCAAACACCTTCGACAAAAAATTATATATATAAGGTATTTTTATATATTTTATGTACATATATAGATTTTGAACACCCAAACACAAGAGTAGAGATTGGTTTAGTGGTTTAGGGTGTTCACAATTCTTCTTGAGATTCCAAGTTCAAGCCTCGGGCACTACATTTTTATTTTCAAACCCCCTCAAAGAATATCCTAGATCCGCCACTGAACACTAGATCAAAATTTTAAAACACTATCATATCAAATTTTTTCCGTCTAATTTACGGAACGAGCGAAAATCAGCATGTGTATTATTAGGTGTTACATCTCTTAAAATTATATTTGTCATTAGTTCTTTGTGACATTTGCTTGATATTTAGTAGCTTTTGGTGGTACATTAATGAATTAGTGATATTTTTTTTCGAATTTAGTATCTTCTTTTTATTGTGCTGATTTCATCTTCGTCTAAATTTAGTAGAAATTTTTTGGATTCCTAGAGATCTGATTTGTTTTAGTTGATTCCCATGCAGCTACTCAAGAGTAATACATTCTTTTCTGGAAGGTATACAAACTTGAAGTAGTATCTGGTCAATAAAGATGGATTTGATTTCTTGAAAATATTTTCTTGATACACAACAAAGCTCGATAGAGAAGCTTGCATGGACATTCTAATGGTAAGAAAATACGACTTGGAATATCTTATTTTTTTTAATGATACAAAGTACTACTATATATTGTAATTTTGAATTAGTGATGGAAAGTAGTTTGGAAAATGTTTACTTGATGTGATAATGTAAACTTACGGTTTGCATATTATGGGGTTCGTCATATATTATTTTTTGCGGGGCATAATGATTCAGAGTTAAATGATATACTTATAAGTAATTTGCACCAATTATACTCAAACACTTATGCTGCCTCAAAGTATCTAAGGTGACAAACCGATAACTCAAGAAATGAAGTACAAGTTGGTGAGTACTTGCTTTGAGTACTATTAGATTTTTATTTTTTTTGGTTAATGAGTACTATTAGTTAGATTAGAGTAATAGTACAAGTTTTGTTCGTTGTTTTAAATCTCAAATTTTCTTTTTATCATAGATGTATAGTTGAGTTCTCTATAAGTTATTGAGTATGGTTATTATTAACTTTAATTCACAATGTTGGCTTATTTTAATTTGTTCTTTTAGTACGGATTAGGCTCTTAAAATATACTTCCTCCGTCCCAATTTATGTGATATAGTTTGACTACGCACGGAGTTTAAGAAATAAAAGAAGGTTTTTGAAACTTGTGGTCTAAAATAAGTCATAGATATTTGTGTAGCTGTAAATCATTTCATTAAGAGTAAAAGAGGAGGTTTTCAGTTAAATTATTTCTAAATATAGAAATGTATCATTCTTTTTTGGACAAACTAAAAGGAAAGCTCACATAAATTGGGACAGAGGGAGTATTACTTTATTTCTTACCTTTATACATATGTATTTGGTATGTGCTTGCTAGGGGTGTACATGGACCGGGTTGGTTCGGATTTCTTAAACACCAAACCAAACCAATTGCGTCGGGTTTTGATGTGCCGTGAAATTACGGGATATTCGATGCTAATTTCTTAAGCTTTTGTAACTCTCCAAGCACTTTTGGTGTTACTTTTCGTGTGTTTTTGTCATTTTGTAGGAAAAGATATTCGGAAAGCATAACAGAGCAAAATGAAGCAAAATAGGCCAAGGACACACTTTGCACAACATGCGAGCCGCATGTCATGTCTGCGGATCCACAATTCCACCGCATAGCATGACAGGCCACTGAAGAATAGAGAATGAAAGGTTGCGCAATTTGCGAGATCAACATGCGACTCGCATGTTGAACATGCAAGACAACAGTACGCAAACCTTGTCCGAAATCTGGGAAGCCTGAAGTCAAGAGCATAACATACGGCTGCTGAGCATGCTTCGCGACTCGCATGTTTGGCTTGCGACACAACATGCGAGACGCACGTTGCGCACGTAGGGGTGTTTTTGTATAATATTGGTGCTCTATTCATTTTTATGTGATTTAGAAGTGATCGGAAGAAACCAAGTGAAAATAAAGTCAAAAAGAGGCCAAACTGGACAGTTTTGCAAAAACGGGACAGATTTGCAAAACTGAAACTTTGGGGTTTACTTTGTCATATTTTTGACTTGGGAAAGTTGAGGAGCTACAAAAGAGAGACTTGGGGCATATCATTTTCATCTTTGGCCATTTTCATCAAGCTTGGAGAGCTAGGTTTTTACATCCACACTTGGGGATTGAAGATTTGAAGATCTTGATAAGAAATTTCTTAATCATTTACTCATTTCTTCTTTTCCTTGCTATGTATTGATTATCTAAGTGTGTAGATTTCTATTCCATTACTTTAATCTTGTTTATGAAAATATTCTTGATTAAAGTTTGGTTTGAAACTCTTGTTTTGCTTATGTATTGAAAGATTTTATTTCTAATGAAGTGGGTTATTGTTTCTTTAATTAATATTGTTCTTGAATGTTTCCAAAGGGATTAGCTAACCCTAGGACTCACCCATTTAATTTGATTTGAGCTCGAGAGAGGAAAGTCAATTTGGGAAAGATTAGTTAACAAGGATTTGAGGCATAACCCTCATCTAATGACTTGAGCTCGAGAGAGGAAAGTCACTTGAGATTTTATTGATTGTGCCTAAGATCACACTTTAAGGCTTGAGAAAGCTTAAAGTGAAATTCATTGATTTGGTTGAGAAACTTTCAATGAGATTTTAGAAATCATTATCTATTAACATAACTTGTTCTTAGTTGTAATATCGTAAAATACGTTAGATCGTTACTTGAGTGTAATCTCCTATTATCCATGCTTGTGGCCTTTTTTTTTTAATCAAAGCCAATCAGCCTGATGCTGATGGAATTTATTAAAATGAATAATAGTATTTACAGAAAAAAAGAGAAATATAATGGAAAGAAATGAAGGAAAAAAGAAAATCTATACTACTCTATCCTAGGAAATGAAAGAAAAGCCTAGTCCTTGTTTGAGCAGCCAAGTGTAACAATGAAAAACTGCAAACAAGAACACTCCTTCTTTGGATTGATGCCATTATTAGTCACCTCAAGCTCTCACCAGGTGCTATGGTATCAAATCTCACTGAAGATCCTTCAAGAAGCAGTGTAGTATGAAGTTCCTCCTAGTTACTGTCCTTATGCCGTCATTATGCTGATCTTATGTTGTCCTTATAATCAAGTTTACACAATCAGTCATGTGGAATGTATGTAACTGGACTAGGTAACTAAAGAAATCCTGTTAGTAGGATGAACATTCCTGTTAATACCACACACTAACAAGGATAACCTTAGTCATCTAACCAGGACTACAACAATCCTATGAAGTTGTTATCATGAGCCTTTTGTTTGTGTAACTCCAACTTGTGTCTTCACTTGTTTGCATGATCAGCTGCATGTGATCTGTCTGGTTCTCTATTTCTGTATATCTTTGTTATGAAATTAGGCAGCATCATTTTATCAGCATTGAGAATCTTCTTTGCACCTATTGGCAATTCAGCAAAAGAATGAAAGTTAATTGTACCTGCAAAATAAAAAACTAGGTTAGCTAAAAAATCAGCAAGTGTATTGCCTTCCCTAAGGATATGAGCAAACTGCACTTGACCCTTATTCCTCCAAAAGTTGATCTTTTTAACTTCCATACTAATCTTCCATAGGATCTCCCATCTCCCTTGAATAATGTTTATCATGGACAGAGAATATGATTCAATCATTACAGGCACCAGATCTTTTTTAATACAGTATTCAATTCCATCCAATATAACTACAGATTCTGATGTGATGTTAGTTGTATCAGCTATTCTTCTTGCCCCAGCATATATCAGGTTTCCAACCTCATCTCTAATGCAGAATGCAGCTGAGCTCAATCCTGGATTACCCCTAGAGGCCCCATCTGTATTGCACTTGAACCAACTAGCATCAGGAAATTGCCATTGCACCATCTTATATGCTATTCTAGGCCTGTAATCCTCCAAGTAGTTTACCAGTTGAGGCCATTCATGTGTAACTTGTCTCAACCAAGGATATAATGTCTTCACCAGTTGCTGCAGATTATAGTTGATCCCATGTATGACCTTTAGTTTATTCATCTTACCCCCATGCATGATAGTATTTCTCCTCTTCCATAGTTGCCAGCATATGAATGCAGGTGCAGCCTGCATGACTGTTTTGTGTTTTGTAGGACCTTGCATATACCACCATTGTACTATTGTCTGATGAATCTGGATCCTTGGCACAACTATCCCCACAGCTGCATTGTAATGCTGCCAAATTTCTGTTGCAAACTCACCTGTAAGGAATAGATGTTGAATTGTCTCCTCCTGCTGAGAATTCAAACAACATCTACATCTAGATACAATGCTTATGTTCATTCTCTTTAGTACATCATCCACTGGTAATTTGAGCTTCCACAACCTCCAAAGGAAGAATGATATTTTGAATGGAACTCCTTTGTGCCACAACTTTGAAAAGTTATCTGCTGTTTGAGCCTTTCTCCTGAGCATATTCCAAGCACTCCCTACAGTGAAGTCTCCTATAGTGCTAGACATCCACCATGCTTTATCTTTGTCCTCTGAATGCTCTACTATGCTCAATTGTTGTAGGATATGATCACACACATTACTTGGCAGTTTGGCATGCAATTTCTGTGCATCCCAGCCATCTGCATTCATAAAGTGTGATACTTCCTCAATGCTAGTGTCAATCTGAAAATCTGGTGGTATTACCTGTTTGAGTGGACCAAGTTTAGTCCAATTATCTTCCCATACATCACATGCTCCATTTTTAGGTTCCCACTATATCTGATGATCCACCTGGTCTCTTGCCTCTAGCATTCTTTTCCACACTTGTGATCCACCTTTCTACTGCACTTCTGTAGGCTTCTTCTTCTTGCAATATTTATTCCACATAAAGGCTGACCATAATGTATTTGATGTTCTAAATTTCCACCATAGTTTGGAAAAAAGGGCCTTAGACACATCATCTAGAGATCTGAATCCTAATCCTCCTTCTTCTTTTGGCAAACAAATCTTGTCCCAAGAGGACCAGTGCCTGCTTTTACCTTCTTCCTTAGTACTCCAGTAAAACCTTGCAAAGATTTTATGAAGCTCATTAATGGTGTATTTTGTGGGAACAACAGCTGATAGCATATATATTGGAATACTCTGAAGCACACTATTGATAAGAACTGCTTTTCCACCAAAGGAGAGCAGCTTGTTTTTCACCTTCTTGATAAGATCATTGTAGTATCCCTTTTTCCTCCTTGAATGAAATATAGGACATCCCAAGTATGTTAATGGAAATTGATCCCGTTTAAAGCCAGTAATCTGCTCCACCTGCTGAGATAGTGCACCAGAAATCTTGTCATGCATATAAAAGGCACTCTTGCCTCTATTGATCAGTTGACCAGAGATTGCCTCATACTCCTGCAGTATCTTCATGATTCTCTTCAATGGCTCTCCTTCTGCAGATGCAAATATTATAGTATCATCTGCATATGCCAGATGATTGATATTTTGACTCTATTTAGGCATGCCATAGCCCACATACTCAGCATTGTCAAATTCTGCATTTAAAGCTCTTGATAACACCTCTGCTGATAAAATAAACAATGCAGGTGAAAGTGGATCACCTTGTTTAACACCTCTAGTTGAATGAAAAAATCCTTTGGCCTGACCATTGAAGAGGATGGAATACCAGTTATTTGCAATCAACCTCCAAATCATGTCAATAAATTTACTAGCAAAACCCATTATGCTAAGTACCTTTATCAAATATGACCAAGATACTCTATCATAGGCTTTTGCCATGTCTAATTTGATCACTACATTTTCTGGATTGCCCCTTTTTTCTGATGTCTGTCACTATTTCTTGTGCCAACAGCACATTCTCAATAATGCTCCTCCCTTGAACAAAACCTGCTTGATTAATAGAAATCAACTGTGGTAACACAATCTCCAATCTATCATGAACAACTCTTGACATCACTTTGTTGATAAAGTTACTTAAACTTATAGGTCTTAAGTCTGAGTAACTTTGAATCAACTCTTTCTTTGGTAGTAACACAAGATTTGTGTGAGTGACTGATTTGGGAAGAGTATGACCCTGAAAGAAAGCCACCACCATCTTGTATACATCCAAGCCAATTATGTCCTAACATGTCTGGTAGAACACTCCAGGAAAACCATCAGGTCCACTAGCACTTGCTCCACTAATGTTGAAAATAACTTTTTTGACTTCATCAACACTAGGCATTTGACAAAGAAGATCATTTCTGTCTTGGTCAATCAAAACAGGAATGAGTGACAACAAATTTTCATCTCAAATTAACTTTTCTTGTGCAAATTGTTGAGAGTAAAAGTGCACAGCCTCATCTGCCATTTGATCTTCATCCTCAATCCATGAACCATCTGAGTTTTGAATTCTTTTGATCTGCAATTTCTTCCTTCTTCCCTTTACTAGATAGATTATGGAAAAATCTAGTATTTTTGTCTCCATCTACAAACCAATCCAGACCCGATTTTTGTCTCCAGTACTCCTCTTCATAATGCAAATATCTCTTAGTCTCAGCCAGAGCTTTCTACAAAACCACTCTATTTACTTGGCTTGGATTTTGTTCAAACAATTGTTCCTTTAACCTCACTATTTCCTCCCTTATGATCAACTGCTTGAATATATCACCAAACACTTCCCTACTCCATTT
The DNA here is from genome assembly GCF_019175385.1 of Lycium barbarum. Taxonomy (NCBI): domain Eukaryota; kingdom Viridiplantae; phylum Streptophyta; class Magnoliopsida; order Solanales; family Solanaceae; genus Lycium; species Lycium barbarum. The sequence goes on from NC_083337.1 coordinate 59,684,097, forward strand.
GGATAACACTCATTTTAGCTTTTTCATCTTGCTTTTGAAGTTTATGAAAGGATCATCATGCTCCCAAATGGACCAATTCTACCTGACTGTATCTAGGAAAGTTGCATGTTCTATCCAGAATGATAGAAATTTAAAAGGTCTAACCAGATTTTGATGCTTGTCCCCATAGGTACACATAAGTGGAGCATGATTTGAACCAGTTCTTGCAAGATGTTCCACTTCAATGTGTCCAAAGTTATCCAGAAGCAATGAATTCACCAACATCATATCCAATCTCTCAAAAATACATGCTGCATCTGCTCTACCATTCCACCAAGTGAAGGGACTACCCTTAAAATTTACCTCTTCAAGCTCACAGGAGTTTATGCAAAAAACAAAGTCTTCTATATCCTGGGGTTGAACAGGATTACCCCCTATCTTTTCTTCATCATTCAACACCACATTGAAATCTCCTCCTATTAACCAGGAACAAGATAAGGTATTGGAGAGATGATATATATCCTCCCATAACTCTATCCTATCAGAAGCACTACATTTAGCATATACTAAAGTAGTAATAAGATACTGATTCAAATCTTGTAAAAACAGCTTCAAAGTAATCTGCTGAGGGGAATCCATCAGAACTTCTACATCTATATTACCAGCCACAAAATACCAGATTTTACCATTACAGTTGGCATTGGCTAAGCACATGCCCAACCTTCTTCTATACTGGTTAATTGTCCTGACCTGTTGAAAAGGTTCCATGAGAGCAATCAAAAAGAATTTGTGATGTCTGTTTAACATTTGAACCCTCTGAAAGGCTTTTTGTGTTTTCACTGACCTAATGTTCCAAATGAATGACTTCAACATCATTTAACATTAGATTTAGTAGCATTCCTATTTGGTACCACCCTGAGTGGAATTTGCTTGTCAATAGCATTCTTCTGGCCTTTCTTCTGACCCTTATTGTTAGACTTGCTATTAGGAGATATATCTGCCTGCTTAAGAATGTTTTCCTTATTTTTCTTAATATTCTCCTCCTTGTCTTCTTTGTGTAGATCTCTGACATCCTCCTCTACCCCCCAACCATCTATATTATGAGAGATCAGGTCATGTAATTCTTTGACTGGGGAAGATTTTCTACAAAATGTCACCTGATGCTGGTCAGTCTGTGAAATCACCATATCCTTTTCTGATAAGGAATGATCTGGTGGATCTGCATCTTGCTCCACATACAATTGCTCCTCATCCACTACTGTTGCCTCTATGGATGGCACATTTTCCTCCACTTTTTCTTCTCTTTGCTCAGGAATCTGAGTTATCACTGAATGAGAACCCTCTGAAGGTTCTTTTACTCCATGTAGTCTTGTATCCTCAACATCCACATGCTCATCATGTTCTTGATGATCATTTTGTTTCTGCACCTTGTCACGACCCGACTCGGGGCCGCGACGAGCACCCGGTGCTAGCCCACCCGGGCACCCTCTTAGCTTACTCTTATGCTTACATCTAGGTGAGCCACATAATTATACATGCATTTCCATTCATTCGTCAACTAGTCCCATATGGACAACCACACATTTATATCATCATAGGAATTTATGCCACATCAATATACATGGGCCAACGTGGCCGACAAAATGATATACAAGACATAGGCCGACAAGGCCAAACACATCTACCCACACACACACACATGTCTACGAGCCTCTAAGAGTATAACATATCACACTAGCGGGACAGGACCCCGCTATGCCCATAATTACATACACAAAAGAATGAGTACCCAAAAGATATGGCTCCGAAGGAAATGGAGCTCTCTATGTAATCTCCGAATAGGCAGCTATGGATCAAGTCTGTCTCCCTGTGCACCTGCGGGCATGACGCAGCGTCCACAAACAAAAGGACGTCAGTACGAAGAATGTACTGAGTATGTAAGGCATGAGCAACATCAATAAATAAGCATCATGAACAACATATGAAATAGCATAGGAGGGGGGAGACAATAATATCATCGTCATAGCACTTACCTGCCTTAGGACTTTCCATTTTTCATACGTATTAGCACACCTACGTCATCATCCGTATTCTTATACATAGTCTTATCACATTCATATTCATGTTATATACATAGTCATTTCATATACATAGCATTTACATAGCATACCCGACCTCACAGGATCGGTGTTTCATACATACTTGGCCAACCAAGGCTCAAAGTTACTCATACCTGGCCCTACCAAGGCTTCAGGGTTATCCGTACCATCTGCAGAGGTGTGCGCGCATTACGTAATCGTATACATACTTTATACATATTCATATACATATATACATCCATATACATATATTCTACCCGGCATTAAGCTCGGGGTGTCATTATAGCCCTTCATAGGCACATGTGAATATAATAGCCCGTAGGCACCTTTAGCATCATTATTATTATCATCGTCATCACTATCATCGTCATTGTTGCTACATCCATATCTTAGGCTTACTCGTCATATGAGGGGCGTAGTACAATCGTAGTACATGTTAAGGATCGTGAGCTTATGAGCTCGGAATATCAATCATTTGAAGATAACATACTCATATAGAGGATTTAAGAGTTTGGCCAAAGAACCATGCCTTATGAAAGAAGGGTTAGCCTTATATACCTTTTCGTCGGACTATTCTACACTTGTACGTTTCCTTCCAATGCTAGCGTTTATACCTTCATTAATATCATAACAATGGTCATTAGTCATTCACATTATCCACTTTATCTAGATTCCTCAATTTGCCTCTAATTCACCCACATTCATGGTCATAACACCCAACTTCGTCCATTCGTCTAAAGTGTCTAGTTCATGATCTTAATACCATTTATAACACATTCATATCACAACACAACAACATTCATAACTCAATTCAAACTATTTCTCAAAATGTCACTATTCATCATTCATGACCTAGTTGACCATATTTTCTACAATCCATGTACTTTAATTCTCCAATACCTTAAACATCATGTAAAAATCATGAATCTTACCTTAGAAGTTGTAGGAACAAGCTTTGGTTGATAATACTCCTCTTTGAGCAAAACCCTAGTTTTTCTCCATTTGGATTTCTTGACTTGGATGATCCTTGATGATTCCCTTATCCTTGATTCACTTGTCTTAATGTTATTGATGGCTTATAATCCTTGAAAACACATATAATAAATGTAGAGAGAAGTTTTAGAGAGAAGTGGTGTAATGTTGTAATGAAATAAGACAAGTCTTGATCCTCACATTTAATGAATTGAAAAATCTGTGCTGGGTGAACAGTGGTCATCCATGGAGGTTTACTGTCACGACCCAGCTAGGGGCCACGACGGGTACCCGGAGCAATTACCGAGCACCGCTTACTCTACTACTGGTCTCGCTCATTTAATACTCTTTTATCAACTTTACATACCAGTTGTAGGAAAATCATATTTAATCAAAATATAAATACTTTATATACATTTGCCCCTTGGCCATCAAAATAATACACATACATATGAAAACATCTTGTGAGACCATCTAACCCAAACTGCGAATCTACGAGCATCTACTAACATGATGAATACATAGACGGAACAAGACTCCGCCATGCCCAAAATATGCATATATGAATGTACATCAAAAGAATAGTCATAAGCACCTCCGAACAATGGAGTGCTATCTATCAGCTGACAGCTACTGAGGACCTGGGCCAAGCTCTCCTCCCTGTCTACCAGTGGGCATAAACACAGCGTCCGAAGAAAGGACGTCAGTACGAATATTGTACCGAGTATGAGAGGCGTACATAATGAAAGGAAACATCAGTAATATGAGAATAACATCAACATGAGACATATGGATCTGACTGATAATCATAAATGAAGTAATGCATGCTATCTTACTCATACTCATCATTATAACATGTATGCATCATGTGCAAGCTGCCCGTCCATGTCGGAACGGTGTGATAATCAATAATATTAGCCTGCGTCTAGGCCTCCCGCGTCTGGGGTACCATCTCATGCCGCCCACTAGTGGTGTCTGCCCACGCCCGTAGGTCGTGGTGTATCCGTATCGCCGCCTGCCAAAGCGGTGTCTGCCCGGCCAACTAGGCCCGGTGTGAAATGCTCATGACATGCTCAATGTAAATGCTCATAGTAATATGCTTATCATAAAATACTTATCTTATCATAATGCGTATATTTGACTCATAATCAACTTTACTCTATCGGGGTGACGTAAGGTCGTGATCCCCCGATTACATTATGGAACCATCATGGACATTCCGCCTCACCTTGAAAGGACTAGTACATAAGGTGAGTGTAGGTAAGGAATAACATCATCATCATTCTAATGTCATCATATCGCATAACTCATCTCATATAGACATTCGTAGGCATAAGCTTTTCGCTTCTTAGAATGTAAGAACTCATGAAAGGAATAGGGATTCAAGTTAAAGGATTCGTGCCATTAGAAAGAAGGACTAGCCTCACATACCTTAGTCTCTTAGCTAAGATATTACTCACTTGTTCTCCGTCGACATCACGTCGTTACCTTCATAAGAGAATTCGTATCAACATTAGTAACTGACTATAAGAACGTGTCGCTAATTCTAGGAGAAGTCGGACAATGCTTCCTTCGCTCATACTACTTTTCTCGCGTTCTATATCAACTCCCAATATTCATAATATTATTCGCAATATCATGATCGACAATCGTCATTTACGTACATTTGGTAAAATCCACCATTTTCCTCCAATTTTCCTTTATTTCTACTTCTAGCTCATCCTTGCGTTTTCATGCATTTAATGCTTGTTTAATGATAAGAACATCATTTATAACGTATTTGTATTCACAACACTTCAATATTCATAGTTCAATTCCAGTATCATTCATTTATGTCACTATTCACTCAATAATGACCCATTTCTATGTTCTTTTACATTTCAAGTGTCTAAGCTTTCCAATACTTCAAACTACATGGAATAATCATAAAACTTACCTTGGATGATGGTTGAACAATCCTTAAGTTGAAATACTTCACTTAGCCAAAACCCTAGTTCCACCTTCTTGGGAATTTCTTGACTTAGAAGATCCTTTGATGTGTTCTTACACTTATTTTTATGAATTTGGTTTTGATAATCTTGATATCCCCTTTGATTCTCTTGAATTCTTGTGGAGGAAATATTTGGAGGGTTCTAGAAGTCTCTTGAGTTGGTTGAATGAAGAATGAGTTGAAATGAGGCTTAGGTCCCCTTTAAAAATCACAAATCTGATCTTTAATGAATTCTTGTCGGGGTGAACAGTGGTCGTAAACCACCATATACGGACCGTATTTTGATTTACGGTCCGTCCACTGTGGTCGTTTTTAAGCATTCCAAAAACAGAAAGTTTGGCTGGTGGACATGGCAGTTTACGACCTGGTTTACGGTCCGTAAACCAGTTTACGAGCCGTAAACTGGGTCGTATTTAACCATATTCAACATTTACAGAAAGTTGAGATTTTTGACAAGCTGGAGGACGACTGCACTAGACGGTCCGTAAATCTCTTTACGGGCCGTATAGTGCCATATACGACCACTGTGCTGAAAAAAGTTTCGCGACTTTCTTATTTCCAAAAATTCCTAATTAGCCATTCCCGACTTAATAAAACATCATTCACTCAATTTTTCATCATTCCACTCATCATACAAGTACGGCGAAATTTCCGAGGTGTAACATTCTTCCCCCCTTTTGGAACATTCATCCTCGAATGTTCGACACTCGGGGATTCTGGAAAAGTTTTGCCAGAGTTTCCTTTGTGATTTGGATACTACCTTTCCATTAGAACAACCCACAATATCTTCGCCTCACAGGGCTATATCACAACATCAACACTTTTATGGCCACACACGACCAAAAACATAAAATTAAAACATACATACCTTACACCATCGACGTCTCATCTTTAATCTCTTCTGGGGATTGGAACAAATGGGGGTACATGGATATCATCTTCTCCTCCGCTTCCCAAGTCATTTCTTCCCGATTATTGTTCCGCCATAGAACTTTGACTGAAGCAACCTCTTTATTCCGAAGCCTTCGTACTTGTCTATCCAAAATGGCAATGAGCATCTCCTCGTATGTTAGCTCCTCTGTTACTTGCACATCATCAATCGGGACTATTCTTGTTGGGTCTCCAATACACTTGCGGAGCATCGAAACATGGAATACTGGATGCACGGATCGAGCTCTGAAGGCAAGTCCTATTCGTAGGTTACTCGACCCACCTTGCGAATGATTTGGTAGGGTCCGATATAACTGGGACTTAGCTTTCCTTTCTTGACAAATCTCATCACTCCCTTCATCGGCGATACCTTCAGGAACACCCAATCGCCCACCTGAAATTCCAAATCTCGTCGGCGATTATCTGCATAAGACTTTTGGCGACTTTGAGCTGTTAACAGTCGGTCTCGAATCACTTTAACCTTTTCAACTGCTTGTTGGACCAAGTTGGGGCCTATCAATTGTACTTCTCCGGTTTCAAACCATCCAATTGGAGATCTGCATTTTCTTCCATATAAGGCTTCATGCGGGGCCATTTGAATGCTGGAATGATAGCTGTTGTTATAGGCAAATTCAATAAGAGGCAAATGCTCATCCCAACTACCGCCAAAGTCCAATACACATGCCCGTAGCATATCCTCTAATATGAATAGTGCACTCGGCTTGTCCGTCAGTCTGCGGATAGAACGCCGTGCTGAGCTTAACTTGGGTACCTAGACCTTCTTGAAAGGACTTCCAGAACTTGGCTGTGAACTGTGCCCCTCTGTCTGTGATAATGGCCAAAGGAATACCGTGAAGTCGTATAATATCCTTGAGATACAATTTAGCATAATCCTCCGCTGAATATGTGGTTCTAACGGGGAGAAAATGAGCTGCTTTCGTGAGTCTATCCACGATCACCCATATAGAATCATACTTCCCTCGCGTACGGGGTAATCCTACCACAAAATCCATGTTAATCTCTTCTCATTTCCACGTAGGAATTTCCATTGCTTGCAATAACCCTCCTGGCTTTTGATGCTCGGCCTTCACTTGCTGGCAATTCGGACACTGTGCTACAAATTCTGCTATGTCTCGCTTCATGCCATCCCACCAGTATACCAATTTGAGATCGTGGTACATCTTGGTTGCATCTGGATGAATAGAATACCGGGAATAATGTGCTTCCTCTAAAATCCGTTGGCACAAGTTTGCCACATTCGGTACACATAGCGGGCCTCGATATGTAAGAACCCCTTCTATGGAGACTTCGAATGGAGACTCTTCCTCTTCCTGAGATAGATCTCGATAGTGGCTTAACTGAGGATCTTCATATTATCGTTCCTTCACTTATAGATTCAATGATGAAACTGTGGGATCATTGACGCTAATACCTGCATCTCCTGAATCAATGGGCCGTACGGCGAGACTTGCTAACCGATGGACTTCACGAACCATTTCTCGATTTTCCGAAGGAACTCCACATAAACTACCCATCGATCGGCGGCTAAGTGCATCTGCTACTACATTCACCTTCCCTGGATGATATAGAATGTTCACATCATAGTCCTTCAGTAATTCCAACCATCTCGTTTGCCGCAGGTTCAACTCCTTCTGTTTGAAAATATATCGAAGGCTTTTGTGATCCGTATAGATGTCCACGTGCACACCATACAAGTAGTGTCTCCATATTTTCAATGCATGAATGACCGCAGCTAGCTCAAGATCATGAGTGGGGTAATTCTGTTCATGTTTTCGCAACTGTCTCGAAGCATATGCAATAACTTTCCCATTCTGCATCAATACACATCCTAATCCCACACCGGAGGCGTCACAATACACTACATAGCCATCTGATCCTTCTGGAAGTGTTAGCACCGGCGCTGAGGTCAACCTGTTTTTCAACTCTTGGAAGATACGCTCACAGGATTCACTCCACTGGAATTTAGCCGACTTCTGGGTTAACCTTGTCAATGGGGCCGAAATAGATGAGAAGCCCTCTACGAATCTTCTATAGTATCCTGCTAACCCAAGGAAACTACGAACTTCTGTAGGCGTCGTAGGTCTTGGCCAAGTCTTCACAGCTTCTATTTTCTGAGTGTCAACTCGAACACCATCATCTGAAATAACATGACCCAGGAATGCAACAGAATTAAGCCAAAACTCGCACTTCGAAAACTTTGCATACAATTCTCGATCTCGAAGAACGCCAAGAACAATTCTTAGATGATCTGCATGTTCTGATTCTGTGCGAGAGTACACCAAAATATCGTCGATGAACACTATCACAAAAAGGTCCAAGAACGGCATGAATACATTATTCATTAAATTCATGAACACTGCCGGGGCATTCGTCAACCCGAACGATATTACTCGAAACTCGTAGTGACCATATCTTGTCCTGAAGGCAGTCTTGGGAATATCTGCTTCCCTAATTCTCACCTGATGATAACCCGATCTCAGATCTATCTTGGAAAACCATTTAGCACCTTGCAACTGATCGAACAAGTCGTCAATTCTAGGAAGGGGATATCTGTTCTTCACCGTCACTTTGTTCAACTGCCTGTAGTCGATGCACATTCGTAGCGATCCGTCTTTCTTCCTTACGAACAAGACTGGTGCTCCCCATGGCGAGGAACTAGGCCTTATAAACCCCTTCTCAAGTAAATCCTTTAGCTGTGCTTTTAGCTCTTTCAGTTCTGCTGGAGCCATCCGATACGGAGGAATAGAAATAGGCTCGGTGTCTGGTAGTACATCAATAGCAAAGTCGATCTCCCTTTTTGGAGGAAGGCCTGGTAACTCGTCGGGAAACACATATGGGAATTCATTCACTACCAGGACAGACTGAAAAATTGGCACTTCCGCTTCCGTGTCATGAACCCGAACTAGATGACAAATATAACCCTTGGCTATCATTTTCCTCGCCTTAAGGTGGGAAATAAACCTACCCTTTGGGGAAATTGTATTACCCTTCCACTCGAGTATGGGCTCTCCCGGAAATTAGAATCGAACTACCTTTGTCCGGCAACAAACATTAGTATAGCATGATGCCAACCAGTCCATACCCATAATTACGTCAAAATCTATCATCTCAAGTTCAATTAGATCAGCCATTGTCTGGCGATCACCTATAATGACTACACAGTTCTGATATACTTGCCTCGCTATTACGGGATCACCAACCGGAGTGAATACTTCGAAAGGTTTAATTGGCTCAGGTCTCACCCCAACACAATCAGCGATATACGGAGTAATATATGAGAAGGTAGAACCCGGATCAATCAGAGCATATACATCACGGGAAAATATAGTCAGGGTACCTGTGACAACATCTGGGGAGGACTCAAGATCCTGTCGCCCAGCTAAAGCATACACACGGGGCTGAACAATACCTGAAGTAGATGCTCCCCCTCTACCTCTGCCCCTACCTGCTGTAGTCTGAGGAGTCTGTGTTGTCGGGCGTGCTGAAGAAGAACCCGCTGCTGAACCTGTAGGCTGAGTCCCAGCTCTATCTCTTGCTGAGGGGCAATCTCTCATCATGTGACCAACTTGCCCGCAAGGATAACAAGCATCCGAACCCTGACGACACTGTCCAGAATGTAATTTGCCACACTAGCTACACCGCGGCACTGGAGGTCTCTTCTGGCTAAAGTCTCCCCTGGACTGCGAATCTGAGGCCCTCGAACTCTGCCCCTGGCCTGACTGAGTAGAACGATCAACCCTCCTATCTGAGAATCTAGGAGGTGCACTAGTCACTGACTGACCTGAGTGCCTAGAATATATCTGTCTCGGTCCCCCTCGGTACTCACTGCTCTCCCCCATAGATCTAGCCCTCTTACCTTGTCTTCTGTTACCCTCACGATCACTTCTCTGCTGTCGTTGTCGTTCCTCGAGGTTCTGAGCATGGGCCTGTATCCGGGAAATATCCATCCCGTCTTGCAAAGAGGCTGTCAGGCAATCTCGGAACAAGTGTGGTCCTAAACCACTCACAAATCTATAGACTCGGTCTCCCATGTCAGCCACCATAGTCGGAGCATACCGGGCCAATGAATTGAATTGCATACTATACTCTCGGGCACTCATGCTTCCCTGTTTCAAATTCAAGAACCTGTCCGCTCTAGCTCGGCGGACTTCAGGTGGCAAGTAGTGACGAATAAAGGCATCTACAAACTCTTGCCACACAGGAGGTGGTGCATTCTCCCCTCTTGTTATCACCCAATTCTTGTACCATAGTACCGCCATGTCGCGAAGTCTATATGAGGCTAACTCTACAGATTCAGTCTTAGAAGCATGCATAAGTGTTAACGTCCTAAGAATTTCATCGATAAAACCTTGTGGGTCCTCATTCGGCTTCGACCCAAAAAATTTTGGAGGATTTAGGGTAAGGAAATCACGGGCTCTTGTACTAGCTGAACGATGACTTGGGCCCGCATTCTGTCGTTGTGCCTGAGCGGCAACCAACTGCGTCAATAAATGTATAGCCTCGGACACTTGTTGACCCGAAGCACCCGGTGGAGGAATCGGAGCTGAGGCTCCTCCCTGCTCTTCTACATTGGGCACGGCCTCACTTTGCGATTCACTTTCCTCTACCCCCGCCGGAGGCTCCCTTTCTGCCCGCTTCTTCGTCGTAGCTTTGCCTTTCTGGGCAGCTGTAGCTTTTCCTTTCGGCGGCATTTTTCTGAAACCATAACGCACTTTTAGGAATGATATAATCCTAGACATGGCTCTATCGCACGATTCATGAGAAGAAGGATGGTCATTTTCCTAAATGCCCTGTAGCCTCATGTTTATTAGCGTGGCGCGCAACACACCATAAACAAGGCTCTACTAGACACGGCTCGTAGACACTTCCTTGGGCGAACTGCTCTAATACCACTTCTGTCACGACCCAGCTAGGGGCCGCGACGGGTACCCGGAGCAATTATCGAGCACCGCTTACTCTACTGCTGGTCTCGCTCATTTAATACTCTTTTATCAACTTTACATACCAGTTGTAGGAAAATCATATTTAATCAAAATATAAATACTTTATATACATTTGCGCCTTGGCCATCAAAATAATACACATACATATGAAAACATCTTGTGAGACCATCTAACCCACACTGCGTATCTACGAGCCTCTACTAACATGATGAATACATAGACGGAACAAGACTCCGCCATGCCCAAAATATGCATATATTAATGTACATCAAAAGAATAGTTATAAGCACCTCCGAACAATGGAGTGCTATCTATCAGCTGACAGCTACTGAGGACCTGGGCCAAGCTCTCATCCCTGTCTACCTGTGGGCATGAACACAGCGTCCGAAGAAAGGACGTCAGTACAAATATTGTACCGAGTATGAGAGGCGTACATAATAAAAGGAAACATCAGTAATATGAGAATAACATCAACATGAGACATATGGATCTGACTGATAATCATAAATGAAGTAATGTATGCTATCTTACTCATACTCATCATCATAACAAGTATGCATCATGTGCAAGCTGCCCGTCCATGTCGGAACGGTGTGATAATCAATAATATTAGCCCGCGTCCATGTTACACCTCGGAAAATTTTCCGTTAGTACGCAAGAGAAGGAACTAGTGATGAATATGAGTGCATGATGTCCATGAGCAAGAAACGACGTTTGATGACCTTAGGCGAGATTTCGAAAGTATCCGATGGGAGACGAGAAAGTTGGCTAAGTTAAGATGAGATAAAAGGTGGGCAATGCATGTGCATGGACGAGGATGATTAAAATGAGAAGTCTAAGCAATATGGGAAGTTGCAGAAAATCATTCAGCTTAGTGGTCGTATAGCACAATACGGCCCGTAAAGTGATTTACGGACCGTATAGTGCGATCGTCCCCCAGCTTGTCAAAAATCTAAACCTTCTGTAAGTTGTGAAAATGGTTAAATACGACTTGGAGGACGGCCCGTAAACTAGTTTACGGACCGTAAACCTCGGTCGTAAAGTGCCATGTCCCTTAGCCAAACTTTCTGTTTTTGAAAAGTTTAAAAACGATCGCGGAGGACGGACCGTAAACCACAATACGGTCCGTAAACTGTGATATACGACCACTGTTCATCCCGACAATTTTTCATTAAAGACCAGATTTTGAATTAATAAAAGGGACCAAGGCTTCATTTCATCCCATTTCTCACCCACACAACTCAAGAACACCCTAGAACATTCTTCAAACACTTCATCCATAGAAATTCAAGGAGAATCAAAGGAAACCTAAGACCATCAACACCAAATCCATGCAACAAGAGTATGAAATGCTAGTAAAGGCTATCTACCTCAAGAAATCTCAAGAAAGGTGAAGTAGGGTTTTGGTGCAAAGAAGGTATTACTACTCAAGGCTTATTCAACCATCAACTAAGGTAAGTTTCATGACTTTGGTATGTTTTTTAAGGTGTTGGAAGGCTAAGATGCTTGAGATATAGAAATAACATGGAAAATGGGTTTTTAAAGAATGTGTAGTGTCACAATTGAGTGGTAGTTGGATGGAAATCATGAAAGTTGATATGATATGATTATGAATACATTATAAATGATGTTCAGACTACGAACTAAGTGTGATGTGCGAGAAATGTGACGATTAGCTAAAACCATAAAAATGTGGGGAAATTGGAGGAAAATGGTGGATTTGTGTAAGGTACATAAATGATGAATGTTGCTTGTGATATTATGAGTATTGTTGTAAATGTTTGGGAGTTGAGATAGAACGGGGGAAAAGTGGTAAAAACAAAGGGAACGCCGCCCAATTTTCTCTATAGGTAACGATGCGTTTTCATAATCGATTAACTAACATTAGTCCAAAATTCTCTCGTGAAGGTAACGACGCGATATCAAAAGGGGACAAGTGGATGATAGCTCAGATAAACGACGAAGGTATGTTGAGGCTCGTCTCCTTCTTTCAAAGGCATGAATCTTATGTTACGATTTCATAAACTCTTTCATGAGCTCCTTGTTTTCAATAAAGTTATAGTTCTACGATTCCAATGCTTAATTCCTTTCTTGATAACCCGTAAATGTCTTTCAAATACCCGTAACCTTCCAAGCAATAGTTTGTGATTTTGTAAGCTCTTATGACGACAATGATGAAAATATTTTATCACAACGGCAATGATGCCGAATAGGAAAGTATTTTTCTATGATGACTACGATGAGAATGATTTCACGCTAAAGGTTCCAAATCATGATTTCAATGATGATATAAGAATGTTGAGCTGTTCTTAATTCCTCAATTTTATTCACAGATAGATGACTATTTTAAGACTCCAAAGTACATGAGCTGACACCTTGCGAGATTTATGATTTAATTCTATGTTCACCTAATGTCACTCTTCATCGATAGTCCCGCCTTATAATAGTTGTTCCTTCAAGGCGAGACAAAGTTATGACGAGTAGTCCATAATTTATAATCGGAGGTTACCGACCTTACGTCACTCCGATAGAGTTATAGCTTTTCCTTGGGTTCTCCTGCATGCTATGTATATGATATAAGTATATGATATGTATATGTACACAGGGGATATGGGGAAAGGTGAAGCGCTATAGACGCATAGCCACCTGATCAGCTGGCATATCATGATTTCATCCCGGACGCGGGGTGCCCGGACGCGGGGTATATGGGTTATGGATCGGGCCGTACGTTCCTCGGCACTAACATATTATAATTATGGATCGGGCCGTACGTTCCTCGGCACTAACATATTGTAATGATATGAGGATCGGGCTGCACGTTCCGCAGCAAAGTATTAATAAGCATGCATGGATCCGCCTTAAGGGGCAAGCAGATATCAGTTATTTTCTTGTTCTACTTTACCTTATTACTCTCACCATATCTATTGATGCATGCCTTACATACTCAGTACAATGTTCGTACTGACATCCTTTTCTTTGGATGCTGTGCTCATGCCCACAGGCAGACAGGGAGACGTCGCAGATCCGTAGGAGCCATCCGCAGATTACAGGAGCACTCTATTTTTCCGGAGGTGCTAATTGGTTTCTCTTTTTGTGTACATTGTATATGTCACTTACTAGAGGCTCGTAGATGCTAGGTGTGGGTTATGTGGTTCCACGATATGGATAGTATGTATGTGTATAAGTTTATTGAAACATGTTCTTGTATTAAAGCAGTATATTTTTGTAACGCAAAATCCGATACTTCTTAGAGTTGACAGGAAATCGATGAATGATGGTTAAATAGGTTAAGGGAGTAGTAGTGCGAGCGGTGCTCGGCGGTTAGCCCTGGGTACCCGTCACAGCCCCTAGCTGGGTCGTGACAGAAGTGGTATCAGAGCAGTTCGTCCTAGGAAGTGTCTACGAGCCGTGTCTAGTAGAGTCTTGTGTATCGGTGTGTCGTGCACCACATCTATAAACAGGAGGCTACCGGGCATTTCGGAAAGTTGACCATCCTTCTTCTTAATAGATCGTGCGATAGAGCTGTGTCATAAGATTATTTCTCTTCTAACGGTGCGTTATAAACTTCAGCTAAGCGGATGAAAAGAAAAGTTACGGCGGCCCAGAAGGGCAAGATGGTGATTGAAGAAAGGCTTGATCGAAAGCCGTCTATAGATATAGAGGAAGGTGGACCCCAGAATGAGGCCCCACCTCGATGTTCCCATACTCCGTCCACATTTGAGGATCAGAGGGGAGCCTCGACCTTAGCTCCAGCACCCCCCGTTCCTTCGTAAGATACCGCGGGCCAAGAGATGAGACAGGCTGTTCTTCTACTGACTCAATTGGTAGCCGCTCAAGCTCAGCGGCGAGATGGGGGTCCCGATAATAGGGATTGGGGAAAGGGATCTAATTCTGTAAGGACCGATCATGAGTTGAGAGGTGCTCCTTCGCGGTTTCCTGGACCCAGATTCGACGGATCTACTTATTCAAGGTCACCCGAGAGTCTCAGAGTTTCTAGTCCCCGAGTTTGGAGTGGTTCTGACCCGAAGAGATCCTCGGTACCACGATGTGCTCAGTGCCGCAGGTTACATTGGGGACCATGTCGACGGGGCTCGGACGTATGTTATGCCTGTACTCGGCTAGGTCATGTAAAACGAAATTGTCCATCGCTACGTGGTAAAAGTGAGGTTCGAACTACGGGAATGGTAATGGGATCTTCATCATCAGCGCGCCCTCCAAGGCCAGGGCCACGGATGCTAGTAAGCAGTGGTAGAGATCGAAGAACGCCCAGTCCAAGTGGATCCCAGCACCATATCCAGGCATTGGTCGAACGACCGGATTTTGAGTCTTCCCCTGACATTGCTCCAGGTATATTGTTAGCACCTTTTATGATTAATGCGAATACATGTGCGGATAATCCATATGGTAAATGTTATATGACTGACTAAAAAGGATAACAGGTTAAGTGCGCTTACTTCGTGAGGCTATCCTATGTTATAAGCACGTAACGAGAATTGTAATGTAAAGTATAGTAAGGAAACGCCTTAGGGCATGTTCAGCTTTATATGAATGCGAGCGTGAAACCGGCAAGCGAACCGGGGAGCAGTAAATGAGAAAGGTTGAAGGACCTTGATAGGGAAAGCTCAGTGCAGGAATTCCTCAATGACCAAGATAATAGCCAACAAAGAGGGAGGAGTTAACCTGAGAGAGAATCCAAGAAAAGGGATACAGTGAGGTAGCAGTAGCTGTGATCGGTATAATTAAGAGTATGGGTGATATCCTTAGTTGGGTGTAAAAGACCCAGATTACAGTGAAGATGAATAACGGAACAGGACAATTAGTAGGCGGGGAGTCAACGTGATCGGAGTGAGAGGGGATGATTAGAACAAATAGGGTATTCTTAGCACCAAGGGAAGGATTGACAAGGTGGTATATCCTAGGGGACAAAGCGGTATTAAGTTAAGAAAATGGCTTCTCATACGAAGGGTCGAAGATCGATTATAAAATGGGAGGAAATAAAATAAGTCGGACAGGAAGGATAAGAGCGAGAGCATAGCAAGAAGTAAATAGGCGAAGTATGCGTGCCTAATGGATAGTGTGTGGTAATTAAAGGAGGAAGTATTCCCTACGAATGTCCTATACCAAGTTGGCACAAGTAAAGTATATGAACTAAAGGGCGAAAGAGGAGAAGATAGCCAGGAGCTATGAATTTATTCTATGAAGATGATGCGATGGAGTAGAGTTACAATTAATAACGATAGTGATACAAGGTGATTATGAAACTAGTGTCAAGGGGAATTAGGAGTAAAAGAATAGAAGGTAAGGGGCGTAGTAGCGGCGTAAAAGACCTAGGTCCTATAGAAACGAAGGTGGCGTTACGAGCAAATTTTGAGTGCCGGAAAAGAGGGCAAGTGACACTAGATGGGTGGCATGGATGGCTAGACCTACTACTAATGTAGGCGTCCCTATGGGGCAGGAAGTTGCTAAGTGGAGCGGATGTGGATACAGACTCACAACTATTGGATGGGCTAAGTAAAATACATTTTAGCTCGGGTTGCTATATCGGGTGCGTTATTTGGTTACAAGACTGTAAGGTGAGTACGCTAAGACTTCACACATAAATTGTTCTAGCCGTAGATCATGGGGAACGGTATGAGCAAGATATAGTGTGGACAGAAGTACATGAATTTAAGATTTACAGGTACGAGTAAAACCCTTAAAAGGGGGGAAGCGAATAGAGAAGATATCGGAGTGAAGGTTGAAGTGACGAACCCTACAGGAGCGTATTAACTAAAGGCGGTAGAGTGAGGTGACATCCAAAAGCAAGAAGAAGAAGAAGGGCCGTGAGTCGGCAAGGATGGTGGAGCATCGACGACAGGTGGGGGGTGGACCCACAGATCTTCAAGATTACATCACCTCCCCGTCCCTCTAAATTACAAATCTCAGATGAACTTTTAGCGAAATACAAGGTCGATCGGTGAAACGTTGTGCCCTTAAGGTTCTAAGCGGCGCAAATGGGGGAAGGAAACTACGGGGGTGTGACATGGCTGAAAAAGAGTTGGAATCAGTTTAAGGAGTACTATTCAATTGGTTGTGGTTGCCTATGTTTTTCAGTAGGATGAAAACTCTCATTTCTCTGTCCTCATATCTGATTTAATTGCTTCTGGGATCGAATACTCTCCTAGCCCCAAATGAGGATATGACACCGGAGAGAGTTGTAAATATAGTGGGTGATGGTGGTTACACGGAAAAGGCATGCCGGCTTGAGACTCAGAATAAGTTATGGGATTAGCACGGATTTTACTATGGGGCTACCCTGTTCTCGGGACAAAGACGTTGACGGGAAAGTCGTGTGAATGATGTTGATATCTATATGAACATGGCCATGGACATGATGTGCAAACGAGTGTGATTGTGAGTACAAATATAGATATGGATATATGTATATGGATAGATGTGTACGAATGCGAATCGCACTAAAGGATTATGTAACTTGTAGGTATTTATACGCCGCCAAGGAAACTAAGTGTGTACTTAGACGAGGAGTAAAAGGTAAAACAAGGATGATGGAGTCATAATACTCCGAACATAAAAAAAAAAAAAAAAAAAACATGGTGAACTAAGTTGGAGCGTTGAGTGGAGATTATGGTTAGGGGCAAATAGGACAATCACCTGGAATATGGCAACTTACGAGAGCGATCTAATCACTGAATGAAGGGGGAGTTTGGTTTCCGATGCATTAGACCCTGTAAGAATGCATGCAACAGGCGAGGTAGCTTAACTCAAAGTGAGGGGCAAATCAATAACCGGGAAGAAATGACCAGGGAAGCGGAAAAGAGTGTGAGGTCCAATTACCCACGTTTATTCCAATCCCCAAAAGAGATTCAAGATGAGACGTTGAGGATATAAGGTATGTATGTTTTAAATTTTTATGTTTTGGTCGTGTGTGGCCATAGAGGAATTGTTATTGTGGTGTATCCCCGTGAGGCGGAAATATTATGGGTTGTTGTGGCAGGTGAGTAGTGTCAATTTACAAAGGAGACTCTGGCAAAATTTTCCTAGAATTCCCGAGTATTTTAACATTCGAGGACGAATGTTCCAAAAGGGGGGAAAAATGTTACACCTCGGAAAATTTTCCGTTAGTACGCAAGAGAAGGAACTAGTGATGAATATGAGTGCATGATGTCCATGAGCAAGAAACGACGTTTGATGACCTTAGGCGAGATTTCGAAAGTATCTGATGGGAGACGAGAAAGTTGGCTAAGTTAAGATGAGATAAAAGGTGGGCAATGCATGTGCATGGACGAGGATGATTAAAATGAGAAGTCTAAGCAATATGGGAAGTTGCAGAAAATCATTCAGCTCAGTGGTCGTATAGCACAATACGGCCCGTAAAGTGATTTACGGACCGTATAGTGCGATCGTCCCCCAGCTTGTC
Organism: Lycium barbarum; assembly: GCF_019175385.1. Classification (NCBI taxonomy): domain Eukaryota; kingdom Viridiplantae; phylum Streptophyta; class Magnoliopsida; order Solanales; family Solanaceae; genus Lycium; species Lycium barbarum. The sequence continues at coordinate 59,702,448 of NC_083337.1, forward strand.
AAAAATCTCAACCTTCTGTAAGTTGTGAAAATGGTTAAATACGACTTGGAAGACGGCCCGTAAACTAGTTTACGGACCGTAAACCTCGGTCGTAAAGTGCCATGTCCCTTAGCCAAACTTTCTGTTTTTGAAAAGTTTAAAAACGATCGCGGAGGACGGACCGTAAACCACAATACGGTCCGTAAATTGTGATATACGACCACTGTTCATCCCGACAATTTTTCATTAAAGACCAGATTTTGAATTAATAAAAGGGACCAAGGCTTCATTTCATCCCATTTCTCACCCACACAACTCAAGAACACCCTAGAACATTCTTCAAACACTTCATCCATAGAAATTCAAGGAGAATCAAAGGAAACCTAAGACCATCAACACCAAATCCATGCAACAAGAGTATGAAATGCTAGTAAAGGCTATCTACCTCAAGAAATCTCAAGAAAGGTGAAGTAGGGTTTTGGTGCAAAGAAGGTATTACTACTCAAGGCTTATTCAACCATCAACTAAGGTAAGTTTCATGACTTTGGTATGTTGTTTAAGGTGTTGGAAGGCTAAGATGCTTGAGATATAGAAATAACATGGAAAATGGGTTTTTAAAGAATGTGTAGTGTCACAATTGAGTGGTAGTTGGATGGAAATCATGAAAGTTGATATGGTATGATTATGAATACATTATAAATGATGTTCAGACTACGAACTAAGTGTGATGTGCGAGAAATGTGACGATTAGCTAAAACCATAAAAATGTGGGGAAATTGGAGGAAAATGGTGGATTTGTGTAAGGTACATAAATGATGAATGTTGCTTGTGATATTATGAGTATTGTTGTAAATGTTTGGGAGTTGAGATAGAACGGGGGAAAAGTGGTAAAAACAAAGGGAACGCCGCCCAATTTTCTCTATAGGTAACGATGCGTTTTCATAATCGATTAACTAACATTAGTCCAAAATTCTCTCGTGAAGGTAACGACGCGATATCAAAAGGGGACAAGTGGACGATAGCTCAGATAAACGACGAAGGTATGTTGAGGCTCGTCTCCTTCTTTCAAAGGCATGAATCTTATGTTACGATTTCATAAACTCTTTCATGATCTCCTTGTTTTCAATAAAGTTATAGTTCTACGATTCCAATGCTTAATTCCTTTATTGATAACCAGTAAATGTCTTTCAAATACCCGTAACCTTCCAAGCAATAGTTTGCGATTTTGTAAGCTCTTATGACGACAATGATGAAAATATTTTATCACAACGGCAATGATGCCGAATAGGAAAGTATTTTTCTATGATGACTACGATGAGAATGATTTCACGCTAAAGGTTCCAAATCATGATTTCAATGATGATATAAGAATGTTGAGCTGTTCTTAATTCCTCAATTTTATTCACAGATACATGACTATTTTAAGACTCCAAAGTACATGAGCTGACACCTTGCGAGATTTATGATTTAATTCTATGTTCACCTAATGTCACTCTTCATCGATAGTCCCGCCTTATAATAGTTGTTCCTTCAAGGCGAGACAAAGTTATGACGAGTAGTCCATAATTTATAATCGGAGGTTACCGACCTTACGTCACTCCGATGGAGTTATAGCTTTTCCTTGGGTTCTCCTGCATGCTATGTATATGATATAAGTATATGATATGTATATGTACACAGGGGATATGGGGAAAGGTGAGGCGCTATAGACGCATAGCCACCTGATCAGCTGGCATATCATGATTTCATCCCGGACGCGGGGTGCCCGGACGCGGGGTATATGGGTTATGGATCGGGCCGTACGTTCCTCGGCACTAACATATTATAATTATGGATCGGGCCGTACGTTCCTCGGCACTAACATATTGTAATGATATGAGGATCGGGCTGCACGTTCCGCAGCAAAGTATTAATAAGCATGCATGGATCCGCCTTAAGGGGCAAGCAGATATCAGTTATTTTCTTGTTCTACTTTACCTTATTACTCTCACCATATCTATTGATGCATGCCTTACATACTCAGTACAATGTTCGTACTGACATCCTTTTCTTTGGATGCTGTGCTCATGCCCACAGGCAGACAGGGAGACGTCGCAGATCCGTAGGAGCCATCCGCAGATTACAGGAGCACTCCATTTTTCCGGAGGTGCTAATTGGTTTCTCTTTTTGTGTACATTGTATATGTCATTTACTAGAGGCTCGTAGATTCTAGGTGTGGGTTATGTGGTTCCACGATATGGATAGTATGTATGTGTATAAGTTTATTGAAACATGTTCTTGTATTAAAGCAGTATATTTTTGTAACGCAAAATCCGATACTTGTTAGAGTTGACAGGAAATCGATGAATGATGATTAAATAGGTTAAGGGAGTAGTAGTGCGAGCGGTGCTCGGCGGTTAGCCCTGGGTACCCGTCACGGCCCCTAGCTGGGTCGTGACAATCCAGGCCTCCCGCGTCCGGGGTACCATCTCATGCCGCCCACTAGTGGTGTCTGCCCACGCCCGTAGGTCGTGGTGTATCCGTATCGCCGCCCGCCAAAGCGGTGTCTGCCCGACCAACTAGGCCCGGTGTGAAATGCTCATGACATGCTCAATGTAAATTCTCATAGTAATATGCTTATCATAAAATACTTATCTTATCATAATGCGTATATTTGACTCATGATCAACTTTACTCTATCGGGGTGACGTAAGGTCGTGATCCCCCGATTACATTGTGGAACCATCATGGACATTTCGTCTCACCTTGAAAGGACTAGTACATAAGGTGAGTGTAGGTAAGGAATAACATCATCATCATTCTAATGTCATCATATCGCATAACTCATCTCATATAGACATTCGTAGGCATAAGCTTTTAGCTTCTTAGAATGTAAGAACTCATGAAAGGAATAGGGATTCAAGTTAAAGGATTCATGCCATTAGAAAGAAGGACTAGCCTCACATACCTTAGTCGCTTAGCTAAGATATTGCTCACTTGTTCTCCGTCGACATCACGTCGTTACCTTCATAAGAGAATTCGTATCAACATTAGTAACTTACTATAAGAACGTGTCGCTAATTCTAGGAGAAGTCGGACAACGCTTCCTTCGCTCATACTACTTTTCTCGCGTTCTATATCAACTCCCAATATTCATAATATTATTCGCAATATCATGATCGACAATCGTCATTTACGTACATTTGGCAAAATCCACCATTTTCCTCTAATTTTCCTTTATTTCTACTTCTAGCTCATCCTTGCGTTTTCATGCATTTAATGCTTGTTTCATGATAAGAACATCATTTATAACGTATTTGTATTCACAACACTTCAATATTCATAGTTCAATTCCACTATCATTCATTTATGTCACTATTCACTCAGTAATGACCCATTTCTATGTTCTTTTACATTTCAAGTGTCTAAGCTTTCCAATACTTCAAACTACATGGAATAATCATAAAACTTACCTTGGATGATGGTTGAACAATCCTTAAGTTGAAATACTTCACTTAGCCAAAACCCTAGTTCCACCTTCTTGGGAATTTCTTGACTTAAAAGATCCTTTGATGTGTTCTTACACTTATTTTTATGAATTTGGTTTTGATAATCTTGATATCCCCTTTGATTCTCTTGAATTCTTGTGGAGGAAATATTTGGAGGGTTCTAGAAGTCTCTTGAGTTGGTTGAATGAATAATGAGTTGAAATGAGGCTTAGGTCCCCTTTAAAAATCACAAATCTGATCTTTAATGAATTCTTGTCGGGGTGAACAGTGGTCGTAAACCACCATATACGGACCGTATTTTGATTTACGGTCAGTCCACTGTGGTCGTTTTTAAGCATTCCAAAAAAATAGAAAGTTTGGCTGGTGGACATGGCAGTTTACGACCTGGTTTACGGTCCGTAAACCAGTTTATGGGCCGTAAACCAGTTTACGGGCCGTAAACTGGGTCGTATTTAACCATATTCAACATTTACAGAAAGTTGAGATTTTTGACAAGCTGGAGGACGACTGCACTATACGGTCCGTAAATCACTTTACGGGCCGTATAGTGCCATATACGACCACTGTGCTGAAAAATTTTCCGCGACTTTCTTATTTCCAAAAATTCCTAATTAGCCATTCCCGACTTAATAAAACATCATTCACTCAATTTTTCATCATTCCACTCATCATACAAGTACGGCGAAATTTCCGAGGTGTAACATTTACGGTCCGTATTTCAGTTTACGGACCGTCCCTCGTGGTCATCTTTAAGCTTAAGCAGAACCAGAAACTTAAGGCTGCATGCATGGTGGTTTACGACCATGGTTTACGGGCCGTAAATCACTTTACGGTCCGTCCACCAGGTCGTATTTAACCATTTCCTCGGCTGGCAGAAAGTTGAAACCTTGCATGGCAGTTTACGACTGCCAGTTTACAGACCGTATTGCACTTTACGGTCCGTATTTCGCAATATACGACCACTGGGCAGTTGAAATTCTGCAACTTCCCATATTTCTTAGACTTCTCATTTTAATCACCCTCGTCCATGCACATGCATTGCTCACCTTGTATCTCATCTTAACTTAGCCAACTTCCTCATCTCACATCGGATACTTTCGAAATCTCGCCTAAGGTCATCAAACGTCATTTCTTGCTCATAGACATCATGCACTCATATTCATCACTAGTTCATTCTCTTGCGTACCAACGAAAAATTTTCCGAGGTGTAACACACCTCCTCTTTGTCTGGATTATCTACTATTCCTTTTTCTGCTGTATTGGTGCCTACTTCTCTATCAGTTTTACCATGTTCTCCATCTTTTTGTTGGTTTTCTCCTATATTCAATTCCTTTTCTGCTTCATTGGTGCCAACATGTTTTGGTTCTTCCACACTGTCCCTTTTACTAGAGTCTCCCTCAGTATTACTTTGTACTCCATCATCATATTGGCTTTCTCCTACTATCAATTCCTTTTCCTCCACCTCATCAGCCAAGGAGCTATGAAATTCTTTTTCCTGAATGGTTCCTGGAATAACTTCCTGAGCATCTGGTTGAGTGATATCTGCATTATTCAGCCTTGTCTCCACCTGGTGACTTTGTCCATCCTTGTAGTCATTAACATTAGAAGTCTCCCCCTCATCTTTGAATGTACTTGTACTTTGTATCTCTCCTTCCTCCACAGTGTTTAGTACATCAAACTTGTTTTGCACCATCACCTGTAGTTCTGAATCATCATCAATCTTTGCAGCACCTTGTTCACCTTTGCTTTCATTACCCTTATTAGAAGTATTAGTTTTTGGGACATACTGCATCATATGATAATTTCTGCCATGATACCATCTACGTGCCTCCTGCTTGCCTTTATCTTTAACAACTTGTGCCTCTTGATTTCCTATATCCTTCACCCCTTTATCTGATCCTGTAACCTCAACATTTGCTGTTTTCTTCAATTCAGGATGAAGGATTCTACACTCATCTCTAGAATGGCCTTGAACCTTACATTCAGTGCAGTATTTTGGAAGAAACTCATATTGAATTTTGACTTTCATCTTCCTGATTTCCTTTGTATCCTCATTCTCTATTTCCAACATCAGAAACTGAGGTAATTCAGCAAGGAGATCAACTTGGACCTTAACTCGAGCACAACTAGGTCGAGTTTTGTTTATAGTTTCCAAGTCCAATTGTAAAGGCTTTCCAACAACAGAAGCCATGGTAAACAATGATTCTTTGACAAAGAAAGTAGGTAATAAGTTTGGAAAAGAGATCCACGCCATTGCCTGAGATGTTTCTTCATCAACTTTGAACTTAGAATCATAAATAAGAGGCATCATCTGATATGTAACACCATCTTTGGCCTTCAAATAATATGCACCTCTAGACGTAAGATTGATAAAATCTTCCATCAAAGAGCATCTGATCAAAACATGTCTTGGCCTAAATAATCCAACCTTGCAGTCACCTTTTAATCCACATTGTGATGGTATAATGCTACGTAGCTCATCCAGCTTCGGCCACCCATGGGAAAACTTGCCAATTACTGCATGTTGAAGGTCTTCCAATATCTCCATTCGTTTGATTTCAACCTCGGTCCACTTCACCATTGGAATACCATCAACATACGTTAGATTCTTCCTAGGCATAGGTTCACATTGCTGCTTCATTGCTGCACAGATTTCCTCTCTACCCGTTAATGTATTGGCAAAGCTTTTTGAAGAATTGGGGTATGTAGAATAGTTTACGTTAGGGTTTGAAGAATTAGGGTTTGGTTGAAATAAAGAAGAAGGTAGTATATTGGATTGAGGTAAGGGTGGGAATATGATGGAGGAGGTTAGAGGGAGAGGCTGGTCAGCCGCCAACGACGGCTGACCAGTGGCCGGAATGGCCATATTATGGCTAGGTTATGGTTTGTAGTATTAGGGTTTGCATGAATTTTGAGGAGAGAGAAGAGAGCGTTTTTTCTCCTTTGGGACGTTTTTATTCAAATGGTTAAATACTTATCCATGCTTGTGGCCATTGATCATTTTACTTGCTTTTTAGGTTAGTTTACATTTCCGCATTAGTTATAATTCTCTCAGAAACCAAAACATTATCTATCGTTTGGCTTAGTTTAGTTGGTGAAAGTCCCTTACTTTCTTAATCGCCTAGTATATTGTTCCCTGTGGGATCGACCCCGACTCATAGTTGGGTAAATTATATTGCATACGACCGTGTACACTTTCTCTTTGAGGAGTAGATTTGGACGTTACCAGGTTTTTAAATTTATATACCAAACCAAACCAATAAAATTCGGGTTTTTCAACCTCGGGTTTTCTCGGGTTATTCGGGTTGTTTTCGGAATAGTCTTGATACAAAATATATAACTTTTACTTCAAATATTTCTTTAGTCCTAGTAAGATACAACTATGTAATTAAAGTGTTTCATAAGAAAATAATACAAAATGTGAGAAGAGTGATGACATTGTATTAAAATATTCAACAAAAGATAATAAAATCGGTTAAAATAAATATTGCTAATTAATAAGCCATAAAGAAAATGACCATAATCTAAAAATACTAAGTCATCCTAAAATAAGTACGGCTAATAAGTATTAATTACATGACAAGAAAAAAAAACTTAAGTAATGTATTTTCACTCTCTAAACCAACTATGCAAAACTAAAGGAGATATATCCTACATTGTTGTCATTCCTAGTGGTAAATTGAATTTCTTTTGTTAGTATTAGTGTTGAGTTGGTTTTGGTTTGGACTTTATATGAGTTAATAACATCCATAGGATATAAAACCTATTCACATTCAAAATTCTAATTTCAAGCTTGAATAATATGATAATAGATAAAAAAAACTACAAAAACAATTTAAGAAATATTTATAAATTACATTACAAATAAATATTTTTATGTATAAAATATTTTAAAAATTGAATACATGTAATGTCGGGTTGGTTTGGTTCGGTTTGACTTTTTTTAGCTAAAACCAAACCAAACCAATTATGGTCGGGTTTTTTTTTCAACACCAAATCAAGTCAAACCAAACCACTAATCGGGTTTTTTCTCGGTTTGATTCGGTTTATCGATTTAGTGCGGTTTGTCGGTTTACTTTGTACAGCCCTAGTGCCTGCGTTTAGATTGACCAGTGATCAGCACAAGTGATAATAAATCAATAAGAACTACTAAAGAAGCACCAGAGAAATATTGCATCAAATGGTTTGATGCAAAAAAAATAAAAATAATAATAGAAAGATAAAAGTATTTGAATTGAGAGAAAGAAGTAATTTAAATTTAAATTGAAAGACAAAAATATTTTGAAATTGAGATTTTTTTTTTTTTTTTTTTTTTTTTTTTTTTTTTTTTTTTTTTTGCATTTGAAGCATATCTTAGTGTGTATAGGGGACCAAGATATCACGATATGAGATAAGATCCTGGAAGTTCAATACCATAGAAGGGGATTCAAATTTAAAAGAAGTAAATAAAAGAGCTTTTATTGTAGCTATACTATATCCTTTAACCCATGTCATGAGTAACATAGAATAGGATATCTGTAGCATCTTTGTGTTACGGGGAATCTTAGCAGCATGAGAGGTAAAAAGATTTTGAATTGGGTAAAAAGTTTTGAATTTGAATTGAAATGTATAAAAATTTGAATAGAAGTAAAAAAAAATGACTTTTGTTATAAATATTATTTAATTATGAATGTCTATCTTTAGGAGAAATATTAGAACTTGCTTAATTACGGTCGATAACTACTCAATGGGTATCAAAATATGGTGGACAATCAGTAATGGATATATACTTTTTATAGTCAAATTTTTTATCACGGCTTTAAGTCGCTGCTAACTTACGAATATTGGATCCATGTACTGATATCATCCTTTTTTATCTCTTGAAAATTTTGCTACCGAAATTAACATATTTATTTCTAGATTTAGTGGATGTTAATTTTTATGGTTTTTTTGTAATTGCCTTCGGCTTTATTTTTGGCTGAATCGCTATTGTTAAGTGGGCAGAAGGATTTAACTTTTATTTTATACTAGTTTAGTTCTCGAATATATGTTGCACTAGTTCTTGGCAGATCCTAACTAGCTTTGCATAGATATACTCCAATATGCAATATATCATATTTCAGATCAACTTGTCATAATTTGATGTGATTACAGCACACGCGGATGATTATGTTTCATTCTTGAAGAATGAGAGCTTTTGATAAACGTTATAAATACAGATTCACTCCCTGAATTGAATGTGATGATATTTACTTATTTAGTAAAGATTATAAATACAGATGTGCGATTAGTTGTGAAGTTATCACGACTCACCTCCAGAAGAGATAGAATAATAGAGAAAAAATATTCTAAATATTCTATGCTTTACTCCCAAAGTAGTAAACTCAGAAATCTGCTCCCGAAATATCAAAGTTTGAACTCTACTCTTGAAGTAGTAGAGCTTTGAACTCTACTCCCGAAGTAGTAAAATTTTGAGCTTTATTCCCGAAGTAGTAAGACTCTGAAATCTATTCCAGAAGTAGTAAAACTTTAAACTTTACTCCTGAAGTAGTAAGACATTGAAATTTAATCTCGAAGTAGTAAGAATTTGAAATTTACTCATGAGGTAGTACAATTATAAGGTGTACTCCCGAAGTAGTAAAATTTTACATGTATAATACCTGTGTGTTTTGACTGCAATTGATGTTTAGACCAATCAAAACATTCTTGCTCGCTTACTGATTCTGTCTATCTACTTACTGACTTCAATATTGATATCATCTATGACTTAAGGTAATGTCTATAGAATCTATGAGTTAAACGGTAAGATGCAAGTCTTATGTTGAATTTTTACATATGTTTGGTAGACAAAGTTCTAGATAATTAGAATTGTTTCCAATTAGCGAAGTTTCAATCTTAGGATGTATATTCCATTTTCTTATGTTTTTGATTCTTACCTTCGGGTAATGATGCACGTAGTTTCAAATTCCATGTGATACTTAGGTTTTCCCTGTCTCTTAAAATGGAATCAATTATGAATTATGGTTTTTAGGAATCAGATTTCTAGATACCTTGACATCTATATATAATACAACGTTTATGCCATAAAGAGGGAATTATACATATACGATTGGCCTACTACAACTTAACTCTCCAAACAGTGGATGTGAATCTAATATTGCGGAATCAAAATTGGAACTTGATTAGGATATGACCACAAAGCCTTATATTGTTTTAATTTTATGATTTATATTTGTGTGTTACAAAGGAGCAAAGAAGATGGCGCACTTAGCTCTTCACATCCGTTAACAAGTGACCTTTAATATACTTGAGTATGAATTCTAAATGCTGACAATTGTTGATCCTAGAATTATATAAAGGATTAATCAGATTCATGCATGCTTCCAGGTACTATACATTATTCTTGATGATGGTAAATTGTGAATTCAGTCTTATGTCTATTGTTATATCCTGTATTTTATACGTTCGGATATTCCAAGATAGTCGTGACGAAGTTGAGGGAATGACCATTTCCCAATGTACTTCAATGTACAAGTGGATTATAAATATTATTTACAACATTAGTATCATGGAAATAACGTGGATGGTTAGGGACGAAACGGTAATTTCACAAGGTGTTCATGAAGGTTCTTGAAAGGCCATAGTGGTTGTGTACCCTATGTGGACTAAGACTTACATAAGAAGACACTTAGTCTTCTTTATTCATTTTTGAGAAAACTCAAGAAAATGGGAGAAAATTTTAGAAAAGAAAGAAAGGAGGGCCAAGTGTGAATTACAAAAAATTATATGGGCCAAAGCTTGCATGGAAAGACATTAGTCTTCCTTATTTAGACTTAAGGAAATTCAAGAAAAAGGAGGAATTTTCTAGAAAAGAATGGAAGGGGTCATGTAGTCATATTTTTGTGTTGAGGGACTTATTCATAAATATGAAAAAAAATGGGTGGAAGACTTGTATAAAGTTATTCCAATATTCATTATTTCTCTAGAAATTTCAAGAGAGTGAAGAACAAAAAGAAGAGGAGAAAAACAAGAAGGCATTTCGGCCAAGAGGAAAAACTTCCAAGAAAATTTCAAAAAAAATTTCTTCAAAATCATTACCTACCAATTAGAGGGTCCTTAACAAGGTGGAGTTGTTGTTGGAGCAAGAAAAGCTTATATTCTTTCAAGCTACAAAATATAGCCAAGTGAAGAGTTGAAGCAAGAAGGTAAGAATTCATCCTTTTCTTATGTGTTATGGATGTTGTGCATGTTGTAGTGTGTAAAATGAGTGAAATTTATGGAGAATAAGAATGTAAGGGTGTGGTCGTGTGTACCTAGGCAGATGTAGGAAATTATGTTTAATTATTGTGTCTAGCATTGGGTTGTTATTGTTGTGAATGTTATGTCGATAAGAGAAGTTGAATGATTTTGGAGAGGTTGTAGTTTTGAATGCATGATGGTGGCCGTGTGGTATATTGTATGTATAACCGTGTGTATGTGTTGAATGGTGGAAGAAGATGAGCTAATTTTATTTAGTGTTTTGGTTGTTGTTGTATCGTGGATACTATGTTGTTAATGAATGCATAATAATCTTGTGAAGTTGTAGAAGTTGGAGACTTGTGATTGAGGTATTTAAATTGAATATTATGTTCTTGTATGTATGGAGGATAATGTTGTTAGTATGGTATTGTTGGCATATGAATTATAATGTTCTTATTGGAGTTGGAAAGTTTTTGGAAGAAGAAGTAAATTGATTGAATATGGAAATTGTTAGTATTGTTGTTGGCATTGTTGTTGAATTATGTTAATAGTTTGGCCGGGTCTGAATTCCCGGATTGTGTTTGACGAGAATTTGACTAAATTGAATGTCGAGGATTGTATATTTACAGAGGAGGTGCTGCCGAAATTTCGGTAGCCAAGTATTACCTTAAGATTTCAACTCTAAGTATCCTAATGAGAGTTTTGGGTAAAAATGACCAATTTGCAGATTTCGACGAGATTGCAACGTGAATTTGGAATAGCTAAAGGAGCAGAAAAAGGTACGTAAGGCTTCACCCTTCTTTCTATGGCATGTCTTGGATGTAATAAGTCGGTTACGAGCCTCGGGGACAACCCTATTCCCCAGAATCCGCACCTAAAGTTTTTCACTTTTTGTTCAATAGAATTGAACTAGAAAATGTGCAAATGGTAGAAAGACCTCCTAAACCTCTAGAAGTTGCATAAATGAGACCCGATTACCCTAGAACCCTCACATGTAATGCGAAGACATGTAACATAAGTAAATCGTACACGCTACCTCATCCGGCCCGAGGTGGGCCCGTTACTCTCGGATTTTCCTTACAGTCTTGCTTGACTTACTTGAAGTGAATCCAAAGGGAACCTTTGATCCCGATTTCGTTACCAACTGATAAGTACTATGACTCCTCTAACGAGGGCACTTCCATTACGATAATGATAACAATGATGTTAGATAAGAGGATATGCCTATGATACTGTTATATCCCGTGTTTTCACACGTTGGAAAAATTTAGAAATAATCTTGACTTGTAAGAAATAAGGTCATAGTTGATTTTTATTGAACATAGGAGTTGCACATGAAAGAATAGTGTCGTGGAAGTGTGGGATAAGGCTAAGGGCAATGTTGGAATTTTGGAAATTAGTTTCGGGAATTACAAAACGTGAACTATAAATCATTGGGCAAAAAAAAAATGAAATGAAATTGAGGCCCAAAGTTAGGAGCATGGCCGGCCAATAGGGCCATGATCCAAGTCCACTTACTTGGTCATGTGCTTGGTCATGTGACCAAGTCTTCTTATTATATTCACTAGAAGACTTAAGAAATTAGAAGACAAGAAACAAAGCAAACAAGAGAGAAAGAAGAGAAGGGTTTCGGGTTTGGCTTGGAAATTTGCCTCCCAAAAATATTGCTCCTAAAATTTTTCTTTTGTGGTTTTCCTACTAAATTGAGTAGCCTCTTCAACTTGGTGTAGTTGTCTTGGAGGAAGAAGCACTTGGTTCCTCAATTTGATCACTTGTTCAAGTAAAGAGGACTAGAGGATAAGGTAAGAATTCATTCCTTATTCTTGTGTTGTAAAGTCTTGTTTGTGTTGTAGTATGTAGAAATGTGTTGATTGTATGGAAAAAATGGAAGTTTGCAAAGTGGGTATGTGATGTATATGTGTAGCCGTGTGTATGTACATGTTGTATAGCCATAATGTGTTGAATTCATGTGATATTCTAGTTGTAGTTGTGATGAAATGCATATTGGAATTGGAAATGGAATGAATTTAGTTGAAGTTGATAAAGGGAGCATATGGCCGTATGGTATGTTAGAGTTGGAATGGAAATGGATTAAGTTGTTTAGTGTGTTAGTTGTGTTATTGTGATGCTTGTAATGTAAATGAAAGTAAAATGATATAAGTTTGCTATGAAATGGAGCGTAGAAGTTTATGTCATTTTAGAATGATTTTACGACATTATGGGAATGAAGTTATTAGGTTGTAAATTATGATGGGTGTTGATGAATTTGGAAATTGGAAACATGTTATGAATATGTATGCCAAAGATTAGAAGTTTTGAGCGAATTATGACTTTGACGGAAAGTTTGTATATTATGTATATCGTGTGTATAACTTGAGGAAACGATATGAAACGCTTCTAAACTATGTTGTGATGAACTAGTTTGATAATGAATGTGAAATCATTGAAATTGGTTTGGAAATTGAAGTTGAAATGAAGATGATGGCATTATGTCGGCAAGTAGAACTAGTGGTGCCATATTGTGTTTCTAATGTTTGTTGTTGATGTTGATGTTGTTGTTTGGGTTGTTGTTGATGGTGTTGAGCCGAGTTGAATTCTCGGGGATGTTATATGTATAGGGGAAGTGCTGCCGAAATTTCGGTAGACAAATATGAGTTGAATTGAATTCGTAGCATCTATAACTTACAATTGGTAAACTTGACCATTTGCAGATTTTTGACAAAACGGGAAGTGAGTTTGGAGAGGCGTAAGGAGCTTGAAAGGTATGTAAAGCTACCCCGATCCTTCTTTTGGCATGCCTAAGTGTATTAGAATCGGATTCGGGCCTCGAAAGACTTTCTGCCCATCGGAATCCGCAAGTGAAAATATCACTTTTCCTTTCAGTATGATTAAACTCTTTTGGTATGCTTTCTTGGAAATTATGCAAACTTTCTATAAACTCCATGGAAAGCTATAGAACGTCCGTAGAACCTTTGTAGGTGACCCCATAAGCTTAAAACACGTAATTTGAGCCTACCGCCTTGCTTGTTCCGAGGTGGGACCACTATTCCCGGTTTTGCCCTTATTGTACTCAAGTCTTCCTTTCGAGCGGTCTTTGAAAGAAATGTTTTGACTACCATTCTAATTACCTAACAAACGTTGTTTTAAATATTCCATTAAGTCTGATAAATTGTTTTGATACTCGAAACTCATTTACTATGATTCCTTCGGACTTCATTGGATCGGTTTGTCTTTGATATGCCTCATCGAGTCTATGGAAACATTCATGATATTTTAATTGCATTAGTCTCTCACTACTCCATTCGTGGATGCCCCAATGTTTCCCACACTGAGCCCGGGCCAGGATATGTTGTCAAGCGTAATCCCCTGCATTGTTCGCCGTGCCTCGATGTGAGGGGCCAGGTATACGTGTACATGGGTTTGTAGAGTATGTTGTGCCATGTACACATGTTCTGATATGATTTTCTATGGCCATCTGATATGATATATTATGTTACGGGGTTATGCCCTATTCTGATTCTTCTCTGTTGTGGCACCAGCGTCGGGAGGGTGGCCACGTTCTGTCTGCCGAGTCCCTTGGCAGGGACCGGATTTGATATGACATATGTTTCTGTACACACTCTGCATGTTTTGAAAATATGTGTTTGATACTTTGGATTTTCGGCTCACTTTCTGTACGTTATGTACCAGTTATGATCTTGTTTCTGTAATTCAGGCTTTACATATTCAGTACATATTTCGTACTGACCCCCTTTCTTCGGGGGCTGCGTTTTCGTGCCTCGCAGGTACCGACGACAAGTTTGCTGATCCGTCCGCTTAGGATCTTATTCTGCTATTTTGGAGCGCTCTTTTATTCAGAGCCATCTTTTGGTATAGTCTGTCACTTCTATATATGTATATTCTCGTTCATGGGTACGGCGGGGCCCTGTCCCGTCATATGATTCTGTCAGTCTGTTTAGAGGTCTGTGGACATGTTTGTGGGTTGGAGTGTTTCTGTACAGATGTATGTATATGTCGTGTTTGGGCGATTCCATTCGCCGCGGCGGCCGGTCCGCATATGTTAAATGCTGCTTTTGTCGGCCCTGTGTGGCCTTTGTTGGTATTTTCTGCGTGCAGGGTATATTGGATAGTCCGTAAAACAAAGGAAACTCTGCCAAAATTTTTCTGGAAATTAACTAAATTTGAAATAAAGCCTTGTCGGCTTCTGCTATATACTAGAATGTGTTTGATACAATTTGAGATAGCATTTGATAGATGCGTTCGGGTGCCCAGATCGGGCACTAGTCACGGCCTACGGGGTTGGGTCGTGACAAAAGTGGTATCAGAGCGGTTCCTCCTCGGAATGTCTACAGACCGTGTCTAGTAGAGTCTTGTCTATCGGTGTGTTGTGCACCACACCTATAAACAGGAGGCTACAGGACATTTAGGATACTACCCTTCTTTCTGTCTTAGATCGTGCGATAGAGCTGTGTTATCAGGATGACTCCTCCCTAACGAATTGTTACAATTGCAGTTATGCCTCCAAAAAAGGCGACAGCGGCCCAAAAGGCCAAGGCAGCAGCGGTGGGAGAGACTAGTCGGGCCCAGAGGGTTACCAGGGCCCATGCACATATTGCTCCTGATATTTTGTCCCCGGCAGAGGGCTCTTCCACACCGCCACACATAGAGGAGATTGGAGCAGCAGCAGCTGCAGGTCGAGGGGCGGCTCCACCGCCAGCTCCCGAGATTCCAGTACCTGAGCCTCCAGCTCCACGACCAGGGACTGAGGATCAGACTATGAGAGAGGCAGTCCAGCTATTGACCAGACTTGTGGCGGGACAGGTTCAGGGGCACGGATTGGGAGGTGACCGAGCATATAGGCGTGACAGTTCGAGAGCTCGTGAGTTCTTGACTTGTGGCCCTCCAGAGTTCTTCGGGACAAAGCCCGAGGAGGATCCTGAGGAGTTTATCACGAAGATGCGGCGCACCTTACAGTTGATTAATGCTTCCGCGACAGAGTCAGTCACATTGGCTTCGTACCGGTTGTATGATGTGGCGGCTAATTGGTACGAGTCATGGGAGTTATCCAGAGGCGACGGCGCTCCCCCAGCAGTTTGGGATGATTTTTCTTAGGCTTTTCTTAGCCATTTTCTGCCTCCGCGGTTACGGCGGGCCAAGGCTGACAGATTCTTATTGCTGAGACAGAGGGGTCGCAGTGTTCGAGAGTACAGTATGGAGTTCGACTCATTGGCCCGATACGCACCTGCTGTGGTAGCTACTATGGCTGACAGGATGCACAGGTACATTATGGGGCTGGACCGTTATTTTGTCGACAGCTGTTTGGTATTGGCTGCTCAGCCCGGCATGGATATTGCCCGAATTTAGGCGCACGCCCAGGGCATGGAAGACCGGCATAGGGAGCGTCAGCCTGATAGGAGTCAGGATCGGAGACAGCCCAAGAGGGCCAGATCATCTGGATATTCTGGAGATTTTCGGGGCAGACAGCCTCAGCAGCCGCAACAGCCTAGCAGACATCTATCCCAGCCGGCACAGAGCGCACCTCCACAGCCTACAGGTCGCAGATTTGATAGCCCAGGGTATTCAGGAGCAGGTCAGAGCTCCAGGGCTTCAGGTTCGCGGACAGATAGGGGTTCTGGTCAGATGAGGCCACCTAGGCCTCAGTGTTCTTATTGTGGAAGATACCATCCTGGGGAGTGCTACAGAGCCACCGGTGCATGTTTTTCTTGTGGCCGTCAGGGCCATTCTGTGAGAGATTGCCCGTATAAGGGTAGTTCGGGTGGTGCAGCGCAGCCTACCGGATCAGCCGCCGGGTCATCATCTTCGTCAGTGGCTATGCGCCCTACAGGGCCGGGTACATTAGCACCGGCGGGTCGCGGCAGGGGCCGTGGTGGAGCTTCTGGTACTAGCGGTCCTTCAAACCGCATTTATGCTTTGTCCAGCCGCCAGGACCAGAAGGCTTCGCCTAATGTCGTTACAGGTACATTATTGGTCTTCTCTCGGTCTGTGTATGCATTGATTGATCCAGGTTCGACTTTGTCATATATTTCGCCCCTTGTTGCTAGTAAAATTGGTATAACGCCCGAGCCTATAGAGCCATTTGAGGTAGCTACACCGATCGGGGACTTTATTGTAGCGAAACAGGTATATAAAGACTGTTTTGTAACTGTATGTGGCCGAGACACTAAGGCAGATCTGGTGGAATTAGATATGATTGAATTTGATGTTATTATGGGAATGGACTGGCTAGCCTCCTGTTATGCTAATGTTGACTGCCAAAATAAGGTAGTTCGTTTCCAGTTTCCTGGGGAGCCAGTTATAGAATGGGCAGGCAATACTGCATCGCCGAAAGGTAAGTTTATTTCATACCTTAAGGCGAAGAAAATGATCAGAAAGGGTTATTTTTATCATCTGGTTCGGGTACAAGACTTGACAGCAGAAACGCCGACTCTTCAGTCAGTTCCCGTGGTTAATGAATTTCCAGATGTATTCCCAGATGAGCTTCCAGGCCTTCCTCCAGAGCGGGAGATAGATTTTACTATTGATTTGCTTCCAGATACTCAGCCGATATCTATTCCCCCGTACAGAATGGCACTGGCAGAATTGAAAGAACTGAAAGAGCAGTTGAAGGATCTGTTAGAAAAAAGGCTTCATCAGACCCAGTACTTCGCCTTGGGGAGCCCCGGTATTATTTGTGCGTAAGAAAGACGGGTCGCTGCGTATGTGTATTGATTATCGGCAGCTGAATAAGGTAACTATAAAGAATAAATACCCCCTCCCCAGAATTGATGACTTGTTTGATCAGTTGCAGGGCGCCAAATATTTTTCGAAGATAGATCTTCGGTCAGGCTATCATCAGGTACGGGTATGAGAGGCTGATATTCCTAAGACAACATTCCGGACCAGATATGGGCATTATGAATTCAGAGTTATGTCTTTTAGGCTGACTAATGCTCCTGCGGTATTCATGGATTTAATGAACCGGGTATTCAGGCCGTTCTTAGACATGTTCGTAATTGTATTTATCGATGATATCCTGGTTTATTCTCGGTCCGAGGCAGAGCACGCAGATCATCTGAGAGCGGTACTTGGGGTACTTCGGCATCGGAAATTATATGCAAAATTTTCTAAATGTGAATTCTGGCTGGCTTTAGTGGCATTCTTGGGACATATTATTGCAGCTGATGGTGTCCGGGTGGACACACAGAAGATTGAAGCCGTGAAGAATTGGCCTAGACCCACGACGCCCACAGAGGTACGAAGTTTTCTGGGATTAGCAGGCTATTACAGAAGATTTGTGGAAAAGTTTGCTTCGATTTCAGCGCCTTTGACAAGGCTAACTCAGAAGGGAGCCAAGTTCCAGTGGACTGATGCTTGTGAACGAAGCTTCCTGTTGCTGAAAGAGAAGCTGACTACAGCCCCAGTTCTGACTCTTCCAGAGGGACCCGATGGATATGTTATTTATTGTGACGCTTCTGGCGTGGGATTAGGCTGTGTATTGATGCAGCACGGCAGAGTTATAGCTTATGCTTCCCGGCAGCTCAAAAAGCATGAAAAGAATTATCCTACCCACGATCTGGAGCTTGCAGCGGTCCATGCTCTGAAGATATGGAGACACTACTTATATGGTGTTCATGTTGATATTTACACAGATCATAAGAGTCTCCAGTATATTTTTAAGCAGAAAGATCTTAATTTGCGGCAGCGGTGGTGGCTGGAGCTATTAAAAGACTATGATGTGGATATTCTGTATCATCTGGGCAAGGCTAATGTTGTTGCAGATGCACTTAGCAGGAAATCTATGGGCAGATTAGCAGATTTACAGCCAGATAGGAGAGAGATAGTACGTGATATTCACCAGTTGGCTAATCTTGGGGTTCGTCTGGCCGATTCTGGCGGTACACGGATTTCTGTCCGAGGGGTTTCTGAGTAATCTATTAAGGAAGATATTAAGCAGCACCAATATGAAGATCCTGTTTTATCTCGGTACAGAGACACGGCTCACGAGAAGGATAATACTCCGTTCGAGTTTACACCAGACGGGACACTATTGTACAGAGGCAGGTGGTGTGTACCTGATATCGCAGGGCTCAGGCAGCAGGTTATGAGCGAGGCACACTATGCTCGCTATTCTGTTCATCCTGGGTCTACGAAGATGTACCATGATCTTAGGTGCCTATACTGGTGGGATGGTATGAAGCGGGATATCGCAGAATTTGTCGCCCAGTGTCCAAATTGTCAGCAGGTCAAAATTGAACATCAGAAACCGGGTGGACTGTTGCAGGAAATGGAAATTCCGACGTGGAAGTGGGAGATCATTAATATGGACTTCATTACAGGTTTGCCTCGCACTCCACGGAAGTATGATTCCATCTGGGTTATTGTTGATAGGCTGACTAAATCAGCCCATTTTCTCCCCGTCAGAACTACTTACTCCGCTGAGTATTATGCCAAGATTTATATTAAAGAAATTGTGCGACTTCATGGAGTTCCTATATCTACTATCACTGACAGAGGTGCCCAGTTCACGGCGAACTTCTGGAGATCTTTTCAGGAGGGATTAGGGACTCAGGTGAGTCTGAGCACAGCATTCCATCCTCAGAGCGATGGACAGGCCGAGCGCACTATCCAGACACTTGAAGATATGTTGCGGGCCTGTGTTATTGATTTCAGAGGTAGCTGGGAGGATCACTTGCCATTGATTGAATTTTCTTATAATAACAGCTACCATTCCAGCATCCAGATGGCTCCGTACGAAGCTTTGTATGGCAGGAAATGCAGGTCACCGATCGGCTGGTTTGATATTGGCGAGACAGAGTTAATCGGCCCAGATATGATCCAGCAGGCAGTTGATAAGGTGAAACTTATCCGGGAGCGGCTATTGGCAGCCTAGAGTCGACAGAAATCATACGCTGATAAACGGCGTCGTCCTTTGGAATTCCAGGTTGGTGATTAGGTATTTCTGAAGGTATCGCCTATGAAAGGCGTAATGCGGTTCGGCAGAAAGGGTAAGCTTAGTCCGCGTTATATTGGGCCTTATCAGATTGTTAGAAAAATCGGAAATGTCGCCTATGAGTTAGAGCTGCCATCTGATTTGGAAGCGGTACATCCGGTATTCCATGTATCTATGCTCCGCAAATGCATTGGTGACCCCTCCAGAATATTTCCTGCGGATGATATTCAGGTGACGGAGCAGTTATCTTATGAGGAGCAGCCCGTAGCTATTTTGGACCGCCAGGTAAGAAAGCTCCGGAACAAAGATGTAGCCTCTGTTAAGGTGCTATGGCGGAATGATAATAGGGAGGAAATGACCTGGGAGGCCGAAGAGGAAATGCAGAAGAAATACCCTCATTTGTTCCCTATGCCCTCAGGTAATCTCGAATCTTTGTTAAATTCCATTTCAATAACGAATGTGCTGTCTATAAACAGAAACTCCCCCGGAGCCTTTTCAAATCCTATAAGATTAATTTAACATTCGAGGACGAATGTTCTAAAGGGGGGGAGGATGTTATATCCCGTGTTTTCACACGTTGGAAAAATTTAGAAATAATCTTGACTTGTAAGAAATAAGGTCATAGTTGATTTTTATTGAACATAGGAGTTGCGCATGAAAGAATAGTGTCGTGGAAGTGTGGGATAAGGCTAAGGGCAATGTTGGAATTTTGGAAATTAGTTTCGGGAATTACAAAACGTGAACTATAAATCATTGGGCTAAAAAAAAATGAAATGAAATTGAGGCCCAAAGTTAGGAGCATGGCCGGCCAATAGGGCCATGATCCAAGTCCACTTACTTGGTCATGTGCTTGGTCATGTGACCAAGCCTTCTTATTATATTCATTAGAAGACTTAAGAAATTAGAAGACAAGAAACAAAGCAAACAAGAGAGAAAGAAGAGAAGGGTTTCGGGTTTGGCTTGGAAATTTGCCTCCCAAAAATATTGCTCCTAAAATTTTTCTTTTGTGGTTTTCCTACTAAATTGAGTAGCCTCTTCAACTTGGTGTAGTTGTCTTGGAGGAAGAAGCACTTGGTTCCTCAATTTGATCACTTGTTCAAGTAAAGAGGACTAGAGGATAAGGTAAGAATTCATTCCTTATTCTTGTGTTGTAAAGTCTTGTTTGTGTTGTAGTATGTAGAAATGTGTTGATTGTATGGAAAAAATGGAAGTTTGCAAAGTGGGTGTGTGATGTATATGTGTAGCCGTGTGTATGTACATGTTGTATAGCCATAATGTGTTGAATTCATGTTATATTCTAGTTGTAGTTGTGATGAAATGCATATTGGAATTGGAAATGGAATGAATTTAGTTGAAGTTGATAAAGGGAGCATATGAATGTAAATGAAAGTAAAATGATATAAGTTTGCTATGAAATGGAGCGTAGAAGTTTATGTCGTTTTAGAATGATTTTACGACATTATGGGAATGAAGTTATTAGGTTGTAAATTATGATGGGTGTTGATGAATTTGGAAGTTGGAAACATGTTATGAATATGTATGCCAAAGATTAGAAGTTTTGAGCGAATTATGACTTTGACGGAAAGTTTGTATATTATGTATATCGTGTGTATAACTTGAGGAAACGATATGAAACGCTTCTAAACTATGTTGTGATGAACTAGTTTGATAATGAATGTGAAATCATTAAAATTGGTTTGGAAATTGAAGTTGAAATGAAGATGATGGCATTATGTCGGCAAGTAGAACTAGTGGTGTCATATTGTGTTTCTAATGTTTGTTGTTGATGTTGATGTTGTTGTTTGGGTTGTTGTTGATGGTGTTGAGCCGAGTTGAATTCTCGGGGATGCTATATGTATAGGGGAAGTGCTGCCGAAATTTCGGTAGACAAATATGAGTTGAATTGAATTCGTAGCATCTATAACTTACAATTGGTAAACATGACCATTTGCAGATTTTTGACAAAACGGGAAGTGAGTTTGGAGAGGCGTAAGGAGCTTGAAAGGTATGTAAAGATACCCCGATCCTTCTTTTGGCATGCCTAAGTGTATTAGAATCGGATTCGGGCCTCGAAAGACTTTCTGCCCATCGGAATCCGCAAGTGAAAATATCACTTTTCCTTTCAGTATGATTAAACGATTTTGGTATTCTTTCTTGGAAATTATGCAAACTTTCTCTAAACTCCATGGAAAGCTATAGAACGTCCGTAGAACCTTTGTAGGTGACCCCATAAGCTTAAAACATGTAATTTGAGCCCACCGCCTTGCTTGTTCCGAGGTGGGACCACTATTCCCGGTTTTGCCCTTATTGTACTCAAGTCTTGCTTTCGAGCGGTCTTTGAAAGAAATGTTTTGACTACCATTCTAATTACCTAACAAACGTTGTTTTAAATATTCCATTAAGTCTGATAAATTGTTTTGATACTCGAAACTCATTTACTATGATTCCTTCCGACTTTATTGGATCGGTTTGTCTTTGATATGCCTCATCGAGTCTATGGAAACATTCATGATATTTTAATTGCATTAGTCTCTCACTACTCCATTTGTGGATGCCCCAATGTTTCCTACACTGAGCCCGGGCCAGGATATGTTGTCAAGCGTAATCCCCTGCATTGTTCGCCGTGCCTCGATGTGAGGGGGCAGGTATACGTGTACATGGGTTTGTGGAGTATGCTGTGCCATGTACACATGTTCTGATATGATTTGTTATGGCCATCTGATATGATATATTACGTTACGGGGTTATGCCCTATTCTGATTCTTCTGTGTTGTGGCACCAGCGTCGGGAGGGTGGCCACGTTCTGTCTACCGAGTCCCTTGGCAGGGGCCGGATTTGATATGACATATGTTTCTGTACACACTCTGCATGTTTTGAAAATATGTGTTTGATACTTTGGATTTTCTGCTCACTTTCTGTACGTTCTGTACCAGTTATGATCTTGTTTCTATAATTCAGGCTTTACATATTCAGTACATATTTCGTACTGACCCCCTTTCTTCGGGGGCTGCGTTTTCGTGCCGCGCAGGTACCGACGACAAGTTTGCTGATCCGTCCGCTTAGGATCTTATTCTGCTATTTTGGAGCGCTCTTTTATTCAGAGCCATCTTTTGGTATAGTCTGTCTCTTCTATATATGTATATTCTCGTTCATGGGTACGGCGGGGCCCTGTCCCGTCATATGATTCTGTCGGTCTGTTTAGAGGTCTGTGGACATGTTTGTGGGTTGGAGTCTTTCTGTACAGATGTATGTATATGTCGTGTTTGGGCGATTCCATTCGCCGCTGCGGCCGGTCCGCATATGTTAAATGCTGCTTTTGTCGGCCCTGTGTGGCCTTTGTTGGTATTTTCTGCGTGCAGGGTATATTGGATAGTCCGTAAAACAAAGGAAACTCTGCCAAAATTTTTCTGGAAATTAACTAAATTTGAAATAAAGCCTTGTCGGCTTCTGCTATATACTAGAATGCGTTTGACACAATTTGAGATAGCATTTGATAGATGCGTTCGGGTGCCCAGATCGGGCAATAGTCACGGCCTACGGGGTTGAGTCGTGACAGATACGTACTACCAGAACGACTCTATGACTAAGATGACTAAGCTAAGTATTTTATGTAAACATGAAAAAGATAAACTAATTTTTGAATCTTATTTATATTTCCTAGCTATGACTTTATTTTCTAAAGATTTCAAAGTCTATGAACTGTCATCTATGATGCCCACGATTTCATTCTACGTTTACTTTAATATTATTCTCCGTTGATAGTCTCGCCTTAAAATACTCGTTCCTTCAAGGTGAGACAAAGCGATCACGAGTATTCTATAATGTAATTGGAGGTTACCGACTTTATGTCACTCCGATAGACGTAACTTTCCTTGGACTCCCGTGCATACTGGTTATATGATACAGGGATATGTGTAGGGACATGTATAGGTATATAGGACAAGTATTTGTATATAAGACATGTATATGTATAATAGAGAAGTAAATGTACACGTATATGTATATGGGGAAAGGGGAAGGGCCACTGTTACATCACCACCTGATTCAGCTGGATTCCATCCTGGACGCGGGATGCCCGGACGCGGGATATGGGAGAGCCGTACGCGGCGTCTGTATATATATATATATATAATGTATGTGTTATGTCCCGTGTTTTCGTATAATTGGAAATCGAGAAATAATTACGACTTGTGGGCTATAAGGACATAATTTGATTTTAGTGAATGTGACTATGTTGGTTGTGGAATCTTTAATGCTAAGACATCGGGAAAGGCCGAGGGTAAATTCGGAATTTTGGAAATTAGTTTCGGGAATTACAAAACGAGACTTTAACTAATTGGGCCAAGGAAAATTATGACCCAAAGTTGAAGCCCAACAATTGAAGGGGGCCGGCCTTGTCAATTGGCCCAAGCCCACTTTAAAAGGGTCATGTGCTATGCACATGACCCCTAAAAGGATATATACTATGTATGCTTGGCCATTATCAAGTCAAAGAACAAAATTTCAAGAACACCCCTCACAAAGGGCTTCGGCCGAACCAAGAGAAAAGGGAAAGAAAAAAAAATTCCAAGTCTTGTTTGTGATCAAACAATCATAATCCTTACATATTTGTGAAGTACTCGAGGCCCTCTTCAACGGGGTATAATTAGTTTGGCACAAGTACTACGTTTGCGACAAGTCGGAAAGTCAAGAAAAGGTAAGAATTTTGCCCCTCTAATGTTATAGAATTGATATGAATGTGTTAAGGATTGGAAATAGACGAGAATCCCGTAACGTGGATGTTAGTAAAAAGTCGTGGGTGTGTGTGTAGAGTGT
Source organism: Lycium barbarum (assembly GCF_019175385.1). Lineage (NCBI taxonomy): Eukaryota > Viridiplantae > Streptophyta > Magnoliopsida > Solanales > Solanaceae > Lycium > Lycium barbarum. Next base: position 59,726,898 of record NC_083337.1, read on the forward strand.
GGGTTGTCCGTGAGCCATAGGGAGGAGGAAATGGTGTTAATTTACCTTGTTTGGTTGGTGTAATGTGTTGTTGTGATCCTTATGTTGTAATTGATCGATTGATGAATGAAATTGACGTTGAAAAGTGATTTTGGATATTATCGGAAAGCGTATACCTTCGGTATCACTATGTATATCATTGTATATTTTGGGTGCTAGAGACTTTAGATGTGAATTTATAATGATGTTAATGAATTCGGAATGAAACGACGTGAGTTAGAATGTTCGTCGTGGATTTTTGATGTTTTAAAGAATTCTGGAAAATAATGGATTTTGGTGTAATTTCGTGTATGGCTTGGATTGTAGTTAGGATGTGATTGTATAAGTTTGAATGTAGAAATGAATACAACTATGTAGATTTAGAATTTGAGTTTTGAAAGTTGGAATGAAAGTTGCCAACTTAGATAACAAAGTAGATCTTTGAAGCTAGAATGGTTTGATTGTTGTTTGTGTTGTTTGTTGACGTGTGGGCTGTTGTGGTGGATGTATTTTGAGCCGAGCTAAGCCTCGGGGATGTTAGATTTATAGGGGAAATGCTGCCGAAATTTCGGTAGGCAAAAATTGAAGTTAAAGGCATTTTTAAGCCTAAGAATCTCAATTGGTAACTTTGACCATTTGCAGATTTTTGACGAAACGGGACTGGACTTTCGGGAGAGCTTACGACATCTGTGAGGTATGTAAAGCTTCCCACTCCTTCATTTGGCATATCCTAGTATGTTAGTCGAATATGAGACCCTCCGGAGCATTTCTGTTCCTCGAAACCCGATCCACAGAAAAGTTACTATTTATTCAATTCAATTGAAGCCTAAGGGCTCTATTTTGGCTAGAATGCCACCATTCGTCCGAAACCTATCGAAATGTGGTCGGGTAACCTAGAAATGATTATGTATGACCCCTGGCATATAAATGTTCGTAAAAATATGTTCGCCACCTCACTTTGACTCGAGGTGGGCCCGCTAACCCCGAGACGCCCTATTTGTCTTATTGGGCTGTCCTTTTGAATAACGTTTGGAATGGCACTTTCGATGTTGGAATTCCCGTCTATGGGATATGTTTCGACAATTTCGATATGTTAAGCTACGTTCTGAGCTACACATATTATTTTGGAAAAGTTTTGATAAATGAAACTTTATATCGGCTAAGTATCCGACTATTTTGCATTATGATATGACTTATGGGTTTACTTCGTTTTGGAAAACTATTTTGAAGTACGAATTGCATTGGTTTGCTCACGACTCCGCTCGTGCCTTATTATGACTTCGTTCACCGGTTCCCGGGCCGGTTTTGATTCGTGCGCCTTATGACAATTCGGCCGTATGCTGTGTTACGGTTCCCGAGGCTTCGCCATAGGGCCGGGTTCCGTTTGGAGTTATGCTGTGATATGGCTCGTGATGCGATACGCTCACCTATGATTATGTTTGTGTTCGGGGATGTACGGAGATTTGAAACCTTCTGGTGTTATGCTGTGTGTGGCGCCAGCGTCGGAGTGGCGACCACGTTCCTAAGCGTTTGCATGATTTCAATTGCATTATGTATACGTATATGATTTCGCTACAGATTTTGACATACCCAATTGTACTCCACTTTGACATTTGATTTGCTTTCGGTTTTGATCCATATTTCTGTACTCCGTGCTTTACATACTCAGTACATATTTCGTACGGACCCCCTTTTTTCGGGGGCTGCGTTTTATGCCCGCAGGTGCAGATATCGGTGATCCTCCGCAGTAGGCTTCACTTCTTGCTATTCCGGAGTACTCCTATTTGATCCGGAGTCCACTTTTGGTACAGACTCCTTTTGCTTTGTATATGTTTTGTATATTTGACTATTTGGGTACGGCGGGGCCCTGTCTCGCCATATGTTTTTGTTTCGAACTCATAGAGGCCTGTAGTCATATATGTGGGGTGAGGGTCCTGTATATGTTGGTCTGATTTTGTTTTCTGGTCTTAAAGCGGTCCGTTTGTCATGATGGCCCCAAATGGCCCCTATGCTTATATTTGCACTTTTGACCGGCGATGTCTATTCCGCCGCTCAGTTTGTATTTGATATGATATTTTGATTTGGCACGACCGCTTAAGACATATTTGATATAAATTATGTTCGATATGATTTCGAAAAATTATGAAATAAGTTTGGATTTGAAAAGGAATGTGTGATTCGGTCTGGGTACCCAGGTAGGGTGCCAGTCGCGGCCCACGGGGCTGGGTCGTGACAAAAGTGATATCAGAGCGGTTTGTCCTCGGAATGTCAGGGCAGGATCGCTGACGCGGGCGGAGGGATGATGATGACGATGACAGGCGGGACAGCCTGAGAGTTCGGGAGTTTCTGTTATGTGGCCCTCCAGAGTTCTTCGGGTCTAAGCCCGATGAGGACCCCCATGACTTTATTCGGGGGATGCGACGCTCACTGGACTTGGTCAGGGCTTCAGAGACCGATTCAGTTGAGCTGGCTTCGCACCGGCTTCGAGATGTGGCTACCCACTGGTACGAGACTTGGGAGCTATCTAGGGGAGAGGGTGCCCCTCCAGCCACTTGGGATCAGTTTGTGACAGCATTCACCCACCACTTTTTGCCACCAGAGTTACGGCGGGCACGGGCTGATCGATTCTTACGTCTGCAGCAGAGGGGTCGGAGTGTTCGCGAGTATAACCTTGAGTTTGACTCTCTGGCCCGATATGCACCGGCCGTGGTAGCAGATATGTCCGATCGGATGCACAGATATGTCATGGTATTGGACCGGTATTTGGTAGACAGCTGTATGGCCGTGTCATTGCAGACAGACATGGACATTTCCTGACTTCAGGCCTATGCGATGGGTATGGAGGACCGTCGCAGGTCTGATCCTGCTGGCAGAGATCGAGATAGGAGGCCGCCCAAGAGGGCTAGGTCCGCAGGTTATTCTGGAGATTCTCGAGGCGGACAGCCTCAGCAGCAGCAGTCAGATAGGCATTTTCCTTCGTCTGGCCGGATTACTCAGTCAGGCAGCCGGAGATTCGATAGTACAGGACCGTCTGGGGCCGGTCAGAGCTCCAGAGTGGCAGGTTCACAGGTACCCAGGGGTCCCAGCCAGGCCAGACCACCCAGACCCCGTTGTCCTCATTGCGGGAAGTCTCATCCCGGGGAGTGTTACCGAGCGACTGGAGCTTGCTTTTCGTGTGGTGGTCAGGGCCACTTTATGAGAGACTGTCCTTTGACTAGCGGTTCTGGTAGTGCTGCTCAGCAGACAGGGTCAGCCGCCGGTTCTTCTTCTGCTCCATCAGTTGCACGCCCTGGAGGGCGAGGTATTTCAGCACCGACAGGACGCGGTCGAGGCCGCGGTGGCGCTTCAGGTTCTAGCGGTCCCTCGAACCGCATATATGTTTTGGCCAGCCGCCAGGATCAGGAGGCTTCGCCAAATGTCGTCACAGGTACATTGTTGGTTTTCTCCAGATCTGTATATGCATTGATTGACCCTGGCTCTACTTTATCATATATCTCCCCGCTTGTTGCTAGTAAAATTGGGATAGTGTCTGAGCCTATAGAGCCATTTGAGGTAGCTACGCCAGTTGGGGATTTTGTTATAGCAAGACAGATCTATAGAGATTGTTCTGTGACCATTTATGATCGTAGCACTAAGGCTGATCTGATAGAGTTAGATATGCTTGAGTTTGACGTCATTATAGGCATGGACTGGTTGTCTTCCTGTTATGCTAATGTGGACTGCCAGAAAAAGGTAGTCCATTTTCAGTTTCCAGGGGAACCAGTCATAGAGTGGTTCGGATCTACAGCATCGCCGAGGGGTAAGTTTATTTCATACCTCAAGGCTAAGAAGATGATCCAGAAGGGGTATATCTATCATTTGGTTCGTGTGCACGATACTGCCGCGGAGGTACCTACCCTTCAGTCCGTTCCGGTCGTCAGTGAGTTTCCAGATGTTTTTCCTGACGAGCTTCCTGGCCTTCCGCCTGAGCGGGAGATTGATTTTACTATCGAGTTGATGCCGGATACGCAGCCTATATCTATTCCTCCGTACAGAATGGCACCAGCTGAGTTGAAGGAGTTGAAAGAGCAGCTGAAAGATTTGTTGGATAAGGGCTTTATCAGACCCAGCACATCACCCTGGGGAGCGCCGGTATTGTTTGTCAGAAAGAAAGATGGGTCATTGCGGATGTGTATCGATTACCGACAGCTTAATAAGGTGACTATAAAGAATAAATATCCCCTCCCCCGGATTGATGATTTGTTTGATCAGCTGCAGGGTGCTAGACACTTTTCAAAGATAGATCTGCGCTCAGGTTATCATCAGGTGCGAGTACGGGAGTCAGATATCCCGAAGACTGCTTTCAGGACCCGGTACGGGCATTATGAGTTCAGAGTTATGTCTTTCGGGCTGACTAATGCTCCAGTAGTATTTATGGATCTGATGAACCGGGTATTTCGGCCTTTTCTGGATATGTTTGTTATTGTGTTTATTGATGATATCTTGATTTACTCGCGATCAGCCGAGGAGCATTCAGATCATTTGAGGACGGTACTTGGCATTCTCCGTCATCAGAAGTTATATGCTAAATTCTCTAAATGTGAGTTCTGGTTGACTTCTGTGGCATTCTTGGGCCATATTGTCGGCGCAGATGGTATTCGGGTCGACACGCAGAAGATTGAGGCTGTGCAGAATTGGCCCAGGCCTACTACACCGACAGAGGTGCGCAGTTTTCTGGGATTGGCTGGGTATTATCGCAGGTTTGTGGAGGATTATTCTTCTATTGCAGCACCATTGACGAGGCTTACCCAAAAAGCAGCAAAATTCCAGTGGACAGATGCCTGCGAGCGCAGCTTTCAGATGCTGAAGGAGAGATTGATTACAGCACCAGTTTTGGCTCTTCCAGAGGGATCTGACGGGTATGTTGTCTATTGTGACGCCTCTGGTATTGGGATAGGATGTGTATTGATGCAGCACGGTCGAGTCATAGCCTATGCTTCCCGGCAGCTCAGACCGCACGAGAAGAACTATCCCACTCATGATCTTGAGTTGGCCGCGGTGATTCATGCTTTGAAGATTTGGCGGCATTATTTATATGGGGTCCATGTTGATATCTATACGGACCATAAGAGTCTCCAGTATATTTTTAGGCAGAAGGAACTAAATTTGCGGCAGCGGAGATGGCTTGAGCTACTAAAGGACTACGACGTTGATATTCTGTACCATCCGGGGAAAGCCAATGTGGTAGCTGACGCGCTTAGCCGCAAGTCCGTGGGCAGTCTGGCTGATGTTCCATCTGATAAGAGAGATTTGGTTCGTGATATTCATCAGCTGGCCAGCCTCGGAGTCCGTTTGGTGGATTCTGGAGATTCTGGGATTTCTGTTCGTCCAGTTGCTGAGTCATCTATTATTCAGGAGGTAAAGCAGCGCCAGTTTGAGGATCCTCTTTTGATTCAGTACAGAGATGTGGCCCTTAATAAAGCAAAGACTCAGTTTGAGATCTCGCCTGACGGAGTATTATTATATGACGGCAGATTCTGTGTACCGGACGTTGCGGGCTTACGGCGGCAGATTATGGGCGAGGCCCATAATGCACGGTATTCTGTTCATCCTGGTTCCACTAAAATGTATCGGGACCTCAGGTGTTTGTATTGGTGGGACGGCATGAAGAAAGATATTGCTGAGTTTTGTTAGTCAGTGCCCGAACTGCCAGTAAGTTAAGATCGAGCATCAGAAGCCCGGTGGATTATTACAGGAGATGGAAATTCCAGCCTGGAAATGGGAGATGATTAATATGGATTTCGTTGTTGGATTACCGCGCACTCCACGCAGGTACGACTCTATCTGGGTTGTTGTTGACAGGCTGACGAAATCATCCCATTTCCTTCCGGTTCGGACTACTTATTCAGCTGAGGACTATGCCAGATTGTATATCAGAGAGATAGTCAGACTTCACGGAGTCCCTATATCTATTATTACTGACCGAGGTACCCAGTTTACAGCAAATTTCTGGAGGTCATTTCAGGAGGGATTAGGGACTCAGGTGAGTCTCAGTACAGCTTTTCACCCTCAGTCCGACGGGCAGGCCGAGCGCACTATTCAGACGCTCGAAGATATATTGCGGGCCTGCGTTATTGATTTCAGGGGCAGCTGGGATGATCATTTGCCGCTTATTGAGTTTGCCTATAATAACAGTTATCACTCCAGCATCCAGATGGCACCGTATGAAGCCCTGTATGGCAGGAAATGCAGATCTCCTATTGGTTGGTTTAACGTGGGCGAGACTAAGCTGATTGGGCCAGATGTGATCCAGGAAGCTGTAGATAAGGTAAAGCTTATTCGAGAACGATTATTGGCTGCTCAGAGTCGACAGAAAGCTTATGCAGACAGACGACGTCGACCGTTAGAGTTCCGGATTGGCGACTAGGTATTCCTGAAGGTGTCGCCCGTGAAGGGTGTCATGAGATTCGGTAGAAAGGGTAAGTTGAGCCCCCGGTACATTGGGCTGTATCAGATCGTGCGAAAGATAGGCGAGGTCGCCTATGAGCTAGACTTACCATCCGACTTGGAGGCCGTACACCCGGTGTTTCATGTGTCTATGTTGCGGAAATGCGTTGGTGATCCTTCTAGGATATTCCCAGTTGATGACATTCAGGTGACGGAGCAGTTATCTTATGACGAGCAGCCTGTATCTATTCTGGATCGACAGGTGCGGAGACTACGCACTAAAGAAGTGCCCTCCGTCAAAGTCCTGTGGCGCAACAATAATCGGGAGGAGATGACTTGGGAGGCGGAGGACGAGATGAAGAAGAAATATCCCCACTTGTTTCCGACGTCCACAGGTAATCTAATTTTTTTTCAGTTTGTTGTGTTGATTGATAAAATGAATTATGTATGTCATTATTAAAAAGGGACACTCCTGCCTTGATCATAAGACCTTATAAGATTAATCTAACATTCGGGGACGAATGTTCTTAAGGGGGGGAGAATGTTATGTCCCGTGTTTTCGTATAATTGGAAATCGAGAAATAATTACGACTTGTGGGCTATAAGGACATAATTTGATTTTAGTGAATGTGACTATGTTGGTTGTGGAATCTTTAATGCTAAGACATCGGGAAAGGCCGAGGGTAAATTCGGAATTTTGGAAATTAGTTTCGGGAATTACAAAACGAGACTTTAACTAATTGGGCCAAGGAAAATTATGACCCAAAGTTGAAGCCCAACAATTGAAGGGGGCCGGCCTTGTCAATTGGCCCAAGCCCACTTTAAAAGGGTCATGTGCTATGCACATGACCCCTAAAAGGATATATACTATGTATGCTTGGCCATTATCAAGTCAAAGAACAAAATTTCAAGAACACCCCTCACAAAGGGCTTCGGCCGAACCAAGAGAAAAGGGAAAGAAAAAAAATTTCCAAGTCTTGTTTGTGATCAAACAATCATAATCCTTACATATTTGTGAAGTACTCGAGGCCCTCTTCAACGGGGTATAATTAGTTTGGAACAAGTACTACGTTTGCGACAAGTCGGAAAGTCAAGAAAAGGTAAGAATTTTGCCCCTCTAATGTTATAGAATTGATATGAATGTGTTAAGGATTGGAAATAGACGAGAATCCCGTAACGTGGATGTTAGTAAAAAGTCGTGGGTGTGTGTGTAGAGTGTGGGTTGTCCGTGAGCCATAGGGAGGAGGAAATGGTGTTAATTTACCTTGTTTGGTTGGTGTAATGTGTTGTTGTGATCCTTATGTTGTAATTGATCGATTGATGAATGAAATTGACGTTGAAAAGTGATTTTGGATATTATCGGAAAGCGTATACCTTCGGTATCACTATGTATATCATTGTATATTTTGGGTGCTAGAGACTTTAGATGTGAATTTATAATGATGTTAATGAATTCGGAATGAAACGACGTGAGTTAGAATGTTCGTCGTGGATTTTTGATGTTTTAAAGAATTCTGGAAAATAATGGATTTTGGTGTAATTTCGTGTATGGCTTGGATTGTAGTTAGGATGTGATTGTATAAGTTTGAATGTAGAAATGAATACAACTATGTAGATTTAGAATTTGAGTTTTGAAAGTTGGAATGAAAGTTGCCAACTTAGATAACAAAGTAGATCTTTGAAGCTAGAATGGTTTGATTGTTGTTTGTGTTGTTTGTTGACGTGTGGGCTGTTGTGGTGGATGTATTTTGAGCCGAGCTAAGCCTCGGGGATGTTAGATTTATAGGGGAAATGCTGCCGAAATTTCGGTAGGCAAAAATTGAAGTTAAAGGCATTTTTAAGCCTAAGAATCTCAATTGGTAACTTTGACCATTTGCAGATTTTTGACGAAACGGGACTGGACTTTCGGGAGAGCTTACGACATCTGTGAGGTATGTAAAGCTTCCCACTCCTTCATTTGGCATATCCTAGTATGTTAGTCGAATATGAGACCCTCCGGAGCATTTCTGTTCCTCGAAACCCGATCCACAGAAAAGTTACTATTTATTCAATTCAATTGAAGCCTAAGGGCTCTATTTTGGCTAGAATGCCACCATTCGTCCGAAACCTATCGAAATGTGGTCGGGTAACCTAGAAATGATTATGTATGACCCCTGGCATATAAATGTTCGTAAAAATATGTTCGCCACCTCACTTTGACTCGAGGTGGGCCCGCTAACCCCGAGACGCCCTATTTGTCTTATTGGGCTGTCCTTTTGAATAACGTTTGGAATGGCACTTTCGATGTTGGAATTCCCGTCTATGGGATATGTTTCGACAATTTCGATATGTTAAGCTACGTTCTGAGCTACACATATTATTTTGGAAAAGTTTTGATAAATGAAACTTTATATCGGCTAAGTATCCGACTATTTTGCATTATGATATGACTTATGGGTTTACTTCGTTTTGGAAAACTATTTTGAAGTACGAATTGCATTGGTTTGCTCACGACTCCGCTCGTGCCTTATTATGACTTCGTTCACCGGTTCCCGGGCCGGTTTTGATTCGTGCGCCTTATGACAATTCGGCCGTATGCTGTGTTACGGTTCCCGAGGCTTCGCCATAGGGCCGGGTTCCGTTTGGAGTTATGCTGTGATATGGCTCGTGATGCGATACGCTCACCTATGATTATGTTTGTGTTCGGGGATGTACGGAGATTTGAAACCTTCTGGTGTTATGCTGTGTGTGGCGCCAGCGTCGGAGTGGCGACCACGTTCCTAAGCGTTTGCATGATTTCAATTGCATTATGTATACGTATATGATTTCGCTACAGATTTTGACATACCCAATTGTACTCCACTTTGACATTTGATTTGCTTTCGGTTTTGATCCATATTTCTGTACTCCGTGCTTTACATACTCAGTACATATTTCGTACGGACCCCCTTTTTTCGGGGGCTGCGTTTTATGCCCGCAGGTGCAGATATCGGTGATCCTCCGCAGTAGGCTTCACTTCTTGCTATTCCGGAGTACTCCTATTTGATCCGGAGTCCACTTTTGGTACAGACTCCTTTTGCTTTGTATATGTTTTGTATATTTGACTATTTGGGTACGGCGGGGCCCTGTCTCGCCATATGTTTTTGTTTCGAACTCATAGAGGCCTGTAGTCATATATGTGGGGTGAGGGTCCTGTATATGTTGGTCTGATTTTGTTTTCTGGTCTTAAAGCGGTCCGTTTGTCATGATGGCCCCAAATGGCCCCTATGCTTATATTTGCACTTTTGACCGGCGATGTCTATTCCGCCGCTCAGTTTGTATTTGATATGATATTTTGATTTGGCACGACCGCTTAAGACATATTTGATATAAATTATGTTCGATATGATTTCGAAAAATTATGAAATAAGTTTGGATTTGAAAAGGAATGTGTGATTCGGTCTGGGTACCCAGGTAGGGTGCCAGTCGCGGCCCACGGGGCTGGGTCGTGACAGTATGCTACCTATATATGATGTAATGTGTTGGGACACCGTTGGGGAGGGGGCTTGGGAGAGCCGATTGTATTCGGCGTCTGTAAATGTGAATTATAGATACTGTTTACTGAATTGTACTATTTTCTGTATACGAGAATAAGGGACACCGTGGGGGTGGAGCCGATTATATTCGACGTCTGTAAATGTGAGCAAAAAAGTACCGTTACCGAAATGTACTGTTTTATGTACTCGAGAATAAGTAATATATAAATGTTAAATTCCTATGTTTATAAAAAAAAACGTTTCAAAGACGAAATGACAAGCCTACATGACAGCCGGCCTGAAAAGGGGCCTTCCTATGCACAAGTTACTTTCTCGCCTCGTTATATGCCCTGTGACTCCATGATATTATTAATCGTACTCTATGTCACTGCTTGTATTATTTTCTATGCCTTACATACTCGGTACACTATTCGTACTGACGTCCCTTCTTGTGGACGTTGTGTTTCATGCCGCGCAGGTCAGCAGACAGGTGGACTTGATCCTTAGAAGCTCTGGCAGCAGTACTCTACAACGCTCCAGTCGTTCCGGAGCCTTATTTCAGTGGTACTATTTTGTGTATATATAATCTCGGGCACGACAGTACTCGGCCCTTTCTATGTATAAATGTACTATGTCTAGAGGCTCGTAGGCAGATATGTACTGTCAGTCAAGTACAGGTATATGTATGGTGTCTCGGCATGATTGTTGTATAAAGTGCTAACGAAGTTTATTAGCCTACGTTCAGAATGACGCTGCTAATATTAATGTTCAAAAAAAAAAAATGGCTCTGTTTACATGGCTTGCTAAGAGGTAAAGGTAATATGATAGATAAGGAGTGCTCGGTACAAGTATCGGGTACTCGTCACGGCCCCTAGTCGGGTCGTGACATCTATCATTACATTATTTAGCTTGCTTTAAAAGACCTAATTTGTGAGATTTTGCTATCTTAAAAAAATTAACCTTGAAAGATTTGTCCCGTCTCTGTCTATTATTGATATCTTACAACACTTTTAGGTTTTGGGAAAGAACTAATTATTACCATTCATGGGAACATTATAACTGTATAGTTGTCGTTTTGATATAAAAGAAAAAAAAATATTCAGATGTTAATTAGCCTCCGTGACGGAGAAGTTTAAAATACTGAAATTCAGAATTTAATGTTTACTTTTCGTTATTTATGTATTCAGAATTGTTTTAAATGTTCATTTGGCTATTGTTTTATTTCATGACACCAGTAGTGTCTAAATTTGCTTTCAAGATACCAGAAGTATCTAAGCAATATTTGGTAGTACAAAATTAATGATCAAGGTCTAGAAGAGCCTAATTATTTGTCTACAAGAACCATGACACCAGTAGTGTTCGAACAATATGTGATTATGGAGAATAAATTAAAGGCTCCTGAAGAGCTTACATACTATTATGTAATTCGTTTTAGATTGTAATATACGAAGTTGTTATGATCGAAACACAAGTTGTAGTAAACCCGAAGTTTACTCAAATAAATGACTATCATATTGAAGTTATAAATGATAGGAGGATCAAGTATCTTCAAAGTCATGGTTGGTAAGAAATATCTACGTGAAAGGTTACACGCCTTATTCTCCAAATTGTACTACAAATATAAGCATGATGAAATCACATGTCACGGTAAACCAGAAGTTTATTGGTACAAAAAATAATAATTCATGTCATAGTAAACCAGATGTTTACTAAAACATATAGCACATGGTATGGTAAACCTGAAGTTTACTAGTATAAATAATTTTATTAGTCAACATGAGCGGTTTGGCCATCCCAATTCAAATATGATGTGAAAATTGAGTATTTGACATATATTGAAGAACCAAAAGATTCTTCAAGAATTTAATTTTGTTGCTTGTTCTCTTGATAAGTTGATTATACTGGCTAATGTTGGGATTGAATTCCCTAAATTCTGAAAAAAATATAAAAGGTGAATATGGGCCCGTTCACCTATTATGTGATGTCTTAAATAGATGCATCGATAAGACGGTCACATGTGCGTTTATTGTCAACCCGCAGTTTGACATATGCAAAAGTAACTTGCTCAAAATAATTGAGTTGAGAGCACAATTTTCAGTTTTTGTAATCAAGATAATTCATCTTGTTAATGCTGGTTTATATCAAAGCTGGTTTGGCGTTGAAAGCCTCCGATAAATAGCTAAACCATTGCTTATGAGAACAAAGCTTCATGTGCTGGTCTGAGATATGATATATTGTATACAACATCACTTGTATGCTTTAGACCAATAGATTATGATAAATTCTCCCCTCACAATTGGTTCAGGGTTAGGAACCAGATATTTCCATCTAACAGTTTTTTATGTGTGGTATATGATTAATTAATCTACCATGATGCACAAAGATGGATTCCCCCAAAGAAGATGCAATATTTGTTAGTTTTTCTAACATAAGGGGAAGAGAATAAGTAGTTGAGGAATATGTTATGAGTTATCATTAGTATGATCCTCATTAAAAGGATAATTCAACTCAAATGCTAGAAGCATTTGCTGACCCAAAATTAATTTCTAATTTCAGCTGCAAAATGCTCCTATTAAATTCATGTCCCTGAAGGACAAAGTCTACAACATGCATGAAGCGTGGTAGACTAATCGGTTCCAAACGCAATAATCATTGAAAAGAAAGAGGAGCAAATGATCAATGATCATTATAAGGAGGCAATGTGCTCTTGAAGAGCCTACGACATAACACTTCATGAAACCTCATGAGAGGTTTAGGTACCTAAAAATAATGGAAGTGATGAGATCTCAATAAGTTATGTCACATTGCGAACCGATACAAATGATATATCGTCGACGATATCTTTGGTATAATATAGCGCAATATTGTGAGGATCTGAATTCTACGTCTATTAAAGCATGCTAACGTAGAAATTATTATCAAGTGAAATGACGCACCTTGGTAAGCGTAAAGCTTATTGGACCTGTTGTCCCAACACCAGAAGATGTCACATATTTAAATAGAAATAGATGTTATCACAGCCTATATGAATTACTTGACAAAATTATATGAAAATTCCTGAAGAATTTTAAATGCCTGAAGCATATACAAGTCGTAGAAATTTGTTCATAATTCTTATATGAATTAAATTAAGCAAGGTGAACGCGATTTTATCACCTTAATGAATATTTACTGACTAAGGGCACAAATGACTCTATTTATCCTTACGTCATTGTGGAAATCAAAATCTGTCATATTGTTGGTGCAAGTTGATGACTTGAATATTATTGAAACTCTTGAAGAGTTCTCAAAAACGGTATATTATCTATTGAAAGAAGTTGAAATGAGAAACTTGCAGAATTCTTTGGTCCTGAAGTGCCATATCTTCATGCAATTGATGCATTTATCTATTTTGCTATGACTATAAAGGATTACAGTCATACGATGTTGTTCCACATGACAGTCAAATCATATAAAGATAACATCTGCTTATAAAGCAAGTCAGAAATGCAGTTGAAGTGATTTCAATAATATTATATACCGATGCAACTATATCCAAAGACTGAAGATGCAGCAGCATACATAACTCAACTAAAGAGAAGATTCAGAAAAGGACAAATCATAATTCACCAAAGTTGTTCTTCACTCATGATTTCTAAAAGAATGGTATATCAACATGCAACAGATTCATTCAAGTGATGATATGGTTGATTTGTTCACCAAGTCTCTACCAACTGCAACTTTGGTAAGATGGTGCACAAGATTGAAATGCGAAGATTCAAGTTTTGGATTGATGTTCTCATCAGGGGGAGTTAATACGCGTTGTACTCTTTTTCCCTTAGCCAAGGTTTTGTCCCAGTTGGGTTTTCCTGGTAAGGTTTTTAATGAGGCAGCCAAAATGCGTATTATTAGAAATGTGTACTCTTTTTCCTTCACTAGAATTTTTCCCACTGGGGTTTTTCTAGTAAGGTTTTAATGAAACACATTATCTATCAAATAGACATCCAAGGGGGAGTGTTATAAATATTATTTAATTATGGATGTCTATCTTTAGGAAAAATATTAGGTTAGTGACTTTGGGATCAAGTCATTTTTTCCCTATAAATATAGAGGTTCTCTTTCATTGTAAATCAATCCCTAACAAGAGAAATAAAGAATTCCTCTCTCTCTTTCCCTACAATATTCTTTGTTCTAGTTTTATTATTTTATAATAACTTTGAGTTTGAATTGAAGATAATAATATTTGAATTGGAATTTGAATTGAAGATATAAGTATTTGGTTTTGAGATGAGAAGTTTTTTTAATTATGACAAGAAAGGTATTTGGATTGAAAGATAAACATATTGAATTTGAATTGGAAGATGAAGTATTTTCACTTGGAAAGAGAATCTGAATTTGATTGAAATACAAAGTATTTGAATTAAATTTAAAAATAAGAGAATACAGTCCCAAAGGTTTGGAATTATATGACTATACTAATATGTTTGCCCAAGCAAATGACATAGTCACCAAATAGAGGATAGATTATTTAAATTTGAGATGAGAAAATTTTAAAAAATCATAATGTAAATAAGACAATGTAATTGAAGTTTCAATAAATAAAGCCAAAATAAACACTAAGAAATTATAAATAAAATTTATATTATAGATATAATGAGGACAATAAGCTAGGATATTAAGCCAATTCGCGCTTTAAGTTAAAAAAAACTTAATAAGACCACATAATTAAAGTCTTGATAGAATAGAGATAATGTCAGGTTATATATTTTTTGAATTACTTTAGAATGATAAATTAAAGTAGATATTAAAGATACTGTTGGTGAATGGTAATTTTAAACAATAAATAATTTCCAATCAATAGAATCTATGCTATATTAAAAGCATGAACTACAAAAATTAAAAATTAAATTACTTAAATACCCTTCATATTTACTTAAATATTCTATTTTTTTTAAAAAAAAGGGTAGAGACTTGCTGTGGTAGTTTAAAAAGTCTAAAAGTCACCAAATTAATCCGAAAGTCACAACTAAATTAAGATAAAACCAACGGTTACACTTTCTACGAATCTGAAATATTCATCAAGTATTTTTCTTTCTTGGCTTTCCTGAACAATGTAATAAAACATCATTTCAAGCACTGCATTTGCATACATCCACAAATATCATCCCTCCCAAATTTCAAGCATAGGCATTTGCATTTGCATACATCCCCAAATATTATTTGTTTATTACATATAGACATCTGTAGTATCAGTATGCATTTGCATATATTTGTTATGGACTTACGGTAATGCCTCTCACATTTCTTTAGTATTCTCATTTTGGTTAGTTGCCTCACACAATATTTTACGTATTCCCATTTTGATAGCCGTTTATTTTCTCCTCCAATTTTTGTGTGTGTATATGTACACAGATAGATTTAACACTTTATCTTTGTTAGAGAACACTTTTCGCCACAAATTCAAAATCAATCAGGATCTAATGTGAAAAAAAAACAAGAAGTAGATTTAATTCTTTTTTTTTAATGGCGAATATTTTAATCCACTCTCCAATCAAACACTAAAAAATATTTTTCATAAAAAAATGACTTATCCTACCAAACACACCCATTGTGCATTCATCATTTTTATCTTTATGCACATTTTACTCATTTTGTAATATTGTTGCTCTACTCGACGAAATTTATTTGTTTATATGTGGACTTCGATAGTAACAGATATTTTTTTTTTATTGTTCCATTTTCTCTCATAGTCGATAGTTAGGACATTTTGCCCTTTTAGGTTGCTTATTTTGCTTATTTTTATTAAGTTTAGAAATACCTAGCATTTACTCCGTGATAGTTATATCTAATACAAATTATTAATATCTAAGGAGCACAAATTATTGACACATTTTCTTGTTGTCGTAATAGAGAATTTAAGAAGTAGCTTCGGCACTAAGTTTCTTATCCTAATATTCGTTGGGAATTCTGTACCAAATTAATCACAGATAATTTTTTTCTTTATGATGTTATACCTCATATTGTATTAAATTCTTCGCCTTTTAATATCTTTACTGCAATGATATATAATTGAACAGATAAATGAGATATATCTTGATTTTCTAATTTGATAATGTTTTAATAGATTACTTTTATACATCCAAAAGAAACAACTTTTTTTAGCAAAGTTATCTGACATAGAGAATCAAAGTAATTAAACTAGGAGTTCGAAATTATTACTGGCGATGAAAAGAATAAGGATACAATTATTTAAAGATAGTTTAACGCTATTATTTTTCTTACTTGAATGACGCTTACTAATATAATTATAATTACATATTAAATGTAGGTGTATCATGTCATTTTAAAGTATATGCGATATGTACATCAAATGAAAAATTTAAGCTTATCTTGAAAAGATAGTTATATCTATGCACAAATGTAGTATTATAGATTATATGCATATACAACAAATAAAGGTTATGGTCATAGAGCATTGCTTCCGACATCTCCAGTTGAAGGTTTTAGATATATGCAATCATGCTAATTGCTGTGTATTTAAGTTTTCCTTTTTTATGAGTTCAATACTTTCATTGATTTAAATTATTTAAATGATGAATTGAGCAATTATTGATCATTTATAAAATTTTGTATTTTTTAATGTATAATTATATTATTAATTCAAAATTTTATTCAAATAATATTAATGTTATTTTATAAAATTATATACTACATTCGACATATACGTGCAGCGCACGTGTCGAGGAACTAGTAATATTAAAATACAACAAATTTTTGCTTCAGGAGTAAAATAACCAAAGGGCTTATCTACTTATATTCTAGACTACTTCAAACTGCAATTTCGAATAAAATATGACATTATTTTAATTCTAGGTGAAATGTTACATAAACAAATTAATTAAAGTATCATGTAGGAAAAAATGTACAGAGAGGGGGATAGATAATGTAACGATGTTTATCATTTGAATTAATTTAAAAAATAAAATAAAGTAAATAAATAATGTACAAAAATATCATTGATAAATTTGGACAATTCAAGAATTTTGAACAATAGAATAACTGAAAAAAATTAAAGAAATATGCCATTAATTAGGAAATATATATCTAAGTTATATTAAAAGGGGAATAGTGACCGACAAGGATATTAAACCAAGTGTCATGCTAATAAAAAGTCGTTATACTAAATATTGAATAATGTAATAAAGAACGGAAAAGTTACTCGACGGGCGCTTAATTCATCTCCTTTAGTTAATTGATATTTGCGATTGGATGTAAACTATATTGAGATACAAGCTAACAATTGAAATTTCCTTAATGCAAATATAATTTAATGTGTTTGAATAAGTCATTTGACTATTTGCAATTATATTTCCTTAATATTGATCGCGCATCGCGCGGGTACAAATATTAGTTTCTTTATAAAAAAATATCTCTATTTTTAGTAATTATTTTTATATTAATTGCATTGGGACATGCTTATAAAGTTATTATTACATGTTATCCACTTACATAAGTAGATATTTGTGTTTTGGTCATTATTAATAGAATTAATATCTTTTTATTCTGCTCATTTATTTCATTATAGAACGTCAATAACTTATATACTCAATTAGTAATTCTAATTTTTCTTTTTCGTCTCAAAAATATATTTAGTTTTTCCATAGGAACTTTATTTACATATATTAAAAATAAAAAAATATCATAATTTAAATGAAGTAAAAAAATTAAAGGTTGATAATGTAAGGGTAAAAAGGTATTTGAAAAAATAATTAAGATAAAGGAGGTCGAATGTCTATTCTTTAAAGTTGTTGGTGGGGTGGGGCGGGGGCCGGGGGGGTGGGGAAGTGTGTGGAGAGGAAAAATTTGATTTTTAAAGTAAAATTGGGAAGTATAAATGATATTCACCCAATTCTAATCTTTACATAATATTACTATCAACAATCTTTCGGCTTTTTATCAACTTTTTTGGGGAAATATAAAAGAAAATAAAACCTAAAGACTTTTATGTGTTGATTTTGGAGTGGTTAGAATTGGAGGTACGACACTAGGTGGAACAAAAATTTACCGCGTGGACTACTTCTTTACCTAACAACGTAAAAGAGTTAGACAGTAGATCTAAGTTGCATGCTCAAAATCTTGACCTTCTCTTCGTTCTGTTCTTTTCCCCTACAAAAATGGTTTTTTAAAGAATAAATATAAAACCACACTTGTGTTCCAACCCTTTCTCAATAAATATATCCCTTAAATTTCTAGTTTTGTAGCTTATAAACAAATTATTAACTGTGGGAAAGGTCATCCATGTGTCTTCACACTTCAAATAGGATTAATAATTACTGTACCAAAATAAGTTACTAACCAATTACTGATATATTTAACTTATATGTTGAATTTTAATTTACACTATTAGTGTATTTTAATATGATATAACAAGTTTTCTGTCTTATTGTATAATTTACTAATCTTACATATTATGAATAATTACTTGTAGTTATTTTTTAGCTGATATGATAGTGCAAAAGTTCATTTAAAGCGTAAAAAAGTTATACTCATTAATAACACACATCTTCATGAACTGTTTTTCGTTTAATAATCACTTTCTAAAAATAAGTAGCACTTCGTTAGATAATGATGTCATAATAGTATACCACAACTAAAGTTTATTGTATAAAGAATTTATCTTATTTTCATGGGAAATACATTAAAACTCTCTTAAATTACTATACATATTTTATTACTTTCATACATAAACTATTGAGTACTCACATTAAATATCTATTTCACGTGGCTATAAATCTTCTCATTAAGGATAAATGAGAAAATTTAAAGTTAAATTGTTTCTAATCATAGAAAGACAACATTTTCGAACCAATTGAAAAGAAAAGTGTGTCACGTAAATTGAGACAGAGAATATATAAAATCAATAGATCAAGCTTTCCAAAAATAAATAAGAAAAAGAAAAAAAGAAAAGAAAGAGATAGAAATATCATTCAAATTGTTGACACGAGAAAGCTAGGAGAATAAATTTAAGATTTCAAGGTATTAACTTATGTCAAAGAGAAGAATTGCACAATTTCCAGAAGCCCATCATGTATAAATTTTCATACCCCATCTTAATCTCATGATGTAACAAATCATCCAAAGAGAGATTTTCAATCTCAGTACTCCATATTCTACGCACCACCAATTGTTATCTCACAAGACCTACCTCTCCAAAATCACGGGAATAAAAAAGGAAGAAAAATAAAAGCTCCACCTTCCAAAATGTGAGAAAATTATCTAACATCGAACCCCTCCATAGACCTTGTTAGTAGCTTCATACACTTCTAGCCAACATTTCTTGAAATCTCCTATAAGATTCAACTTTCTCCAACCTGAACCTTTCATGAGAATTTGCAATGAACATATCAGCAAGCTTATCAATATCATTCCCATTAATATTTTCGTCCGAATTAGCTTTCTCTTCAAGCCATTGAAGGTAGTCAGAGAGCTGAGACTCATCACAAGCAGTAGAAATGATAGAATTCCAGGTAGAGTCATAATAAACATGACCAGTGGAGCAATCCTCAAGAGCAGTTGGCACAGGCACTGGCATAACATGAGAAGAACACCAATTATAGTGCAACCTAAATGAACCAAGAAACAATTTGGCATTATTCTTGTTCTTGTTCTTCTTCATCATGGGAAATTCGAGAAGATCGACTAACTGAACGTTCTTCACAAGTTGAAACAAGATTGATTTGGCTTTGGCTAGAGCTCGAAAAACACGGTATAAATGGGAGAAAATAAAGGATTGTATTAGGTTCTTGAGCTTCATGGAGTTTAAGGTTGAAGATGAAGAAGTAGTAGATGATGGTTTGAGGGAAGAAGGGAGAGGTTTTTTTGGATATTGAGAGGGGCCAGCCATGTATTTTTCTCTTTTCTTTGGATGTGTGGGGTGGGAGTTAATGTGTCTTGTTCTAACGTGATATATAAAGGATCTTCATTACCAATTTGCCACTGGTAAGTAGGTAACTTATAAAAAGTGCCAACCACTATGCAGATTTTTTGTTTTTGTTTTTTTTTTTCCAGATTTTTTGTTTTGTTTTTTTACCTTCTATACTTTTTCTTCTTCTCGTTTGTTTTGGGGTTTCATACTAGCTTTAGACAAGAATTGTACCTCCATGTTTGGAGGAATAAAGCAAATCACAATATGAAAAATTCCTACTATTTAATTTACTCCAATTGAAGGTGGAATGGGCTTTGATTTATATTGTGCAGAAAGTATGCAAATACGTACCTCTGTACTAGCTAAGCTAGAATATTGACAGAGATTCTTTTGACGACCAAAGTATATATCTTGATGTAATGGCATGGCCATGAACTTGATAGCACACGATATGTAGTTGAATAAAAAATACTTCGAATTAGAATGTAATGTAATTAATAAGAACAGAAGCTACAGTACCAGGTAATTATAAATATGACACACGTACCTAAACGATTCATGAATAAACTCGTTAGCGAAAAATTCCTCTCTTGCTTAGTTTTGTTATGACCCATATTGTATACGCTAAAAACCGGATGTATGCAAGATCGGTGAGATCGGGGACCGAGGATAAAAAGAGACAGGTGTGAGTATCGAGCCATCCCTTCGGACTGGTGGAATTGCATCAGCTGCGCATCACAGCCAGTCCGGTTTTCTCCATGACCGAGCTGATAGTGGTCGATAGTCTGGTTTCAGCATGACCGAGTTGATCGTGGCCGTTAGTCCGGTTTCAGCATGACCGAGTTGATCGTGGTCGTTAGTCCGGTTAATCAGTTACAAAATTGCCACGCGTCAACATCGTTCTGTCATATTGCACCGATAATCGTACGGGTGTCAGACCATACGGCCCAACCTTATCCTTTTAGGGTTTTCTTTATTCTAACAGGGCTTTATGTTGTATGCAAGGCCCATAAGGCAAAACTATAAATAGGGGACATTTCCCTACTTTTTAGGGTTAGTTTTTTTGAGATCTAAGAGCATTGTAGCAGCAAATATATATCAAAATATCATTTCTATCCTTGGCCCGAATTAGTGGAATATTATTGTCTTTAGCTTACTCTTCTAATACCATTAACTTAATCATCCATAGCAACGTATTTATTCTAGTTATTAACGCATATATTCATATATACATACCATTGCACACGAATCCATATATATATATATTCCACAAAAAACCAAAAATAGATTAAAGTTTATCCACATATCCTATACCTCACTTATAAATTTAATTGATTACCTAAATTCGGGGTAAACAGTTTGGCGCCACCGTGGGGCAAGGATAATAGTGGTCTTTGATCTTGGCTTCTATCTCTTACCAGTTAAGATTTTAAAAAAAAAAACTTTTGTTCGTCTCTGTGAAAACGGACCAAATGGCAAGCAGTGGACAATCTGGTCACGTCAACAACAACGAGATTGTGGCCGAAAATGAGAATAGTGGGCTACGGGGCTTACCAGCAGATCCCATCGACCCAAACTCCGTTGATTCGAGGAAGGGCTTCAATCGGAAAAACACCGTGAACCAGGAGAATGCCGCCCAGCCGGCCACTGATCCCTTAATTACTCAAAATTCAATTACTTTGTCCCGGGTACAAGGCCGGAAAGTGTCAGATACCCCGGATGATATTAACTTATGTTTAATTTTTGAAATGTTGCAGGAACAGAGAGCAGCTATTGCCGAACAAGGAGTTGCAATAGCCCAGTTGCAAAGCAAAAATGATGAAATGGCCCCGGAGAGGACGAAAGGTGTTGCCGAATCCAGAAGGGACGAAACACGGATGGTCGAGAGTAATGGGTCCGGAGCTGGTTCATCCCCCGAAGTTCTGAGAATGCTCGAAACATTGGCGAAACGAGTAGACTCAACTGAGAAGAGGGTGGAAACATATAACTCTCGGGTGGACCAAATCCTGGGGGCTCCGCCTAATTTGAAAGGACCGGATTCGAAGAGGTATATTCAAAGTCCTTTTCCTCCGAGTGCGGCTCCGAAATTGATCCCGAAGACGTTCAAAATGCCGGATATCCAGAAATATGATGGCACAACGGACCCGCAGGAACACGTGACTTCATATACCTGTGCCATAAAAGGCAATGACGTCGAAGAGGATGAAATTGAATCCGTATTATTGAAAAAGTTTGGGGAAACTCTGTCAAAGGGAGCATTGACTTGGTACGACCATCTGCCCGAGCATTCAATCACTTCTTTCGAAATGCTTGCGGATGCGTTCATAAAAGCTCATGCCGGTGCCAAAAAGGTACAGGCCCGTAAGGCAGATATTTCGTATAGCCTAAAGGGATGATGAGTTATTACGTTAATTTGTTAACCGGTTCCAAAGGGAACGGATGGAGCTCCCTCCGGTTCCGGAGGAATGGGCTGCACAAGCTTTTACCAAAGGGCTTAATCCCCAAAGCTCGATGTCCTCGTTCAAACTAAAAGAAAACTTACTGGAATACGAGGCTGTGAAGTGATACCGGGAGCTCGGCTACCAACAAAGACTTGCCGAGGATATCGGATTACAACTTCAGCATCAATACTTCAGATCTCATCTCGGCCATAAGTCGTATCGTAGAAGCAAGATGGCTGAGACCATTGAGATCAGATCCCGAACAACGGGACCCTAACATGATATGTGAGTACCACGGAACCCATGGACACAAAACTGAAGACTGTCGCCAATTGAGAGAAGAGGTGGCTCGGTTACTGAAAAATGGCCACCTTCGAGAGTTCCAGAGTGAACGAGCTAAAAGCCACTACAAGGAAAAGGAATCCCACAAACGGGCTGAACTAGTGGAACCTCAGCATGTAATAAACATGATAATCGGTGGTACAGACGCCCCTCGAGGGCCGGTGATAAAACGGACAAAGATCTCCGTTGTACGCGAGAAGCGGAGCTGCGATTATGTGCCCGAGGGTACCGTCTCCTTCAGCAATGAAGATGCAGAAGGCATCATTCAACCGCACAATGATGCTTTGGTAATTTTCGTTCTTATTTTTAAATCACAAGTCAAGCGTATTTTGATTGACCCAGGTAGCTCAGCCAACATCATCCGGTGGAGAGTGGTCGAACAATTGAGACTACTCGATCAGATTATACCGGTGGCTCGAGTGCTCGGTGGGTTTAATATGGCGAGTGAAACCACGAAGGGGGAGATTTCTTTACCGGTCAATATTGACGGCACCATTCAGCAGACGGTGTTCTATGTCATCGAAGGAGACATGAAGTATAATTCTTTGCTCGGTAGGCCGTGGATACATAGCATGAGGGATGTCCCATCGACATTACATCAGCTGCTGAAATTCCCAACACCGGAAGGGGTAAAAACCATCCGAGGAGAACAGCCCGCTGCAATGGAGATGTTCGCGGTTGAGGAAGCGCCACTCATTCCCAAAAAACCTGATCAAAGAGAGGATGAGTCAATCGGTGGCAAGGACTCTAAATAGCAACTAAAGTGTACGAGTTCGACAGTGAAGCAGCAGGGTTCGGACCCGGGGAATGAAGAAGATGATTTCGGTGTACCTAGATCATTCGTCTTGCCGGATGACTAGGATGCAACCAAGTCTACGGTGGAGGAGCTAGAGCAAGTCATCTTGTTCGAATATCTACCAGATAGAAAGGTATACCTGGGCACGGGGTTAACCTCGGAGCTCAGGAACAAGTTAATTAAGTTTCTTCAGGCTAATGCCGATTGTTTCGCATGGTCCCATATAGATATGACAGGTGTGCCACCGGAAGTAACAACTCACAAGCTCAGCCTCGATGGGAGATTTCCCCCGGTGAAGCAGAAGAGGAGGCCTATGGCAGAACCAAAGCACGCCTTCGTAAAGGATGAGGTAACAAAGCTTTTGAAAATAGGCTCTATTCGGGAGGTAAAATACCCGGATTGGCTAGCTAACGTAGTGGTGGTTCCAAAAAAGGTAATAAATTTAGAATGTGCGTTGATTATAAGGATTTAAACAAAGCATGCCCGAAGAATTCATTTCTGATGCCCCACATCGATAGAATGATAGATGCGACGGCCGGGCACGAGATGTTGAGTTT
The DNA here is from genome assembly GCF_019175385.1 of Lycium barbarum. Lineage (NCBI taxonomy): Eukaryota > Viridiplantae > Streptophyta > Magnoliopsida > Solanales > Solanaceae > Lycium > Lycium barbarum. The sequence goes on from NC_083337.1 coordinate 59,750,876, forward strand.
TTCGCGACGCTTACTCTGGGTATAACCAAATCCGGATGCACTCGGAGGATCAAGAGAAAACATCCTTTATTACCCGGTACGGGACTTACTGCTACAATGTCATGCCCTTCGGATTAAAAAATGCCGGTGCAACTTACTAACGCCTAGTTAATGGGATGTTCGAAAAACTGATAGGAAAAATAATGGAAATTTATATTGATGACATGGTTTTCAAGTCCCTTGAAACAGAGGACCATTTAAAACATTTGTAGGAAACCTTCGATGTACTCCGTAAATACAACATGAAGCTTAACCTGGAGAAATGTGCCTTCGGTGTCCGGTCGGGCAAGTTCTTGGGTTTCAAGGTGTGTCCAACCGGGGAATTGAAATTAATCCGGACAAGATCAAAGCCATCAAGGATATTGAGGTGGTAAATAACGTCAAAAGAGTGCAGAGGCTTACCGGAAGGATAGCAGCACTGAGTCGGTTCATATCGAGATCTTCGGACAAGAGTCACCGTTTCTTCTCCTTATTAATAGGAAGAAGAATGACTTCGCTTGGACACCGGAATTCCAAAAGTCCTTACATGAATTGAAAAGATACTTGTCCAGCCCGCCTCTGTTACACACACCAAAGGCGGATGAGAAGCTTTTCCTCTACCTTGCCGTATCCGAAGTAGCGGTAAGTGGTGTTTTTGTCCGGGAAGAATTAGGTATGCAATTCCCTATATATTATGTGAGTAGAACTTTAGGGGATGCGAAGACCCATTATCCCCACCTTGAAAAATTGGCTTTGGCATTGGTAAGTGCTTCTAGAAAGCTCAAACCTTACTTTCAATGCCATCCAATATGTGTAGTGACTACTTATCCTCTAAAGAACATCATGCATAAATCGAAATTGTTGAGTAGACTAACTAAATGGGCCGTAGAGATTAGCGGATATGATATCGAATATAAGCCTCGGACAGCCATTAAGTCCCAAATCTTGGCCGATTTTGTGGTAGATTTCACTCCGGCCATGGTCCCCAAGGTTGAGAAAGAACTTCTACTAACCTCGGGAAAAGTCTCGGGTATTTGGTCGTTACACACGGACGGGGCCTCAAACCTCAAAGGTTCCAGGCTAGGAATCATCCTTAGAACTCCCGCCGGGGATGCCATTCGACAATCCATTAGAACTATTAAATTGACTAACAATGAAGCCGAGTATGAGATTATGATTGCCGGTTTGGAATTAGCTCGGAGTATGGGGGCCGAAATAATCGAAGCAAAATGCGACTCTCTCTTGGTCGTTAACCAGGTGAATGGCGTTTTCGAGGTTAAGGATGAACGGATGCAAATGTATCTGGAAAAAATCCAAGTGATACTACACCGATTTAGAGAATGGACCATGCAGCATGTACCTAGAACAGTGAAGCCGATACATTGGCCAATTTGGGCTCTTCAGTCGAAGGGGAAGAAATTAACCCTGGCACTATAGTGCAGTTAATGAATTCGGCGATAGAAACCGGGCATGCTGAAATAAACACGATGGATCTAACATAGGATTGGCACAACAAGTACATCGACTACATGCGATATGGAAAGCTCCCGAGTGACCCAAAAGAATCATGGTCACTAAGGACAAAAGCAGCACGGTTCTGCTTAGTAGATGGCCAGTTGTATCAGCGATCTTTCTTTGGGCCCCTGGCCAAGTGTTTGGGTCCCGAAGAAACCGATTATGTGATGAGAGAGATACACGAGGGGACTTGCGGTAATCACTCCAGTGCAGAAGCTTTAGTTTGAAAAATCGTCAGGGCCGGTTATTACTGGAACCGAATGGAGGAGGATTCGAAGGATTTTGTCCGGAAATGTGATGGGTGTCAAAGACATGCCCCAATGATTCACCAACCGAGGGATTTGCTACACTCGGTGATGTCACCTTGGCCCTTCTGAAGTAGGGAATGGACATTGTTGGTCAACTGCCATGGGCACCAGGTAAGGCCCGTTTTATTTTATTTATGACTGACTATTTTTCTAAATGGGTTGAAGCGCAGGTCTTCAAAAATATTAGGGAAAAGGAAGTTATTAACTTCATATGGGACCACATTATCGGTCTTTTCGGCATCCCGGCCGAGATAACTTGTGATAATGGTCCTCAGTTCGTTGGCAGCAAAGTCAATGATTTGCTCGAAGGGTTGAAGATCAAGAAAATTATATCAACTCCGTATCACCCAAGTGCAAATGGACAGGCAGAATCCAAAAATAAAATAATAATTCAAAATCTAAGGAAAAGACTTGAAACATCAAAACATCACTGGAGGGAGGTGCTCCCAGAGGTATTGTGGGCTTACAGAACCACAGCAAAATCAAGCACAGGAGAAACACCTTTTTCGTTGGTCTACGGGGCCGAAGCCCTCATCCCCGTAGAAGTTGGTGAACCGAGTCTCCAATTCAGATACGCCACCGATGAATCAAACGAGGAGGCCATGGCCATAAAACTCGACCTCACGGATGAACTTCGGGAAAACGCGTTGGTCCGAATTGCAACCCAAAAACAGAGAATGGAAAGGTACTACAATCGGAGGGCCAATTTTAGACATTTCCAAGTTGGGGACTTGGTGCTTCGGAAAGTTACTTTGAACACCAAGAATCCCAACGATGGTAAGTTGGGTCCGAATTGGGAAGGGCCGTACAAGATAACTGGAATAACGGGTAAAGGGTCGTATCAACTAGAATCCATGGACGGACAACGGTTGCGCAATAACTGGAATGTGGCTCATTTGAAGAGATACTACTGTTAAGGTATGGACACCTACCCTCGTGTTTGTTTTATTAATCTTTCTTTTTTGCAGATAGTCGGGTACCAGATGAAGTTAGATGTTAGTTCTGAAAACACGGGTTGCACTCTTTTCCTTAGTTCGGTTTTGTCCCAAATTGGGTTGTCCGACAAGGTTTTTAATGACGCAACAAGTACAACGTGTTACTGGATAAAAACGAAGATAATTGTCCGGAAACTCGGGGGTATACCCTACGAGTGGGACTGGATAGTGCTTACCCGATCATGCATGTTACACCTAAGAAAAAAAAATCCTCCAGTGTTGTCCAAGTGAATGGACCCGCGAGGAGTACGAGTATCCGATGTTTTCATGAGTAAGAAATAACATTTGCCGACCCTAAGTAAGATTCCGAAGGCAATTGCGATAAGAGATAGGTTATTCTCCATAATGGATAAATATAGGTTTTGGAAATGTGAAAAGTTACAGGTTTGCATTCTGGCCAGTTGGTCGTAAAGTGAAATACGGACCGTAAAGTGGTATACAGTCCGTAAACTGCCATGTCGTATTTTGGCTTCCAAAACTCCAACTTTCTGCCAAATGAGCAAATGGTTAAATACGACCCAAAATACGTATCGTAAAGTGGTTTACGGCCCGTAAACTGTGTCCGTAAATCACCACATCTCAGTTTGAGTTTCTAGTTCTGTTATGAATAAATACGACCACGAAGGACGGTCCGTAAACTGGAATACGGACCCGTAAACCAAGTTTACGACCACTGTGCACTTCAAATCAGATTTTTTTTAAGTCATTAAATAAGGGGACGAAGACTTATTTCATTTCACTTCTACATCACACCCCTTCTCTCTAGAACATCTCTCTACATATATTCCATAAGAATTCAAGGATATTTGGTGATCAACAACATAAATCAAGGGAATCAAGTGTAAGAAAACCATCAAAGATCATCCAAAGTCAAGAAATCCAAATGGAGATAAACTAGGGTTTTGCTCAAAGTGGAGTATTATCAATTAAGGCTCGGTCCTACGACATCTAAGGTAAGATTCATGATAATTATATGTTGCTTAAGGTATTGGAGAGTTGAAATACTTGGATTGTAGAAGAATATGGTAAAATGGGTCATGAATGTTGAATAGTGCCATTTTGAGAAATAATTTGGATTGAATCATGATTGTTGTTGTGTTGTGAAATGAATGGGTTATAAATGACGTTAAGATCATGAATTAGACATTGTATGTGAATGGACGAAATCATGTGTTATGATCTTGAATATGGAGAATTGTAAGTGAATTGAGAATATGGATAATGTAGGTGACTTGAAGCTATTGTTGTGATATGATGAATGTATCGTTGACGTGTGGTAGTTGAATTGCGATATGGAGGAATGTCGTATAAATAGAGGAGATGTTGTCCGATTTTCTCTAGCTTTAGTCATATATGCTAGCTATTGATTCTAATGATAGTATGACTTCAATGAAGGTAGAACGTGAGCCTTGAAGAGGAACGTACAAGTGATAGAACAGTTGGGCGAAAAGGTATGTAAGGCTAACCCTTCTTTCATAAGGCATGGTTCTTTGGCCAAACATCTAAATCCTCTATACGAGTATGTTGTCTTTCAAATGATATGAATACGAATATGATATGACTATGTATATGAATGTGAATAAAGGCAAGTAAGTGCATATGACGATGATACTGCCATCTCCCATTCGATGCTAATTCTTATGTTGCTATTTATGTTCCTATATTGATATTGATCATGCTTTACACACTCAGTACATTCTTTGTACTGACGTCCTTTCGTTTGTGGACGCTGCGTCATGCCCGCGGGTGCACAGGGAGATAGGCTTGATCCATAGCTGCTTTCTCAGAGATTACATAGCAAAGCTCCATTTCATTCGGAGCCATAGCTTTTGGGTACTTATTCTTTTGTGTACATAATTATGGGCATAGCGGGGTCCTGTCCCGATCATGTGATATGTTATACTCTTCTTAGAGGCTCGTAGCGACGTGTATATGGGTAGACATGTCCGGCCTTGTCGGCCTATGTTTTGTATATCTTTTGGTAGCCTTGTCGGCCTATGTTTTGTATATCTTTTGGTAGCCTTGTCGGCTTATGTACATTTGATGTGGCCTAGATGCCAATTATGATATAAAGGCAATTGTCGTCCAAAAGGACTAATATGATGAATGAATAGATTTATATGTTTAACTGTATGGCTCACCTAGATGTAAGAATAAGAGTAAGTTTAGGGGTGCCCGGGTGGGCTAGCACCGGGTGCTCGTCGCGGCCCTCCAGACGGGTCGTGACGATACAGCTCGGATAAACACTAGGGGACTACTATACCCACATCGAGGCTTACCCTGGTAAACAGAAAACGAAGCAGCTCAATAAAGAAAAACGCCATTAGGTCCTCGAAATTCTGTTTCTCACCTTCGTCCAAAACCGGACCTTCTGTATTAGGTTTCGATGTAAGGACCAAACGATCAGAATGAATCGTGTCCACTTAGTATTTGCTATGGCAAAAACAGAAGGAAACGGACGAAGTCTTCATATCATGTACGTGCAAATACATGCAATATAAAAATTATTGAAAGTTCTGATTATTGCATTTTGAATACGTCTTCTTAGACACCCTACCCCGGTAGTCACAGCCGAAATTCGACATCATTTTACTCAAATACCCCCTACACCGGGGACTATAGTCGAAATTTGACAAAGGCAACAAGGTCACATTGAACCAAGCCAAAATCTTTAACACCCTCGAATGGGGACTGCTATATCAGAATTCGCTAAGGCTGGGATTCAGGTGTCCAAACCTAATCAACGATAACGAAATTGTAAAAAAACATCGGCCCTAAAATGCCTAATGTGATTCGGAGACGTCTGAATTCACATAGCATAATTAAGTCCCATGGGCAAACCACTTGATCAAATCCCCGGATAAATTATACCGGACGAAGTGGAAAGCCGATAACAAGGCATAATCGGGAAAAATGGCTCCGAGCAAAAGCCATAATAAGCATTCAAATAAAAGAATAAAGAGAATCGACAAAAAAAATGCACATTCCATTTATGAAGGTTTTTTACACCTTAAATTTCTACGAAGCTAAAAAACAAAAACAAGCCAAAAAGGCGAAGGCAAAATAAAACAAGCCAAAGGAAAAATAAAATAAGCCAAAGGCAAAATAAAGGCTAAGTACGGGCCCTGATCTATCCGGTGCAGCTGGAATCGGAACGCTCGGATACTGTCCGCTCAGAATCGGTGTCGAGGGCTCTCTTGGCTTCTTCCTCGGTCTTTTTGGGTTCGAGTTTCAGGGTTGGAAGGTCCCCAAAACCTTGTTGAGCTTGCTCGAGGGTGGCCCTCCGGGACTTCCACCGCTCAAACTCCACCGCAATCGTGGTATGAGCCTCGGCAGCTTCCACACTCTTAAGGGCTTCTGCCAAGTCGGCCTCAGCCTGGGCCAATTTGTCCACCAATTCGGATCTCTCGACATCGAAGATTCTTTGAACTTGAGTAGCCGACTCGAGCTCGGCCTTCAGGAGGTCATTGGCCTCGGCTGTCTCATAGAATTTGGTTTTGAGCTCGTCGCATATCCGGGCTCTATCCTCGGCTTTCTGCACAAATACCCTCAACTTTGTCCTTGTACTCAGCATTCTCGAATTCAAGCAGCCGATGCTTCTCGGCCATGTTCACGGCATCAGTCTTGACCGAGTCAAGCTCTCTCCGAAGTTGAGAGATAGTGGCCTCGATTTCTGCAAGCCTCGAAGAAAAAAGAGCATTATCTTGGCTAAGACAGACTTTGTCCGCTTCCAGGAGCCGGTTCTTTTCGACCATTCCGGCCAACTCATCCTTTAACCGAAGATTTTCGGCCTTTGCTGCCTCGAGCTCGGGTTGGAGGTTGGAAAGGGCAGCTGCCCGGTTCAACTGATCCTCCTTCACTTGAAAAAGATGCTGGAACTTCTCCGTTTCCCGACCCTGGGCGTCCAGCTGGCCCTTAAGGTCGTCAACCTCTTGCTGAGCATGGATGAAGGCTTCATTGACAAGAACCACACTCTGTAAAAGAAACGAGAAGTTAAACTTGGATAAACGAGAAGGTAAAATTCGCACTGAACTATGGAAGGATAGGCTGATAAGCTTACTCGGTTACCCACGTGCATGCCCTCGTTAATGAGACTCTGCCAGGGGACTCTGGTCATTTTCCGCTTATCCGAGTCAGAGACGAGGGGCCTCAGATAGCTTGCAACTCTCACAGGACGCGACAAAAAACTGCAGTCCTCGGGGACGGTAACCACGGTCGATCTTGTCCTTCTAGGTTCCACACTCGGGGACGGGAAGATACACACCAGACTATCTCTTGAACAAGTTTCGGTGGACCGACCAGCTGCCCTTGTGACTCGAGGAATAGGAAGATGTCAGAAACCGGCAGCTTCCGCGGTAGCAGAAGGAGTATCCGAGAACATATCATCAAAGTTATCTGACCTCGAAGCTGGAGTTGGGGAAACCGGAATAGCACCAGCAGCCTATCGGGCTAATTTGGGCCAAGGTCACATTATATATCCGGCATATATCCAATATAATTAGGTCGATTGGGGGGTCGAGCTTGAGTGTAAAGGGATAGGTATAAACGTACAGGAAGCCCTCCTTATGATTGGTGATCGATTCGTCGGGCCCGGAGGCAAACACTTGCACCAGACGGTTATCCCATCCGCAATCGGCCCGGACTTGGTCAAGTTTATCCTCGGTAATGGACGATGGATATCGCCTTACATCGAACCCTCTATCCGCAACCAAAGAAGGCTTCTCGACTTCAAACTCTTTGTTATAGTTGGGGTTGGACGGTACTATGTCCAAAGCAGTGGGCTCTACGACGATTTTTCCCTTGGGTTGTGAAGTTGGCTCGGCTCCTTGAGAAGAAACTGAGGGAACATCCTGGGAGGTGGTTTCGGTGTTGGCAGACATTTTGAAGATGTGGAAAAGGAGATTTTGTGAATTGGATAAAGGGGAAGAAACAAGTTTAAAAAAATAAGAGAGGGAGAAGCAGTTGAAAAAATTCGAAATGGCAAAGCGAAAGAACAAACAAGACAACACTTTCAATCGAAAAGACAGCAGACGAAAGGTTGGCAAAGTTGGTTTGCTTACAATCAAATATAAGCAACGAAGCTAAGGGATGAAAACGATTGAAACAAGTAGAAAATATAAGATGAAGATGATCAGAAGTGAAGTGAAAAAGTGAAGTAAAATGGTGAAATGAAGGGGTGCATGGCTTTTTATAGGCATGATAACTGTAGCGGTTGTAGAGTTTGGCCAATCGGGGCATGCCGCGTGTCTAACAATTAATGAGACGTGATTTGATACGACGTGCGTTACGGCGGTTACCGAAGTTGGCCGTTCGGGATGAGACACGTGGCTGATGGCAGAGAGTCGTGACATAACTGTTCCCGCCAAAATGAAAAGATAAGAACGAGCTTATGAAACTGCTGGTTTGGTGACTCATCCACTTCCCGTTACTCCGGTAAAACTTCTTATCCGGGAAGTGTGGGGACTATCTGTATACGGTAAAAACCAGATGTATGCAAAATCGGTGAGACTGGGGACCGGGGATAAGAAGAGACAGGTGTGAGTACCGAGTCTTCCCTTCGGACTGGTGGAATTGCATCAGCTGCGGCTGGTCTGAGAAAAGTGAAACAAATCTGTTTAGTCCGGTATCTCCGGACCAAACTCGGCATCACAGCCAGTCCGGTTTTCTCCATGACCGAGCTGATAGTGGTCGATAGTCCGGTTTCAGCATGACCGAGTTGATCGTGGCCGTTAGTCCGGTTTCAGCATGACCGAGTTGATCGTGGCCGTTAGTCCGGTTAATCAGTTACAAAATTGCCACGCGTCAACATCGTTCTGTCACATTGTACCGACAACCGTATGGGTGTCAGACCGTACGGCCCAACCTTATCCTTTTAGGGTTTTCTTTATTCTAAAAGAGTTTTATGTTGTATGCAAGACCCATAAGACAAAACTATAAATAAGGGGCATTTCCCTACTTTTTAGGGTTAGCTTTTTTGAGATCTAAGAGCATTGTAATAGCAAATATATATCAAAATATCATTTCTATCCTTGGCCCGAATTAGTGGAATATTATTGTCTTTAGCTTACTCTTCTAATACCATTAACTTAATCATCCATAGCAACGTATTTATTCTAGTTATTAACGCATATATTCATATTTACATACCATTGCACACGAATCCATATATATATATATTCCACAAAAAACCAAAAATAGATTAAAGTTTATCCACATATCCTATACCTCACTTATAAATTCAATTGACTACCTAAATTCGGGGTAAACATATATACTGACAATTTGTTTGTTCACATAAAAGCCAATATATATTAGTTCAAAATCTAACAATTTGTTTGTTTACTATAAATGAATTTTAATATTGATAATTTCAGGATCATTTTTCATTTGGTGCCTATATATGTCGTAAAGTAGACTCTCCAAACATATCCCATAAAGCATCTTTTTATTTGGTGCCCGCTATAAATTTTTGAAGTCATTTAAATGCAAATTAAAGAGAAGAAGAAAGGGGTCATCCGGTAAAAGTGGTCCATGTCAGGTCCTTGCTGTTTGGTCTTCTATACAGACACACTGGAAAAGCAACGTGTCACTTGTTTATTAATGTTCTTCCACCAAAAAAAATTAAATAAAAGTAAACATATAAAAAAAGAGAGTTTAACTTCTTTAAACTTGCAGTGAAAATAGTCTTTTTTTTCTTTTGCAATCCACCTAAAGATTATTATAGGTAATCGTCCATAATAAATGAGTTGGGAAAGAGACAATGAATTATTCTTTACAACCGGTTAACATACATTGATAGTGTAAAATATTTTAAATTTATTATATTAGTATATACTCCCTCCGGTTCATAATAAGTGTTCATATAGCTTTTTTATTTTAATTCAAAATAAGTATCTAATTATATAATCAAGAAGGAAGTAACTTTTTTTTTTCAGATTTGCACTTATTAAGTGTTAAGTGACCAGATCTCAATGTGTCAAGTAAATAGTAATACATAAATTTTAAATAAGGATGGTTTAATCAAAATACCTATTTTTCTCGAAGTTAGTATTTTCATAAGGGATATGTAAAAGCTAAGTGAACACTTATTTTGAACTGGACGGAATATAAGTTACATTTTTTTGTGCGGATTGCCCTTCAAAAGCACTGGTCTTTAATTTTTGCCCCTCAAATTAGTGGTCTTTAATTTTTCCCCTTCGCCTAATACCTCAAGGTTCTGGGTTTGAACCTCAATTCAGTAAAAAAAAAAAAAAGGAATTTCGCAAGGCAGAGTTGCAAAACTCTACCTCAGGCGGAATTTTGAATGAAAAACTCTACCTGCAAGCAGAGTTTTGAATGCAGGTAGAGTTTTGCATTCAAAATTCCGCCTGAGGTAGAGTTTTGCATGCAAAATTCTGTCTGATGCTTAACTTTTTCCCGAATAGGCCTGATTTTGCTACAAAACTCTGCCTTGTGATTTTTTTTTTGACTGAACCGGAATTCGAACCTTAAACCTCATGGTATTAGGCGAACGGTAAAAATTAAAGACCACCAATTTGAGGGATAAAATTAAAAATCACCCCAAAATAAAGACATTCCTGCGAATTGCCCATTAAGTTAATTCCAAATCCATAAAAGAAAAAAGAAACAAAACAAAGCCCAAGTCTCGCGGGGTTTGGGAATCAAAGAGTGAGCAACTTGAAGAGCTAAACAAGGCTGAATCTTCGCCGATATTTACATATATAATGATAAAACCAATGTTTTTTTAATGTAATAAAAATATCCAACCAGCTAATGTTGTGATCAGATTTCAGCTAAAATTAAGCCTTTTTGCCCCTTCTAATATTTCTGTATAAACAAAACAGACAAACAAACAAGTGTAAAATGACACGAGATCTTGGAAACCCCTTGACCTTAATTACTTCACTTTTTATGATCCTCAACAATATAATAAATTCTAATTAACTACTTTTGGCCCAAAAAGAAATAGAAAACTTATGGAGTAAAGGGAGTATCTTTTTCTTTTTATCCTTTGCTCACTCATTGAAACAATCAATTCCCGTTGCTTAGTACTGAAAGTTTGTCTGAGTTAACTACTCAAAGAAAAGGGTCATGTATGGCTTACTTCTTTCCTATTTTAAATTCTAAAACTATAGCCGAAAGCATTCTCATGTAATCTATCAAAATTGTCTCCTAAACTTCCCAATAGGTTTTGGGTTTCAAGCTAGATTTTTTATTCTTTTTGGGTTCCTCTAAGTAGAATTTTGGAAAACGAATTATATGATCTTTTTTATTCTATAGTCTCTACTTGACGAAAAAATCACTAAAGTATCTAGCTACCAGATATATTAGTCACTTTTCTAATAACTTTTTTCGGAAAATAGACGCCAGATGGGAATAAGATCTTGCGTTTAATATCGGAAAAATAGATGCCAGAAGTTATATTATGTACTTCCTCTGTCCTAATTTAATGATTTATGTATTTATGTGATAGTGTTTGACTGAGCACAAAATTTAACAAAGAAATGCAGATTTTTGAAAGTTGTGGTTTAAAATAAGTCATAGATATTTGTGCGGTGGCACATCATTTCATTAAGTGTAAAATGAGAAGTTTGAAGTTAAATTGTTACTAAACATAAAAAGGTGTTTTTTTTTACCGACTAAAAATGAAAGAGTGTCATATAAATTGCGGAGGAACTAGTAATTATCGATGAATTCTTATCTTTCTAATACTTGAAACATTTTCAATGGATCGGAGCTATTTCCCCCGCACCCTCCCCCCTCAAATAGTTTTTTTAGTGAAGTGGAATTTTGTGACTTCACTAATATAAGTTTTAAATAAATGGGCTAGCTATTGATTAATGGAGTAGAATAACTTTTTGATATTTGGCACAAATATCTAGATTTAGTGTCATTTACACTTTACTTCTTAGCACTTTCATCGCAGTTTTGAATGTGAATGGTTGTTTATGAGCTTATGTTGGTATGTTTCTATGAATAGGTACAACAAGGACCAACGAAGGTTATTCCGGGCAGTTTTGAGTGATTCCGAGGATGTGTACGTCGATTGAACGTTGCGAAGGAAGTTCCAGCACTTGAAGGCAAAATCCGACCACTGAAGGGTCTCATGCGCTGGCCATGTGCCGCACAGCCAGCGCACAAGAACACCCTTCCTGACTCTCAGACAGACCAAGCGTTGGCCATGCGCCACACAAGAAGAACATAAAGTAGATCATGCGCTGGCCATGTGACGCACAGCCAGCGCACAAGCAGCGTCAGTTGTCCTATTCAGATCGGGATTGGGCCAACTTATCCCATATTTACCCTAGCATATAAATAGCCGTCTTTAACATTAGAATGACGGCTGAGACGAATTTTGAGACTTGTGAAACTCTCTCTAGGTTTTATTCCTCTTCTATTATTTTTCTTTACATCAAAAACCCTATGTTACTCATGAATTCTTGTTTCCATTATCGAATCATGTGCAACTAAACACTTAAATTCTGGGGTTGTGGCGTAGCCATGAATATTGACGTTTGACAAGTATTTCAACCTTAGTAGCTTGTTCGTATGCAATTGCTTCGTTACTTCTGTGTTTAATTTCTTGATTGTCTGCGCAACAGTTGAGTTCTATTTACTCATTGATATACTTGCTTGGGAAAGACGTTGTTAATTTGAAGAAGAAGTAATGAGATTGTGATCTGAACATCCCTAAAGTTGGGCTAGGATTTGTGACTAGGATAGGAATATACTTAGTTACCACAATTAATTATATACCGTGCTCTTATTGCATTCTTGATAGGTCAATACCATAGGAATATAGGAGGAGAATTATCTTGAATCGGCGAGTAGTGGTTCGGAAGAATACTACGAGATTAACAATCCGGTTAATTAGCTATTGTGAACAAAGTTGCTAAGGTGTGATACTTGACTGACTCAATAGGATTGGTGAACCAACCACGACCCTGGAATACTTCTAAAAATCTTGATAAAAGCCATTCTCAATTACGTTCTAAGCACAATTTCTGGATACATTATTAGTTAATTACATTATAACATTTAGTTATAAAAGAACCAACACTTTTATTCTTCACTTGCATAGATAGTAAGCAATAGTTTATTTTCATGAAATATTGGTCATAAATCTCTATGGGTTCGACATCCGATTTATTTAATCACTTTATTACTTGTACGACCACGTACACTTGCGTGTGCATTTAGACGCAACACTTTTCATGGAAACCAAGTATTCATGGGATGCTAAAATCATTTAGTAGTTTGCCTAAGGTTTAATCTAAGAAAAAGGACAGCGAGATCTGTCGGGAACTTGGATCTGATAAAACATAGGTATACGCACTGAAAAACATAATAATAGCTAAAACTTAAGAAACACATAAGTGTAATGTGTTGGTTACTGTACATTATTTAATACTCCTACTACCATTTGTATCAATTTTAATAATAATTAATGCAATTATTTTCCATCAAAACGTACGCCGTATAACTAAAACCAAGCTGACAAATGTTTATGCATTTATGACTTCAAGAACTAAAACCAACAAGATTCTTCCCTCGTGATCTAAAGTTGAGCATTAATGACACTTCCCCTCCTCATGAGAAATGAGTAGGTACTTATCTAATAGTGTAATACTCCCTCCGTTCACTTTTACTTGTTCACTATGAATTTTGCACTCTCTTTATAATAAATGATGTGCTTAATTTACCATGATACTAATATTAATTGATGCATCTTTTAAATGAATTTGAAAGATGATTTGAAATGAGTAATTAATACTATGGGTAAAACAGAAAAAAAGAAACGGAAAAGGACCAGATATGTCCTTCAACTATACGATATTGCGCTGATATGCCCGTCGTTTATACGTTGTCCCACATGTGCCCTTAACATTACTTTTTGGGTTACTCATGCCCTTGATTTAACGGAAACCTGACAAAGATATTGGAGGGCATATTTGTTCAGTTTCGCATAGTATAGGGGCATATTTGATCCATTGAAATTCTTGAACTACATATTGTACCAATAGTTCTCAATTTTTTTTTTGTAGTGCACTCTATGCTAGCCAATGATTTTTTGGTACTGCATTTTGAAACACCACACTTATCATGCAACCCTACACTTTGCTTTTTTTTTTTTTTTAATTCTTTAACTTGTTTATGAAATGTTGGAAGCTTCGAGTTCTTCAAATAGCTGTGGAAGGGTTTGTGGATGTGGAGTTGTTGCACTCCATCTCACATCATGGACTCCAAATAATTCTACTAAATTATGTTATGCGTGGATTTCGCGAAAGAGCTAGATCACATTGAATATTATGTAACAAACCATATAAATGCTTAAAATGTAATATTCTCTCTATTATTTGTTATCAAAATTTCAGCACTGCAGAGGATGTTTTTTCAGGCGTCATAAGTGTAATGTAAATTATCTCATTTTCCTTGTGATTTTTTTTTGTGGCAGATCTGTATTTTTTTTTTTTTATGTTTTGTTGCGGCAGTTGTTGTATGCATTATCGTGTAGATATTGAGACTGGGAAGACGAACAATATCCATAAAGAACTATCTAGGTCATCACAAATTGAAAAAAAAAATACTATCATTAGTAAGAAAAAATCTTTTGAAAAGGGAAAAAGGTGCTTTTGTTTGTGAAAACAATCTTTAAAAGATGGTTGTAATTGCATTTGATCTTTTAGTTGTATAATTTAGATGTAATGTAATGGTGGATGAATTGTAATTGCAAATGCTTTTTATGTTTTGAAATGCAATGATATTTTGTGCCATATTGTTGTTTTTGTGCCATAATATTCAGGAATTTCAATGGATCAAATATGCCCTATACTATACGAAACTGAACAAATATGCCCTCTAATATCTTTTTCAGGTTTCCATTAAGTCAAGGGCATGAGTAACCCAAAAAGTAACGTTAAGAGCACATGTGGGACAACGTTTAAATGACGGGCATATGCGTGCAATATTGTACAGTTGAAGGGTAGATCTGATCCTTTGCCGAAAAATAAATTGTCTTATGTTGATATGCTAAAAGTGACAAGTAAAAATAAAAATCTATTTTTAGAATACTGGTGTCACGACCCAACCGAAGGGCCATGATGGGCACCCGGAGCTAACCTACTGAGCACCTCAAGACATACATGCATTTCATCATCACACCTGAGTGGGCCATAATGCTAACTATTAAATGCCATAATCTGTAAGGGACACAAGCCCAAAAAGGTATATACATATATACGTCATCAAGATGATCTCAAGTACTCGAGCCGACAAGGCTACCAAAACAATGATACAACACAAGAGGGACCGAAAGGTCACAGAACATCTAGTTGTACATATCTGTCTTCGAGCCTCTACCAGAATGCATAACATAACAAGGACGGGACAGGACCCCGCCATACCCATCTGTACGCAAAGGAACCATACCAACTGGACTGCAACTCTGAAACAAGTCGAGTGCTCCTGTACCAACGCTGAGATGCAAGCCTATGAGTCTGAACCGTTTCCATGTTTACCTGCGGGCATGAACGCAACGTCCACAAGCAAAAGGACGTCAGTACGAATAATGTACTAAGTATGTAAGGCATGAGTAACAAAATAATGAAATTATGAAGATAACATAAAATAAAAGAGATCAACCTGTACCTCTGAATGTCTTTTAAGGCGGATGTCATGCATGCTTAGCTTTTAAAAAATATTTTTATACATATATATATATATATATATATAGTATCCTGCCCGGCCATTTAAGCTCGGTGTTATCATCATATCATCATCATCCCGCGTCCGGGGCATCCTGCGTCCGGGGTAACATCATAACATGCCCACTGCAGTGGTGTGCACAACTACGTGCCTATCCGGCCGACTATAGTGCGGGGTGGTGTGAGAAAATACATACATATACATAAAGAATGCATAAGAGCCCAAATAAAAGCTATAACTCTATCGGAGTGACGTAAGGTCGGTAAACCTCCGATTACATTATGGAACTATCATCATTATCATATCTCACCTTGAAAGAACAATTACCATAAGATAAGATCAACAACAATGAACAAGATCAATAATCATGAAAAAAAGTTCAATAATATCATAAGAACATCAAGAACTATAAGCTTTAGTATTTCTAGAAATGGAGTCATCATGGAGGACATGTGTAAATATGTTTGTATCAAAGTGATCATGCCATAAGAAATAAAAGGTGTCACGACCCGACTAGAGGGGCCGCGACGGGCACTCGGTGCTAGCCCACCCGAGCACCCCTTGGCTTACACTTACACTTACATCTAGGTGAGCCACATATTTATACATACATTTCTATCCATCAATCATACTAGTCCTATTGGACAACAATACCTTTATATCTTCATTGACATCTATGCCCATTTTAATGTACATAAGCCGGCAAGGCTAACAAAATGAAATCCAAAATATAGGCCGACAAGGCCAATCACATCTAACCACATACACATGTCTACGAGCCTCTAAGGAGAGTATATCATAACATATAGGCGGGACAGGACCCCGCTATGCCCATAATTATGTACACAAAAGAATAAGTACCCAAAAGCTATAACTCCGAATGAAGTGGAGCTCTACTATGTAGTCTCTGGGAATGTGGCTATGGATCAAGTTTGTCTCCCTGGGCACCTGCGGGCACGACGCAGCGTCCACAAACAAAAGGACGTTAGTACGAAGAATGTACTGAGTATGTAAATCATGATTAATATCAACATAGAAGCATATTATACAACACAAGAAAATAGCATAGGATGGGAGATAGCAGTATCAATGTCACAAGCACTTACTTGCCTTTCATAGAGACTTTCCATTTCTAGTACGTAATTGTGTACATACATCCGTATCCATAATCACGTTCATATACATATCCTTATTCATATTCATCTCATGTACATATCCTTACTCGAAATCGTATCATATTCGCATTCATACTCATATCTATATCATATACATAATCATATCATTTACATAGCATACTCGACCACGAAGGTTCGGTGTTTCACGTACCCGACCATAGCTAGGCTCGGTGATCATACATACCTGGCCAACCAAGGCTCAGTGTTACGCATACCTGGCCCTACCAAGGCTCAGTGTTGTCCGTACCCAACTGCAGTGGTGCGCACGCGTTACATAAACATACATACATATTCTACCTGGCCTTATCAGCTCGGTGTTCTATAAACGTCATACATAGATACATATACATAATAGCTCATAAGCATCTTTACTATTATCATCACTATCATCATCGGCATTGCTATGGTTATCGTTATTACCATTATAGTCGTCATCAATATCATTATCACTATTATCGTCATTCATTACATCTATCTTTATAGGCTTACTCGTCATATGAGGTTCTTAGTACAATCGTAGCTGTTATATCCCGCATTTTGTGCAATCGGATAATTCAAGACAATCGCGGAAAGACGACAAGCAAGGCCATATTTTATTTTGTTTGACACATGAGTTGCATATGAAAAATTTAGAAGTGAATATAATGAGAAAGGTCAAGAGCATAAAGGGGAGTTCGCGGTGTGACTCGTGGAAATACGGAAGAAGACGAAGGGCAAATTTGGAATTCGGAAAAGTTGTTTTCATAAATTGCAAGAACTAGCCAAAATACAAAGTGGGCTTGAAGTTTTTTTTTAAAAAGGAGAAGGGCCCAACCGGCCATATCTTGGGCCAAGCCCACGTGGGATATAATTCATGCAATTAAAAGGATGACCAAGTCATATTTATCTCATAAGTCTGTAGAACTTTCAAGAAAAATAAGAGCAAGACAAGAGAGAGCAAAGTTCATAGGCCATTCGGCCATAGAGAAATTCCATAAGGAAAATTGATAAAAATTCATTCAAAAATTATTTCCAACTAATTAAAGGGTCCTTAACAAGGTAGAGTTGTTGTTGAAGCAAGAAAAAATTCATAATCATACAAGTTGCCAAGTTGTAGTCAAGTGAGAAGTTGAAGAAGAAAGGTGAGTTTTAATCTTGTTTTATGTGTTATGAATGGTTTATATGTGTTGTAGTATGCTAAAATGGATGAAATTCATGAAGGAAAGGAATATTGTATGTGGCCGTGCACATGTATGCATGTGTAGGAAGCATGTTTCAATTATTTTATTTAGTGTTTGGTTGTTATTGTTGTGAATGTTATGTGGAAAATGGAAGTTGAATGAGTTTGGAGAGATTGTAGTTGTGAATGCATGTTGAAGCCGTGTAGAGTGTGGTGTGTATATAGCCATATATGTGTGATGTATGGTGAATGGATAGCGAGCAAGTTTTATTTAGTATGTTGGTCGTTGTGTTGTGGAGCTCATATTACAAATGAAAGCCTAATGAGCTTAGAGAAATATTAGTAGTGGAAAGCTTGTTTTGGAAGATTATGTAAATTGAATGTTATGTTCTTGCATGTATGAAATATAATGATACTAGAATAGTGTTGTTGGAATATGTTATAAGATTGTTATTGTGTTCATTGGAGTCGGAAGGTTTTGAAGAAAGTAGTAAATTGATATCATGTATCTTGAATTGAATATGTGAATCGCTAGTGTGGTTGTGGAGTTTATATTGATAGTTTGGCCGGGTTCGAATTCCCGGATTGTGATTGATTAAAATTTGGCTAGGTTGAATGTTGAGGATGGTATATTTACAGAGGAAGTGCTGCCGAAATTTCGGTAGCCAAGTGTTACCTTAAGATTCCAACTCTAAGTACCCTAATGAAAGTTTGGGTAAATGTGACCAAATTGCAGATTTTGGCGGATTTGCAGCTTGAATTCGGAATAGCAAAAGGAGCGGAAAGAGGTATGTAAGGCTTCACCTTTCTTTCTAGGGCATGTCTTAGACGTAATAAGTTGGGTACGAGCCTCAGGGACAACTCTATTCCCCGGAATCCGCATCCAAAGTTTCCCCTTTTTCCTTCAGTAGAATTGAACTAGAAAGTGCGCGAAATGTTGGAAAGACCTCCTAAACCCCTAGAACTTGTATAAATGGGACCCGACTACCCTAAAACCCTCACAAGTAACGCCATGACATGTAACATATGCAAATCGTATACGCTACCTCATTCGGGTCGAGGTGGGCCCGTTGCTCTCGGATTTTCCTTATAGTTCTGTTTGACTTACTTGAGGTTGAATCCAAAGGGGACCTTTGATACCGATTTCGTACTAAATGATAAATACTATAACTACTCTAACGAGAATACTTCTATGATGACAATGATAACGACGATGTTAGACAAGAGAATATGCCTATGATAAGTACGACCGGAACGATTCTACAGCTAAGATTTCTGAGCTAAGGATTCAATATGAGTATGAAAGTAATAAACTAGTTCTTGAACCTTATTTCCACCTCCTAGCTATGACACTATTTCCTAAGGCATCCAAAGCCTATGAGTTGACGTCTATGATGTCATGATTCCATTCTATGTTTACTGTTGATACTATTCTCCGTTTGTAGTCTCGCCTTAAAATACTTGTTCCTTCAAGGAGAGACAAAGCGACCACGATTGTTCCATAGTGTAATCGGAGGTCACCAACCTTACGTCACTCCGATGGCTACATGATTTTTCTTTGGCTCTCTTGCGTGCTTATATGACATATGTATATAAGATATGTAAATGTATATAAGACACGTATATGTATATGATAAAAGATCCAGAGCGTTAGAGACGCTGATATATGCACATGATACACGTATATGTATATGATGAAAGAGTCAGAGCGCTATAGACGCTGATATAGGTACACGATATATGGATATGTATACGGGGAAGATGGAGATAAGGGCAGAGCGTTATATACGCATATCCACCTGATCAGTTGGCATTACATGACATGATATCGTTCCGGACGCGGGATGTGTATATTTATGGTTAAATGGATCGGCTGCCAACGCCTCGGCAACATGACATGTTCTACTTTTATAGATATATATGAACAAGAAAATATTTTCAAAGGAAAGCTAAGGATGCATGGCATCTGCCCAAGGGCACTTATATGTACAGGTTATGTTTCTACCTCAGGACATGTGTTATAACTCTTTTATGTCATTATCCCTGTCTTATATTTTCCGTATATTACTATTCATGCCTTACATACTCGGTACACTATTCGTACTGACGTCCCTTCTTGTGGACGCTGCGTTTCATGCCGCGCAGGTCAGCAGACAGGCGGGTTTGGTTCTTAGGAGCTCTACCAGCAGCACTTGACAGCGCTCCAGTTGTTCCGGAGCCTCACTTCCTTGGTACTATTTTGTGTATATATATATTCGGGCACGACAGTACTCGGCCCTTTCTATGTATATGTGTACTATGTCTAGAGGCTCGTAGGCAGATATGTACAGGTAGATGTCTTGTATTTTGAATTGTTCGCGTCTCTGTTTAATGTGACAGCAACGCTTACTAGTCTATGTTTATGATGACGCGGCTAATGTTAAAGCTCAACAATGAAAAAAAATGTATAGCACAGTTCCTACGGCCCGCTGAGAAGTAAAGGTAAAAATGATAGATAAGGGGTGCTCGGTACAAGTAACGGGTACTCGTCACGGCCCCTAGTCGGGTCGTGACAGAAGTGGTATCAGAGCAGTTCGGTCCTAGGGTTTGTCTACGAGCCGTGTCCAGTAGAGTCTTTTTTATGGGTGTGTAGCGCGCCACACTTATAAACAGGAGGCTGCAGGGCATTTAGGAAATATGACCTTCTTTGTCTTCTAGATCGTGCGATAGAGCTATGTTACCAGGCTTCCTTGTTCTTTTCTTAATTCTGTGTTACGATTTCAGTAATGCCGAAGAAGAGGAAGACTACGGCGGCCGAGAAGGGCAAGTTGGCGGCTGGAAGCAGAGTTGAACAGGAGCCAGAAGAAGACGAGTCCTATACTGAAGCTCCCCCTCAGACTCCTCCTGCTTCCCCTGCACCAGCAGAGCAGGAAAGAGTTCCAGCTCCAGCCCCCGCACCTCCAGTTCCACCGCCAGCAGCTCCGGGCCAGCAGATGACAGAGGCTATCCAGTTATTGACTCAGCTAGTTGCCGCACAGGTTCAGTGGCAAGGTGTAGACCCGGGAGATAGGGCGGTGAGTGCAAGGGCTCTTGACTTTATTACTCTGAAGCCTCCGGAGTTTTATGGATCAAAACCAGAGGAGGGTCTACAGAGCTTTATAGACGAGATGCTGAGGACTCTGAGGATCATGCATGCTTCAGATACGGAGTCCGTAGAGTTGGCTTCATACAGGCTGCGGGATGTGGCAGTTTTGTGGTATAGTAGCTGGATATCCTCGAGGGGAGCGAATGGACCTCCCCCGGTTTGGCAGGAGTTTACTGAGGTATTTCTACGACATTTCCTACCGCCAGAGGTTCGACGAGCTCGAGCCGATATGTTCTTGAACCTTAGACAGGGAAATATGAGTGTTCGAGAATACAACCTTCGTTTCAACTCACTAGCCAGGTATGCCCCAGCCCTGATAGCTGATAGGGGAGATCATGTGCACCGATTCGTGAGTGGGCTAGGGCCACATTTAGTTAAGGAGTGCCTGACGGCTTCACTCCAGGATGGAATGACTATTACCCGCATCCAGGCCCACGCCCAAAATTTGGAAGAGCAGTACCAGTCACGGAGAGAGGAGCGTCATCCAGATAGGGGTTCTAGGAAAAAGGCCAGGTTTTCTAGGACTAGAAGCGAGTATAGAGGGGGACAGGCACAAGAGCAGTCTAGGTATTCAGGCCAATCAGTGGACAGTGCACCACCTCGATTTGCGGATAGGAGATTTGACCGCTCTGCCTATTCGGGACCAGATCAGAGTACTAGAGCTTCAGGATCCCAGTATGGAGCTGATTCTAGCAGGATGATGCCATCCCCGCCACGGTGTGCTCGATGTGGTAGGCCACACTCTGGAGAGTGTCGCGCAGGTACAGGTGCATGTTATACTTGTGGGCGGGTTGGCCATTTGATGCGTGATTGCCCACTGAGGTATGAGGGAGACCAAGCCCAGCCCGCCAGGTCCGCGGTTGGTTCATCGTCGACCGTACGCCCTCCTGGACAGACTTCCCAAGCTCCAGTGGGCCGCGGCCGAGGCAGAGGAGGGACACCCAGTTCAGCCGGTCCTCCGCACCGCCTATATGCATTGACAGGACGACAGGACCCTGAGCCTTCCGCAGACGCGGCCACAGGTACTTTTTCGACATCTTCTATGATATGTGTGTTAATTGATTCGGATTCTATCTTATCCTACCCTGCCCTTTGTATTGCTGAACATATTAAGAATTCGGAAATTTGGACGAAAAGTGGCCATACGCACAGGTAAAAAGACGAATACTAGAGATTGCAGAGGTTAGAACTGTAAATAAAAGAAAAGACGTGTTACGCGGGCGTTTCGAAAACTGCTAAGACCCCAACTCATTCCATATTAGCGTGCTGGGGTGAGAGCAATTTCACGATGGGTGACCCCCTAGGAAATATGCTGAAAATGTCATAAATGTGGGGACAAGAGACAGATGTGAACTTAGGTATCCCAAAGTAAACCGGAGTGTATGAAGTGGTTAGAAACCCTATAGAAGTCGAGTAGGCCGAGATGGACTAGACTAGCGGAATGGGAGGAAGCACGACAAAGCTTCAGGACTACAGAAGGTTTGACTGGCGTTTGAAGGGGTTGTGGGTGAGATGGTGATGAGTATACATAAGCATGTAATGCATAAATTGTGAATGTTAAGTCCCAGAAATGAAGTTGCGATATATAGAAAATACTAGTCGGATGGGATCCAAGAGGTATAGGGAAGGACATAAGTACATATATCACAGGTTAAGACCGACATAGAATCAATACTAGGTAGGGTTAGCAAACCCTGATATGATGATATACGGGAACATGTCTAGTGAGGGGATGGACGCGTCATACTTCACGAAGAAGGAAATTATAACTGTAAAGATCGCAAAAGGCAACAGTCATGTAAAGGGCGTGGGCGTGCGTCGACCCCTTAATAAAGGGGGGAAGAGCGTGATAGACCCAAGATGGACTATGACGATTCAAGGTCCAGTAAAAGGGACTTATTAACGCAGGGCCAGTATTCGTAATTAACTTTAATGACTTATGACATAAAGGCAACCTAAGCCCTTAAAATGGATATGCCAAGCGACATGTGAGGTATCTATGAAGGAGACCTCCCCGAAGCATTATACTACGCTATGAGGCCAGTTTAACATTCGAGGACGAATGTTCTAAAGGGGGGGAGGATGTTATATCCCGCATTTTGTGCAATCGGATAATTCAAGACAATCGCGGGAAGACGACAAGCAAGGCCATATTTTATTATGTTTGACACATGAGTTGCTTATGAAAAATTTAGAAGTGAATATAATGAGAAAGGTCAAGAGCATAAAGGGGAGTTCGCGGTGTGACTCGTAGAAATACGGAAGAAGACGAAGGGCAAATTTGGAATTCGGAAAAGTTGTTTTCATAAATTGCAAGAACTAGCCAAAATACAAAGTGGGCTTGAAGTTTTTTTTTTAAAAAGGAGAAGGGCCCAACCGGCCATATCTTGGGCCAAGCCCACGTGGGATATAATTCATGCAATTAAAAGGATGACCAAGTCATATTTATCTCATAAGTCTATAGAACTTTCAAGAAAAATAAGAGCAAGACAAGAGAGAGCAAAGTTCATAGGCCATTCGGCCATAGAGAAATTCCATAAGGAAAATTGATAAAAATTCCTTCAAAAATTATTTCCAACTAATTAAAGGGTCCTTAACAAGGTGGAGTTGTTGTTGAAGCAAGAAAAAATTCATAATCATACAAGTTGCCAAGTTGTAGTCAAGTGAGAAGTTGAAGAAGAAAGGTGAGTTTTAATCTTGTTTTATGTGTTATGAATGGTTTATATGTGTTGTAGTATGCTGAAATGGATGAAATTCATGAAGGAAAGGAATATTTTATGTGGCCGTGCACATGTATGCATGTGTAGGAAGCATGTTTCAATTATTTTATTTAGTGTTTGGTTGTTATTGTTGTGAATGTTATGTGGAAAATGGAAGTTGAATGAGTTTGGAGAGATTGTAGTTGTGAATGCATGTTGAAGCCGTGTAGAGTGTGGTGTGTATATAGCCGTATATGTGTGATGTATGGTGAATGGATAGCGAGCAAGTTTTATTTAGTATGTTGGTCGTTGTGTTGTGGAGCTCATATTACAAATGAAAGCCTAATGAGCTTAGAGAAATATTAGTAGTGGAAAGCTTGTTTTGGAAGATTATGTAAATTGAATGTTATGTTCTTGCATGTATGAAATATAATGATACTAGAATAGTGTTGTTGGAATATGTTATAAGATTGTTATTGTGTTCATTGGAGTCGGAAGGTTTTGAAGAAAGTAGTAAATTGATATCATGTATCTTGAATTGAATATGTGAATCGCTAGTGTGGTTGTGGAGTTTATATTGATAGTTTGGCCGGGTTCGAATTCCCGGATTGTGATTGATTAAAATTTGGCTAGGTTGAATGTTGAGGATGGTATATTTACAGAGGAAGTGCTGCCGAAATTTCGGTAGCCAAGTGTTACCTTAAGATTCCAACTCTAAGTACCCTAATGAAAGTTTGGGTAAATGTGACCAAATTGCAGATTTTGGCGGATTTGCAGCTTGAATTCGGAATAGCAAAAGGAGCGGAAAGAGGTATGTAAGGCTTCACCTTTCTTTCTAGGGCATGTCTTAGACGTAATAAGTTGGGTACGAGCCTCGGGGACAACTCTATTCCCCGGAATCCGCATCCAAAGTTTTCCCTTTTTCCTTCAGTAGAATTGAACTAGAAAGTGCGCGAAATGTTGGAAAGACCTCCTAAACCCCTAGAACTTGTATAAATGGGACCCGACTACCCTAAAACCCTCACAAGTAACGCCATGACATGTAACATATGCAAATCGTATACGCTACCTCATTCGGGTCGAGGTGGGCCCGTTGCTCTCGGATTTTCCTTATAGTTCTGTTTGACTTACTTGAGGTTGAATCCAAAGGGGACCTTTGATACCGATTTCGTACTAAATGATAAATACTATAACTACTCTAACGAGAATACTTCTATGATGACAATGATAACGACGATGTTAGACAAGAGAATATGCCTATGATAAGTACGACCGGAACGATTCTACAGCTAAGATTTCTGAGCTAAGGATTCAATGTGAGTATGAAAGTAATAAACTAGTTCTTGAACCTTATTTCCACCTCCTAGCTATGACACTATTTCCTAAGGCATCCAAAGCCTATGAGTTGACGTCTATGATGCCATGATTCCATTCTATGTTTACTGTTGATACTATTCTCCGTTTGTAGTCTCGCCTTAAAATACTTGTTCCTTCAAGGAGAGACAAAGCGACCACGATTGTTCCATAGTGTAATCGGAGGTCACCAACCTTACGTCACTCCGATGGCTACATGATTTTTCTTTGGCTCTCTTGCGTGCTTATATGACATATGTATATAAGATATGTAAATGTATATAAGACACGTATATGTATATGATAAAAGATCCAGAGCGTTAGAGACGCTGATATATGCACATGATACACGTATATGTATATGATGAAAGAGTCAGAGCGCTATAGACGCTGATATAGGTACACGATATATGGATATGTATACGGGGAAGATGGGGATAAGGGCAGAGCGTTATATACGCATATCCACCTGATCAGTTGGCATTACATGACATGATATCGTTCCGGACGCGGGATGTGTATATTTATGGTTAAATGGATCGGCTGCCAACGCCTCGGCAACATGACATGTTCTACTTTTATAGATATATATGAACAAGAAAATATTTTCAAAGGAAAGCTAAGGATGCATGGCATCTTCCCAAGGGCACTTATATGTACAGGTTATGTTTCTACCTCAGGACATGTGTTATAACTCTTTTATGTCATTATCCCTGTTTTATATTTTCCGTATATTACTATTCATGCCTTACATACTCGGTACACTATTCGTACTGACGTCCCTTCTTGTGGACGCAGCGTTTCATGCCGCGCAGGTCAGCAGACAGGCGGGTTTGGTTCTTAGGAGCTCTACCAGCAGCACTTGACAGCGCTCCAGTTGTTCCGGAGCCTCACTTCCTTGGTACTATTTTGTGTATATATATATTCGGGCACGGCAGTACTCGACCCTTTCTATGTATATGTGTACTATGTCTAGAGGTTCGTAGGCAGATATGTACAGGTAGATGTCTTGTATTTTGAATTGTTCGCGTCTCTGTATAATGTGACATCAACGCTTACTAGTCTATGTTTATGATGACGCGGCTAATGTTAAAGCTCAGCAATGAATAAAAAATGTATAGCACAGTTCCTACGGCCCGCTGAGAAGTAAAGGTAAAAATAATAGATAAGGGGTGCTCGGTACAAGTATCGGGTACTCGTCACGGCCCCTAGTCGGGTCGTGATAGTAGCATATCAAGAATCGTGAGCTTACTAGCTCGGAAGATCGAATCATTTGAAAGACATCATAGACTTATGGAAGATTTAGATGTTTGGCCAAACAACCATGCCTTACGAAAGAAGGGTTAGCCTTACATACCTTTCCGTTCAATTATTTACCACTTGCACGTTCTCCTCCGAAGCTCACGTTTCTACCTTCATTAAAGTCATACTATCATTAGAAATCGATAGCTAGCATACATGACTAAAACTAGAGAAAATCGGATAGCATCTCCTTTATTTATACGACATTCCTCCATAGCGTATATGAACTCCCAAAGGTCAATAATACATTCGCAACATCCTAACAATAATCTTTATTCATCCACATTATTCACATTTCTCAATTCACTTTGAATCACTCATATCCATGGTCATAACACACGACTACGTTCATTCACATACATTGCCTATCCCGTGTTCTCAACATCATTTGTAACATATTTATATCACAACACATCAAGAATCATGACTCAATTCAAACTATTACTCAAAATGGCACTATTCCACATTCATGACCCATTTTTCTATATCCATTCTACAATCCAAGTATTTCACTCTCAAATACCTTAAACAATATAGAAATACCATAAATATTACCTTAGATATAGTAGGAATAATCCTTGGTTGGTAATACTTCACTTGAGCAAAAACCCTAGTTCATCTCCAATGAGATTTCTTGACTTGAATGATCTTTAATGGGTTTTCTTGCACTTGATTCACTTTGTTTATGTTGTTGATCACTAATAATCCTTGAACTCTTGTGGAATAAATGTAGAGAGATGTTTTAGAGAGAAGGGGTGTGATATAAGAATGAAATGAAATAAATCTTGAATCCTTTATTTAATGAACCATTTTAGTCCCCGACCATATATACGGACCAACATACGGTCCGTATATTTTATACGGCTGTATGTTTGGCCGTATGTTTGTTCCAGAAAGTTATGCCATTCTGGGCTGATTATACGGTCCCAACATATGGACCGTATAATTTATACGGCTAGTATGTTTGGCCGTATAATCCCCAGTGATTTCGAAGCTCGTTTCGTCGACTCGTTTGATATCCACTCCTTATGGAACCTTCTTAGCACTTGTTCAACACCTCAATACCAATCTATGGGACGTTCACTCTTGTCCAAGACATCATTAAATCCTCATGAACTCGTTACTCTTAATTCCTTTCTGTTACCTATCGTATGCCTTGCGTTCTCTTGGCCAACTTTGCTCCCCCATCTCTAACATCTTTGAAATCTCTACTAGGGTCGTCGAATGTCATCTCTTACTTATTGAAGTACCGTATACTCGTACTCTTCACTAGTCTATTCACTTGTGCATTAACGGAAGATTTTCCCGAGGTGTAACATTCTCTCCCCCTTAAGAACATTCGTCCTCGAATGTTAAGCACTTGGGTATTCTACGAAAATTTCGTTAGAGTTTCCCCTAAAATATGGCAGTACCATCCTGTCACAACAACCCATAATAACAATGCCTCACAGGGCCACAACATAATAGCAATAGAATTTGGCCACACACGACCAAGAAGCATAAAAGGAAAACATGCATACCTTATGACCTTGACGTCTCATCTTGGATTTCTTCCAAGGACTAAAATAAATGTGGGTATCTGGATTGCATACTTTCTTCCGCTTCCCATGTTATTTCTTCTCGTTTACTGCTTCTCCATAAAATCTTAACTGAGGCCACTTCTTTGTTTCTAAGCCTCCATACTTGCCTATCTAGTATGGCAATGGGTACCTCTTCATAAGTCAATTTTTCTGTCACTTGTACATCACTTATTGGAACGATCCTAGTAGGATCTCCAACGCATTTTCGAAGCATCGAGACATGGAAAACTGGATGGACTGACTCCAAATCCAGAGGTAAATCTAACTCATAGGCCATTTTGCCTATCTTTCGTACAATCTCACAAGGTCCAATGTACCGGGGACTAAGCTTCCCCTTTTTGCCAAATCTCATGACACCCTTCATTGGTGACACCTTCAAGAATACCCAATCTTTCACTTGGAACTCTAAGTCTTTTCGACGATTATCCGCGTAAGACTTTTGACGACTTTGGGCGGCTAACAACCGATCTTGTATGAGCTTAACTTTCTCTATGGCTTGCTGGAACAAGTCTGGCCCTATCAATTTAGCCTCTCCTGTTTCAAACCACCCAATTGGGGATCTACACTTTCGCCCATATAAAGCTTCATACGGTGCCATCTGAATGCTAGAATGATAACTATTGTTGTAAGCAAATTCAATGAGTGGAAAGTGATCATCCCAATTTCCTTCAAAATCTATCATACATGCCCGCAACATATCTTCAAGAGTCTGAATGGTACGCTCAGCTTGTCCATCAGTCTGCGTGTGAAATGTCGTGCTAAGGCTCACTTGGGTCCCTAAACCCTCTTGGAAGGATTTCCAAAAATTGGCTGTAAACTGAGTTCCTCTGTCTGAGATAATAGATACTGGAACACCATGAAGTCGCACTATCTCTTTAACATAGAGCTTTGCATAATCTTCTGCCACATACGTCATTCTGACTGGCAAGAAATGAGCTGACTTTGTGAGTCTATCCACAGTCACCCATATGGAATCATACTTACGTCGATAACGGGGTAAGCCTGTAATGAAGTCCATGTTAATTACTTCCCACTTCCAAGTTGGGATTTCTATAGCTTGCAACAATCCGCTCGGCTTTTGGTGCTCGATTTTCACTTGTTGACAGTTGGGACATTGAGCCACGAATTCTAACACATATTTCTTCATCCCATTCCACCAATATATAGACTTAAGATCACGATACATTTTCGTCGCTCCGGGGTGGATAGAATAACGGGAACAATGAGCTTATCTCAATATCTGGTGGCGTAAACCTGCCACATCAGGAACGCATAATCTGCCTCGGCATTCGAAGAAGTCCGTCTTCTGAAATATCAAATGATGACTCCCCTTTGTGAGGGAGGGTATCTCTGTAACGCATTATCATGGAATCTTCGTATTGTCGATCTTTCACTTCCGTTACTAGTGACGAGACTGCTGAATTCTGAATAGTAGTTCCCCTGCTACCTGAGTCCACTACTCGAACTCCTAGGCTAGCTAACTGCTGGAGCTCCCGAGCCATTTCTCTTTTCTCTGATACCACTTTTGTCACGACCCGTCTAGGGGGCCGCGACGAGCGCCCGGTGCTAGCCCACCGGGCACCCCTTTGCTTACACTTATACTTACATCTAGGTGAGCCACATAATTAAACATACATTTCTATTCATCATTCATGCTAGTCCCATCGAACGACAATGCTTTCATATCATGGTTGGCATCTATACCACATCAATGTACATGAGCCGACAAGGCTATCAAAATGATATACAAACTATAGGCCGACAAGGCCAGACATCTCTAACCACATACACATGTCTACGAGCCTCTAAGAAGAGTATAACATATCACATAAGCGGGACAGGACCCCGCTATGCCCATAATTATGTACACAAAAGAATAAGTACCCAAAAGCTATGGCTTCGAATGAAATGGAGCTCTACTAGGTAGTCTTTGAGAATACCGCTATGGATCGAGCCTGTCTCCCTATGCACCTGCGGGCATGACGCAGCGTCCACAAACAAAAGGATGTCAGTACGAAGAATGTACTGAGTTTGTAAAGAATGATCAATATCAATATAGAAGCATAATAAGCAACATGAGAAATAGCACAAGATGGGAGATAGTAATATCAACGTCATAGGCACTTACTTGCCGTGCATAGGATCTTCCCGTTCCGTATTTGTACTCGTATTCGTATACATACCTTTATTCACATTCATATTGTATCATATTCGTATTCATACTCGTAACCATATCATATACATAATCATATCATATACGTAGAATTTATATAGCATACCCGACCATGCAGGATCGGTGTTTCATACATACTTGGCCAACCAAGGCTCAAGGTTACTCATACCTGGCCCTACCAAGGCTTCAGGGTTACATCTACCTGCCAAGGCGTCAGGGTTATCCGTACCATCTGCAGAGGTGTGCGCGTATTACATAATCGTATACATACTTATTTACATATCTTACCCGGCCTCATAAGCTCGGGGTTCCATAATAGTCATACATAGACGCATATACATAATAGCTCATAAGAATCTTTACTATTTACATCATTATCATAATCGTCATCAACATCATTATTACTATTATCGTCATTCATCACATTTATCTTTATAGGCTTACTCATCATACGAGGGATTTAGTACAATCGTGGCATATCACGAATCGTGAGCTTACTAGCTCGGAAGATCAAATCATTTGAAGGATATCATAGTCTCATAGAAGATTTAGATATTTGGCCAAAGAACCATGCCTTATGAAAGTAGGTTTAGCCTTACATATCTTTCCGTTCAACTATTTACCACTTGCACGTTCTCCTCCGAAGCTCACGTTTCTACCTTCATTAAAGTCATACTATCATTAGAATCGATAGCTAGCATATATGACTAAACTAGAGAAAATCGGGCAACGTCTCCTCTATTTATACGACATTCCTCTATAGTGTATTTCAACTCTCAAACGTCAACAATACATTCACAATACTACAACAATAGTCATTATTCATCCACATTATCCACATTTCTAGACTTACTTTCAATTACTCCTATCCATGGATATAACACACAACTATGTCCATTCACGTACATTTCTCATCTCATGTTCTCAGCATCATTTATAACACATTTACATCACAATACATCAAGACTCATAACTCAATTCAAACTATTTCTCAAAATGGCACTATTCCACATTCATGACCCATTTTGCCATACCTCTCTACAATCCAAGTATTTCAACTCTTAAATACCTTAAACAACATAGAAACATCATAAATCTTACCTTAGATGTCGTAGGAACAAGCCTTGGTTGATAATACTCCACTTGAGCAAAACCCTAGTTTATCCCCAATGAGATTTCTTGACTTGTATGATCCTTAATAGGTTTTTTTTATACTTGATTCACTTAGTTTATGTTGTTGTTCACTAATAATCCTTGAATCCTTGTGGAATAAATATAGAGAGAGGTTTTAGAGAGAAGGGGGTGTCATGTGGAAATGAAATAATGTACTCGGTCTCTTGTTAATAACCCAAAATCAGATCTTAAATGAACAGTCGTCGAAAGTGCACAGTGGTCGTAAACCCAGTTTACGGTCCGTATTATAGTTTACGGACCGTATTTCGTGGTCGTATTTAAGGATGACAGGACATAGTGGTTTACGACTCAGTTTACGGGCCGTATTTAAGTTTACGGTCCGTATTCCAAGTCGTCTTTAACCATTCCAGCATTTGACAGAAAGTTGAAGTTTTTGGAAGCTGAAATACGACATGGCAGTTTACGGACTGTATACCACTTTACGGTCCGTATTTCATTTTCCGACCAGCTGGCCAGAATGCAAACCTGCAACTTTTCACATTTCCAAAACCTATAATTAGTCATTGTGGAGCATAACCTACCTCTCATTGCAATTGCCTTTGAAATCTTACTTAGGGTCGTCAAACGTCGTTCCCTTCTTATTAAAACATCATACACTTGTATTCTTCGTTAGTCTATTCACTGTACGTTCACGGGGGAATTCCCAAGGTGTAACAACATCACACAAACTTCCCATAGATCTACGGCTGAGAGCATCGGCTACAACATTTTCCTTTCCGTGGTGATACAAGATAATCAACATCATAATCCTTTAGCAGTTCCAACCATCGTCGTTGCCGCAAATTCAACTCTTTCTTCTTGAAGATGTACTGAAGACTCTTATGATCTGTATAAATGTCCACATGGACGCCATATAAATAATGTCTCCATATCTTTAATGCATGAACCACGACAGCCAATTCTAGATCATGGGTTGGATAATTCTTCTCATGTTTCCGCAACTGCCTGGAAGCATACGCAATTACCTTGCCATGTTGCATCAATACACAGCCTAGCCCAACGCCTAAAGTGTCGCAACAAACAACATATCCTTCCAATCCTTCTGGAAGTGTCAGGACTGGGGCAGAAGTCAATCTACCTTTTAGCTCTTGGAAGCTACGTTCACAAGCATCTGTCCATTGACACTTTGCTGATTTCTGGGTCAATTTTGTGAGTGGTGCAGCAACAGAGGAAAAACCTTCAGCAAATCTCCTGTAATAACCTGCTAAGCCCAGAAAGCTACGAACCTCCGTAGGAGTTGTGGGCCTTGGCCAAGTCTTCACGGCCTCAATCTTTTAGCTATCCACTCGAATACCATCGGCTGCAACAATGTGCCCCAAAAATATCACTGAGTTCAACCAAAACTCACATTTAGAAAATTTGGCAAACAACTCTCGAGTTATAAGAACCTAAGGACAGTACGCAAATGATCCGCATGTTCTGCCTCGGATCTATAATACACCAAGATATCGTCGATAAATACAATCACGAACAGATCTAGGAAGGGCCTGAACACATTGTTCATCAAATCCATAAATACCGCCGGTGCATTAGTTAGCCCAAACGGCATTACTCGGAACTCGAAATGACCATATCTTGTTCTGAAGGCTGTCTTAGGGATATCTTTCTCCCTAACTCTCACTTGGTGATACCCGGACCTCAAATCTATCTTTGAAAACCATTTGGCACCTTGTAATTGATCAAATAAGTCATCAATCCTCGGGAGAGCATATTTGTTCTTAATCGTCACCTTATTCAATTGCCGATAATCAATGCACATTCTCAAGGAGGCATCTTTCTTTCGGACGAACAATACGGGTGCTCCCCACGGGGATGAACTAGGCCTAATAAAGCCTTTCTCAAGCAAGTCCTTCAATTGCTCCTTCAACTCTTTCAATTCTACGGGTGCCATTCTATAAGAAGGAATAGATATAGGCTCAGTGTCCGGCAACACATCAATAGCAAAATCAATCATCCAGAAATTCATTTACCACGGGAACTGACTGAAGAGTTGGCAATTCAGCTCCTACCTTTTGGTGACGCAGTATTCTCTTTCCATTCTAAAACTGGTTCTCCCGAAAATTGGAAACGAACCACTTTCATTCTACAATCGACATTGGCATAGCAAGAAGCCAACCAATCCATGCCCATAATAACATCAAAGTCTACCATTTTAGCTCATGCAAGTCAACCATAGTACGACGATCACAAATCACAATTATACAGTTTCTATATACTCGGCTAGTTATTACCGATTCACCAACGGGTGTAGACACCTCAAAAGGTTTGATAGACTCCGGTTCGACTCTAAATCGACCCGCAATATATGGAGTAACATATGACAATGTGGAGCCCGGATCAATCAAAGCATACATATCATGAGAAAATACCGATAATATACCTGTGACCACGTTAGGAGAAGACTCAAGATCTTTCCAGCTAAAGCATAAATACGGTGCTGAGGACCGCTAGAACTGGGGACTCTCCCCCTGCCTCTACCATGAATTGAGGGGCAATCACGCATAATATGGCCTGGTAGACCACATGAATAACAAGCCTCTGAACCCGATCGGCACTGACCCCAATGTAACTTCCCATACTGGGAACATCGTGGTACGGGTGGCCTCGCCTGACCCAAATCACCTCTGAACTGTGATCCTGAAAAGCTCTGACTCGGCCCAGAATGAGTGGATCTATAAAATCTCTGGCCTGAAAACCGTGGAGGTGCACTGGTCTTAGAATAACCTGAATGTCTAGAAAACTGCTGTCTGTGCCCGCTTCTAAACTCACTCATCGGACCCGAAGATCTAGCCCTCTTGCCATGTCCCCTATCATGCTCGCGTTCACTTCTTCGCTGTTGTAAACTTTCTTCCAAATTTTGAGCATGGGCCTGAATGCGTGCAATATCCATATTGTCCTGAAGGGACGCGGTCAAACACCTGTCCATCAAATGCGGCCCTAGGCCTTTCACAAATTCGGTGCACTCGGTCACCCATATCCGCTACCATGGTCGAAGCGTACCTAGCCAAAGAATTGAAGCGGAGACTATACTCTAAAGCACTCATGCTACCTTGCCTCAAATTCAAGAACTTATCGGCTCTAGCTCGCCGAAATTCCGGAGGCATATAGTGTCGGAGGAAAGCATCAACAAATTCTTGCCATACTGGGGGAGGTGCATTGGCTCCCCGTGAAGCCATCTAAACCGTGTACCAGTGGATCGAGACATCTCTCAATCTATATGACACTAACTCCACCGATTCGGTGTCCGAAGCATGTATCAATCGAAGTGTCCTTAATGTACCATCAATAAAGTCCTGAGGCTCCTCATCCGGCTTTGACACAAAGAATTCCGGAGGGTTCAAGGTAATGAAGTCACGGGCCCTTGCACTAACAGCCCTATCACCCTGCCCTATACTTTGTCGCTAAGTCTGGGCAGCAACCAATTGAGTGAGCAAATGTATGGCCTCTTTTACATCTTGCCCTGAACCATCCGGTGGAGGAGCCGGAGGTGCTGGAGCTGGGGCTGAGGCTCCCTCACGCTCCTCTAATATAGGTACTGAACGGGAGGACTGAGATTGAGCCGCACTTTGGGACTCACTTTCCTCTACTACCGGTGGCGGTGCTCATTCAGTCCACTTTTCCGTCACCGTCTTGCCCTTTTGGGCTGCTATAGCCTTTCTCTTTACAGGCATTTCTGAAATACACATCACACGGTTAAGGAACAAGAAGTTCTTATATCATAGCTCTATCGCACGATTCTTAGGAAGAAAGAAGGTCATTTATTCCTAAAATGCCCGCAACCTCTTGTTTATAAGTGTGGCGCGCAACACACCCATAACCAAGACTCTACTGGACACGGCTCATAGACACACCCTAGGACAGAACTGCTCTGATACCACTTTTGTCATGACCCGACTAGAGGGGCCGCGATGGGCACCCGGTGCTAGCCCACCCGGGCACCCCTTGGCTTACACTTACACTTACATCTAGGTGAGCCACATATTTATACATACATTTCTATCCATCAATCATACTAGTCCCATTGGACAACAATACCTTTATATCTTCATTGACATCTATGCCCATTTTAATGTACATAAGCCGGCAAGGCTAACAAAATAAAATCCAAAATATAGGCCGACAAGGCCAATCATATCTAACCACATACACATGTCTACGAGCCTCTAAGGAGAGTATGTCATAACATATAGGCGGGACAAGACCCCGCTATGCCCATAATTATGTACACAAAAGAATAAGTACCCAAAAGCTATAGCTCCGAATGAAGTGGAGCTCTGCTATGTAGTCTCTGAGAATGTGGCTATGGATCAAGTCTGTCTCCCTGGGCACCTGCAGGCATGACGCAGCGTCCACAAACAAAAGGACGTCAGTACGAAGAATGTACTGAGTATGTAAAGCATGATCAATATCAACATAGAAGCATATTATACAACATAAGAAAATAGCATAGGAAGGGAGATAGCAGTATCAACGTCACAAGCACTTACTTTCCTTTCATAGAGACTTTCCATTTCTAGTACGTAATTGTGTACATATATCCGTATCCATAATCACGTTCATATACATATCCTTATTCATATTCATCTCATGTACATATCCTTACTCGAAATCATATCATATTCGTATTCATACTCATATCTATATCATATACATAATCATATTATTTACATAGCATACCCGACCACGAAGGTTCGGTGTTTCACGTACCCGACCATAGCTAGGCTCTGTGATCATACATACCTGGCCAACCAAGGCTCAGTGTTACACATACCTGGCCCTACCAAGGCTCAGTGTTGTCCGTACCCAACTGCAGTGGTGCGCGCGCGTTACATAAACATACATACATATTCTACCCGGCCTTATAAGCTCGGGGTTCCATAATCGTCATACATAGATACATATACATAATAGCTCATAAGCATCTTTACTATTATCATCATCGTCATCGCTATCATTATCGCTATTACCATTATAGTCGTCATCAATATCATTATCACTATTATCGTCATTCATTACATCTATCTTTATAGGCTTACTCGTCATATGAGGAACTTAGTACAATCATAGCATATCAAGAATCGTGAGCTTACTAGCTCGGAAGATCGAATCATTTGAAAGACATCATAGACTTATGGAAGATTTAGATGTTTGGCCAAAGAACCATGCCTTATGAAAGAAGGGTTAGCCTTACATACCTTTCCGTTCAACTATTTACCACTTGCACGTTCTTCTCCGAAGCTCACGTTTCTACCTTCTTTAAAGTCATACTATCATTAGAAATCGATAGCTAGCATACATGACTAAAACTAGAGAAAATCGGACAGCATCTCCTTTATTTATACGACATTCCTCCATAGCGTATATCAACTCCCAATCGTCAATAATACATTCGCAACATCCTAACAATAATCTTTATTCATCCACATTATTCACATTTCTCAATTCACTTTCAATCACCCATATCCATGGTCATAACACACGACTACGTTCATTCACATACATTGCCTATCCCGTGTTCTCAACATCATTGTAACATATTTATATCACAACACATCAAGAATCATGACTCAATTCAAACTATTACTCAAAATGGCACTATTCCACATTCATGACCCATTTTTCTATATCCATTCTACAATCCAAGTATTTCACTCTCAAATACCTTAAACAATATAGAAATACCATAAATCTTACCTTAGATGTAGTAGGAACAAGCCTTGGTTGGTAATACTTCACTTGAGCAAAAACCCTAGTTCATCTCTAATGAGATTTCTTGACTTGAATGATCTTTAATGGGTTTTCTTGCACTTGATTCACTTAGTTTATGTTGTTGATCACTAATAATCCTTGAATTCTTGTGGAATAAATGTAGAGAGATGTTTTAGAGAGAAGGGGTGTGATATAGGAATGAAATGAAATAAATCTTGAATCCCTTATTTAATGAACGATTTCAGTCCCCGACCATATATACGGACCAACATACAGTCTGTATATTTTATACGGCCGTATGTTTGGTCCAGAAAGTTATGCCATTCTGGGCTGATTATACGGTCCCAACATATGGACCGTATAATTTATATGGCCAGTATGTTTGGTCGTATAATCCCCAGTGATTCCGAAGCTCGTTTCGTCGACTCGTTTGATCTCCAATCCTTATGGAACCTTCTTAGCACTTGTTCAACACCTCAATACCAATCTAAGGGACGTTATCACTCTTTTCCAAGACATCATTAAATCCTCATTAACTCGTTACTCTTAATTCCTTTCCGTTACCTATCGTATGCCTTGCCTTCTCTTGGCCAACTTTCCTCCCCCATCTCTAACATCTTTGAAATCTCAACTAGGGTCGTCTAATGTCATCTCTTACTTATTGAAGTACCGTATACTCGTACTCTTCACTAGTCTATTCACTTGTGCATCAACGGAAGATTTTTCTGAGGTGTAACAAAAGGTTAGCCTTAACATACCTTGTCGTCTCCTTAATTTACTTAGTGCCTATCCTCCCGAGCTTGTAAATCTACATTCAAGATGATTCGCACTAAGGGTAAGTCATTAAAATGTTTATAAGGTCAAACTAGATTAATTGGTAAGCTAATGAAAATCGGACAGTATTTCCCTTATATCTTCTACTTCCTCCAATCTTCAAAACAACTCCCAAAACCACAATTAAACATAAACAATTCCATAATTACAAGATTACATTCACATTATACTCAATTCAATCCCAAAGCTTCTTTTCATAATCAATCCATAACAACTTTAACACAACCCCTTATACACTTGTATACGACACTTCTTTAACACCATTGTTATCCCTCATAACAAGATTATGCTTAAAACATGCTAATAATTATAGCTTCAAGTTAATTTACAACTCAAAATATCATCAATTTCATATTTGAACTTTTCCTCCAATTTCTTCTCCTCAAATCTTAACATAATTACCAAATAAACTCATGAGCATGGAACTAAGATGAAACCTTACCTCAAAAATCAAGAACACTTCAATTCCAAGGTTATTCCACCTAAAAAAATATTCACCCAAGCATCTTCAAGAAGAGGAGGCAAGTGTAAAGCTCACTTGGAAACCCTAAACACTTCAATCTTCATCTTGATCTTTGATTTAGGCTTTGAAATATGTTTGGATGTGTTTGGAGAGGTCTCTAGAGGTTTATAGGACTTGGAGTTATGTCTAAAATGATTAAAATGAAGAGGGATCATCATTCTTAAATTCTAAAATTTTCACCGACTTTGTATTATATGGTTCGTATAACTTGGTTGTATAACATTATATGGTTCGTATTTCAGGTCGTATAATATTATACGGGCCGTAACGTTGGCCTCGTATCTCAGATTTGCAATCTGTCAGTTGCATTGGAAAGAAGACTATCGGAACTTGAATTTACATAGGTTATGCATTCTGTAACTCCTCATATGCTAAGAGATATACCTCTCTCAAGTTGGACCAAAAATCCCGTCCAAACTTTTGCCAAGTTTTTCCAAAGTTTTGACAAACTTATTTTCTTCGATTCGCTTGATCTCGGAACCTGTAGATACTTTCTTAAGACTTGTTAAAAGTCTTCCTTAACCTTATAAAGGTTCCATGGCCTCTCCGGCTTACGCTAGTCTACCTCATAGCCAGTGTGAAAATTCGCGAGGTGTGACATCATATGTTTATACGGTCCGTATCCTTGGCCGTATATCATTATACGACCAACATCCTGTCCGTATAAAATTATAAGGTCTGTATAGTTGGCCGTATAATACCACCTCCAAAACTGCCTTCTCTGGAAATTTTTAAAATCCTTAAATACGACCCATATTTCAAAATACGGACCATATCGCACTTATAGTACCCATATACCATATTTTTGAAAAACAACTTTTGACGAACCTTCCCACTTCGATTCACTTATTCTCCAATCCTTCTGTAACTTACCAAACATGAACTTAAACACTTTTAAGCATAAGTTAGGCATGTCCAATCTCATATAATCTCTGAAGACAAATCCAGGCATCCAAACTAAAATAACTTACGTAGGATGATTCTAAATGTATAAAACCACGAGGTATAACAACTGGACAAATAAAAGTGAACAGAGGGAGTACAAGAGTAATTAATCACACGATTAACTAATAAAAGTGTATGTAAAAGATACTCCTTCCATTCCAAAATAAATGAAGTGCCACACCCATAGGAAAGTTAGTTAATGACATAAGGGTAATTTGTCAATATTATTCTTTTGGTTTTTCTCAATTTTTTTTGTTATGACAGATAATCAATATTGGCAGTTTTAAACTCATTTGAGATAAAGGTAACTTTGAAAAAATTAATTAATACCTTTGTGGGTTTTGAAAAATTCATTTATTTTGAATTAAAGAAAAAAAGGCTAGAAATTTATTATTTTAGACTAGAGGGAGTACATCACATATTTATTAATCTAGTATAAACATCAAGCGTGAATAAATTTATTCTTTTTCTAATTTTCTTTTTGTATTAAAGATAAACATGTCCAATATATATAGAGGTAATAAATTTGAGATAGATGAGCTTATTTTATATTTCATGTTGTCTACAAGTTGTCTAGAGATTTTCCATTATGGATAATGTCAATGTAATTATGTCCTTCAATACAAGCAGTTATTTGATAAAGACAGACTAATATCATTGTTGTAAATGGTTCATAAAACAGTAGTGCTTGATATAATAACCTTTTATAGAATTTTACGCGGTTCCAACATTTTCTATTTTCTCTTAAACAAATCATTTTTTCGGGTAGGAACTTAGAATCATCTTTGTTATTCATATTTGATGTCGGACTATCTTGAGCTTGTAAAGTTACTACTGCATACTAATTAAATGCCTTGCTCTTTTTAATTAGATTAGTGTTAGATCATTATTTGTTATAGGGTTATTTTCTTATCTAGATACAGGTTTGGAGCACCGGAAAGAGAAATGTGGAATTTATTAGACATATTATCTCAATTACAAGTACTATTAGAAACCATAAAGCACCGATTAAAGCTAAGTTTAACGAGTGTGACTTTACTCAAATCTTGTGCAGAAAGTTTCTAGTTCAAAATTTATGAAAAAGAAACATATCTGAGTAGAAGACTGTGGGGAATTGTCCTGACAAGAGCTGGATTTGGAGTTAGGAAGGAATCTGTAAAACACTAAGGAAGGAGAAAGAGAAAAAGCAAAGGAAGGGAACAGGTAAACAGTAGGTGAAAACACTAACTTTAAAGTGTGTCTGTGCGTACCTAAAGACATAATCAATTATACAATGGAAGATTGGGAATACATCATCACCCATTCCTTTATCATATATTCCCGGCTCAGAATCAATTGTCATTGTCACTAAAAGTCCCATGCTTTTTTCTACTTCCCTAGTCCCTACCTAGTCCCCCCTTAATTCAAACATTTCTCACTTTTCTTGGTTCCTGCAAAAAAATAAATTTCAAACATCGTCTTTCCTTTTATCTTTATTCATTCCCCAAATCTTAATTTGAATCAAAATATTTCCTATCTAGATATGGATCCATTAGGGTTCCGTGAGTTTTCGTACTGTTGATCGATCAATGTCTTTAAAATTCAAATAGAGTTTAATTTATATACACTAACAATGTTGATGAATTTGTTTACTATCAAAAGATAATTATGGTAACGATCGATCCATGATAACTGGAGTTGATAATCATGTTCAAACACTAATTGTAACAACTTGCTGATTTTCATCTTTAATTCACCTAGAAGCTCAATTTTGGCGTTCACTCACTACTAAAATATTGTTAAAAACTAAAGGCCAAAACCGACAGGTTCCGTCACTTCTTTTATAGAAACCGTCCAAAAGCTGACGAACTACGGTCCGTGGGTTTTGAACGCGCTGCTTTTTCAACACCGACGAACTGTGTGCGTCGATTTTGAGCGAGGGACAGGGTCGGTTAATCCTTCCCTCGCTTTGGCATTTTGAAATTAGAATAAAACCAACAGATCCTGTTAGTTTTTCTAATTATTTTACTTAAACATTTTATATTAATAAATAAATAATTAAAAAATCTATAAAAAACCGACGAAATTTTCTTTTAACTTTTTATTTTATAAATTAAATAAAACCGACGGAACCCGTCGGTTTCAATAAAATTTCAATTTTTTTTAAAGAAAACTGACGTGGTTCGTCAATTTTTTCATCAATGTGGTGAACAAACCGATGGACCCCGATTTTCTGGGTTTCTTGTTCTGGTATTTTTCCAGAAAATCGACAGAGTCCATTGGTTTTCTGGAAAAAAAATCAGAAGTAGAAACCTCTATTTTCAGCACCCCACCTGCCAAAATAATTTGCAATTCAAAATCCAGCTACAATCAACACTTAATTTTGCCAAATCAATTCTAAATGAGCTACAACATCAATAATATCCTAATTATCAATCCCAAACATCAAATACTATACTAAATTATATCCATCAAAACGATCTAAAAGGCCCACCAAAGTTCAAGATTTTTAAAACATTCAATCAAAAGTACCATTACTTATAAAAAGTTTCAACATAATCCATGAGTGAACTCCTAACTAAGTCATCTCATCATCCAGTGTCCGTGCCATGAATTCACAATCTTCATCTATGTCTTCATCATCTTCGAGGTGGGGGAGGGAGAACGGGCACATCAAATCGTCCATATACAATGTGGTTTAGAACTTGTGGCTGGAGCACTTAGAGGTTCTCGTTCATAAGTCTGCTTTCCTCAGCTCGTTGTGCTTCAGTCGCCACTAATTTTCGATGAAGTTCTTCGATTTGTTGTGACATAGCTGCGACCTAAATATCATCAACTCCTATGGCTTGGTGAGAAGACCTTTAACCTCGCAATCCTGATTGGATGCGCTGAAAGTTTTTTCTTAGGCCTAGATCGTATGATCTACCCTTTGGTACTCCCCCAACTACTCTACACCACTTCTATCTCTAATTCTAGTGGCGGCTGGGTCGGCTTGCCTTGGTCGGCTAAGTTTGGTTGTAATTTTCCACACAACTTGTCTATATTGATTATGTACATTTAAAAATAAAAGTTAGTATATAACGAACATATCATAATTAAACTTATATCATTATTTAACTAAAAAATTATCACTTGCATAAGCTTTCTCAACCCTCGCCTCGACCCATTCATCCAGATCCGACTTTTTTTCCTTCTTTTTTACGTGGGTCGCTAGAAGAGCTCATCCTGAGCCAGTTCATGTCTCGATCATTCTTTCTACAAACAAGATAAAGTTAATAACTCAATAATAAGATATTGATCATAGATAACTTTAAAAGTGTAAAATTATTTACTAGTTTCCTAGCTACGATCCTTAGCTCTTTGCACACGCAGTGTGCAAAGAGCCACCTTTCTGGGACACACGGGCAGCCTTTGCCTGCTCAGACTTCGCGATAAACTCAAGAGTTTGTCAATATGCTTTAAGTTGCTCTCATAGTCTGTCACGCCCCGAACCATGGCCTGGGCGAAACATGACACTCGGTGTCATACTGCATGTGACCGAGTGAACCACATGGCTTGCTGAATCATCATGAGGCATAAATGAGCGAAAATATAGCATGAACGTGATGAGATTTTATAAAACATGAGATGTCATAATAATTTAATGAAATACTTGTTTAAATCATAAATGCGGAAATAACATGAGTTGAGCCAAAGATGGCTAAACACCTTGCATGTCTAACATAACTAAACTGACTAGTCTATGAAACCTCTAATCGTGAATCTTGACTGGAAAATGTACTTGCTGGGACAAGGCCCCCCAGCATACCTTTAAATGCATGACTAGTAAAATAAAGATAACTGACTAAACCCCGAATGAGATGGGGCTCACCAATGAGTTGATACGAGCAAATCCTATTGAGCAGATGCAGCGTCCTGTAAATACGTACCTGCATCGTGAAATGCAGGCCCCCGGGCAATAAAAGGGGACGTCAGCACATTGAATGTACTGGTATGTAAAGCAACTGAATGAAATAACATGGGACATGAAATAACATGATAAGAACTGAAACTGAAAACCTGGACATGAACATGAGCATGAGCATGAGTACATATATATATATAACATAAGTAAAACATGATAAGTAGGGAGAGCATTTCATAAACCGACAACATGAGGGTACGTGGAGTCTGGTACCTTGCCAGAACAGCAGAGCCCCCATACCTTGCCGGGGTATAAGGTGGTAACGTGCCTGATGGATCCATTCAGTGTAAATTAAGGAATCATCCTAACTAGGCGGAGCGATCCTTGTCCTACGGTGACTACGTAGTTTCAGGCTATCTGAGCCTTCTCGGTAATTCGTGCAGCTCCCAAAAACATGAACATGATATAATTGGCTAAGAATCCCATGATTTTCGTGAATTAACTTGTACTTGACTTGTAATCATGATTTCACGAAATAACTTGTAATCATGATTTCACGAAACAACTTGTAAACATGGTTTCATGAAATAACTTGTAAACATGGTTTCATGAAATAACTTGTAAACATGGGTTCATGAATAACTTGTATTTAGCATGTATGTATCTTGTATCATAGCATGAAAATAATTATATAATATAGTTGCATGAAAACTTGTAGACATGTAGGATATTCATGAAATAATCATTCTTAGTTAAAAACATGCATGCAAGAACCCATGGAATACAAGATATGGGTTTTCGTGGATTACAGACTGATTCCCAATAATCATATGGAGTTATTAAGAACACAATGATATAATAATAGCAATTCATACATAATATAATCGTGGACATATAATCATGGACATGGACCTAGGGTTATCATGAGCATGGTATAGAAGCCCTAGTTTTTATAAGGATTCATACTTTATGGATTAAGAGGCGTGGGGAAGAACAATGATGTTCCCACACGTAGATAGCAACCCTACATACCTGGTAATA
The DNA here is from genome assembly GCF_019175385.1 of Lycium barbarum. Classification (NCBI taxonomy): domain Eukaryota; kingdom Viridiplantae; phylum Streptophyta; class Magnoliopsida; order Solanales; family Solanaceae; genus Lycium; species Lycium barbarum. Next base: position 59,795,111 of record NC_083337.1, read on the forward strand.
CTCCAAACTTGAATTAAAGACTTGAACTTTGAAGAATATTTCGAAAATCTTGAACCTCGAGATGGGTTTTCTTGAAAACCCTAGTTTTGGAATGATGATTTCTTGTTTATCTTACAAGGATATGTATTAGAATTGACTTGGAATAATTAGAGTAGGCTTACCTTGATGTTCTTGATGATGGAAGAGGGTAAGAGGTCATGCTAGGGCTTGAAGGAATGAAAAATAATGATTTGAACTGATATGGACGAATATATACTGTTCTGAAAAAATTTAATTTTATGCCTAGTTAAATACTGGCTGTATTTTGAAAGACGGGCCGTATTTTGAAATACGGTCCGTATTCCGTATGGACTGCACTGCGTCTCTTCAGTAAAATGGCCATAACTCTTTGCACAGATGTCCGTTGGACCCCCATAATATACCGTTGGAAAGGTATTTCAAAGATCTACAACTTTCATCAAGGAAGTTTTCTCAAATTCCAAATACGTTTTGAAATACGGTCCGTATTTTGAAATACGATCCGTATTTAACAATGTAACATCCAAATGCCAAATTCGAAAATGCTCAGAAATCCTTGGTACCAATTTATGACTTGAATTACCGCCCGTATACTGAAATACAGTCACTGTTCATGGGCGTAAACCCCCATCTTACAACTGAACAGGGAAATTCCAATTCCCACATTCTTTATCTGATTTTCTAAGTCTAGGATCATGGTCAAAGCTTAGGTTAAAGGTACGAGGTGTTACATAGTCCGTCGCTTAGCCACTCGGGATTTCTATTATACTTCCGAGCCCTCAAGAACTAGTCAGACAACCTTGCACTCCCTTTTTCTCGAAGTTATTAGCAACCTTTGTGTTTTGTTTTGGATCCTATGTACACAACTTCAAATCAAATGGCTAACGTTAGATGATATATATATAACTAATTAAAACCTTATAAAGAATATAATAAGATGCATACCTTAAGGTTATTATACATAACCTGTCCAGTATCATATGAAATCTCACCCCATGTAGCATAAAAGCGATGGAAAAGCCTTTGAACGACTTCCAGGATGGCTTTTGTAGTTTCATGCTCTAGATTGAACCTGCAATAAACAATAAAAATGTCAACGCATAATCGATTAAGATGATAAAAACTTAATAAAAGGAAATCTTACCCATCTCTCTCAGACGGATCATAAACCTACCCATCATATCTATATCTTCGACTGTAGATCTTGACCATCTGCAGGTGCTGGTGCAGGTGTTGGTGCCCGCACATGAGCTGAAGGAGGACAGATGTGACTCTGTCTTAGAGCAGGTGTCAATAGTTGTGAATCTGGCTCGGAGATGCTATCTCTACGACGCAAATTATATAGGCTGGGAGATTAACCACGTGGAGAAGGAGAAGGAGAAGGGGAAGGAAAAAAAATCTTAATGTGGACGGAGAGCAGCCCATGGTGGAAAATAGGTAGGTGCAGGTATCAAAGTAGGATGTTAAATGGAGGCACCTGAGGTGGTGGTCCCTAGTAGACTCACAGGCCAGACGGGGCTGCATAGTGTCAAATGTACAAGGACTAGGTATAAAATAAGGAGGCGGAGTATAATGCACATTTGGAGTAGAAAAAAGGGATTAGCTAGTAGTATCGTTAGGGTCTATAGTTCTCTTATCTTGTTTCTTACTAGTACCTCTACCTCGATCACTATCACCTTATGACATCTGCATATAAATTTACGTTAGTATCAAAGCATATTAACAAGTATAACATAAAAAAAAATTCATGTAAATTAAACTAACATGCTACTAGTCATCCTCCCATTTTTGCTCCTCGCTTGTTTCATTTTCATCAGCCGATTCTTCCTCATCGCTTATTTCATTTGCATCAGTTGATTCTTTCTTTACATTTGATATGACAACTACCTCATCATCGCCAACTTCTTCGAATATGTATTGAGGATGTTCCACACTATGTTCCAACTCTGTGTCCACCGTTTGATGAACAATTGACACGTCGTTTTGATATGCCAAATCTAACATATTATCAACCTCAATCCTACCCACATGCTTAGTCTTATTACCACCCACCAATCAGCCTTATCCCTACGCAAAGGATATAAAGCATAATACACTTTCTTAGAATTTTATGCAATTATAAAGGGATCATAACCATCGTATTGTCTCATGTGTCTGACTTCAATTACCTTATGCTGATGATTCACCCTTGTACCTCTATGTGTTGGATTAAACCAGCTGTATCAAAATAGTGTTATCTTCTTCTTAGGACAATCAAGATACGTAGGTTGTAAAATCTCCTGTAGCACACGGTAATAATCAGCAGTTACACCACTACTATCAGTATAGCGTTTAATGCAAACTCCACTATTCTTGGTTTTCTTATAACCGAGAAACTTATTGTGTTTGAAACTTGTAACCATTCACTACGTATGAATTCTTTGTCTTAACTTGACTGCCAAGCCCAAGCGCTATATCTTTCTCAAATTGGAGATGATAAGCCTATATAAGATTAGACGAAAATTATAAATCAACAACTATTTATAACGTAGTCATTTAATTGAAATTACGTAATGAACTTTCATACTTATAAAATCTTGCAGCTAATTGGAAAACCTCGTATATATAGCCTTATTGCCCTCCAGGTTTACGAAGTGATTATCCCACATGTTGAAAATTTTCATTAACTTCAGCCCTATCAGTTATCCATGTAATTCAATAACATAATTCTACACTTACCGAAGATATGCTTGAATTTCAGGGCAATTGAACAATACACGTGTCACAACTGATTGCATCTCTATACTACTCAATGTTCATTTTGAAGGCTTTTGAGAACCTCGGCCTGGTTGATTAAAGATGGACATTGGTGGGTATTCACAATCAACCTCGCCCTCATCGTTGCAATTGATCCTATTTCTCATACACGACACTTTCTCTTTGAAGTAATAAGAAACCAAAATGAGTGGTTTCTTTAGCAAGATAACCTTTGCAAATAGATCCTTGAATCTTAGACCTCTACTTAGCTAATTTTTTGCACTTGCCAATGGTCCTGCATGTTTAATATCATGTTATACAATAATTAGTTAAAAAATTATAAATTAAACAATGAGGCAGTAAGTTTGGTTCATTACCTCTAAAAAGGACACATCAACTTGTATTAAACCGGACCTCCAAGGCGTGCCTCTAGTACAAGATGAATGGGAAGATGTTATGTTACACCTCGAAGAATTTCATGTCATCGTATGGTAGATAGACTAACGTAGGGTAAGAAGTATATGATGTTTCTACAAGTAAGAAGTAGTACTTAATGGTTCAAATTAAGATTCCAAAGACATTTGAGACAAGAGAAGAAAGTCGTGTTTTAAAAGGGTTTGCAAAGTACCGAGCTAATGTTGACTTAATAATGTCTTGAGGAAAAGTTATAGCACTCTTTAGATTGTTAATGAAGTGTAGAACATGTGCTAAGAAGGTTCCACAAGGATTGGAGATCAAACAAAACGACGAGATTAACTTTAGAAAAATGAAGTTTTATGACCACTTATACGGTCCGTATAACCTTACAGAAAAAGGGATTTCCCTGATGGTGAAATACGACCACTTATACAGACCGTATAAGGGTCCGTATAAGTCCCGTCGGGCTGAGTATTTTCCAAGTATAAATACATGTTCCCACTTCTAATTTTTCATTCTTCCAACTTCACCACTACTCTCAAGACCTCTAGAAGGTTCTACACATTTCACTAACATAAATTCAAGGAAAACAAAAGATCAAATACCAAAACTAGTAGAGTCAAGTGCAAGAATGTTAATGAGGGTTGCTGGAAGCTAGAAATTTATTTGGAAGTGGAGATAGGGTTTTCTCCAAGTGAAGTAATTCCATCCAAAACCATTCCTTCGCAATCAAAGGCGAGTTTTATGATCATTTCATGTTATTTAGAATATTGAAGGTTTGAAAGACTTGGATTATGGAAGAAAGTAGAATATGGGTTACAAATATGAGAGTAGTGGTATTCTTGAATAGTAGTTTGATATGAATCATGATTCTTGACATATTATGAGTATAATCTTGTTATAAATGGTATTAAGAATATTGGAGAAGCATTATACGAGGAGGAATGTGTTACGCCCCAGAAAATTTCATGTTACTAAGGCTGCAAACGGCTTAATGTGAGCTCAAGGAGGAGCAAATATTACAAGTATAAAGGATGAAATTCTACTGTATTAGCATGAGGATAGCATGAGTATGATATTTGGAATTCGTACAATATGATTGGAATGATACGTTAAAAGATATATAGCCCTTGTAATCGCAAGCTGAGGTGGGGTCCACATGTCGAGATTTTATAAAGGACATATGACAAGTTATATGGATAATATGTGAAGTTAAACACAACTCAAGAAGGACCCTTGAGCCAAATCAAAGTGGAAGCCCTCCAAAAAGATGTTTTTAAGTTACGTTTTCGGGTGATCTGACTTCGGGAGGCCATAACCCCATCATTATTTGGGAATTTGGGAAAACTCCTAAAATGAAAGTTGTAGATAATTGAAATACCTTTCCAACCATAGGTCGTGGGCATGCATGTGACATAGGGATAAAAGGACGTTTTAAGGCAGAAAGGTCAAGCTGGGCAGTGGGCTCGGCCCAACCCGCTTCCAAGTCGGGTCAGGCCCACTTCCCTTGCTATTTAAGGGAAATTTTCAGCCTTATCTGCCTCATTTTCATACCAAAGGTCCATAATATTTTAGATAGAGAGAGAGGAGAGTTAGAGAGAGAAAGTGGAGAATTGATCATGTTCGAGGTCCCGAATTCCGAGGCTCGTGAAGAGTAAAGTGTAATACAAGTTGTTGCCATCGTTTTAAGCTAAAAATTGAACTTGGGGGATGTTGGTTTCGTGGTGGCTGCTCATATAAGGTATGTTTAAGATGTTAATGATTTTCTTACCATGATCATTGATGGATTTGACGGGTTAGAATAGAGAAAATGACGTTGAAAGTTCGGTTATAATTTTTGGATATCAAATAACTTGGGGGATGTTTTGGTATGATTAAATGGATAGTATTAGTTGGATATTGATATAAAATAATTGTTGATATTTTTGTTGATGTTGTTGATAAGTTGTTGTTCTTAAATTTGGGAGAATAAAATGTATGAAGATATCGTATACAAAGCGTGTACTGGGATGTTTTGGTGTATATCTTGGGAGTTGATGCTTTGAATTTAAAGAGGCTTATATGAGATGGTTTTTGTTGTTATTGATTGCTGATTGTGTCGTTAAATTGAATTGGAATTAGAGGGAAGCGAAGATTACAGAGAAAATGCTGCCCGAATTTACGGAAGTTAATTACGAGCTTAGAGAAGTATACGAACCTTTTTCAAGTTTTCCACGGTTTCCTTTACCTTGATTGTGGATGGGCCAGTGTTTGGAAGCATAAGTTAAGCTAATCACGTAAGCGACAAGTTATGTAAGGCAAACCTTTCTTTCTTTGACATGATTCTTGTTGTTATTCATCCTATATGTACTCCCTATAATTCCATTCTTAGACGAGTAAGGTCTAACTGTTTCTTGTGATGGCTTATTGTACACCTATTCTGTTCCAAAGGGAACACCCATAAGGTGCCAAGTTGCGTTGTGTATATGGTTTTGCTAATGATTTCGAGGAAATTAGTTTTATACTAAAGGAGACATAATGTTTGATTTTCAAAACCACTCCGAAGGGGGTGCGAGATTTTACTACTTCATTTCATTTACAATTTATGTTTACATTCCATAGTGTCATCCCTTTGTATTGATATGATCATTTATTCTTTGAGTAGGGCAATAAGATGAAATTGAGTAGAATATAAGCAGTAGGAATTTCATAACAATTCTACCCTCAAACCTGGAAGTATGTCCTCCTAAGTCTAGTGAGATACAAATTTGATAACTTCTTATAAAGACTAAGGCTAATAACTGGATTGTGATGAATTGATTAGTGACTTATGATGTAAATTGAAATTGATATTTGTGGATTGAGTTTTTGTTGATATGATGGTGATATTAAGCCGGAAGCGGCTGCCCGAAGGGGCCATCATTATTAAGCCGGAAGCGGCTGCCTGAAGGGGCCATCATTGTTATGCTGGAAGCGGTTGTCCGAAGGGACTATTGTGATACTAGCCGGAAGCGGCTGTCCGAAGGGATTCGGTTAACATGTCGGAAGCGGCATGTGTGTTGGATTGCATTGTTTACTTAAAGATTGTTTTGAGACTTCGTGTGCACATTTTTGTTTCTTCTAGCGAAGGCTGCAGGTATTGAGTTAGATTGTGATTTCTTCTCTCCTAAGTCAAATTATGTTTATGATTTGTTACCACCTTACATACTCAGTACATTGTCCGTATTGACGTCCTTTTGCCTGGGGACGCTGCATTCATGCCCGCAGCTCCAGATTGTTTGGCAGGTTAAGTGTATATCTAGAATGCTTGGACGTCAGCTGGGATTGGCAAGTTCCACCTCATTCTGGAGCTGTGCTGAGTCATGTATAGTTATGCATGATTATGGGTATGTCAGGGACCTGTCCTGACTCATAATGTTCAGTTCACTTCTTAGAGACTTCTGCAGATAGTGTCCTGTGGTATATTTGTCGAGATGTCGACAAAGTGATGTCAGTTGAGTCATTTGTGGATTTTAAAAGAGTATGTATTTTAGATGATTTCAATTGGTTTAAAGTACTTATTTGATTGAAAGTTTTCATAATCGTTATAAAGATAATGATTTCTATTTGGAAAAGTTTCATGTTTTTAAAAGTTTTTTAAATGATAGGTTTTGATAGAGCGAATGTCTAAGGGTTCGCTCAGACTTTGATGAGAGTTGGGTGCTCGTCATGCCCTACCTTTGTTAGGGTGTGACAGAATGTTGTGTTGTATTATGGCTATGGTTATGAATGACTTTGAGAGGAAAACTTTGAGAATTAAATAATGACTAACTTGACGAAGTTTATCAATTATGATATTGTGGGTGTGTTGTTAACATTTGGGAGTTGTTATATGATATGGAGAAAGTTGTAGAAACAAAGGAGATGCTACCCAATTTTCGTTAGCTTTAGCTTAAGTTTAAGTATATTTCCGATTAGCTAATCCTAGTACGAATTCTCTTGAATGTAGAATCGTAAACATTGGAGGAAAGCATTTAATTGATAAAGTTGGAGAGACGTAAAGGTATGTGAGGCTAGTCCCTTCTTTTTCTAAGGCATGACTTCCTTTAACTTTCCATGATTTTCTCATATTCCGGAAACTAAGAGTCTAAGATTAATAAGAGCTTCTCATGAATTAAAGATAAGAGATGTGTTGTGAATATGACAATGATGATGATGAGCCTAAGTCTAGAGATTCCAAAGTTTACGATATGATATCCTTATAAAGTTAATGATCCTTGTATGCTTCCTTGATATTATTCATTGTTGCTAAACTCACCTTATAATACTAGTTCGTTCAAGGTGAGATATGATGATCATGACTACTCCATAACGGAATCGGGGGTTCTCGACCTTACGTCACCCCAATAGAGTTGTAGCTTTTAATTGACTCCTAATGCATGTTTTATGACAAGTATATGATGATGAGATTACACCATGCCTAAATGGCCGGGCATGACACCGCTAAGGCGGGCGGCTTATGATTACACCGTGCTTAGATGGCCGGGCATGACATCGCTAAGGCAGGCGGCTTAAGATAACACCGTGCCTAGATGGCCGGACATGACACCACTAGTGGGCGGCGTGTGATAGTTATCCGGACGCGGGTTAACGATGATGATATTTGATATGCATACATGTGATTTCTTTTAAAGTTAAGCAGGCATAGTATTCGCCTTAAGAGGCAATTGACGTACAGGTTATATTTTCGCCTCATGTTTCATTATTGCTTTAATATGCTGGTATTATTCATGCCTTACATACTCAGTACATTTTTTGTACTAACGTCCTTTTATTTTGGACGCTGTGTTCATGCCCACAGGTAGGCAGGGAGGTGGCCCAGATCCCTAGGAGTTACTCAGCAGATTTATAGGAGCACTCCACTATTCCGGAGGTGCCATTTTGATACATTATGTTATGTATATATATGGGCACGACGGGGTCCTATCCCATCCTTATGTCTCAGTACTCTAGTAGAGGCTCGTAGATGCGGATGCGTGGGTATTAGTTGTCTCATAGATACATCAGTGTATATTCCTGTATATCATTTTTGCAGCCGTGTGGGCTTATGTATATATATGTAATGCCTTGGAGAGTATATGTGTTCAGGTTGGGTATGATGATTAGCATTATGAGTGGTGCTCGGTAGTCAGCTCTGGGTACCCGTCATGGCCCCTTAGTCAAGTCGTGACAGAAGTGGTATCAGAGCAGTTCCGTCCTAGGGTGTGTCTACGAGCCGTGTCCAGCAGAGTCTCGTTTATGAGTGTGAAGCGCGCCACATTTATAAACAAAAGGCTGCAGGGTATTTAGGAAAAATGATAATTCTTCTTCTTATTAGATCGTGCGATAGAGCTATGTTGTAAGATTTCTTTCTCCCTAATTGTGCATTATGATTTCAGCGATGCCGGTAAAGAGAAAAGCCACAGCCGCCCAGAAGGGCAAGGCTAATACAGCAAGGTGAATGGAAAGGGAGCCACCCACAGATATAGAAGAAGGTGAATACCATAATGAGGCTCCATCCAATACCTCTCACCCCCCACCTATCCTAGAAGAACAAGGAGAGGCTTCAGCTCCAGCTCCTATGCCTCCAGTTCCTTCACCGGGTGCTTCGGGTCAACAAATGACCGAAGCTATTAAGCTATTGACGCAGCTAGTTGCCGCTCAGGCTCAGCGGCAGAGTACGGGTCCAGGTGACAGGGCGACTAGTGCTAGATCCCATGATTTCATGAGTTTAAATCCCGCAGAATTTTACCGGTCAAAGCCGGATGAAGACCCGCAAGGTTTTATTGACGAGATGCTGAGAACGTTGAGAATTATCTATGCCTCCGATACTGAATCTGTGGAGTTGGCATCTTACAGACTCCGGGATGTAGCGGTCCTATGGTATAATAATTGGATATCTTTGAGGAAGGAAAATGCACCTCTCCCGGTTTGGCAGGAATTTGTAGTTGCTTTCTGTTACACCTCGGAAATTTCTCCGCGAACGTACAACGAGTAGACCAATGAAGTGTATGAGTGTGCGATGTTTTACTAAGTAGGGAATGACTATTTATGAATTTTGGAAATTAGAAAGTTACAGATTTGTACTTCGACCCAGTGGGTCGTAAAATAGAATACGACCTGTAAAGTGGTTTACGGACCATAAACTGCCATCATCCTTCAACATTCCAAAATCTTCAACTTTCTGCCAAACGACGAAATGGTTAAATACGACTCAGAATACGGACCATAAATCGATAACGACCCGTAAACTGAGACCGTAAACCACCATGACTCCAGCAAACCTTTCTGTTTGCGATATGCTTAAATACAGTCGTGAAGGACGGACCATAAACCCGAATACGACCCGTTAACTTAGTTTACGGCCACTGTGCACCCGACTACTGTTCATTAAAAATCAGGTTTTGAGTTATTAAAAGGGACCCTAAGCTCATTTATTCATTTCTCATCTACACGACTCAAGAAGTCTCTATAACACTCTAAACACTTCATTCACAAGAATTAAAGAGAACTAAAGGAAAATCAAGGTCAATAACATGAAAACCATGAAATCAAGAGTGTGAAACTCATCAAAGTTCATCTACACCAAGAAATTGCAAAGGAAGTGAGGTAGGGTTTTTGGCATAGAAGAGTATTGCTACTCAAGGCTCATTCCTACCACATCTAAGGTAAGTTTTTGACTTTATCATGATGATTGAAGTATTTATAAGTTGAAACACTTAGATTATAGAAGAGTGTAGTAAATGGGTCATAAAATGTGAATAGTGCCATAGTTGAATGATAGTTGGATTGAATTATGAATGTTGATGAGTTGGGAGTATAAATATGTTATAAATGATGTGTAAGCCATGAAATAGGTGTCATGTATGAGAAAATGTGATGATGAGCTAAAACCCATAAATGTGGAGAAATTGGAGAAAAATGGTGGAATGTGGTAAATGTAGATAAATGACGATTGTTGATACGATATTGTGAGTGTTGTTGTGAATATTTCATAGTTGAAATGAAACATGGGAAAAGTAGTAGAAACAAAGGAAATGCTGCCCAATTTTCCCTAGAAAATAGTCACGCGTTCTTATAGTCGATTAACTGACGTTAATGCGAATTCTCTTGAAGGTAAAGACGAGAATATTGAAGAAGAACGATTAAGCGGTAGAATAGCATAGAATGTCAGTATTGTAAACGGCTCCACCAGCCGATGTGTCATTATGTTTCATGTTACGAGTTTCATGTGATGACATATTTTATTTGACTTGAGCACGATGAAGAGAATGGTTCTAAAAGCCTTACTGTGTATTTCATTTTATTTGATTTAAGAGTCCAAAACGATTATGTGTGTAGTATGAGTTAGCGGGTTCGCTCGGCCCTAAGTAAGGGTCGGGTGCCCATCACACCCTAGCGAGATTAGGGTGTGACAAAGTGGTATCAGAGCAAGGTTGTCCTAGGGGTTGTCTGCAAAGTTGTGTCCAGTAGAGTCTTGTTTATGGGTGTGAAGCCGGCCACATTTATAAACAGGAGGCTGCAGGGTATCTAGGGATTCTTGACCTTCTTGCTATCTTAGATCGTGCAATAGAGCTAAGTCATAGGAAATGAGATTCCTTGCACTAACTTTTGACCTCAGCAGAAGCACAGTATCGACGGGAGAAGATGAGTGAAGATATGGAAGGTCACAGGGGTAAGTTCTGATATTTTCATTCTTTTACCTGAAATTGGGAGCTCTGGGTGGCTGAAATGTGCCGTATACATATGTATGCCCTGTGAGGCATTGTTGGTATTTGTTGCGTGTAGATTCTGAATAGTAAGAATTGTAAAGGAAATTCTGCCGGATTTGTTCAAAATCAGGTCATTTAGTTAGGTACGCGTAACAGAAGGAAGCGTGGAAAGGAAATATTGTAAATAGACAATAAGTGAGGTGCGTTGTTCTAGAGGAGTTATGGATTTGGCATGGCATGAAGAATAATTGCGAGAAAGACGATTAGCAGCCCGAAGGATTAAGATGGACAACATTCGAGGTTTAGTAGGAGCAAGGTCTGTTGGAGGATTTAGAGAAAGTTGGCAATCAGTTTTGCTGTAGATTATTATATAAGGATGGTGAGTGGGAATCCGAATAGGCTGATACCCGAATATTCATAAGTAACGGCGACGAAGGTGTGTTCACTACCATCGGGAATATAGGAATCTAGGACGAAAGGTAGTCATACACATAAGTGAAAGGTGAATATTGAGGATTGAAAATGGTAAAATAGTAATTGTAAAGGGAAGGACGTGTTACGAGAATGTCTTGGAATCTGTAAGACTTCGACTTGCTCCAGATCATGTAATGAAGGTCATGCAATGAGGTGGGTGCGATTATACCAGCACTAATTCACCGGATTTCATCGGGGTTTCAAGGTTAAACGTGCTGGGGTGAGAGAAATCTTAGGATGGGTGACCCCCTGGGAAATGCACTAAAAGTTCTGCAAAAGCAGACATAAAAGAAAAAAGAGAACCTAGAGTAGCCTAAGGGAAAGAGTATACGGAATGGCTGGAAACCTTAAGAGGTCGCATAGGACGAGGTAGACTAGACCGGTGAAGAGAAAGAAGGTGCACCACGACTCTAGAACTAGGATGAGGTAGAATAGCATTTGGAAATATTTTGTAAGCGAGGTGGTAGTAAATAAATATATATATATGTATGCATATGGTATCCTATTTATGACCGTATCGATGGGCATGTGTATCCCAGCAACCGGTGTTACAGTATGGAAGGCATCAATAGAGTAAGGGTACCGAAGTTCAAATGACAACAAAAATAAACGGTACAAATGTTACAAGGTAAGCTGATGCTATTTCACTATAGGTTAAGATTGCAAAGTTCTAATACAACGATATTTGAAAAAGAAAGAGAGTGAGTAAATAGAAGGCAAGGAGATCAAAATGTCGGAAAAAGTGAAAAGTAAGAAACATGACTGAGCAAAGCCTTCAAAAGAAACGGCGGGTAAAGCACGAGACTATTTGGGTAAATATTCGAAGGTAGGCATATGAAGGGGATAGAGTATGGTAATATGGAACAAAAGAGGAATATAAAGTAAGAGAAGGAATGATTAAGCCTTGCGTCGATGTTAGGAGATTTCGGCCCTTGAAAGGTATATAAAGGGATAAATGTGCGGCCATATTAATGTGGTTGCCTCAGACATGGAGGATCTTTCCTGAAAGAATGACTTAAGAATAGGACGGATTTGCGCGTCTAAAGGAATATTTCACGAACTTCAGAGCCGATGTTACAAATAACAAGAGAAGAAAGGTACTCGAGGAGGAATAGACCCAAGGAAGGTTCAGGATGAAAGTAGGAAAGGTATGCTAATGGGTTGGTCGAAGGAAGAGGAGAGCATTTAGGAGTGGAGTAACTGGAAATCTCTAACCATTGGAGTAAGAAGGATACTTTAACTAAATGACGGTACGAGACCGATTACTCATCAAGGAAAGAACGAGGATGGTGAGTTGACACAATTGATTAGAAAATTAGTGATATGAGGCAAGAACTTCTATAAAGACCGAGAGGTTCAATTATAAAGGAAATAGAATGAAATGTAAGAAACGTGCGTGGAGGAGAAGACAAACTTGGTCGTGGCATCAAAAAGATAAATAAAGGATTGATTGGGATGGATAACTACAAGGGAAATGCGACGAGTCTATTAGTAAAACGAAGTAACAGCGTGACGGGGACAGGGGCATAGAATACTAAGGTTTGTAATGAATGTGAATAACTTGGTAAGACAACTTTTGTGGTAAGTGTAATAGGGTCAATTAGAAAGAGTTACCGGTTAAGTAAGCTTACTCCACGAGCTTTATTCTGTTTTATAAGCAGTGTTACGAATGAGATCAAGAAATGGTACTCTATAGAGTTGATTATGATTGGGATATAATGAGAACGTAGCAAGAACTACAATACAAAGTAAGTAAAGTACAGCGAGGAAACGACTTAAGAGGTTTTGCAATGTCAGGACTGATAGCAAGCATGATGAAAGAGGAAGTCAACTAAAAAAAAAGTGAAATTGGACTAAATTCAGGTATATTACGAAACAGACATGGGAAAGGAGGCATGACAAGATAATAAAGGTTTAGAAGAATCAAGGAAATAAGTTTTGTCAAGCAATACGTTGTGTCCCGGGCTATGATTCGAATCGCTCGTACCGGAGAAATTTTGTTCATAATAAATATGTAGCAGGCATACTCCAAAAAGGTAACGGAGGAAGTGAGAAATGCCTACGAGTAACCAAGGATAAGTATCCGGACAGACGGGATTACTAAAGAAAACTCGCGACGTTGGAAGGAATGAGTGTTTTAAAAGAGGAATATTAATAGGAATCTCAATGGTTGTTAAAAGGAAAAAAGGCAATATGCCTATGGATAGCACGAAAGCAGTACTACCTGAGATTTGGAAAACACCTCCTGCATCATGTAATCATAGGTCACCGTTTATGTATCAAATCATGGGAGTATATGTCATACGACCACATAAATGATCGTCCCGACGAAATGACTAGTAAAATAGTGTGGAAACGACAATAAATATTTGAAGAAGAACGGAATCTCGTTAAATCTCTATTAGCCTCCTACTTATGAGTTATTTTGTAATGACGTTCAGATCAGAGGAGAAGAGGTTGGAGGAAAGATTCATACAAGGATTTGAAAATATTTTGAATAGTGGAATAGTATGTTGTAAGTATACTCTTGTGTCCTGAGGGATAACAATGATGATAAGAAAATATTATATACAAGAGTATAAGAAATGGTGCTGAGGATCGTTGTATGGGTCGAATTGAGTCTCATTTGACTATAAATCCCTTAGCTACGGTATTTTCGACGCATTGGATGAGTAACCTGAGGTAAGGTAGTTAACGAGAATGATCCGTCATTAGCAAGGAAGTGCTATTGCAAGCCATCTGGGGGCTACCATCGGCGAAATTATGATGACATTGTAAGGAATTAAGAAGTACGATAAAAAGAAGATGAAATGATATGAATATAAAGTATCACTGGAGAAGAAATATGATGGATCTTATTGGAAAAGGGACAAATTGAGGATACAGACAAAAGCAAGAATGAAAAGATCTGAATTCGCCGCATGATTCAAGAATCTTGGTTATTTTTCGACAAACTTCTGAATTCACCCCTAAGTTATTAGCTAAAATAAGGATTAAAAACTTTCAGAATAAACTGAAGGAAATAAATCATTAAAGAAGATGTTTGAAATGTTTTCGACATAAGTGCAAAAATTACCGTTAGCTAGCCAGGTGCCGGCAGTCTGATTGAAGGGAAGAGAAATTAAGCGAGACATTTCAGCGTTAAACTAGTTAAGCAGGGGACGCTAGATATGACCAGTCTTGAATTTATCTTTAAGGAAGTAAGAATAGGAATAAGTCAACTCCAAGGAGATAAAGGCTTGGGATATCTGTGCAACATAAGAAAGATACGTGGAGATCGAAGGGAACAAGAATTTCTGAACAAAAAGAAAATGAGATCGAATTAGATAAAAGTATGTGGTAAGCACGGCATGAAAGGGGCATACAAGAATGTAAACAACGAAGACTGAAGAGACGATGAAAGCGATAAAGTGTAAAGAGTTGGTGGACAAACGAATAATAAGAAAAAGGGATGACCTTGAGTTCAGGCGTAAACTTTGGCCACAAAGGAAGACGAATAGATTGCATAATTCAGATAAGTTCAGTTTTAACGAGCAAGTAAGACTGCAAGTAAGTAAAGTAGATACAGACAAATACAGGTAAAAACATCGATATCTACCTCGGAGCGAACTCTACCTCAACATTCGAGGACGAATGTTTTAAAGGGGGGGAGGATGTTATACCCCGCATTTTCAGAGCATGAGCGTGACATGCGCTTCCTCAAAATTGACAATCATGTTGTTGCCACATAATTTAAACTCACGTCGATAATGTTGTATTCCGTACTTTTGTACGTCGGATTATTCATAAGCTGAGGTGGGGGCCCACACGTCGAGATTTTTTTTTAGGACACATGAAAGTTATATGAAGCACATATGTGAAGTTGAACACAGCTCAAGAAGGACCCTTGAGCCGAATCAAAGTGGAAGTCCTCCAAACAAATACTTTTAAGTAACGTTTTCGGGTGATCTGAATTCGAGGGGCAAAAACGGTATTATAAGTTTGGAATTTGGAAATATACCAAGAAACAGAAGTTGTAGATAATTGAATTAGCTTTCCAACAATAGGTCGTGGGTCCACAGGTGACGTCGGGATAAGGCGATATGGACGTTTTAAGGCAGAAAGGTCATTCGGCTAGGCCCAATCCGAGCCCAACCGGGTTAGGCCCATTACCCATGTCTTTATAAGTGCAAATTTCGGCCTTTCTCCTCATTTTAAGACCAGGAACACCCAGAAAATTCTGGGGAGAGAGAGAGAGAAAAAGAGTCTTGGAGAAGAAAAACCAATTTTGATCGAAATCTGAGCCCCGAATCCCAAAGCCCATGAAGGGAAAAGTGTTGTACGCTTTGTTGTCTTCAATTTGAGCTAAAATTCAACCAAGGAGAAGAGTGATAACGTGGTGGCTGCACGCTTAAGGTATTAAAAAGGTTCTTTTTCATTGTTAACGAGTTTATTTAGAGTTTCGACGGATTAGCACGGAGAGAATAGCCTGATAAATTCGTTTGTTGGTGTTGTGAATTATGGAATGAAACATGAAGAAAATTTTGGATGATAATAAATGTATTTAACTTGTAAAATGTGGAGGATGTTGTTATTAATGTTATTGGTATTAATTTCAGCTTCTTTACGGAAATAAAATTATTAAATAGTTATATCGCAAATTTGGTTGGTTGAGAAATTTAGAAAATAGTGCGCGGGCTGTTTTATGGCATACGTCGGTATTGAAAATGATGTTAATACTATTGGTATTGTTGTTGATGTTGTTGGTTGTTGAATTGGAATTTCGGGCTAGGCATATAAACAGGGGAAATGCTGCCCGAATTTCGACAGAATTTAAAAGGGTTTTAATTAAAGTTTCGAGACGAACGTACGACGATGATCCTAATGATATTATGAATGATTCCATACGTAGAGTACGAGGCTACAAATAATTCTTACGCGAGTTGTAAGACGAGAAGTAAGTTGAAAATCGAGAATCATCTTCCAGGTATGTAAGGTTTACCCTTTCTTTCTTTTGGCATGATCCTTGTGAAACAAACAGACAATGTATATGTATGATTTCAAAGAAACTCCCATTCTTAGAGCCACTAGGATGGCTAATGTTCTTGACTCCCGAAAGCTGTTTTGCTACATCTTGATACGTGTGTGTGGTTCCAAAAGTTCTATTTGATTTGATCCATAGATATGTTCGAAAGGTACTTGATATGATTGTTGCATTGATTTTTCAAAAATAGCTTCTGAAATGTTCGTAGAAGTTTCTATAGTAAAATGTCCATAACTTTCTTATACTAACTCGGATTGCCTCGAAACGTGTTTGTGATCCTTCAAGTGTCGGCTAGCGTACTTATCCATCGAGTCTTAAAATGGGTTTATGTGCATATAGTTTCTCACTACTCTGCTTGTGCATGCCTAAATATGTCTTTCACTGAGTCTCGGGCCAAGATATGTTATCGTGCGTATTCCACTGCATTGTTCACCGAGTCCCATGATAGGCCGGGTACGGTATATGTATATGATGATATGATTATGGCACCGAGTCCCATGATGGGCCGGGTACGGTATATGTATATGATGACATGATTATGGCACCGAGTCCCAAGACGGGCCGGGTACGGTATGACTTCATTCACCGAGTCCCTCACTAGAGGGCCGGGTACGGTATATATATATATATGCATGATGATGTGATAGTATGCTGACATGATGACATGACTTTGTCCACCGAGTCCCATAATGGGCTGGGTACGGTATATGATAATGGTATGCATGATTTTCATTTTAAAAGGCATATGTATTGATGTTTTAAAAGTCATACTTGTTTTTAGTAAATCTCCATTTTGATAATGATCCTCTTTATGGTATTTCATGCTTTACATGCTCAGTACATATTCCGTACTGACCCCCTTTCTTCGGGGGCTGCGTTTCATGCCACGCAGGTACACCCAGATGAGTAGACGATATTGCTAGAAGATGTTCCAGCGGGATTGGCGAGCTCCATTTCCTTCCGGAGTATTGCCGAGTCAGAGTATATGTGTTATGATTTCTGATTAATGTTAGAGACTTTGCAGACATAGTCGTGGGTATAGAATGTCAGTATTGTAAACGGCTCCACCAGCCGATCTGTCATTATGTTTCATGTTACATGTTTCATGTGATGACAGATTTTATTTGACTTGAGCACGATGAAGAGAATGGTTCTGAAAGCCTTACTATGTATTTCATTTTATTTGATTTAAGAGTCCAAAACGATTATGTGTGTAGTAAGAGTTAGCGGGTTCGCTTGGCCGTAAGTAAGGGTCGGGTGCCCATCACACCCTAGCGAGATTAGGGTGTGACAGCAAGCCAGCAATGCTGCTATATATACTGTACACAAAATAATAAATGCTGACAAGGCTACATCATCTGACTACTACATATAACTATCTACTGACCTCTACTGGAATAAAGCTGTAGAAAGGACGGGTATGGAAGCTCGCTTACTCGCTTGTTGGATCATATCATAGGATCATGCCAAAGGAAAGAAAGAATGACCTTAACATACCTTGATATATATCGAATCGCCCAACTTCTACCTCTTGAACTTGCAAGTCTACAATGAAGATAACATATGCCTCAATTAGACTATTTACCTCTCTTATTAACCATCCTCAAATATATATAACACTTAACGACTTATAGATAATAATTTCCTTATTAAGCTTACAACTCTTCAACTTCTCATTCGATCCAACATCAACCGCAATACCCACAATGTAATGACAACACCTATATATATCAAAATATATTTAAATCCATTTCCAATCATCTCTCAAAATACCCCAAATCACTATATTACCCTTCATCAACTTACCACTTCTATAAGTATCCTCGCTTTACTTAAAATCACCAAAAGTCTTAATAATTAACTCAAATACAAAGGTAGAAATGATTCACATACCTTGAAGGGCATAAGATCCCAAGAATCACTTCAACTCCAACTTCCTAAGTTTTACAACCTTGAAGAAACCCTAGAAACAACCTTCTCCTTCACAAGCACGGTTCAGATCTTACCAAATCTTTACTAATATGATCGAAATTGTTGGGAGAGTTACTAGGGTTTTTCTCTGATTTGGAAGAAGGAAAATATGAAATAGGGTCGTGAACCACATATTTATACTCAGAATTAAAAAGGCTATAGCGGTCAGGTTTGACCAGTGGGTCAACGACCCGTCGACGTGTCGATGGTCGGTCGACCTGCGCCTATAGATTTCCAGCTGCAGAACCCTGTTGACGCCGCACATCGACGGTCCGTCGAACAAGTCGATGACCTATCGATGATGACTGGTGTCTACAGATTTTCTCAGATTCAGTTCAGATCACGTCAATTCGATTCACTCAACTTCTAATCCTACAAATTGCCAGGAATACCTGCTGGTACCTTTGTACACGGGGCAAGACACTTTCTACCTCCAAACTCGGGCTCGGGTCTTTATTACAATGGTATACTCGACTAGAAAATCATAGGTTTTACCACTACGAAAACGAGGGGTGTAACAGAAAGAGTCATTTGGGTAGGCCTTATTAAGATCTTTGAAATCAATACTGATTCTAAACTTGTTCCCTTTTTAGGTACTACGACTACGTTTGCTATCCGATCCAGGTATTTGACTTCCCGGATGGATCATATGTTTAGTAACGTTGATACCTCTTCTTAAACATACATGTTGCGGACCTCGGCTATAGGATGCTTTTTATGTCGTATCGGGGGGGGGGGGGGGGGGGGGGGGGGGGAAGCTGAGGTCCAAGCCTAGCTTGTGGGTCACAACTTCTGGAGTTATTCCTGTCATATCTTTATGGACTAGGAAAAACAATCAAAATTAGCTTTAAGATATTCAAGAATAATGCTCCTGAGCTCTGGGGTCAACCCCATGCCTAGGTATACCTTTCTTTCCAGAGCATCGGAGTGTAGGGCAATCTGCTCGAGTTCCTCAGTCGTTGACTTCGTGGCGTCAGAATAGTTAGGCACTTAAAAATACCTTGGGACCTGGTACTTTTCCGGCAGTTGGTCCTCCAATCCCGTTTGTTTCGATTTTTCTAAGAGACTGCTAGACTGCATCAACGACGAGCTCGGCTCATGTAATTTCAATTTGTCATCTGGTACCATCTCCTTGTACTATTGATCTTCGATGGTAAACGTCTCTTTTGCCACCGGCTGCTCTCCCCGAATCTACTTAATCCTTTCTAGAGTAGGAAACTTTACCAACAGGTGTGTTAGCTTTGCACGACCTGAATGCATGTCTCAAGGTATACCTACTTCTCGTCCACGGACATAACATGTTACCTAAACTATTCTATAAACGGGTTTTGCAGAATAAAAACAAACCAAAAGGTAAAGGACATAGTAATTTTACGTGAAAATCACCCGGCTCAAAAAGTGATAAAAACCACGACCTACAGACCTGTAGGATTTCCTCAACAACTTCACTCCTAGAATGAGCCAACTGCATATTACAGTTACAGACATGTAGCCTAGGAACTACACTCTAATTACTAACTTACTAATCACACTCTAACTAGCAAGCAAACTTCAAATAGTAAACTCCTACTTGAAGTCGAATTTACAACAACTGTTTGTATCTAGTTGTATGCTTCTATATAAGCAGATAAATATACAAGTCAATAGAACAAACCTAATATAAGATTTCTAGACTTGTGAACTGGAGAACATTATACTGTAAAACAGTTCCTTCAATCTTTCTGCTTGCACTAGGGATGCAACCCCAGATTCTTGAATATTATTGGATATAACTTTTAATATCAATATTCTGAATTCTCTTTTTGTGGGTGTGCAACCTTCTTCTTGGAAAGACCTGGGTATTTATAACATTGAAGCTCTATGAGTTGGTTAACACAAAACCCTATCCTAGTCGGTAATAGGGTTTGTGTAGTATTTGGATTCTTGCCTTGTTGAGTCTTCTGCTAATAAGTGTAGAAGGCTTACTAATCCCTACAAATATGGCAAGGAATCTTTTATACTTTACCACCATGTTCTTTCCATAATTCTACAAATCCTAGTTGCTATAGGACTTGCCCTCGGACATGTCCACTGTTACGCGCCTCGTCTTCGTCATAATAGAACTAATGATTGATTTCCTAGTCAAGTATGTTTTGAGAATAGAGGCCCATACCCCAGTTTTTGGACATCAAGTGTTGTACTCCGTGTACAAATGTGTCAGTAGGTATTCTGGGTAAATTATGCAGCTAGAAGCTGAACGAATCAAATTGACAAAATCTGAACTGAATCAGGAAATTCTGCAGACACCAGTCAGTGTAGACGGGCCATCGACATGTCGACGAACCGTCCCTGTGCACCGTCAACACGTTTCTGCAGACTGAGATCTGCAGGTGCAATTCGACGGGTCAAGTCGATGGACCATCAACACGTCGATGGGACCGTCGACCCGACCGTCAAACCGCCTCTCTGGAATTTTCTGGTTCCAGCTATAAATAGACGACCCTTGCTCTCATTTTTTAGATTTTACCTTGTTCAACAACCTTGAAATCTCTAGAATATTCCATACACCTCTCTAGCATAAATTCTAGGTAAATCGAAGATTAAATACCAAAAATTAGTAGAATCAAGTGCAAGGATGCTCTTTAGGGTTTATGGAAACCAAGAATCTCTTTGGTGTTGAAGTTGAGTTTTCTCCAAGTGAAGTATTTCCATCCAAAGTCCATTCTTACATCATCAAAGGTGAGTTTCATGTTCATTACACGTTGTTAAGAGTATTGTGGGGTTGAATGATTTGGATTAAGAGAGAAAATAGAATATGAAGCCTAAATGTGGAAATAGTGGTATTCTTGAATAGAACTTGACATGAATCATAGTTCTCGATATGCTATGAGTATAATCTTGCTATGAATGACATTATGAATATTGAAGAAGTATTATATATGAATGAGTATGACGTTGTGTTGTATTTATGGTTATGGATGACCTATGGTTGTGGATGACCTTGAAAGAATTTTGAGAATTGGATAATGCTTAACTTGGTAAAGATTATTGATTATGATATTATGGGTGTTGTCATTGATGTTTAGGGGTTGTTTATTGTGTGGGGAAATTTGTAGAAACAAAGGAGTTGTCGCCTAATTTTCGTTAGTCCTTATTCATTTTAGCCTAGACTTATGTATGCTTCTAATGATCTAATGCAATGCGAAATCTCTTGAATGTAGAGTCATGATCTTGGAAGGAAAGCGTTTAGTTGATAAAGTTAAGGAGACGTAAAGGTATGTAAGGCTAGCTCCCTTCTTTCAAAGGCATGACTCCTATATTGTGATTTTTTTCTCTATATTTCCATGACCTTCTTACATCCCAAAAGATGGAAGTTAAGGATTCTTAAGAGCTTCTTCTGAGATAGAGATAGGATATGTTCAATGATAATGATTATGATAATGATGCATTCATGAGTTTGATAAACCTATTTTTTATGATTTTATTGATATTACTTCTTGTTGTTGTCTCACCTCATAATACTGGTTCTTCCAAGGTGAGGCATAACGATGATGATTATTCCATAATGTAATCGGAGGTTCCCGACCTTATGTCACTCCGATAAAGTTATAGCCTTTACTTGAGCTCCCATGCATGCCTCATATTAGGTATATGATTACACCACGCCTATATGGCTAGGTAGTCACCACTAGGACATGCATAGTGGGTAGCTATGATGATGATTACACTATGTCTATACGGCATGGGCAGAGACCACTAGTGGGCGGCTTGAGATGTTTACCCCACACTTATAAACGAGAGGCTGTGGGGCATTTAGGAATAATAATCGTCTTTCTCCTTCATAGATCGTGCGATAGAGCTATGTTATAAGATTTTCCTTTTTCCCTAATTGTACGTTATGATTTCAGCGATGCTGGTAAAGAGAAAAGCAACAGCCGTCCAGAAGGGAAAGACTGCGACAGGAAGGCGGGTTGAACAGGAGTCCCCGGTGAATATAGAAGAGGGAAAGTCCCATAATGAGGCTCCACCTCATACTTCTCATACTCTGCCTATTCTAAAGGAGCAAGAAAGGGTTCCCACTCCAGCTCATATACCTCCAGTTCCTCCACCGGGTGCTTCGGGTCAACAGATGACCGAGGCTATTCAGCTATTGACTTAGCTAGTTACTGCTC
Organism: Lycium barbarum; assembly: GCF_019175385.1. Taxonomy (NCBI): domain Eukaryota; kingdom Viridiplantae; phylum Streptophyta; class Magnoliopsida; order Solanales; family Solanaceae; genus Lycium; species Lycium barbarum. The sequence goes on from NC_083337.1 coordinate 59,817,610, forward strand.
AAGCTTAGCGGCAGAGTGCAGGTCCAGGTGACAGGGTGGCTAGTGCTAGAGCCAGTGATTTTATAAGTTTGTACCTGCCAGAATATTTTGGGTCAAAGCTGGATGAAGACCCGCAGGGTTTTATAGACGAGATGTTAAGGACGTTGAGGATTATACATGCTTCAGATACTGAGTCCATGGAGTTGGCATCTTATAGGCTCCGTGATGTTGCGGTCCTTTGGTACAATAACTGTATTTCTTCAAGAGGGGAAAATGCAACTCCTCCAATTTTGTAGGAATTCGTAGTTGCCTTCATTTGCCATTATTTTCCACATGAGGTTCGAAGGGCCCGAGCTCACAGGTTTCTGAACTTAAAGCAAGGGAATATGAGTGCTCGGGAGTGTAGCCTTTTGTTACACCTCGGAAATTCCGGGTTTGTTGCCTTGTGGATAGGCTAACGTGAGCTTGAGGTGATTATTAAATCCTTATGAGATTAAGGGAAGTATTAGATAGCTTAAAGTGCGAAGTATAAGATTTTGAAGTCATACGAACATGTGAAATTTAGTTTGTTGAAGGAAGTGAAATGTAAGTCGTGTTCGAAACGATTTTCGCTATAATTGAGCTAATATTTATTTGATGATGTCTTGAGAGGGTGCTATAGGACCTATTGTATGGTTAATGAAGTATTATGTAAGTTCTAAGAAGGTTCCACGAGGATTGGAAGTCAAACGAATGAACGAGAGGAAGTTTTGCATAACTGGGAGTTATACGGCCACTTATACGGTTCATATAACTTTATACGATCGATATAAGGAGGGTCTGTATAACATGACCTTCACAAAAAGGGTCATTTTCTTGGTGGTGTTATACGACCACTTATACAGTCCGTATAACTTTATACGGTCGATATAAGGAGGGTCTGTATAACATGACCTTCACAAAAAGGGTCATTTTCTTGGTGGTGTTATACGACCACTTATACAGTCCGTATAACTTTATACGGTCCATATAAGGGGGTCCGTATAAGTTGACCTATTTCAGAAAGGGACTTTCCTATGGTGGTGTTATACGGTCCACTTATACGGACCGTATAAGTGGTCCGTATAAGTCCATCGGGCTGAATTTTTATGTTTTGTATAAATAGATGGCCTTTGTTCATTTACTTCATTGTTCATTTTCCACATGTTTTGAGAGCTCAAAGCCCTTCCCCAAGTATATTCTACCCCAATCCAAGAGAAAACAAAGATCAAGAGACAAGAATCAAGGTACCCATGTGTTAAAAGTCTTGCTAGGGTTAGTAGACTACAAGGGATTCTTGGGTATTGAAGCTAGGGTTTTCACCTAAGTTGATAGCTACTCCAAAGCTCATTCCCATGAGATAAAAGGTTAGTTTTCATGCTTATTTCATGTTATCATGAATGCTTGGTTGTTGAAGAACTTGGTTAGAAGAAGAAAGTAGAAAATGAGAGCTAAGTGTAACTTTTATGATGTTTTTGAGTAATAAGCTATCTTGAGTCATTATTCTTAGTATAATATGGATATAACTTTTTATGGAAGGTAGTAATGGTGATGAGGAAACATTGTATAAAAATGTGCTAAAAATGGGCGTGAAGTTGTTAGTATAAGTTGAGCATGAGAATGAATTTTGAAGGCTTAATGGAATGTGATTACTTGATGATGATATTATGGATGTTTGGGAGTTGTTTTGTAATATGGTTGAAGTTGACGAAATAAGGGAAATGCTGCCCAATTATCATTAGATCATGAATTATTCTAGTTTGAATTTAAGAGTATCATTAAGGCTTAACCACGGTATGAATCCGTCTAAATGTAGATTGTTTAAGCTTCGACGGTGAACGTTAAGTAGTTAAGAAGACAAAGAGGTATGTTAGGCTAACCCTTCTTTCATTAAGACATGGTTCCTTTTCTATATATATATATATATATATATATCCTATCTCTACAATTACCAAAGCTCATGATTCTCGATACTTTCACGATACCATTATCTCCCCGATATGATAGTTGATCCGTTAAGGATAGATGTGACAAAAATGATGATGGTAATAATGTTGATGATACTTATGGACTTTTATGTTTATGTGTCTAAGTATGTATGATTATTATGTAACACCAAGCTTATATGGTCGGGTATGATACCTATCGCGCTCACCACTACTGCAGTTGGGTACGGATAATCCTGAGCCTTGGCAGGGCCAGGTATGTATAACACCAAGCCTTGTCATGGCCGGGTACGTGAAACCACGAACCTTCATGGTCGGGTATGATACTAATATATATATATATATATATATATATATATATATATATATATATATATATATATATATATATATATATACATGAGTAAGCATTAGAAATGGAAGGTCCCTATGAGAGTCAAGTAAGTAAATATGATGATGGCCACTAGAGGTACAAATTGCTTTATTACCTCCTAATTCTTCTATATTATGCTCTTTCTTATGCTCTTACTATGATGTTGATTATGCTTTACATACTCAGTACATTATTCATACTAACGTCCTTTTGTTTGTGGACGCTGCGTAATGGCCGCAGGTGGACAAGGAGGCAGGCTTGGTCCATAGATTTCTTATTCAGGGACTGTATAGAGGAGCTCCATTTAATCCAGAGCTACAGCTTTTGGGTATTATTCTTTTGTGTACATACATATAGGCATAGCGGGTCATGTCCCGCCTGTATGATGTGACATACTCTTTTTAGAGGCTCGTAGATGGTTGTGTATGGTTAGATGTCTTGCAGCCTTGTCGGCTCATATTTTGTATATCATTTTGATAGCCTCGTCGGCTTGTGTATATGGATATGGGCATTGTTGTCGATGATGATATAAATGTGTTTCTGCCTAACGAGATTAATATTATGGTTGTATAGAAATTATAAATAAGCTATGTGGCTCACTTAGATGTGAATGTGAATGTACGATAAGAGGTGCCCAGGTGGGTTAGCACCGGGTGCCCATCATGGCCCTCCGGTCGGGTTGTGACACCTTTGTTTCAATTCATTGGCCCAGTATGCTCCGACTATGGTAGCTGATATGGGAGACCAGGTGCATAGATTTGTTAGTGTCTTAGGGCCACATTTGATCAAAGATTGCTTGACAGCTTCACTACAGGAGGGGATGGACATCTCCAGTATTCAGGCTCACGCTCAGAATTTAGAAGAGCAACAGCAGCCGCAAAGGGGTGAGCGTAATATGGATAGAGGACAGAGCAAGAGGGCTAGATCTGCCGGTGCTAGTAGCGAGTATAGAGGGGGTCAGAGGCAGTCATATTCCAGATATTCGGGCCAGTCTACGACTAGTGCACCTCCTCAGTTTTCGGGCAGGAGATTTGACCGCCTATTTAATCAGGACAGGGTCAGAGCTCGAGAGTTTCAGATTCCCATTTTAGAGGAAATCCTAGTCAGAGGAGACTACCATTACCACGATGCAGCCAGTGTGGTAGATTACATTCGGGTCAGTGTCGCCGAGGTTTAGATGCTTGCTATGCCTGTGGTCAGGTTGGACATATGATGAGTGGTTGTCCCTCAATGGGTGGTAGAGTTGGGGTTCAGCCTACAGGATCAGTAGCAGGTTCTTCTTCGTCCGTGCGCCCCGTAGGGCAGACTCTGCAGGCTTCAGTAGGCCGCAGTAGAGGCAGAAGGGTAGCATCCAATTCAGGTGGCTCCTAGCCCCGTATTTATGCTTTAGTCGGACGCCAGGATCTTGAGTCCTCCCCTGACGTTGTCACAGGTATCCTATCAGTAGTCTTTCATGATGTCTATGCATTAATTAATCCGAGTTCTACTTCACCCTATATTACTCAGTATATTGCTGATCGTATTGGGGTGAAACCCTAGTCAATTAAATCATTTAAGGTATCTACTCCTGTTGGTGACCCGGTAGACAAGTGTATAAAAATTGTGCGATTGTGGTATGTGATCGTCACACCATAGCTGATTTGATTGGGCTGGAAATGTTAGATTTTGATGTGATTATGGGCATGGATTGTTGTCCTCTTGTTATGCTAATGTAGATTGCAGGACAAAGATGGTTCGATTCCAATTCTCGAGAGAACCAGTGCTTGAATGGAAAGGTAAAACAACATCTGCAAGGGGTAGGTTTATTTCCTATCTCAAGGCAAGAAAGATGATTGCTAAGGGCTACATTTATCATTTAGTTCAAGTTCATGACACCAAAGCAAAGCCGCCAACTCTTCAATCTGTCCCGGTAGTAAATGAGTTTCCGAATGTATTTCCAGATGAACTTCCAAGTCTTCTACCGGAACGGGAGATTGACTTTACTATTGATGTATTACCGGACATCAAACCTATATCTATTCCTCCTTACAGAATGGCTCCTACAGAATTGAAAGAGCTCAAGGCTCAACTGAAAGATTTGCTCGAGAAGGGATTTATTAGACCCTGTTCATCACCATGGGGAGCACCTATCCTATTTGTAAGAAAGAAAGATGGCTCATTGCGAATATGCTTGACAATAGGAAATTGAACAAGGTGACGATGAAGAATAAATATCCTCTTTCGAAAATCGATGATTTGTTTGATCAACTGATGGGTGCCAGGTGGTTTTCTTAAATAGATCTGAGATCAGGGTACCACCAAGTGAGAGTTAGAGAAAAAGACATTCTGAAGACGGCTTTTAGAACTAGATATAGCCATTATGAATTTCGGGTCATGTCATTTGGATTGACTAATGCTCCGACAGTGTTTATGAATTTGATGAATAATATGTTCAGGCCTTTTCTAGACCTATTTGTGATCGTGTTTATCGATGATATTTGTCACGACCCGACTAGGGGCCGTGACGAGTACCCGATACTTGTACCGAGCACCCCTTATCTATCATTTTTACCTTTACTTCTCAGCGGGCCGTAGGAACTGTGCTATACATTTTTTTTTTCATTGCTGAGCTTTAACATTAGCCGCGTCATCATAAACATAGACTAGTAAGCGTTGATGTCACATTATACAGAGACGTGAACAATTCAAAATACAAGACATCTACCTTTACATATCTGTCTACGAGCCTCTAGACATAGTACACCTATACATAGAAAGGGCCGAGTACTGCCGTGCCCGAATATATATATACACAAAATAGTACTAAGGAAGTGAGGCTCCGGAACAACTGGAGCGCTGTCAAGTGCTGCTGGTAGAACTCCTAAGAACCAAACCCGCCTGTCTGCTGACCTGCGCGGCATGAAACGCAGCGTCCACAAGAAGGGACGTCAGTACGAATAGTGTACCGAGTATGTAAGGCATGGATAGTAATATACAGAAAATATAAAATAGGGATAATGACATAAAAGAGTTATAACACGTGTCCTGAGGTAGAAACATAACCTGTACATATAAGTGCCCTTGGGCAGATGCCATGCATGCTTAGCTTTCCCTTGAAAATATTTTCTTGTTCATATATATCTATAAAAGTAGAACATGTCATGTTGCCGAGGCGTCGGCAGCCGATCCATTTAACCATAATTATACACATCCCGCGTCCGGGATGATATCATGTCATGTAATGCCAACTGATCAGGTGGATATGCGTATATAACGCTCTGCCTTTATCTCCATCTTCCCCGTATACATATGCATATATCATGTACGTATATCAGCGTCTATAGCGCTCTGGCTCTTTCATCATATACATATACGAGTATCATGTACATATATTAGCGTCTATAGCGCTCTTGGTCTTTTATCATATACATATACATGTGTCATGTACATATTTTATAAATATATATACACATATCTTACATATATTTACATATCTTATATACATATGTCACATAGGCACGCAGGAGAGCCCAAAGAAAAATCATGTAGCCATCGGAGTGACGTAAGGTCGGTGACCTCCGATTATATTATGGAACAATCGTGGTCGATTATATGAGGGGTTTTATAGTAGTCGGGTCCCATTTATACAAGTTCTAGGGGTTTAGGAGGTCTTTCCAACATTTCACGCACTTTCTAGTTCAATTCTACTGAAGGAAAAAAGGGAAACTTTGGATGCGGATTCCGGGGAATAAAGTTGTCCCCGAGGCTCGTACCCAACTTATTACGTCTAAGACATGCCCTAGAAAGAAAGGTGAAGCCTTACATACCTCTTTCCGCTCCTTTTGCTACTCCGAATTCACGTTGCAATTTCGTCAAAATCTGCAAATTGGTCATATTTACCAAAACTCTTATTAGGATACTTAGAGTTGAAATCTTAAGGTAATACTTGGCTACCGAAATTTCGGTAGCACTTCCTCTGTAAATATACCATCCTCGGCGTTCAACTTAGCAAGTTTTCAATCAACAACAGCCCGGGAATTCAAACCCGGCCAAACTATTAACACAACTCAACAATCACACTAGCAATTCACATATTCCATTCAAGACACATGATCTCAATTTACCACTTTCTTCCAAACCTTCCGACATCAATGAGTACAATAGCAACCTTACAATATATATTCCAACAACATCATACTAATACCATTACATGCTATCCATGCAAAAACATTATTTTTCAATATACACAATCTTCCACTTACCAATACTTCACCAAACTTATCAAGTCTTTATTTGTAATATAAGATCTACCACACAACAACTAAAATATTAATTACAACTCGCTCATTATTCTTTCACAACTCACCAATATACACGACTATACATCATGTATACACGGCCACATACACACTACACACTCACGGCTTCATCATGCACACACAACTACCTTCTCTCCAAATTCATTCAACTTCCATTATCAATATAGTATTTACAACAACAACAACCAAACACTAAACAAAATAATTGAAATATGATTCCTACATATATATACACATGCACGGCCACATACCATATCCCTCTCTTTCATGAATTTCATCCATTTTAGCATACTACAACACATATAAACCATGTATAACACATAAAAGAAGATTAAAATTCACCTTTCTTCTTCAACTTCTCACTTGACTACAACTTGGCAACTTGTATGATTATGAATCTTTCTTGCTCCAACAACAACTCCACCTTGTTAAGCACCCTTTACTTGGTAGAAAATGATTTTTGAAAGAATATTTGCAATTTTTTCTTGGGAATTCCTCTATGGCCGAAGGGCCCTAGAACTTCTCCTCTTCTTTCTCTTGTTCTCCTCTTCTTGAAAATTCTAGAGATTATTGTGATAAAGATGACTTAGTCATCTTATTTAATATCATGAATTAATTAGTCATGGGCCTATCCCATGCCCTATGGCCGGTTGGGCCTCAAATTTTCCAAAAAAAAACTTTCAAGCCCACTTTGTATTTTTGACTAGTTCTTGTAATTTATGAAACATTTTTCCAACTCCCAAATTTTCCCTTCGTCTTTCTCCATACTTCTAGTTTTAGATTTTTCATAATCACTCATATGCCAAACAAAATAAAATATTGCCTTGCTTGTCGTCTTCCCGCGATTGTCTCGAATTATTCGATTATACAAAATGCGGGATATAACATCCTCCCCCCCCCCCCTTTAGAACATTCGTCCTCGAATGTTAAACTGGTCTCATAGTGTAGTATGATGGTTCGGGGAGGTCTCCCTGTAGCTATCTCATACGTCACTTAACATATCCATTTTTGGAGCTTAGGTTGCCTTTATGTCGTAGGCTAATTGAGTTAGCTCCGAACACTGGCCCTGTGTTAATAAGTCCCCTTTATTGGATTTTGAATCGTCATAGTCTATTTTAGATCTAACATGCTCTGTCAGGCTTTCTCCTCTTTCTGCTAGTCTAGTCCGTCTCCGCCTATACGGCTTCTACAAGGTTTATAACCACTTCACACACTCCAGTTTACTTTAGGCTGCCTAATCTCACATTCGTCTCTTGTTCCCACATTTGTGAAGTTTTCAGCATATTTCCCAGGGGGTCACCCATCGTGAAATTGCTCTTACCCTTGTACGCTTAACCTTGAAACTTTAATGCATTACAACGTCTCAGCGTTAGTATTTTCGCCTCCACTCCCTCGCACTACTTATATCACATAATATGGAACGAGTTGGGGTCTTAGCAGTTTTCGAAACGCCCGCGTAACATGTCTTTTCTTTTATTTACAGTTCTAACCTCGGAAATCTCTGGTATTCGTCTTTTTACCTGTGCGTATGGCTACTTTTCATCCAAATTTCCGAGTTCTGAATATGTTCAGCAATACAAAGGGCAACGTAGGATAAGATAGAATCCGAATCAATTAACACGCATATCATAGAAGGTGCCGAAAAAGTACCTGTGGCCGCGTCTGCGGAAGGCTCAGGGTCCTGTCGTCCTGTCAAGGCATATAGGCGGTGCGGAGGACCGGCTGAACTAGGTGCCCCTCCTCTACCTCGGCTACGGCCCGCTGGAGCTTGGGAAGTCTGTCCAAGAGGGCGTACGGTCGACGATGAACCAACCGCGGACCCGGCGGGCTGGGCTTGGTCACCCTCATACCTCAGTGGGCAATCACGCATTAAATGGCCAACCCGCCCACAAGTATAACAAGCACCTGTACCTGCGCGATACTCTCCAGAGTGTGGCCTACCACGGCGCGCACACCATGGCGGGGGTGGCATCATCTTGCTAGAATCAGTTCTATACTGGGATCCTGAAGCTCTAGTACCCTGATCTGGTCTCGAGTGAGTAGAACGGTCAAACCCCCTATCCGCCAATCGAGGAGGTGCACTGGCCATCGATTGGTCTGAATACCTAAATTGTTCATGTGCCTGTCACCCTCTATGCTCGCTTCTGGCCCTGGAAAATCTGCCCCTTTTTTTGGAACCCCTATCTGGATACCGCTCCCCTTTCTGTGACTGGTACTGCTCCTCCAGATTTTGGGCATGGGCCTGGATTCGATTAATAGTCATCCCCTCCTGGAGTGAAGCCGTCAAGCACTCCTTAACCAAATGTGGCCCTAGCCCATTCACAAATCGGTGCACATGATCTCCCCTATCAGCTATCATGGCTGGGGCATACCTGGCCAACGAGTTAAAACGAAGACTATATTCTCGAACACTCATATCTCCCTGCCTAAGGTTCAAGAACATATCGGCTCGAGCTCATCGAACCTCTGGTGGTAGGAAATGCCGTAGAAATGCCTCAGTAAACTCCTGCCAAACCCGAGGGGGCGCATTTGCTCCCCTCGAAGATATCCAGCTACTGTACCACAGAACTGCTACATCCCGCAGCCTATATTAAGCCAACTCTACAGACTCCGTATCCGAAGCATGTATGATCCTTAAAGTCCTCAGCATCTCATCTATAAAATTATGTGGGTCTTCCTCTGGTTTTGATCAATAGAACTCTGGAGGCCTCAGGGTGATAAAGTCGCGGGCCCTTGCACTTACCGCCCTGTCTCCTAGGTCTACATCTTGCCGCTGAGCCTGTGCGGCAACTAACTGGGTCAATAACTGGATGGCCTCTGCCATCTGCTGGCTCGGAGCTGCTGGCGGTGGAACTGGAGGTGCGGGGGCTGGAGCTGGAACTCTTTCCGGCTCTGCTGGTACAGGGGAAGCAGGAAAAGTCTGAGGGGGAGCTTCATTATGAGATTCTCCTTCTTCTAGCTCCCGTTCAACTCTTCTTCCAGCCACTGTCTCGCCCTTCTGGGCCGCCCTAGCTTTGTTCTTCGGCGGCATTACTAAAATCGTAACATAGAATTAAGAAAAGAACAAGGAAGCCTGGTAACATAGCTCTATCGCACGATCTAGAAGACAAAGAAGGTCATATTTCCTAAATGCCCCGTAGCCTCCTGTTTATAAGTGTGGCGCGCTACACACCCATAAACAAGACTCTACTAGACATGGCTCGTAGACAAACCCCTAGGACCGAACTGCTCTGATACCACTTCTGTCACGACCCGACAAGGGGCCGTGACGAGTACCCGATACTTGTACCGAGCACCCCTTATCTATAATTTTTACCTTTACTTCTCAGCGGGCCGTAGGAACTGTGCTATATGTTTTTTTTTTCATTGCTGAGCTTTAACATTAGCCGCGTCATCATAAACATAGACTAGTAAGCGTTGCTGTCACATTATACAGAGACGCGAACAATTCAAAATACAAGACATCTACCTGTACATATCTGTCTACGAGCCTCTAGACATAGTACACCTATACATAGAAAGGGCTGAGTACTGTCGTGCCCGAATATATATATACACAAAATAGTACCAAGGAAGTGAGGCTCCGGAACAACTGGAGCGCTGTCAAGTGCTGCTGGTAGAGCTCCTAAGAACCAAACCCGCCTGTCTGCTGACCTGCGCGGCATGAAACGCAGTGTCCACAAGAAGGGACGTCAGTACGAATAGTGTACCGAGTATGTAAGGCATGAATAGTAATATACGAAAAATATAAAATAGGGATAATGACATAAAAGAGTTATAACACGTGTCCTGAGGTAGAAACATAACCTGTACATATAAGTGCCCTTGGGCAGATGCCATGCATGCTTAGCTTTCCCTTGAAAATATTTTCTTGTTCATATATATCTATAAAAGTAGAACATGTCATGTTGCCGAGGCGTCGGTAGCCGATCCATTTAACCATAATTATACACATCCCGCGTCCGGGATGATATCATGTCATGTAATGCCAACTGATCAGGTGGATATGCGTATATAACGCTCTGCCTTTATCTCCATCTTCCCCGTATACATATGCATATATCATGTATGTATATCAGCGTCTATAGCGCTCTGGCTCTTTCATCATATACATATACGAGTATCATGTACATATATCAGCGTCTATAGCGCTCTGGGTCTTTTATCATATACATATACATGTGTCATGTACATATTTTATAAATATATATACACATATCTTACATACATTTACATATCTTATATACATATGTCACATAGGCACGCAGGAGAGCCCAAAGAAAAATCATGTAGCCATCGAAGTGACGTAAGGTCGGTGACCTCCGATTATATTATGGAACAATCGTGGTCGCTTTGTCTCTCCTTGAAGGAACAAGTATTTAAGGCGAGACTACCAACGGAGAATAGCGTCAACAATAAACATAGATGGAATCATGGCATCATGGACATCAACTCATAGGCTTTGGATTCCTTAGGAAATAGTGTCATAGCTAGGAGGTGGAAATAAGGTTCAAGAACTAGTTTATTACTTTCATACTCGCATTGAATCCTTAGCTTCGAAATCTTAGTCGTAGAACCGTTCCAGTCGTACTTATCATAGGCATATTCTCTTGTCTAACATCGTCGTTATCATTATCATCGTGAAAGTATCCTCGTTAGAGTAGTTATAGTACTTATCATTTAGTATCGGGATCGGGATCAAAGGCCCTCTTTGGATTCAACTTCAAGTAAGTCAAACAGAACTATAAGGAAAATCCGAGAGCAACAGGCCCACCTCGGCCCGAATGAGGTAGCGTATACGATTTGCATATGTTGCCTGTCATGGCGTTACTTGTGAGGGGTTTTATAGTAGTCAGGTCCCATTTATACAAGTTCTAGGGGTTTAGGAGATCTTTCCAACATTTCGCGCACTTTCTAGTTCAATTCTACTGAAGGAAAAAAGGGAAACTTTGGATGCGGATTCCGGGGAATAAAGTTATCCCCGAGGCTCGTACCCAACTTATTACGTCTAAGACATGCCCTAGAAAGAAAGGTGAAGCCTTACATACCTCTTTCCGCTCCTTTTGCTACTCCGAATTCACGTGGCAATTTTGTCAAAATCTGCAAATTGGTCATATTTACCAAAACTCTTATTAGGATACTTAGAGTTGAAATCTTAAGGTAATACTTGGCTACCGAAATTTCGGTAGCACTTCCTCTGTAAATATACCATCCTCGGCGTTCAACTTAGCAAGTTTTCAATCAACAACAACCTGGGAATTCAAACCCGGCCAAACTATTAACACAACTCAACAATCACACTAGCAATTCACATATTCCATTCAAGACACATGATCTCAATTTACCAGTTTCTTCCAAACCTTCCGACATCAATGAGTACAATAGCAACCTTACAATATATATTCCAATAACATCATACTAATACCATTACATGCTATCCATGCAAAAAAATTATTTTTCAATATACACAATCTTCCACTTACCAATACTTCACCAAACTTATCAAGTCTTTATTTGTAATATGAGATCTACCACACAACAACTAAAATATTAATTACAACTCGCTCATTATTCTTTCACAACTCACCAATATACACGACTATACATCATGTATACACGGCCACATACACACTACACACTCACGGCTTCATCATGCACACACAACTACCTTCTCTCCAAATTCATTCAACTTCCATTATCAATATAGTATTTACAACAACAACAACCAAACACTAAACAAAATAATTGAAATATGATTCCTACATATATATACACATGCACGGCCACATACCATATCCCTCTCTTTCATGAATTGCATCCATTTTAGCATACTACAACACATATAAACCATGTATAACACATAAAACAAGATTAAAATTCACCTTTCTTCTTCAACTTCTCACTTGACTACAACTTGGCAACTTGTATGATTATGAATCTTTCTTGCTCCAACAACAACTCCACCTTGTTAAGCACCCTTTACTTGGTAGAAAATGATTTTTGAAAGAAATTTTGCAAAGTTTTCTTGGGAATTCCTCTATGGCCGAAGGGCCCTAGAACTTCTCCTCTTCTTTCTCTTGTTCTCCTCTTCTTGAAAATTCTAGAGATTATTGTGATAAAGATGACTTAGTAGTCTTATTTAATATCATGAATTAATTAGTCATGGGCCTAGCCCATGCCCTATGGCTGGTTGGGCCTCAAATTTTCCAAAAAAAAACTTTCAAGCCCACTTTGTATTTTTGACTAGTTCTTGTAATTTATGAAACATTTTTCCAACTCCCAAATTTGCCCTTCTTCTTTCTCCATATTTCCACTTCTAGATTTTTCATAAGCACTCATATGCCAAACAAAATAAAATATGGCCTTGCTTGTCGTCTTCCCGCGATTGTCTCGAATTATTTGATTATACAAAATACGGGATATAACAATATTCTAGTATATTCTCGGTCAAAATCAGAGCATGTAGATCATCTATGTAATGTCCTTGTAATTCTTCGGACTCAAGAATTATATGCAAAATTTTCAAAATGTGAGTTCTGGTTGAATTCTGTAACTTTTCTGGGCCATATTATCTTAGCTGAGGGCATTCGGGTTGATACTCAAAAAATTAAAGCCGTAAAGATCTATAGAGGTCCGTAGCTTTTTGGGTTTAGTGGGTTATTATAGAAGATTTGTGGAAGGATTTTCCTCTATTTTTGTACCACTGACGAGGCTAACTCAGAAGTCAGCAAAGTTTCAGTGGACCGATGCTTGTGAATGTAGTTCCAGGAATTGAAAGATAGATTGACTTCATCCCCAATCCTGACACTTCCAGAAGGATCAGAAGGCTATGTTGTGTATTGTGATACCTCTGGTGTTAGGTTGGGCTTTGTGCTGATGCAACACGGTAAGGTTATAACCTATGCTTCCAGGCAGTTGAGGAAACATGAGAAGAATTATCAGACTCATGAACTTGAATTAGCTGCGGTTATTCATGCGCTAAAGATGTGGAGACATTACTTGTATGGTGTTGATGTTGATATTTATACAAATTACTAGAGTATTCAATATATTTTCAAGCAGAAAGAGTTAAATCTAAGGCAGAGGCGATAGTTGGAGCTGTTGAAAGAATATGATGTAAGTATCTTATATCATCCTGGGAAAGAAATGTGGTGGCCGATGCTCTTAGCCGGAAATCCATGGGTAGCTTATGTGACATTCAGCCGGAGAAGAAAGAATTGGTCCATGAGCTCCACCAGCTAGCCAACCTAGGAGTTCGTTTAATCGATTCAGGGAATGCAGGAATTATTGTTCATAACCCAACTGTTTCATCCTTAGACATAAAAGTGAAAAGGCGCCAATATGAAGACCCTCAGTTGAGCCACTATAGAAATATACTTCCTCAGAAAGAGGAGTCACCATTCGAGATTTCTGCAGAGGGGGTTCTCAGGTATCGAGGTAGGTTATGTGTTCTAGATGTTGCAGGACTACGTCATCAAATTTTGGAAGAAGCTCATTGTTACTGTTATTCTATTCATCCAGGAGCAACGAAGATGTACCACGATCTAAAGTTAATATATTGGTGGGATGGAATGAAGTAGCATATCACAGAGTTTGTAGTTTAGTGACCCAATTGTCAACAGGTAAAAATTGAGCATCAGAAGCCAGGAGGATTATTGGACACCATGGAAATTCCAACCTGCAAATGGGAAGTAATCAATATGGATTTCATCGTGGGCTTACCTTGTTCTCAGCGTAAGTACGACTCCATATGGGTAATTGTTGATAGACTAACGAAATCAGCCTATTTTCTTCCAGTCAAAACTACATATTCAGCAGAAAACTATGCAAGGTTGTATCTTAAGGAGATAGTGCGACTTCATGGTGTCCCAATATCTATTATTACAGATATATGGGCATAATTTACAGCTAAATTCTGGAAGTCTTTTCAAGAAGGTTTGGGAACTCAAGTGAGACCCAGCACAGGAATTCATCCATAGACTGATGGACAAGCTGAACGCACTATTCATGTTACACCTCAAAAAATTTCATGTCGTTGCACGGTAAATAGACTAGCGCAGGGTAAGATGTATATGGTGTCCCTACAAGTAAGAAGGGGTACTTAACGATTCTAATTAAGATTCTAGAGACATTCGAGGCAAGAGAAGAAAGTTCGTTGAAGAATGTAAAGTATAAGTCGTGTTTTGAAAAGGGTTTGCAAAGTACCGTGCTAATGTTTATTTAATAATGTCTTGAGGAAAAGTTATAACGCTTCTTACATTGTTAATAAAGTGTTAAACGAGTGCTAAGAAGGTTCCATAAGGATTGGAGATCAAACGAATCGACGAAATTAATTTCGGAAAAAATGGAGTTATATGACCACTTATACGGTCCGTATAACTTTATACGGTCTGTATAAGGGTCCGTATAACCTTACAGAAGAGGGAAATTTCCTGATGGTGAAATATGGTCACTTATACGGACCGTACAACTGTCCGTGTAACATGATCGGGACAGATTTTTCTAGAATTTTCTCTTCCTATATATATATATATAACCCAAGCCCATATTTCTCATTTCATACATTCTCTACACCTCTCAAGAACTCTAGAATATTCCATACACCATTCTAACATAAATCCAAGGCAAATCAAAGATCAACATAATTAATTCAAGGAAATCAAGTGCAAGGAAGCTCTCTAGGGTTGCTAGAAGTCAAGAATTTCTTTGGAAGTGGAGCTAGGGTTTTCTTCAAGCGAAGCATTTCTATCCACCACCCATTCCATCACAATCACATGTGAGTTTTATGTTCGTTTCATGCTATTAAGAGTATTGCATGGTTGAAAGACTTGGATTGTGGAAGAAAGTAGAAAATGGGTTGCAAATATGAGAATAGTGGAATTCTTGAATGATAAATTGACTTGAATCATAGTTCTTGACATGTTATGGGAATAATCTCATTATGAATGATATTAAGAATGTTGAAGAAGCCTTATATGTGAATGAACGCGACGTTGGGTGATAACCATGGTTATGGATGACTTTGAGAGGAGATTTTGAGAATTGGATAATGACTAACTTAACAAAGTTCATTGATTATGATATTGTGGGTGTGTTGTTGATGTTTAGGAGTTGTTATATTATATGGAGAAAGGTATAGAAACAAAGGAGATGCTGTCCAATTTTCATTAGCTTTAGCTTAAGCTTAAGTATGTTTTCGGTTATCTAATCTTAGTACGAACTCTCTTGAATGTAGAATCGCAAGCTTGGAAGAAGAGCGTTTAGGGTTAAGGAGACATAAAGGTATGTGAGGCTAGTGATTTCTTTTTCTAAGGCATGACTCCTATAATATGACTTCCTCTAACTTTCCATAATTTTCTCATATTCCGGAAACTATGAGTCTATGATTATTAAGGGCGTTTCATGAAATAAAGATAAAAGATGCGTGGTGAATATGACAATGATGATGACGAGTCTAAGTCTAGAGATTCCAAAGCCTGTGATATGATATTCTTATGAAACTAATGATCCTTATATGATTCCTTGGTATTATTCATTGTTGCTAGACTCACCTTATAATGCCAGTTCCTCCAAGGTGGGACATGATGATTATGACTACTCCATAATGGAATCGGAGGTTCTCGACCTTACGTCACCCCGATAGAGTTGTAGTATTTAATTGATTTCTAAGGCATGCTCTATGATAAGTATAAAATCATAAGATTACACCGTACCTATTTGGCCGGACATGACACCGCTAAGGTGGGCGGCTTATGATTACACCGTGCCTAGATCGCCGGACATGACACCGCTAAGGCAGGCTGCTTATGATTACACCGTGCCTAGAGGGCCGGACATGACACCACTAGTCGGTTCATCCAGTTTTTTATGTGTTGATGCTTCGTAAATGTGTTGGAGATCCTTCCAAAGTCATACCTGTAAACGATGTCCAAATCACTGAAAAATTGGCTTATGAAGAAGTGCCTATGGCTATACTAGATAGGCAAGTGCGAAGACTCAGAACTAAAGATGTCGCCTCGGTTAAGGTTCTGAGGAAGGATAACAATAGAGAAGATATGACTTGGGAAGCAGAAGAGGATATGAAAATCAGATATCCACATTTATTTCCGCCCCCCGGAAGATATTCAAGATGAGACACCGTTATCCCCAGGTATGAAATGTTTCTTTTATTACTTTTGAGTCATGTGTGGCCATGTCTCTTAGTGTGATGTTGTAGCCCTATGTGGCGATGTTATTCTGGGCTGTTGTGATAGGATAGTAGTGCCATATTACAAGGGAAACTCTGGCAAAATTTCTGTAGCATCCCCGAGAACTTAACATTCGAGAACGAATGTTCTTAAGGGGGGGGGGGGGGGGGGGGGGAATGTTACGCCCCTCGTCTTCGTCATAATAGAACTAATGATTTCCTAGTCGAGTATGTTTTGAGAATGGATATCCGTGCCCGAGTTTGGGGACATAAAGTGTTGTACGTTGTGTACAAATTTATCAGTAGGTATTATGGGTAAATTATGGAGCTAAAAGTTGAATGAATCAAATCGATGAAATTTGAACTGAATCAGGGAATTCTGCAGACACCGCTCAGTGTCAACGGGCCATCGACATGTCGACGGACCGTCCCTGTGCATCGTCAACATGTTTCTGCAGACTGAGATCTGTAGGCGTAATTCGACGGGTCATGTTGACGGACCGTCAACGCGGCCGTCAAACTGTCTCTCTGGAATTTTCTGGTTCCAGCTATAAATAGACAACCCTTGCTCTCATTTTTCAGATTTTACCTTCTCCAACAGCCATGAAAGCTCTAGAATATTCCATACACCTCTCTAGTATAAATTATAGGTAAATCAAAGATTAAATACCAAAAATTAGTAGAATCAAGTGCAAGGATGCTCTTTAGGGTTTGTGGAAACCAAGAATCTCTTTGGTGTTGAAGTTGGGTTTTGTCCAAGTGAAGTATTTCCATCCAAAGTCCATTCCTACATCATCAAAGGTGAGTTCCATGTTCATTACACGTTATTAAGAATATTGAGGGGTTGAATAACTTGGATTAAGAGAAAAAATAGAATATGAAGCCTAAATGTGGAAATAGTGGTATTCTTGAATAGAACTTGACATGAATCATAGTTCTTGATATGCTATAAGTATAATATTGTTATGAATGACATTATGAATGTTGAAGAAGTATTATATATGAATGAGTATGACGTTGTGTTGTATTTATGGTTGTGGATGACCTTGAAAGCGAATTTTGTGAATTGGATAATGCTTAACTTGGTAAAGATTATTGATTATGATATTATGGGTGTTGTCATTGATGTTTAGGGGTTGTTTATTGTATGGGGAAATTTGTAGAAACAAAGGAGGTGTCGCCCAATTTTCGTTAGTCCTTAGTCATTTTAGCCTAGACTTAAGTATGCTTCTAATGATCTAATGCAATGCGAAATCTCTTAAATGTAGAGTCATGAGCGTGGAACGAAAGCATTTAGTCGATAAAGTTAAGGAGACGTAAAGGTACGTAAGGCTAGTTCCCTTCTTTCAAAGGCATGACTCCTATATTATAATTTTTTCTCTATATTTCCATGACCTTCTTACATCCCAAAAGATGGAAGTTAAGGATTCTTAAGAGCTTCTTGGGAGATAGAGATGGGATATGTTCTATGATAATGATGATGATAATGATGGTTTCATGAGTTTGATAAACCTATTTTTTTTATGATTTTATTGATGTTACTTCTTGTTGTTGTCTCACCTCATGATACCGGTTCTTCCAAGGTGAGGCATAAAGATGATGATTATTCCATAATGTAATCGGAGGTTCCCAAACTTACGTCATTCTGGTAAAGTTATAGCCTATACTTGATCTCCCATGCATGCCTCTTATTATGTATATGATTACACCACGCCTATATGGCCGGCCAGTCACCACTATGACAGGCGTAGTGAGCAGCTATGATGATGATTACACCATGTCTATACGGCATAGGCAAACATCACTAGTGAGCGGCTTGAGATGTTTACCCCGGACGCGGGCTAATGATGATCACACCGTAATTATATGGTTGGGCAGTTTTGTTCCACCTCGGAAATTTCCCCGCGAACGTACAATGAAAAGTTGCAGGTTTGCACTTTGACCCAGTTGGTCGTAAAGTGGAATACGACCCATAAAGTGATTTACGAACCGTAAACTGCTATCGTCCTCTAACCTTTCAAAAATTTTAACTTTCTGTCAAATGCTTCAAATGGTTAAAAATGACTTGGAATACGGACCGTAAACCAGAATACGGCCCGTAAAGTGGGTTTACGACCACTGTACACCTCAGTCACTGTTCATTCCGGAATAGATTTTAAGTCATTAAAAAGAGACCCAATCTCATTAAAATCATTTCATATTCACGATATTTATCTCTACTCTTCAATTACAAGAACTCAAGGGAGATTGGTGATCAATTACATGAGACCCACGAAATCAAGTGTGAGAATCACACTAAAGTTCATCCTTCTCAAGAAAACCTAAAAGGAGTAAAGTAGGGTTTTGGTGCTAGAGGAGTAAATCCATTCAAATCTTGTTCAACCATCATCTAAGGTAAGTTTCATGACCATTTCATGTTGTTTAAGGTATTGGAAGGTTAAGATACCCAAATTGTAGAAAAGCATAGCAAATGGGTCATAAATGAGTGAATAGTGCCATGAGTGAATGGTAGTTGAGTTGAATCATGAATGTTAGTATGTTGTGAGTATGAATACGTTATAAATGACATGTAGACCATGAGATAAGTGTGATACATGAGAAAATACGATAGCAAACCCACAACCATAATTGTGGGAAAAATGAAGAGAAATGGTGGATCGTGGTCATTGTATATGAATGATGATTGTTGATTGCTATATTGTAATTGTTGTTGTGGGTGTTGGAAGTTGATATGAAATATGGGAAAAGTAGTATAAAAAAAGGAAGTGCTGCCCAATTGTCTCTAAAAATAGTAGTGCGTTCTTATAGTTGATTAACTAACGTTAGTACGAATCCTCTTTTGAAGGTAGAGGCGTGACATTGAAGGAGAATAAACGAACGCTAGATTGCTTAAACGAGAAAGGTATGTGAGGCTAGTCCCTTCTTTCTAATGGAATGAATCCTATAGTGTAACTACTTTCTTATCCACGAGCCTATGTCTATAGTTAGCTACACAAGGTAATGAGTTAAAGTATAGAAAGTCTAATGACGTTATTTATCGCTTACACTCACCTCATATGCTAATTCCTTCGAGGTGAGGCAGGATGTCAATGATTGTTCCATAATGCAATCGGGGGATCACGACCTTACGTCACCCTGATAGAGCGTGGTTGATCTTGAGCCTTATGTATGTATGATGATAAGCTAAGCATATTGTGATGAGCATATGATGATACTACTATTAAAACGCCCCTAATTGGCCGGGCAGTCACCGCCAAGGCGGGCAGCTATATGATACACCATGGCCAAATGGCATAGGCAGACACCACTAATGGGCGGCATGAGATGTTACCCCAGACGCGGGAGGCCTGGATGCAGGCTCATGTTGTGATTATCACACCGATCCGATATGGACGGGCAGTTTATACATGATGCATGTATGATATGATATGATGATGAGCATGAGTAAGACAACATGATTTGTTTTCTTATACTTGACAGTTAGATTCTGATGTTCCATATGAGTATCTTCCTTATATCATTGTCTTACTTCATTGTTTATGCCTCTCATACTCAGTACAATATTCGTACTGACATCCGTTTTCTTTGGACGATGTGTTCATGCCCACAGGTAGACAGGGAGGAGAGCTCGATCCAGATCTGTAGTAGCTGTCAGCTGAGTGGAAGCCCTCCATTGTCCCGGAGGTGCTTATGATTATTCTTTTGTGTATATATCGCCATGTATATGTATTTTTTTGGGCACGACGGGGTCTTGTCCTGTCCCGATGTTCAACACTCCAGTAGAGGCTCGTAGATACGCAGTGCGGGTTAGATGGTCTCACGAGATCACTACTGTATACATATCTATATTATTTTGATAGCCTAAGGGCACATGTACATGAAAGTATTTTATGTTTTCATACGAAATGTGATTTTCCTTCGCTATGAGTATAAAGATGATAAAAAGAGCATTAAATGAGTAAAATGAGTGACAGAGCGAGCGGTGCTCGGTGGTTAGCCCCGGGTACCCGTCGCGGCCCATTAGCTGGGTCGTGAAAAAAATGGTATCAGAGCAGTTCGGTCCTAGAAAGTGTCTACCAGCTGTGTCTAGTAGAGTCTTGTTTATGGTGTGTAGCGCGCCACATCAATAAACAAGAGGCAACAGGGCATTTAGGAAAAATGACCATCTTTCTTCCATGAGATCGTGCGATAGAGCCGTGTATAAGATTTTATCCTCCCTAATAGTGTGTTATGATTTCAGAATGCCGCCAAAGGGAAAGGCTACAGCCGCCCAGAAGGGCAAGACTACGGCAAAGAGGCGGGTAAAAAGAGAGCCTCCGGTGAATATAGATGAAGGCAAATCGCATAACGAGGCCCCATCTAATACTTCCTCTACCCCGCCCAATGTGGGAGAACAAGGAGGAGCCCCAGCTCCAATTCCTCCACCGGTTGCTTCGGGTCAACAAATTACCGAGGCCATTCAGCTATTGACACGGTTGGTTGCCGCACAGGCACAACGACAAAATGTGGGTTCAAGTGATTGAGCAGCAAATACCAAGGCCCGTGATTTTATGAGTTTAAATACTCCGAAATTCTTCGGGTCAAAGCCGGATGAGGATCCGGTAAGTTTCATAGATGAGATGTTAAGGACATTGAAGATTGTCCATGCCTCCGAGACTGAATCCGTGGAGTTGGCATCATATAGACTCCGGGATGTGGCAGTGTTATTGTTATATCCCGCATTTTTGTACAATCGGATAATTCAATGTGATTGCGGGGAGATGACAAGTAAGGACTTACTTTTATGAAGAATTTCGAAGTGGAAATATTAAGAAAGGCTAGGGGCGAGAAGGGAAATGCGCAGTATGACCCGTGGAATTATGGAGGAAGACGAAGGGTAAAATGGTAATTTCACAAGTGTTCAAGAAGAATTCTTGGAAAAATTCAAATATGGCCGTGTGGCATGGGTGGCATATGCCCACATTTTTATTAATTAGTGGGGGATAATTACACACTATAAGGAAATGTGGACTAAATCTTACAAAGGAAGACATTTAGTCTTCTTTATTTATTTTATGAAAATCCAAGAAAATGGAAGGATCTTCTAGAAAAGGAGAGAGAGGGATCATGTGACCATATTTTTATTTTGGGGGACCTATTTATAAATAATGAAAATTGGTGAAAGACTTGTGGATATATATGTAGGAAGTCATCTTAATTCATAAAATTTTCTAGAGAATTCAAGAAAACAAAGAACAAGAAAAATAAGGAGAAAACCTTGAAGGCCATTCGGCCAACCTCAAGTTCCACAAGAACTTTGGAAACATTTTCTCCAAAAAATAATTTCCTACCAATTAAAGGGTCCCTAGCAAGTTGGAGTGTTCATGGGAGCAAGAAATCATATGTTCTTTTGAGTTGCAAGTTGTATTCAAGAAGGAAGATTAGAAGAAAAGGTAAGAATTTATTATCCTTTATATGTTTTGGATGTTTATGTATGTTGTGGTGTATGAAATTCATGTGATGGAAGAGTGTAGGTGTGTGGCCGTGTGTGTGTGTGTGTGTGTTGTGTTATGTTGTGTGTTGGTTATTGTTGTGAAGTATAGATAATATGGAAATTCATAAAAACATGCATATGCGGTGTGTTGGCCGAATGGTGTAGGTTATGGAAAGGTGTGGTGAATTAATTTTACTTAGCATTGTAATTGTTGTTATGGTAAGTTCCATGATGTAAAATAAGGATTCAATGGTTAAGGAGTGAAATTGCGTTGTTGTGGATACTATGTTGAAAATGAAGGTTGGATGACTTTAGTGAAATGGTTGTAGTTGGAGACTTGTTTTAGAAGTTTATGTAAAATTTAATATAATGTCTTGCATGTATGGAAGATAATGTTGATAGTATGGTGTTGTCGGCATATGAATTATAATGTTGTTAATGTTCTTATGAGAGTTGGAAGGTTTGGAAGGAAGTAGT
Source organism: Lycium barbarum (assembly GCF_019175385.1). Lineage (NCBI taxonomy): Eukaryota > Viridiplantae > Streptophyta > Magnoliopsida > Solanales > Solanaceae > Lycium > Lycium barbarum. Next base: position 59,840,360 of record NC_083337.1, read on the forward strand.
ATATTGATTGAGTTATTATAATGCAACTTGGAATGAATATGGAAATTGTTAGTATGGTCGTTGATATTGTGTTGTTAGTTTGGCCGGGTTGAATTCCCGGATTGTTGTTGATTGAAATTGGCCAAGTTGAACTTGGTGGGATGGAGTATTTACAGAGGAAATGCTGCCGAAATTTCGGTAGCCAAGTATTATCTTAAGATTTCCAATGTTAAAAGTTCTAATACAAGTTTGGTAAATTTGACCAATTTGTAGATTTTGGCGGATTTGCGACTCGAATTTGGAATAACAAAAAGGGCGGAAAGAGGTATGTAAGGATTCACCCTTCTTTCTATGGCATGTCTTAGACGTAATAAGTTGGGTACGAGCCTCGGGGACAACCCTATTCCCCGGAATCTGCACTTAAAGTTTTCCCTTTTTCCTTCAGTAGAATTGAACTAGAAATTGTGCAAAATGTTGAAAAACCTTCTTGAACCTCTAGAACTTGCATAAAGAGGACCCGATTACCTTAAAACCCTCACAAGTAACGCCATGACACGTAACATATGTAAATTTAGTATGCCGTCTCATTTGACCCGAGGTGGGCCCATTGATCCCGGATTCTTCCTTAATGTTCAGTTATTACCCGATAAGTGTTACAATTATTCTAAAGAGAGTATTCTATGATAAAAATGATAGCGGTGATGTTAAGAAAGAAATATGTCTATGATGAGTATGACAAGAGTGATTCCACGACTAAGAGCCTTAAGTTAAAGACTCAAAATAAGTATGAAAGTGTCAAGCTAGTTATTGATCTTTAATGCTACTCCTTGGTTATGACTCTAATTTCTAAAGACTTCAAGTAAGTGACTTATGATGATGATGACCTTGTCCTATGTTTTCCCTTAACGCTATTCTTCGTTGATAGTCTCGCCTTATATTACTAGTCCATTCAAGGCGAGGCAAAGTCATGATGATTATTCCATAATGCAATCGGAGGTTTCCGACCTGATGTCACTCCGATAGAGTTGTAGCTTTCACTTGGGCTCTCATGCATGCTTTATACTTATGTATTATTTACTTTATGACACCGTGCCGTCCCACGGGCGGCCGGGCAGATATACACACCACTATAGTGGGCAGCTTATACCCCGGACGCGGGAGGCCTGGACGCGGGCTCACACACCGATCCTACATGGACGGGCAGTCTATGCACCGTTCCTATTGGGACGGGCAGCATTACACCGCACCTATATGGTCGGGCAGTTTACTAACAGATTTTTACATATTATTTTTAAAGCTAGCATGCATGGCATCCGCCCTAAGGGGCATTCAGATGAACAGCTTATTCCTTTACCCCATGGTATGCTCAGATAAAGTTACACCGTACCTCTATGGTCGGGCAGCACTACGCCGTACCTATGGGGTCGGGCAGTATTACACCGTACCTACGCGGTCGGGCAGTGTACTTGAGATGACTATATGTTATTTCTAGAGGTAAAGTTAAATTGCATAAGTATCTGCCTTAAGAGGCAAACAGAGGTACAGATTATATCCCTCCTTCTCTATACTATGTTTTATGCTTTCTAGTATGATCTTATTTTACTATTCATGCCTTACATACTCGGTACACTATTCGTACTGACGTCCCTTCCTGCGGACGCTGCGTTTCATGCCGCGCAGGTGAGCAGGTTGGCGGACTTGATCCTTAGGACCTCCACCAGCGGTATATTGAGAGTGCTCCAGTTCTTTCGGGGCTCCAGCTATTCGGTACTACTTTTGTGTACATGTCCGGACTCGGCAGTATCCGGTCCTTTTCGAGATGCTATGTATCATACTTAGAGGCTCGTAGACAGATATGTACAGTCAGGTGTTTTGTGCTTTTGTGGTTCTCATCACTGTATAAGGTGCTAGTAAAGTTTAATGGCCTGTATTTATAATTATGCTGCTAATGCTAATGTTAAGTAACAAAAACAAAATAATATATATATATATATGGTATAGTTCATGTGGCCACCTAGTAATAAGAATATGACACGAGATAAGGGGTGCTCGGTAGAAGTATCGGGTACTCGTCACGGCCCCTAGTCGGGTCGTGACAGAAGTGGTATCAGAGCAGTTCGGTCCTAGGGGTTTGTCTACGAGCCGTGTCCAGTAGAGTCTTGTTTATGGGTGTGTAGCGCGCCACGCTTATAAACAGGAGGCTACAGGGCATTTAGGAAATATGACCTTCTTTGTATTCTAAGATCGTGCGGTAGAGCTAAGCTACCAGGTTCCCATATTCCTTTCCTAATCCTATGTTATGGTTTCAGTAATGCCGCCGAAGAAGAACGCTAGGGCAGCCCAGAAAGGCGAGACAGTGGCTGGAAGGAGAGTCGAACGGGAGCTAGAAGAAGGAGAATCTCATAATGAAGCTCCCCCTCAGACGTTTCCTGCTCCCCCGGTACCAGCAGAGCAGGAAGGAGTTCCAGCTCCAGCCCCCGCACCTCCAGTTCCACCGCCAGCAGCTCCGGGCCAGCAGATGGCAGAGGCCATCCAGTTATTGACCCAGTTAGTCGCCGCACAAGTCCAGCGGCAAGACACAGATGAGGGAGCCAGGGCAGTGAGTGCCAGGGCTTGTGATTTTATTACCCTAAAACCTCCAGAGTTCTATGGCTCGAAACCATAGGAAGACCCGCAGAATTTCATAGATGAGATGTTAAGGACACTGAGAATAATACATGCTTCAGATGCAGAGTCAGTGGAATTGGCATCGTACAGGTTGCGGGATGTAGCAGTATTGTGGTATAACAGCTGGATATCCTCTAGGGGAGCAAATGCCCCTCCCCCAGTCTGGCAGGAGTTTACGGAGGCATTTCTACGGCATTTCTTACCGCCAGAGGTTCGACGGGCTCGAGCTGATATGTTTTTGAATCTTAAACAGGGAAATATGAGTGTCCGAGAATATAGTCTTCATTTTAACTCATTGGCCCGGTACGCCCCAGCCATGATAGCTGATATGGGGGATCACGTATACCGATTTGTGAGTGGACTGGGGCCACACTTAATTAAGGAATGTTTGACAGCTTCACTCCAGGACGGGATGACCATTGCCCGTATCCAGGCACACGCCCAGAACCTGGAGAAACAACATCCGTTGCAGAAGAGCGAGCGTTATGTGAATAGGAGCTCCAGAAAAACGGCCAGATCTTTTGGAGCCAGCAGTGAATATAGAGGGGGTCAGACACAGGAGCAGTCCAGGATTTCGAGCCCCCAGTATGGCAGTGGATCTGGTCAGACGAGGCTGCCCCCACCCCAGTGTAACCGGTGCCGCCTGGGTTCGAATGCTTGTTATTCTTTTGGACAGACGGGGCATATGATGCGTGACTGCCCCTTGATGCGAGGTAGAGGTGCGAGTCAACCCATGGGATCGGTAGCCGGTTCATCATCGTCTGTGCGCCCTCCTGGACAATCTTCCCAGGCCCCAGCAGGCCGTGGCCGAGGTAGAGGAGGGACACCCAGTTCAGCCGGCCCCCCGCACCGTATATATGCATTGACAGGACGGCAGGATCCTGAACCTTCCCCAAACGCGGCTACGGTACACTGTTAGTATTTTCTTAATTATATGCGTGTGTTAATGGATCTAGACCCTACCTTATCATGTACCGCTCTTACATTATTGAAATTATGGGAAATTGGGGAGTCGGAACAAAGAGTAGCTGTATACGTAAGAAAAAGGTGAGTAATAGTGATTACGGAGGTTAAAATAGTAATTGAAAGAAAACATTTCGTTATGAGGGCGTCTCGAAAGTTGTTAAACCCCAACCCACCCCTGGTGATGTGATAAAGATAGTCCGGGAGAATGGAGGTAAAATACTAATACTAAGACCCAAAAACGCGTTAAAGTTTCGAGGTTAAGCGTGCTAGGGTGAGAGCAATCTCAGGATGGGTGACCCCCTTGGAAATGTGCTGAAATTTTCATAAGTATGGGAACAAGAGACGAATGCGAAATTAGGTAGCCCAACGTAAATTAGAGTGTGTGGAGTGGTTAGGAACCCTATAGAAGTCCTGCAGACAGAGGCGGACTAGACTAACAGAAGGAAAGAGAGCATGATAAAGCTTCAGGGTTAAAGAAAGCTTGACTAGCTCTTGGGGGTGTCTGTAAGTAAAATAGTGGTGAAAAGGTATATATATATATATACACATGACCTATTATCGGTGACTGTAGGATTTTAACAAGTAGTGTCGCGATGCATAGAATGTGTTAGCTGAATGAAATTCAAAGGACGCAATGAGAGGTATGAGTGTGGAAGTCACAGGGTCAGAACGATGCCGAACCCACAAGGCTAGAAAGGCCTAATGCGGCGATGTACGGGAACATATCTAACAAGGGAATAAACGTGACAAACTCTATGAAGAAGGAACTAAAATGGTAAAAGATCATAAAGGAGACGATTATTTAAAGGGCATAGGCGTGTGCAGACCCTCTTAATAAAAGGGGGGGGGGGAGGACATGTTGGACCTAAAATGGATTGTGACGATGCAAGATCCAGTAAAAGGGGACTTGTTAACGCAGAGCCAGCGTTCGGAGCTAAATCAATTGACCTACGACTTAAAGGCAACCTAAGCTTCTAAAATGGATATGTTAAGTGATATGAGAAACATCTACAAAGGAGACCTCCCCGAAGTATTATAATACACTATGAGGCTAGTTTAACATTCGAGGACGAATGTTCTAAAGGGGGGGAAGATGTTATATCCCGCATTTTTGTACAATCGGATAATTCAAGGTGATTGCGGGGAGATGACAAGTAAGGACTTACTTTTATTTTGTTAAGCATATGAGTCGCTTATGAAGAATTTCGAAGTGGAAATATTAAGAAAGGCTAGGGGCGAGAAGGGAAATGCGCAGTATGACCCGTGGAATTATGGAGGAAGACGAAGGGTAAAATGGTAATTTCACAAGTGTTCAAGAAGAATTCTTGGAAAAATTCCAATATGGCCGTGTGGCATGGGTGGCATATTCCCACATTTTTATTAATTAGTGGGGGCTAATTACACACTATAAGGAAATGTGGACTAAATCTTACAAAGGAAGACATTTAGTCTTCTTTATTTATTTTAAGAAAATCCAAGAAAATGGAAGGATCTTCTAGAAAAGGAGAGAGAGGGATCATGTGACCATATTTTTATTTTGGGGGACCTATTTATAAATAATGAAAATTGGTGAAAGACTTGTGGATATATATGTAGGAAGTCATCTTAATTCATAAAATTTTCTAGAGAATTCAAGAAAACAAAGAACAAGAAAAATAAGGAGAAAAACTTGAAGGCCATTCGGCCAACCTCAAGTTCCACAAGAACTTTGGAAAAATTTTCTCCAAAAAATAATTTCCTACCAATTAAAGGGTCCCTAGCAAGTTGGAGTGTTCATGGGAGCAAGAAATCACATGTTCTTTTGTGTTGCAAGTTGTATTCAAGAAGGAAGATTAGAAGAAAAGGTAAGAATTTATTATCCTTTATATGTTTTGGATGTTTATGTATGATGTGGTGTATGAAAATGGATGAAATTCATGTGATGGAAGAGTGTAGGTGTGTGGCCGTGTGTGTGTGTGTGTGTTGTGTTATGTTGTGTGTTGGTTATTGTTGTGAAGTATAGATAATATGGAAATTCATAAAAACATGCATATGCGGTGTGTTGGCCGAATGGTGTAGGTTATGGAAAGGTGTGGTGAATTAATTTTACTTAGCATTGTAATTGTTGTTATGGTAAGTTCCATGATGTAAAATAAGGATTCAATGGTTAAGGGGTGAAATTGCGTTGTTGTGGATACTATGTTGAAAATGAAGGTTGGATGACTTTAGTGAAATGGTTGTAGTTGGAGACTTGTTTTAGAAGTTTATGTAAAATTTAATATAATGTCTTGCATGTATGGAAGATAATGTTGATAGTATGGTGTTGTCGGCATATGAATTATAATGTTGTTAATGTTCTTATGAGAGTTGGAAGGTTTGGAAGGAAGTAGCATATTGATTGAGTTATTATAATGCAACTTGGAATGAATATGGAAATTGTTAGTATGGTCGTTGATATTGGGTTGTTAGTTTGGCCGGGTTGAATTCCCGGATTGTTGTTGATTGAAATTGGCCAAGTTGAACTTGGTGGGATGGAGTATTTACAGAGGAAATGCTGCTGAAATTTCGGTAGCCAAGTATTATCTTAAGATTTCCAATGTTAAAAGTTCTAATACAAGTTTGGTAAATTTGACCAATTTGTAGATTTTGGCGGATTTGCGACTCGAATTTGGAATAACAAAAAGGGCGGAAAGAGGTATGTAAGGCTTCACCCTTCTTTCTATGGCATGTCTTAGACGTAATAAGTCGGGTACGAGCCTCGGGGACAACCCTATTCCCCGGAATCTGCACTTAAAGTTTTCCCTTTTTCCTTCAGTAGAATTGAACTAGAAATTGTGCAAAATGTTGAAAAACCTTCTTGAACCTCTAGAACTTGCATAAAGAGGACCCGATTACCTTAAAACCCTCACAAGTAACGCCATGACACGTAACATATGTAAATTTAGTATGCCGCCTCATTTGACCCGAGGTGGGCCCATTGATCCCGGATTCTTCCTTAATGTTCAGTTATTACCCGATAAGTGTTACAATTATTCTAAAGAGAGTATTCTATGATAAAAATGATAGCGGTGATGTTAAGAAAGAAATATGTCTATGATGAGTATGACAAGAGTGATTCCACGACTAAGAGCCTTAAGTTAAAGACTCAAAATAAGTATGAAAGTGTCAAGCTAGTTATTGATCTTTAATGCTACTCCTTGGTTATGACTCTAATTTCTAAAGACTTCAAGTAAGTGACTTATGATGATGATGACCTTGTCCTATGTTTTCCCTTAACACTATTCTTCGTTAATAGTCTCGCCTTATATTACTAGTCCCTTCAAGGCGAGGCAAAGTCATGATGATTATTCCATAATGCAATCGGAGGTTTCCGACCTTATGTCACTCCGATAGAGTTGTAGCTTTCACTTGGGCTCTCATGCATGCTTTATACTTATGTATTATTTACTTTATGACACCGTGCCGTCCCACGGGCGGCCGGGCAGATATACGCACCACTATAGTGGGCAGCTTATACCCCGGACGCGGGAGGCCTGGACGCGGGCTCACACACCGATCCTACATGGACGGGCAGTCTATGCACCGTTCCTATTGGGACGGGCAGCATTACACGACACCTATATGATCGGGCAGTTTACTTACAGATTTTTACATTTTATTTTTAAAGCTAGCATGCATGGCATCCGCCCTAAGGGGCATTCAGATGAACAGCTTATTCCTTTACCCCATGGTATGCTCAGATAAAGTTACACCGTACCTCTATGGTCGGGCAGCACTACGCCGTACCTATGGGGTCGGGCAGTATTACACCGTACCTACGCGGTCGGGCAGTGTACTTGAGATGACTATATGTTATTTATAGAGGTAAAGTTAAATTGCATAAGTATCTGCCTTAAGAGGCAAACAGAGGTACAGATTATATCCCTCCTTCTCTATGCTATGTTTTATGCTTTCCAGTATGATCTTATTTTACTATTCATGCCTTACATACTCGGTACACTATTCGTACTGACGTCCCTTCCTGCGAACGCTGCGTTTCATGCCGCGCAGGTGAGCAGGTTGGCGGACTTGATCCTTAGGAGCTCCACCAGCGGTATATTGAGAGTGCTCCAGTTCTTTCGGGGCTCCAGCTATTCGGTACTACTTTTGTGTACATGTCCGGACTCGGCAGTATCCGGTCCTTTTCGATATGCTATGTATCATACTTAGAGGCTCGTAGACAGATATGTACAGTCAGGTGTTTTGTGCTTTTGTGGTTCTCATCACTGTATAAGGTGCTAGTAAAGTTTAATGGCCTGTATTTATAATTATGCTGCTAATGCTAATGTTAAGTAACAAAAAAATAATAAATAAATAAATAAAAATATATATGGTATAGTTCATGTGGCCACCTAGTAATAAGAATATGACACGAGATAAGGGGTGATCGGTAGAAGTATCGGGTACTCGTCACGGCCCCTAGTCGGGTCGTGACAGTTATGGTACAACAATTGGGTATTATCAAGAGGAGAGAACGCGCCTCCTCCGGTATGTCAAGAGTTTGTGGATGCTTTTATTCATCACTATTTGCCACCCGAGGTCCGCCGAGATAGAGCGGATAGATTTCGGAATTTGAAGCAAGGAAACATGAGTGCCCGGGAGTATAGCCTGTAATTTAATTCTTTGGCTAGATATGCCCCGACCATTGTGGACGACATGGGGGATCAGGTACATAGATTTGTAAGTGGCCTAGGGCCACATTTATTCATAGATTGTTTGACAGCTTCCTTACAAGACAGAATGGATATTTCCCGAATACAGGCCCATGCACAGAATTTGGAGGGACGACAACAACAGCAAAGAGGCGACCGTGATATCGATAGAAGACAAGGCAAGAGGGCCAGATCCATGGGAGCTAGCAGTGAACATAGAGGGGGATCAAGGTAGACATATTCTGGATACTCAGGCCAGTCAGTGACAAGTGCACCTCCTGGATTCACAGGTAGGAGATTTGATCGCTCTTTCCGTTCAGGACAGGGCCAGAGTTCGAGGGCTTCATATTCCCAGCTCAGGGAAGATTATAGTCAGAGGAGACCCCCAGTGACGCGATGCAACCAATGCGGCAGATTACATTCCGGACAGTGTCGTCAGGGTTCGGATGCCTGTTATACTTGTGGTCAGGTGGGGCATATGATGAGGGATTGCCCGTCGATGAGTGGCAGAGTTGGAGTTCAGCCTACAAGTTCAGCAGCTGGCTCTTCATTAGTACGCCCAGTAGGGCAGACTCCCCAGATGACAGCAAGCCGAGGTAGAAGCCGAGGGGCAGCATCTACTTCAGGTGCCACCCAGCCCCGTGTATATGCTTTAGCCGGACGGCAGGATCTCGAGTCCTCTCCAGATGTAGTTACAGGTATATTGTCTATATTCTCCCGTGATGTGTATGCATTGATAGATCCGGGTTCTACATTATCTAATAATACTCCATATGTTGCTGGTTGTATTGGGGTGAAACCCGAGTCAATTAGACCCTTTGAGGTACTCACTCCGGTTGGTGATCTCGTGATAGCAAGACAAGTGTACAAAAATTATGTCGTGATGGTATGTGATCGTCAGACCAAAGCTGACTTGATTGAGCTAAAAATGGTAGATTCTGATGTAATCATGGGTATGGATTGGTTGGCGTCGTGCTATGCAAACGTTGATTGCCGCACAAAAGTGGTCCGATTCCAATTTCCGGGAGAGCCCGTGCTTGAATGGAAGGGTAATACAGCATCTCCAAAGGGAAGGTTTATTTCTTACCTCGAGGCAAAGAAGATGATAGCCAAGGGTTATGTTTATCACTTAGTCCGGGTTCATGATATCGAGGCAAAGCCGCCAACTTTCCAGTCAGTTCCGGTAGTGAATGAATTTCCAGATGTGTTTCCGGACGAACTTCCAGGCCTTCCACCAGAAAGAGAGATTGACTTCGCCATTGATGTGTTGCCGGACACCAAGCCTATTTCTATTCCTCCTTATCGAATGGCCCCGGCAGAATTAAAGGACTTGCTTGAGAAGGGATTTATTAGACCCAGTTCATCACCGTGGGGAGCACCGGTCTTGTTTGTGAGAAAGAGAGACGGTTCCCTGCGAATGTGCATCGATTATAGGCAACTAAACAAAGTTACGATAAAGAACAAATATCCTCTTCCAAGGATTGATGACTTGTTCGAGCAGTTGCAAGGTTCCAAGTGGTTTTCCAAAATAGATTTGAGGTCGGGTTACCATCAAGTGAGATTTAGAGAAGCAGATATGTCACACCCTAATTGTTATATCCCCTGTTTTCACGCGTTTGGAAAATTTGAAATATCTTGGATCTTTGAGAGTTAAGGTCAAGTTGATTTTATATGACATATGAGTTGTGTATGAACTAATATTGATGTGGGAGTGACGAACAAGACTAAGGGCAATTTTAGAATTTTGGAAATTAGTTTCGGGGATTACAAAATAAGAATTTGATCAATTGGGCTTGGAAAAAAAAATTAAGTAAAGAGAGGCCCAAAGACAAGGCTTGGCCGGCCACATAGGGGGATCCAAGCCCATGGGAATTAATTAAATTCCCATGTGATTAATTGGCTATATAGTAGAAGATTCAAGAGAATGAATAGAAGAAAGAAAAAACAAAGCAAGCCAAGCAAGAAAAGAGAGAGGGTTTCGGCTTTGAGGTGCCAAAAATCACCACCAAAAATCTTGCTCCTAAAAATTTTGTTTTGTGGTTTTCCTACTAATTCAAGGTCCCTTCTCAACTTGGTGTAGTTGGTTTGGAGAGAGAAGCACTTATTTCATCAAAGTGACCATACATTCAAGTAAAGAAGACTAGAGGAAAAGGTAAGAATTTATCCTTTATTCTTGTGTTATGGAGTTTTGTTTCGGTTGTAGTAGGTAGAAATGTGTTGATTGTATGGAGAAATGGAAGTTTGCAAAGTGGGTGTGTGGTATATAGGTGTAGCCGTGTGTATGTATATGTTGTATAGCCATAATGTGTTGAATTCATGTTATATTCTAGTTGTAGTTGTGATGAAATGCATATTGGAATTGGAAGTTGAATGAATGTAGTTGAAGTTGATAAAGAGAGCATATGGCCGTGTGGTATGTTAGAGTTGGAATGGAAATGAATCAAGTTTGTGTAATGTGTTAGTTGTGTTATTGTGATTCTTGCAATGTAAATGAAAGTAAAACGATATGAGTTTGTATTGAAATGGAACGTAGAAACTTACGTCGCTTTAGTATGATTTTTCGACATTATGAAAATGAAGTTATTTGGTTGTTAATTATGATGATCATTGACGAATTTGGAAATTGGAAACATGTTATGAATATGTATGCCAGAGATTAGAAGTTTTGAGTGAATTATGACTTTGGCGGAAAGTTGTATATTATGTATATCGTGTGTATAATTTAAGGAAACAATATGAAACTCTTCTAAACTATGTTGTGATGATCTAGTTCGATAATGAATGCGAAATCATTGACATTGGTTTGCGAATTAAAGTTGAAATAAAGGTTATGGCGTTATGTCGGCAAGTAGAACTAGTTGTGCCATATTGTGTTTCTAGTGTTTGTTGTTGATGTTGATGTTGTTGTTTGGGTTGTTGTTGATGATTGTGAGCCGAGTTGAATTCTCGGGGGTGCTATATGTATAGCGGAAGTGCTGCCGAAATTTCGGTAGACAAATAAGAGTTGAATTGAATTTGTAGCATCTATAACTTACAATTGGTAAATGTGACCATTTGCAGATTTTTGACGAAACGGAGAGTGAGCTTGGATAGGCTTAAAAAGCTCAAAAGGTATGTAAAGCTACCCCGATCCTTCTTTTGGCATGTCTAAGTGTTTTAGGATCGGATTCAGGCCTCAAAAGACCTTCTTGGCCATCGGAATTCTCAAGAGAAAATCTCAATTTTTCCTTCAGTAGAATTGAACCATTTTGATATGCTTTTCCTGAAATTATGCAAACCTTCTCTAAACTCCTTGGAAAGCTACAGAACGTCCGTAGAACCTTTGTAGGTGACCCTATATGTTTAAAATATGTAATTTGAGCCCACCGCCTTGCTTTTCCCGAGGTGGGCCCACTATTCCCGGTTTTGCCCGTATTGTACTTAAGTCCTATTTTCGAACGGTTTTTGAACGAAATGTTTTGACTACCATTCTCATTACCTAACAAACATGGTTTTAAATATTCCATTAAGTCTGATAAAATATTTTGACACTCGAAACTCATTTACTATGATCCCTTCCGACTTCATTGGATCAGTTTGTCTTTGATATGCCTCATCGAGTCTATGGAAACATTCATGATATTTTAATTGCATTAGTCTCTCACTACTCCATTCGTGGATGCCCCAATGTTTCCCACACTGAGCCCGGGCCAGGATATGTTGTCAAGCGTGATCCTTTGCATTGTTCGTCGTGCCTCGATGTGAGGGAGCAGGTATACATGTACATGGGTTTGTGGAGTATGCTGTGCCATGTACGCTTGTTCTGATATGATTTGCTATGGCCATCTGATATGATATAATATGTGACAGGGTTATGCCCCATTCTGATTCTTCTGTGTTGTGGCACCAGCGTCGGGAGGGTGGCCACGTTCTGTCTACCGAGTCCCTTGGCAGGGGCCGGATTTGATATGACATATGTTTCTGTACACACTCTGCATGTTTTGAAATTATGTATCTAATACTTTGGATTTTTCTGTTTATTCTGTACGTTCTATACCAGTTATGATTTTGTTTCTGCAACTCAGGCTTTACATATTCAGTACATATTTCATACTGACCCCCTTTCCTCGGGGGCTGCGTCTTCATGCCGCGCAGGTACCGACGACAGGTTTGCTGATCCGTCCGCTTAGGATCTCATTCTACTATTTTTGGAGCGCTCTTTTATTCAGAGCCATCTTTTGGTACAGTCTGTTACTTCTATATGTGTATATTCTCGTTCATGGGTACGGCGGGACCCTGTCCCGCCATATGATTCTGTTGGTCCATTTAGAGGTCTGTAGACATGTTTGTGGGTTGAGATCTTTCTGTTCAGCTGTGTGTATATGTTGTGTTTGGGCGATCCCATTCGCCGCGGCGGCCGGCCCGCATATATTTAAATGTTACTCTGTTGGCCCTGTGTGGCCTTTGTTGGTATTTTCTGCGTGCAGGGTATATGGGATAGTCCGTAAAACAAAGGAAACTCTGCCGAAATTTTTCTGGAAATTAGCTAAATTTGAAATAAAGCCTCGTCGGCTTCTGCTGTATATTAGAATGTGTTTGAGTGCCCAGATCGGGCACTAGTCATGGCCTACGGGGTTGGGTCGTGACAAAAGTGGTATCAGAGCGGTTCGTCCTCGGAATGTCTACAGACCGTGTCTAGTAGAGTCTTGTTTATCGGTGTGTTGTGCACCACACCTATAAACAGGAGGCTACAGGGCATTTAGGATACTACCCTTCTTTCTGTCTTAGATCGTGCGATAGAGCTGTGTTATCAGGATGATTCCTCCCTAACGAATTGTTACATTTGCAGTTATGCCTCCAAAAAAGGCGACAGCGGCCCAAAAGGCCAAGGCAGCAGCTGTGGGAGAGACTAGTCGGGCCCAGAGGGTTACCAGGGCCCATGCTCATATTGCTCCTGATATTTTGCCCCCGGCAGAGGGCTCTTCCACACTGCCACACGTAGAGGATATTGGAGCAGCAGCAGCTGCAGGTCGGGGGGCGGCTCCACTGCCAGCTCTCGAGATTCCAGTACCTGAGCCCCCAGCTCCACGGCCAGGGACTGAGGATCAGACTATGAGAGAGGCAGTCCAGCTATTGACCAGACTTGTGGCAGGACAGGTTCAGGGGCACGGACTGGGAGGTGACCGGGCTTACAGGCGTGACAGTTCGAGAGCCCATGAGTTCTTGACTTGTGGCCCTCCAGAGTTCTTCGGGACAAAGCCCGAGGAGGATCCCGAGGATTTTATCAGGAAGATGCGGCGCACCTTACATTTTATTAATGCTTCCGCGACAGAGTCAGTCACATTGGCTTCGTACCGGTTGTATGATATAGCGGCAAATTGGTACGAGTCATGGGAGTTATCCAGAGGCGACGGCGCTCCCTGAGCAGTTTGGGATGATTTTTCTCAGGCTTTTCTTAGTCATTTTCTGCCTCCGGAGTTACGGCGGGCCAAGGCTGACAGATTCTTATTGCTGAGACAGAGGGGTCTCAGTGTTCGAGAGTACAGTATGGAGTTCGACTCATTGGCCCGATACGCACCTGCTGTGGTAGCTACTATGGCTGACAGGATGCACAGGTATATTATGGGGCTGGACCGTTATTTTGTCGACAGCTGTTTGGTATTGGCTGCTCAGCCCGGCATGGATATTGCCCGGATTCAGGCCCACGCCCAGGGCATGGAGGACCGGCATAGGGAGCGTCAGCCTGATAGGAGCCAGGATCGGAGACAGCCCAAGAGGGCCAGATCATCTGGGTATTCTGGAGATTCTCGGGGCAGGCAGCCTCAGCAGCCGCAGCAGCCTAGCAGACATCTATCCCAGCCGGCACAGAGCGCACCTCCACAGCCTACAGGTCGCAGATTTGATAGCCCAGGTTATTCAGGAGCAGGTCAGAGCTCCAGGGCTTCAGGTTCGCGGACAGACAGGGGTTCTGGTCAGACGAGGCCACCTAGGCCTCAGTGTTCTTACTATGGCAGATACCATCCTGGGGAGTGCTACAGAGCCACCGGTGCATGTTTTTCTTGTGGCCGTCAGGGCCATTCTGTGAGAGATTGCCCGTATAAGGGTAGTTCGGGTGGTGCAGCGCAGCCTACCGGATCAGCCGCCGGGTTTTGATCTTCATCAGTGGCTATGCGCCCTACGGGGCCGGGTACTTCAGCACCAGCGGGTCGCGGCAGAGGCCGTGGTGGAGCTTCTAGTACTAGCGGTCCTTCGAACCGCATTTATGCTCTGTCCAGCCGCCAGGATCAGGAGGCATCGCCTAATGTCGTTACAGGTACATTATTGGTTTTCTCTCGGTCTGTGTATGCATTGATTGATCCAGGTTCGACCTTGTCATATATTTCGCCTCTGGTTGCTAGTAAAATTGGTATAACGTCTGAACCTATAGAGCCGTTTGAGGTAGCCACACCGATTGGGGACTTTATTGTAGCGAAACAGGTATATAAAGATTGTTCTGTAATTATATGCGGCCGAGACACTAAGGCATATCTGGTGGAGTTAGATATGATCGAGTTCGATGTTATTATGGGTATGGACTGGCTAGCTTCCTGTTATACTAATGTTGACTGCCAAAATAAGGTAGTTCATTTCCAGTTTCCTGGGGAGCCAGTTATAGAATGGGCCGGTAATACAGCATCGCCGAAAGGTAAGTTTATTTCATACCTTAAGGCGAAGAAAATGATCAGGAAGGGTTATTTTTATCATCTGGTTCGGGTACAAGACTTGACAGCAGAAACGCCGACTCTTCAGTCAGTTCCCGTGGTTAATGAATTTCCAGATGTGTTCCCAGAAGATCTTTCAGGCCTTCCTCCAGAGCGGGAGATAGATTTTACTATTGATTTGCTTCCAGATACTCAGCCGATATCTATTCCCCCGTACAGAATGGCACCGGCAGAATTGAAAGAACTGAAAGAGCAGTTGAAGGATCTGTTAGAAAAAGGCTTTATCAGGCCCAGTACTTCACCTTGGGGAGCCCCGGTATTATTTGTGCGTAAGAAAGATGGGTCGCTGCGTATGTGTATTGATTATCGGCAGCTGAATAAGGTAACTATAAAGAATAAATACCCCCTCCCCAGAATTGATGACTTGTTTGATCAGTTGCAAGGCGCCAGATATTTTTCGAAGATAGATCTTCGGTCAGGCTATCATCAGGTACGGGTACGAGAGGCTGATATTCCTAAGACAGCATTCCGGACCAGATATGGGCATTATGAATTCAGGGTTATGTCTTTTGGGCTGACTAATGCTCCTGCGGTATTCATGGATTTAATGAATCGGGTATTCAGGCCATTCTTAGACATGTTCGTAATTGTATTTATCGATGATATCCCGGTCCGAGGCAGAGCACGCAGATCATCTGAGAGCGGTACTTGGGGTACTTCGGCATCGGAAATTATATGCAAAATTTTCTAAATGTGAATTCTGGCTGGCTTCAGTGGCATTCCTGGGGCATATTATTGCAGCTGATGGTGTCCGGGTGGATACACAGAAGATTGAGGCCGTGAAAAATTGGCCCAGACCCACGACGCCCACAGAGGTACGTAGTTTCCTGGGGTTAGCTGGCTATTACAGAAGATTTGTGGAAAAGTTTGCTTCGATTTCAGCGCCTTTGACAAGGCTAACTCAGAAGGGAGCCAAGTTCCAGTGGACTGATGCTTGTGAACGAAGCTTCCAGTTGCTGAAAGAGAAGCTGACTACAGCCCCAGTTCTGACTCTTCCAGAGGGACCCGATGGATATGTTATTTATTGTGACGCTTCTGGCGTGGGATTGGGCTGTGTATTGATGCAACACGGCAGAGTTATAGCTTATGCTTCTCGGCAATTGAAAAAGCATGAAAAGAATTATCCTACTCACTATCTGGAGCTTGCAGCGGTGATCCATGCCCTGAAGATATGGAGACATTATTTATATGGCGTTCATGTTGATATCTATACAGATCATAAGAGTCTCCAGTATATTTTCAGGCAGAAAGAGCTTAATTTGCGGCAGTGGAGGTGGCTGGAGCTCCTGAAGGACTATGATGTGGATATTCTGTATCATCCGGGAAAGGCTAATGTTGTGGCAGATGCGCTCAGCCGGAAATCTATGGGCAGCTTGGCAGACTTACAGCCAGACAGGAGAGAGATAGTACATGATATTCATCAGTTGGCTAATCTTGGGGTTCGTCTGGCCGATTCTGGCGGTACACGGATTTCTGAATCATCTATTAAGGAAGATATCAAGCGGCATCAATATGAAGATCCTGTTTTGGAACGATACAGAGACACAGCCTATGATAAGGAGAAGACTCCGTTCGAGTTCACTCCGGACGGGACTTTATTATTTAAGGGCAGGTTGTGTGTACCTGATATTGCAGGCCTTCGGCAGCAGGTTATGAGCGAGGCACATTATGCTCGCTATTCGGTCCATCCTGGGTCTACGAAGATGTACCATGATCTCCGATGCTTATACTGGTGGGATGGCATGAAACGGGACATCGCCGAGTTCGTCACCCAGTGTCCCAATTGTCAGCAGGTCAAGATTGAACACCAGAAACCGGGTGGACTGTTGCAGGAAATGGAAATTCCGACGTGGAAGTGGGAGGTCATTAATATGGACTTCATTACAAGGTTGCCTCGCACTCCACGGAAGTATGATTCCATCTGGGTTATTGTTGATAGGCTGACAAAATCAGCCTATTTTCTCCCCGTCAGAACTACTTACTCCGCTGAGGATTATGCCAGGCTTTATATTAAAGAAATTGTGCGACTTCATGGAGTTCCTATATCTATTATCACTGACAGAGGTGCCCAGTTCACGGCGAACTTCTGGAGATCTTTTCAGGACGGATTAGGGACTCAGGTGAGTCTGAGCACAGCATTCCATCCTCAGAGCGACGGACAGGCCGAGCGCACTATACAGACACTTGAAGATATGTTGCGGGCCTGTGTTATCGATTTCAGAGGTAGCTGAGAGGATCACTTGCCATTGATTGAATTTGCTTATAATAACAGCTACCATTCCAGCATCCAGATGGCTCCGTACGAGGCTCTGTATGGCAGGAAATGCAGGTCACCTATTGGCTGGTTTGATATTGGCGAGACAGAGTTAATTGGCCCAGATCTGATCCAGCAGGCAGCAGATAAGGTGAAACTTATCCGAGAGCGACTATTGGCAGCCCAGAGTCGACAGAAATCATACGCCGATAAACGGCGTCGTCCTTTGGAATTTCAGGTTGGTGATTGGGTATTCCCGAAGGTATCGCCTATGAAAGGCGTGATGCGGTTTGGCAGAAAGTGTAAGCTCAGTCCGCGTTATATTGGGCCTTATCTGATTGTGCGAAAAATTGGAAATGTCGCCTATGAGTTAGATCTGCCATCTGAGTTGGAAGCGGTACATCCGGTATTCCATGTATCTATGCTCCGCAAATGCATCGGTGATCCCTCCAGAATATTTCCTGTAGATGACTTTCAGGTGACGGAGCAGTTATCTTACGAGGAGCAGCTCCGGAACAAGTAGCCATTCTAGACCGCCAGATAAGGAAGCTCCGGAACAAAGATGTAGCCTCTGTTAAGGTGCTATGGCGGAATAACAATAGGGAAGAAATGACCTGGGAGGCCGAAGAGGAGATGAAAAAGAAATACCCTCATCTGTTCTCTATACCCACAGGTAATCCTGAATCCTTGCTTAATTTTATTTCAATAATGAATGTGTGTCATATGTGCTGTCTATAAACATAAACTTCCCCAAAGTATTTTCAGACCCTATAAGATTAATTTAACATTCGAGGACGAATGTTCTAAAGGGGGGGGGGGGGGGAGAATGTTATATCCCGTGTTTTCACGCGTTTGGAAAATTTGAAATATCTTGGATCTTTGAGAGTTAAGGTCAAGTTGATTTTATATGACATAGGAGTTGTGCATGAACTAATATTGATGTGGGAGTGACGAACAAGACTAAGGGCAATTTTAGAATTTTGGAAATTAGTTTCGGGGATTACAAAATAAGAATTTGATCAATTGGGCTTGGAAAAAAAATTAAGTAGAGAGAGGCCCAAAGCCAAGGCTTGGCCGGCCACATAGGGGGATCCAAGCCCATGGGAATTAATTAAATTCCCATGTGATTAATTGGCTATATAGTAGATGATTCAAGAGAATGAATAGAAGAAAGAAAGAACAAAGCAAGCCAAGCAAGAAAAGAGAGAGGGTTTCGGGTTTGAGGTGCCAAAAATCACCACCAAAAATCTTGATCCTAAAAATTTTCTTTTGTGGTTTTCCTACTAATTCAAGGTCCCTTCTCAACTTGGTGTAGTTGGATTGGAGAGAGAAGCACTTATTTCATCAAAGTGACCATACATTCAAGTAAAGAAGACTAGAGGAAAAGGTAAGAATTTATCCTTTATTCTTGTGTTATGGAGTTTTGTTTCGGTTGTAGTAGGTAGAAATGTGTTGATTGTATGGAGAAATGGAAGTTTGCAAAGTGGGTGTGTGGTATATAGGTGTAGCCGTGTGTATGTATATGTTGTATAGCCATAATGTGTTGAATTCATGTTATATTCTAGTTGTAGTTGTGATGAAATGCATATTGGAATTGGAAGTTGAATGAATGTAGTTGAAGTTGATAAAGAGAGCATATGGCCGTGTGGTATGTTAGAGTTGGAATGGAAATGAATCAAGTTTGTGTAATGTGTTAGTTGTGTTATTGTGATTCTTGCAATGTAAATGAAAGTAAAACGATATGAGTTTGTATTGAAATGGAACGTAGAAACTTACGTCGCTTTAGTATGATTTTCTGACATTATGAAAATGAAGTTATTTGGTTGTTAATTATGATGATCATTGACGAATTTGGAAATTGGAAACATGTTATGAATATGTATGCCAGAGATTAGAAGTTTTGAGTGAATTATGACTTTGGCGGAAAGTTGTATATTATGTATATCGTGTGTATAATTTAAGGAAATAATATGAAACGCTTCTAAACTATGTTGTGATGATCTAGTTCGATAATGAATGCGAAATCATTGACATTGGTTAGGGAATTAAAGTTGAACTAAAGGTTATGGCGTTATGTCGGCAAGTAGAACTAGTTGTGCCATATTGTGTTTCTAGTGTTTGTTGTTGATGTTGATGTTGTTGTTTGGGTTGTTGTTGATGATTGTGAGCCGAGTTGAATTCTCGGGGGTGCTATATGTATAGGGGAAGTGCTGCCGAAATTTCGGTAGACAAATAAGAGTTGAATTGAATTTGTAGCATCTATAACTTACAATTGGTAAATGTGACCATTTGCAGATTTTCGACGAAACGGAGAGTGAGCTTGGATAGGCTTAAAAAGCTCAAAAGGTATGTAAAGCTACCCCGATCCTTCTTTTGGCATGTCTAAGTGTTTTAGGATCGGATTCGGGCCTCAAAAGACCTTCTTGGCCATCGGAATTCTCAAGAGAAAATCTCAGTTTTTCCTTCAGTAGAATTGAACCATTTTGATATGCTTTTCCTGAAATTATGCAAACCTTCTCTAAACTCCTTGGAAAGCTACAGAACGTCCGTAGAACCTTTGTAGGTGACCCTATATGTTTAAAATATGTAATTTGAGCCCACTGCCTTGCTTGTCCCGAGGTGGGCCCACTATTCCCGGTTTTGCCCGTATTGTACTTAAGTCCTATTTTCGAACGGTTTTTGAACGAAATGTTTTGACTACCATTCTCATTACCTAACAAACATGGTTTTAAATATTCCATTAAGTCTGATAAATTATTTTGACACTCGAAACTCATTTACTATGATCCCTTCCGACTTCATTGGATCAGTTTGTCTTTGATATGCCTCATCGAGTCTATGGAAACATTCGTGATATTTTAATTGCATTAGTCTCTCACTACTCCATTCGTCGATGCCCCAATGTTTCCCACACTGAGCCCGGGCCAGGATATGTTGTCAAGCGTGATCCTTTGCATTGTTCGTCGTGCCTCGATGTGAGGGGGCAGGTATACGCGCACATGGGTTTGTGGAGTATGCTGTGCCATGTACGCTTGTTCTGATATGATTTGCTAAGGCCATCTGATATGATATAATATGTGACGGGGTTATGCCCCATTCTGATTCTTCTGTGTTGTGGCACCAGCGTTGGGAGGGTGGCCACGTTCTGTCTACCGAGTCCCTTGGCAGGGGCCGGATTTAGTATGACATATGTTTCTGTACACACTCTGCATGTTTTGAAATTATGTATCTAATACTTTGGATTTTTCTGTTTATTCTGTACGTTTTATACCAGTTATGATTTTGTTTCTGCAACTCAGGCTTTACATATTCAGTACATATTTCGTACTGACCCCCTTTCCTCGGGGGCTGCGTCTTCATGCCGCGCAGGTACCGACGACGGGTTTGCTGATCCGTCCGCTTAGGATCTCATTCTGCTATTTTTGGAGTGCTCTTTTATTCAGAGCCATCTTTTGGTACAGTCTGTTACTTCTATATGTGTATATTCTCGTTCATGGGTACGGCGGGACCCTGTCGCGCCATATGATTCTGTTGGTCCATTTAGAGGTCTGTAGACATGTTTATGGGTTGGGATCATTCTGTACAACTGTGTGTATATGTTGTGTTTGGGCGATCCCATTCGCCGCGGCGGCCGGTCCGCATATATTTAAATGTTACTCTGTTGGCCCTGTGTGGCCTTTGTTGGTATTTTCTGCGTGCAGGGTATATGGGATAGTCCGTAAAACAAAGGAAACTCTGCCGAAATTTTTCTAGAAATTAGCTAAATTTGAAATGAAGCCTCGTCGGCTTCTGCTATATATTAGAATGTGTTTGAGTGCCCAGATCGGGCACTAGTCACGGCCTACGGGGTTGGGTCGTGACACTAATCTTGATCAGGTATGATGGGAACCCGACCTTTATTTAAGGCCGAGCGAACCCGCAGACACTTATTACACATATAATCTCTTTGGACTCTTAAATCAAATGCAACTGAAATTCATAGTAAATGCTTTCAGAATATTCTTTTCATCTTTCTTTAATCAAATAAAATCTGTAACCACATGGACTTTATAACATAACACAAAATGACACACCGGCTGATGGAGCCGCTTACCGACTGACTTCCAATACCCACGACTCTGTCTACAAAGTCTCTAACATTTATCAGAAATCATAACACATATACTCTGACTCGGCAGCACTCCAGGAGCAAGTGGAGCTTGCTAACGCCGCTGGAACATCTTCTATATTGACTTCTACTCATCTGGGTATACCTGCGCGGCATGAAACGCAGCCCCCAAAGAAAGAGGGTAAGTACGGAATGTGTACTGAGCATGTAAAGCGTGAAATACAGAAAACAGAACCATAATCGAAACGAACAGTACAATAGTGAGTACATTATCCAGATTACCAAAGCGCTTATTTTCCAATCACAAATCGTGTATGCAGATGTCATATGTCAGAAAAAGTACAGATCCAGAATATCAGAATGATTGTTTCCCAAGCACAGATCATATATGCCGAAGTCATATGTCAGAAGAAGTACGGATCTAGAGTGTCAGAATGTTTGTTTTCCAGACACAGATTATGTATATCAGAATCTTATATCGTATGTGTGCATATAACAGATCCCGGCCCTCTCGTGAGGGACGCGGTGAACAGAATCATATAACAGATCCCGGCTCTCTGGTAAGGAACGCGGTGAGCAGAATCATCATATGCCAAAATCATATATCATATATGCATGTAACAGATCCCGGCCCTTTAGTGAGGGACGCGGTGAACAAAATTATCAATGCATGTCAGAATCATATACCATATGTGCAGATAACAGATCCCGACCCTCTATTGCGAAACGCGGTGAACAGAATCATCATGTGCCATCCTGGCCGCCATCCCCATATCATCATATACAGATATACATATAACAGAACCCGACCCGCAAGGGAGAGGGACGCGGTGAATAATGCAGAGGAAGGCGCACGATAACAGAACCTGGCCCGGGACGCAGTGAATAACATACTGAGACTTGCACGAACAGAGTAGTGCGAAACCATATGCACACAAATCCAGACTCGATAGATACATACACTTACTGAGGTTCGAAGGATCATAAACACGTTTCAAGTCAATCGGAGTTAGTATATGAAAGTTACAGACATTTTTACCACAGAACTTTTACCAACATTTCAAAGCAAATCCGAGATCTTTTACGAAAGATAGGGACGTTTTACTACAGAAACCTTTTTGAACGTTCCAGAAACTATTTTTAGAAAATCAAAGCAACAATCATATTAGGTACCTTTTGAATATCGTTATGGATCGAATCAAATAAAGCTTTTGGAACCATATGTACGTATCAAAATAAATCAAAGACTCAACGGAATAATCAAACGTGCTATCAAAATCCGGACATTAGTCATACCAATATCTCTCGAATACCATACGGAAATATATCAAACAGAACTTCGGACATTAACACATACAGAACTCTTTAAGGAACAAAACTCTTCATGCTCATCTCGTTGTTCAATCCTATAATAAGATCAATCATATGGAATATACTCATATCAAGAATTGAATAAGAATCGTAAACAAACTCAAAATCAAAGAATAGAGTAATCCCCAGAGTACATATCCTACCTTATTTGGCTCTAGGACATGCCAAAAGAAAGAAAGGGTAAGCCTTACATACCTGTTCGACTGCTTATAAGCTACGCTTATTCGTCCAAGCTTGTAAGTATACATTTAAAAGGAATTTATGCTAATGTTAGCCTTTTCGTCGCACATTTGTACCATATTTCAAATCATACTATTTTATATTCTGCCAAAAATCGGGCAGCATCTCCCCTGTTTATATGCCTAGCCCGAATTCTCAATTCAGCAACCAACAACAACAACAACAATACCAACATTAATCATAATATTTCCAATACCAACGTATGCCATAAAACAGCTCACACATTATTTTCTAAATTCCTCAACCAACCAAATATGCGATATAACTATTTAATAATTTTATTTCCGTAAGGGAGTCGAAATTAATACTAACAACATCAATAACGACATTCTCCACATTCTACAAGTTGAATACATTTATTTTCATTCAAAATTCTCTTCAAATCTTATTCCATAATTCACAACTCCAACAAACGAATTTATCACACTATTTTCTCCGTTCTAGTTCGGTAGAACTCTAACTAAACTTATTAGCCATGAAAAGGAACCTTAATCTTACCTCAAGTGTGCATCCACCACGTCCACCCCCTTCGTTTTGGTTGATTTTTAGCTCAAATTGGAGGCAACGTAACATAGAACACTTTTCTCTTCACCGGCTTCGGGATTCGGGGCTCAGATTTTGGTTAAAATTGATCTTTTCTCTCTAAGCTCTCTTCTCTCTATTTCTCCAGAATTTTCTGGGTGTTTTGTTCTGAAAAATGAGGAGAAAAGGATGATATATCACTTAAATAAACATGGGTCATGGGCCTAACCCGGTTGGGCCCGGATTGGGCCTAGCCCACTGACCTTCCTGCCTTAAAACGTCCATATCTCCTTATCCCGACGTCTCCTGTGGACCCACGACCTATGGTTGGAAAGCTAATTTAATTATCTACAACTTATATATCTTGGTAGTTTTCCAAATTCCAAACTTATAATACCTTGTTTGCCCCTCGAAGTCAGATCACCCGAAAACGTTACTTAAAAATATTTGTTTGGAGGAATTCCACTTTGATTTGGCTCAAGGGTCCTTCTTGAGTTGTGTTTAACTTCACATATGTGATTCATATAACTTGTCACATGTTCCAAAAAAAATCTCGATGTGTGGGCCCCACCTCCGCTTACGAATAATCCGACGTACAAAAAAATATGAAATATAATACTATCAACGTGAGTTTAAATTATGTAGTAACAATGTGATTGTCAATGTTTGAGGAAGCACGTGTCACGCTCAGGCTCTAAAAATGCGGGGTATAACAAGATATTCCTAAAACAGCCTTCAGAACGAGATATGGCCACTATGAATTTCAAGTGATGTCGTTCGGGTTGACTATTGCTCCGGCTGTGTTTATGAATTGGATGAACAACTTATTCCGGCCTCTCTTGGATCTATTTGTCATAGTATTTATTCATGATATTCTGGTGTATTCTCGCACGGAATCGAAACATGAAGATCATCTGAGAATTGTTCTTGGTATTCTTCGAGCCCGAGAATTGTATGCAAAATTTTCAAAGTGTGAGTTCTACCTGAATTCTGTGACATTCCTGGGCCATGTCATTTCAAATGATGGTATTCGAGTCGACACCTAGAAAATTGAAGATGTGAAGACTTGGCCAAGGCCTACGACGCCCACAGAAGTCCGTAGGTTTCTGGGTTTGGCAGGTTATTATCGAAGGTTCGTAGAGGGATTTTCGTCTATTTCATCCCCATTGATGAAGCTAACCCAGAAGTCAGCAAAGTTTCAATGGGATGATGCCTGTGAGCGCATTTTCCAAGAGTTGAAAAACAGGTTGACCTTAACCCCGGTTCTAACACTTCCAGAAGGGCCAGATGGCTATGTTGTGTATTGTGACGCTTCCGGTGTCGGATTGGGATGCGTATTGATGCAGCATGGTAAAGTTATTGCATATGCTTCGAGACAATTGCGGAAACATGAGAAGAATTATCCAACTCATGATCTCGAACTAGCTGCGGTCATTCATGCCTTAAAAATGTGGAGACATTATTTGTATGGTGTGCACGTTGATATCTATACAGATCACACAAAGTCTTCAGTACATCTTCAAGCAAAAAGAGTTGAACCTGCTGTCACACCCTAATCTCGCTAGGGTGTGATGGGCACCCGACCCCATATTCGGAGCCGAGCGAACCCGCTGACTCTTATTACATACATAATCCCTTTGGACTTTCAAATCAAATAAGCATGAAATACGTAGTAAGGCTTTCAGAAACTTTCTTTTTATTGTTCTCAAATCAAACAAAATCTGTAATCATATTGAATCTGTAACATAATATATAAAGACACATCGGCTGGTGAAGCCGCTTACAAGACCGACATACTATACCCACGACTCTGTCTGCAAAGTCTCTAACTTCGAACAAGACATCATAGCATAATACTCTGACCCGGCAACACTCCAGAGCAAATGGAGCTTGCCAACTCCGCTGGAACATCTTCTATAATGACTTCTACTCATCTGGGTGTACCTGCGCGGCATGAAACGCAGCCCCCGAAAAAAAAGGGGTCAGTACGGAATATGTACTGAGCATGTAAGGCATGGAATGCAGAAAACAGAACCATAACCGGAACAAGCAGCACAAGATAAGTACATTATTCAGAATATCAAAATGCTTATTTTCCAAACACAAATCATGTATGCCGAAGTCATATGTCAGAAGGAGTACAGAAGGTAAGTAGCTTATCCAGAATATCAAAATACTTACTTTTGAAACACAAATGATGCATATCAAAATCATGCATAGGGCACAGGAACATGGTCGCCACTCCTGTCTTTGGCGCCATAACACATCATACTCCAGAAGGTTTCATATCTCCGTAACATCTCCGTAACACATAACACATCATAGCATATACACGGTACCCGACCCTGTAGCAAAAGGACCCGGGGAACCGGACACATCATACTCCATAACATATACACGGTACCCGGGAACCGGACACATATACACAGTACCCGGGAACCGGACACATCATACTCCGGAATTTTATATATATGGAACCCGACCCTCAAGCAAGGGACTCGATGAACCATACGCACGATATATACCTGCCCGGGACTCGGTGAAGGAGGCAATGACACATGCACGAGCAGAGTAGTGAGAAACTATATGCATATCAAATAAATTTTAAGACTCGATGGGTACGTACATAAATCGACACTTGAGAGTCATAAACACGTTTCAAGTCGATCCGAGTTAGTATGAAAAAGTTATGGACGTTTTAGTACAGAACCTTCTACGAACTATTCAGAAGCTATTTTTGGAAAATCAAAGTAATAATCATGTTAGGTACCTTTCGAATATCATTATGGATCAAATCAAATAGAGCTTTTGGAACCATATGTATGTATCAAAATATATCAAAGACTCAATGGAATAATCAAACGTGCTATCATTTGAAAATCAAGACATTAGTCATATCAATTATCTCTCGAATGCCATTCGGAAACATATCAAATAGATCTTTGGACATCATAGATACGCATCAAAACCACATGAAATAGCTTATGGAAGTCAAGAATATTGGCCATCCTAGTGGCTCTAAGAATAGGAATTTCTTTGAAATCATACATATACGTCATCTGCTCGTTTCATAAGGATCATGCCAATAGAAAGAAAGGTTAAGCCTTACATAACTGTCCCACGTCCTATTAGCTACGCTTATTCGTCCAAGCTTGCTAGTCTACATTCAAGAAGATTTACATAATCATTAGATTCATTGTCATACACTTGCCTTAGCTTCTCAAATAAATTCACTTATAATCTACTGAAATTTCGGCAGCATCTCCTCTGTAAATACACCATCCCCGAGAATCTAACTCGGCCAATTTATCAACAACAATCCGAGAATTCAACTCGGCCAATTTATCAACAATAATCCGAAATCTTCCAAACTTAATAAGGACAACAACAACACATTCATTTCTTCCAAATTCATGAACTACACCAATCAATTCAAAATACATTCTAACGTTAGTAACTTCTTTTACATAATTCGACAACATTTTTCTTATATTCAATTCAATCACAACAACCAACTTACAATCTTCCAAACTCAATAAAATCAACACATTTCTTACCTCCAAGTTCATGCATTATATCTACGACCACATGTTAACAACATTATCTTCACAACACAAGAAACCATGCTAGTGTCATATTAATTTCTTCAACAATCCCCCAATGATTACAACTTCATTTCAAACCACCCAACCTTCATTTTTATTATGGAATCCGCAACAACAACAATCAAACTACTAAATAAAAATCAATTCATCTCATCTTAGGAACATACCCTTATTCGGCCATGACCTATATATATATATATATTTCATGAATTTCATTCATTTCCACATACTACAACATTCCCAAATCATCTCTAACACATGTGAAAGAAGATTGAATAGATACCTTTTCCACACATCTCTTCACTCGGCTAGGGGTGTATATTTGCACAAATGAATGGTTTTCTTGCTTCAACAACCACCCCACGTTAATTAGGGCCTTCAAATTAGTTAGAATACTAGAATAAAATTATTGTTTCTTGATCAATTTATATGGCTTCAACTCTTGGTGCCATGGCCGAATGGCCTTTGTATTTTTGTCTTCTCCAAGTTTCTTGAAATTTCCAAATGATGAAGATGGAAAATATGACTATTAAGTCATCTTATATGCACATGTATAATTCATCCATGTGGGCCAAAGCCCACCCCAACATGGCCGACCACTTGGCCCATTTCTTTAAGCCCAACTTTTTTTTTGTTTTGTTTTGTAATTCATGAAAAATTATTTTTCCTAATTTCAAATTTGCCCTTAGCCTTCCTCGATATTTCCATGAGCCCTCTTGCGAATTTCCCTTTTTACCCCTAGCCTTTCTTAATATTTCCACATCAAACATTTTCATAAACAACTTGTGTATTAAACAAGATCAAAATATAGCCTTGCCCTTAAATTGTCGCAATTACCTTAAAATATCCGAATGTGCAAAGTACGGGATATAACACCTGCGATAGAGGCGGTGGTTAGAATTATTAAAAGATTATGATGTTAACATTTTATACCACCCCGGGAAGGCGAATGTAGTAGCCGACGCACGTAGCCGCCGATCAATGGGCAGTTTATGTGAAGTCCCTCTGGAAAGGAAAGAGATAGTTCAAGAACTTCATCGATTGGCTAATCTTGGAGTGCGTGCAATTGATTCGAGCGATGCCGAGATTAGTATAAATGATTCTAAAATTTCATCCTTGGATATGGAAGTGAAAGAACGACAGTCCGAAGATCCGCAGTTATGTCGTTATAGAGACACATCTCATGGGAAAGAAAAGTCTCCGTTTGAAGTTTCCACGGATGGAATTCTTAGGTACCGAGGCAGGTTATGTGTGCCGAATATGGCAGAATGCGCGGACGAATTTTAGAAGAAGCACATTGCTCTCGATA